>NC_138165.1:100964974-101582474 GCF_964165515.1 Mesoplodon bidens
ACTTATAGCCATGGTGTCTTTATTCTGCGCATACCATTGTTACTTCTCCTCGGACTTGACCTCATTTCTTCTGCATTTTGGCTGTGTGATTGTTCATGTTGTCAGCAGCACCTAAGGATATTTTGTATGTAAAACCACCCCTCTTCTGTCCTATGCTAAGCTATCATTAATTAGTTTGAAAATCCCTTTAAAGCAGGCCAAAATTATACTTTTAAGAACAGTGTCCTTCAGTAGTAGGCCACTTTCATCAAATAACATTTCTGTAATGTATTTAGGTGCACATGAATCCCATTTCACTTTAAACTGAGGAAACAAAGTGTAAGATTTTAAGTTTTGGCCTCTTCTTTTTTCTCCATAGAATTTCAGATCCAAAAAGCATCTTAGAGATGCTATGGTCTAAATCCCTTTAGACATGAGTACACAGAAGCAGAGAAAGTAATACAACATACCCAAGTGTCACCTGTATGATGGCAGAACCATTACCAGGGTCAAGTTTCCCAAATAATTAAATCCAGACATCTTTGTACTATGCCAGTCTCTATTCAGTATTACTGTGACTGGGACAGTAGGAGGAGAAAAATGTAAAGCTCACATATGTTCATGTCCCTACAGCCTCCTTTCTTCAAGAAGATTCTTTTTTAGATTGTTAGCTTTATGTTAATTTGCTGCCTTGTGTCCTACTTAAGCATGACACTAGTGTCAGGTCTTCTATAATTGTTTGCATATGATTTCGGAATTTGTCAAAAAATATAGATATCTTAAAACATCCTAAGCCAAAAATGTGTGACTGATCCAGGTTTAAAGATTTTATAACCCTAAAACTCTTTATTTTAGAATTGTCAAGTATTTTAGTGTTCTTTTTGTCCCACTAAGAGATTTTTATTGGTAGCTTCTCTATCAAATACATGAAGAACTAGAGGTAGAGGGAGGTAAGATGAGCTGCAGTCCTGTCATTTTAAATGGGAAAGAAAAACAAAAAGGCCACCATTGGCATTATGGGGGCTGTAGAGAGCTGTGGGCATAAATATTTAATGTGGTAAATGATAGGGAGACATTTGCATTTTATGCACTATTTTGAAGTAAAAAGGATTGTCGAACAATAAGGACACTTCCCCTAATTATGTTCCATTTTTAATATGCAGAGAATTGACTCTGGGTTCAGGGCAGTTATTTAATGAAATCTCAATGTAACCTTGTCTGATATTTGTCTCTCTAAATCTTGACATCAGATTAAGACCAGACAATGAGGTTGGTTAATAAAAAATGATTATCTTGTCATTGAACAGACGATAGATTTTGAATTCCAAGAAAAAAAAAAAAAAACCTTCATCTGGTCGATAGTCACAGGTTCATCTGCATTGGATGCAAACACTAAAAATTGTTTATAAAAAGATATGCAACTAAATATTTTATATTTCTGCACCTTTGTATCTATGTCTGTAGGATACAGTGAAAAGGATGTTTAAGAAGTTGATGACATCAGAATGTTAAGGTACTGGTATCAGGAGTTCTGGGGATTTCATATGTCCAGAGATAAGATGGTGCTGATAAAAAGCCACTGACCTGGGATAACTCCTTACACTTTGTCCTCCTGGTTCTTGCACACTTCTCCTGGGAGAATCTTCCTTTAATACTGATGACATCACCATACTCTACTCCTCAAAAATAAGTACAGGGCTTCCCTGGTGGCGCAGTGGTTGAGAGTCCACCTGCCGATGCAGGGGACACGGGTTCGTGCCCTGGTCTGGGAGGATCCCACATGCCGCGGAGCGGCTGGGCCCTTGAGCCATGGCCGCTGGGCCTGCGCGTCCGGAGCCTGTGCTCTGCAAAAGGAGAGGACACAACAGTGAGAGGCCTGTGTACCGCAAAAAAAATAATAATAAATAAGTACAAACTCTGAAGCCTGTCACTCAAAACCCTCCTTAATTTGTTTCTCCCTTTCTATGTAAATTCAGGTTCCATTCTTTCCTAACATAAAGCCTTTTTTCTAGACAGTCTGAATGTATTATAGAACCTGAAACATCGTTTCTCTCTACCCTTTGTTTGAAAGTATTTGCTTGTGCTATTTTGTCAGGCTGGGAGTTTGTTGTTAGGATCAGTCTGGGGGAAGACAGACTCAAGGAAAGAGTCTGGAAACCAGCTTGGGACTATTAACACAGGAAGATCTGCAGTTCAGGGTGTATGAGGAAAGGTCTAGAAGGAGAGGATGCAGGTTCTGGATGGACACAGGCTCTTGGCCTCCTAGACTCCTTGCCCCATGGTGAGTGCATCAGGAGGAGAATCAGAATGAGAATCTCCAAAGTTCAGTGCCCAGGACAGGGGCCCTGGTTGCCTCGGGCTAAGGGTGACACTGTCTGTATTTAAATTTGCTCCAAATAAAAGATATGAAACTCAATCATATAAAATGTAAATAACATCATAGTATTTGAGATTTGGAAATGTCCTTAAAAGTGATCTTATATTGTATGATACTCACATTTTAAAAATAAAGAAATAGGATTTCAGAAGGAAAATGTGGCATACTGGAGTCAAGACAGTATTCAGAGTCAGGCAAACTGGGAGTCAAATCTTGGCTTTATTGTTCACCAGCATGTATTGGTTTCTTCATCAGTAAAATGAGAATTTTGTAATCACAGAGCAGTTAGTCAACAAACATCTGTTTTCCTCCACTCATTTCTTCATATTTCTCCTTACCTTAATTAAAATCTAGAGCATAGCAGAACTAGATTAAGGTTCCATGTACAGTTGTATGTTAGTCCGCTAGGGCTACCAAAGCAAAATACTACAGACTGAGTGCCTTAAACAATCAAAATGTATTTCTCACAGTTCTAGAGGCTGGAATTCAAAGATCAAGGTATCAAGAGGTTTGGTTTCTCCTGAGGCCTCTCTCCTTGGCTTGCAGATGGCTGCCTTCTGACTGTGTCCTCTCATGGCTTTCTCCTTGTGTGTGTGCATCCTTGGTGTCTCTTCCTCTTCTTATGAATAGGATACCAGTCATATTGGATTAGGATCCCACCCTTATGACCTCATTAACCTTAATTACCTATTTAAAGACTGTATCTCCAAAGACAGTCACATTCAATATTAAAGCTTCAACAAATGAATTGGGGTTGGGGGGATGGCACAATCCAGGTCCAAAATGGTGAGAAGGAAAAAGTAAATAACTGGAACTTTCAACTACATACCAGGGTTTTATTTTTTCTCCAAAACTATGTTATAGAATGATTGAGTCTGAATTCCAGCTTCATCTCTACTAGCAGCAGGCTGTCAGGGGGCCACCCATTCATTTTCCAGAGTACATTCTGTGTAGCTATAGAAGCCATGAGATTTTTCTTGGAGTAGGGAGAAAAAAACAAGCAAACAAACAAATGCCCTAGAGGATAAGTTCAAGAAACTGCAGATTATATCAACCTCCTAGACAGGCACAATGTACAAAAATTTGTTAAAGACTTGAAGAAATCTTAAGAGAACAAGGCTGTTTAACTTTGTGTAGCCCAGTATTTTCCCAACTTATTCAACTGTAAAAGCATTTTGTGAACAATACCTATAGTCCATTAAGAGTTGTAGGTGTTAATGCCATGCAGAATTTGCCTTCCACCTATATGAACACATTAATTGATAGATTTTGAGGTTTCAGCAAGCTGGTTGGGCTTGGGATGAAGAAAAAGAGGGAGCTGGACTAGAAGCAAGTTTTTAGAATATATTGTGGATGGAAATGAAATATAGGCTGGGGGAACATTATATCACTCCATTAGGAAAAGTCTGGAAAGAACCAGTCAAAACCCTCATTTTCACGCATTTCCCTCTTCAGATTTTTTATCAAGGACAAAGAAGTATTGGGTTGGCCAAAATGTTAATTCAGTTAGTGAACACATTGTTCAATAAAGTTCTTCGTGAAAATGAAAATATGTCTTTTATTTTTGCTTAAAACTGAACGAAACTTTTGACCAACCCAATACTTATAAGACTAGACATCAGTCCCTTCTCTACGCTGCAACTAGAGTGATCTTTTAAAAGTTTTAATATATATTTTTGGCCTATCGCTGTAAACAACATTCAATTACTTTCCCTTGCTCTCAGAATTTGCAATGAAGCCCTTGCCCCAAGGAGACCTTGTTTATCTGACCCAGCTCTACCTCACTTAGTACCTCCCTCCTCTTCCTCTCTCTGCTGTAGCTGGGCAGACCCTCTTTCTCTCTTCCAACTTGTGTGTGCGTTGAACAATTAGTTTTCCCGGGCTGCAAAACTCATTGAGCCCATCCTCAGCCTCCCCTTTGTCACTTGTTGAATCACTATTCAATCAAGATTTCTTGACTGCTCTACTAGGAAAATGAGCTCTTAGACCCTTTCACTATACTCCACCATCTTTCCTTGTTTTTATCAGAACTCAAATACTGACTGTATTAGTTCATGTAATTGTTTTCTCTCTTTCTTAGAGTAGGAGCCCCATGTGAGTAGATGTCATGGTGTTTTAGTTCACTGTCCTATTCTCTCACTGTCAACAGTGCCTGGCATGCAAGATGTTTACACAGATGGAGCGAGACATGTACATTTTATCATTAATTGAATACAATAAGGAAAAAATATATAGTTTTCTTCACTGGCCATTTATTTTTTCAAAGCAATCCAAAAAAAAAAATATTTTTGAGTGAACTGCTCAAACCAGTCTTAGAAAATGCACTTTCTTGGTTTTTCTGACTTGTTTCAGTGTTACTGATAAATATCTCTTGATACCTATGGTTTGGATTACACAGTATGCTGCAGGAGTATTAATCCAATCTACTTCCCAACAGAAAACTAATGTGAACTTCTTTATAATTTGTATGTTGATGTGTCACAGAAGCTGAGTTGTTTGTAATTTACACTATTTAGATTGACAGTTGATTTCTCCCAAATCTCATCATATGAATTTCCTGTTTCTACAATTTCTAAAAAGAAAGTTATTGATTTTTTTAAATAAGGTAAATAATCCTCCTTATACGAATCCAAACAAAAGGAAACCAAACAAAACAAAGCCTCGCTGCTGTGGCTGTTTGTTCAGAGAGACCCAGGTTCAAATCCTGATTCCTCCAATTGTCCACCTCCAACTGGCCTTGGGGAGCTTATTAAGCAAGAGGACCAACCCTCATTTTTCCTTAGCAGTAAAGGAAATCATGACACCTGCCTGGGAAGGATTGATAATATTATTTGTGAAGAGTCTAGTGCAGCCTCTGACCTATTGTAGCCACTGATTATGTAGAAGCTTAATTCAAAATGCTGTTGCTGGTGTTATAAGACATTGTAACTGGCATTCTTGCCTTTCCAGTAGTGACTAGGAAACATTCACTTTCCTTTTTACTGACAAGGGAAAACATCGAGGGTATTATCTGTATTTTTTATACCAGGACACTTATTTCCTTCTAATCAAGTGTTAAGAAAAAAACTTAGATTCTGAGTTTGCTGGTGATCCTAAACAAATCATTGGTGCTTTTTAAGAGCTCACTTTCTCTTATTTATTTTATAGTTTACTGTATTTTGTTTGGAAGAGGAATTATTAAACTACAAAAATCACCTTCAAGAATGTAAAACACTGAAATATAAAGTGGAAATAAATATTTTAGAACAGATATAATGATATTATTGAAACCTCATGAACTATTTTGCTTTTAGTAGGAACTTTAGTATCATAGATGTATAAAATTTTAGACTTAGAAGGATACTTAGAAATGATTTATTTCAAATCTATAATTTTATCTGAGAAAACCAAGGCTCAAGAGAGTTGTTTTATTGAACTGACCTGAGAATTGCTTCCAGATCATCTCAACCCCATTCCACAATGGTTTACTGCTTTGATAGTTCTGAGAAAAATATTTTAATTTATTTAGAATTTTTTTCTAAATGTATCTATTTATATCTAAATTATTTTTATGTTGAAGAAATGGTCAATATTTTCTTTGTGAATATTTTTAAAATAATCTTATTTTAAAAATTATTTCTTAGAGATTTTGTTCTTTGCTACTCTTTTGGATGAAAAACGATTTGGAAAAACATTGGATGACATCTTCATTCAAATTAATATCAATAAAATACATAAGCTACTTGAATGATGATTTCAGACGCTCATCCACTTGAACGTTCAGCACATACTTACTGAAGCCATAGTGTTTAAAATATCTATTGCATACTCAATAAAGATGTATTTATCAGTTTTGTAAAGTGTTTTTATTATAACTAGACCTAAGAGAGAAGCATTGCTTGCTGAACTCCTTTACCATATTTGGCAATTTAACTTTCCTTTCTGCCCTTCTTTTTTCTGTCAATATGCCAATACAAATGTTGTCCTCATTAGAAACTCAAGGATTTTATATTTATTTATTTATTTATTTATTTATTATTATTATTATTTTTTTTTTTTTTGGCCACACCATGTGAGACTTGCAGGATCTTATTTCCCCAACCAGGGATTGAACCCGGGCACCAGCAATGAAAGCGCTGAGTCCTAACCACTGGACCATCAGGGAATTACCAAGGATTTTATATTTAGAATATATTTTACAGGAGAGAAAATGAGAAATACTATCTATTGAAATCTGTAGTAGAGTAGGCCAACTGCTATAGCAAACAACTCCACAACCTCAGTGGCTTAATAGAATACAACTTATATCTTGTTCATGTCACAGGTCACCACATATGTCACAGACACGTGACAATGAATTAATGGGCTCAGTGGAAAATAGACTATTCTCCCCTTAGTTATTGGGGATATTCCATCTTATGGCTTTTCCAGCATCTAGGACCTCAGAGAATCCCAACCAGCGGGAGGGGGATGCAAGAGGATGAGGTTTTGTGGGAAGTTTTAGGACCAAACTTGGAGGTGACATACGTCACTTCCACTCACACTCTAATGACCAGAAATCAGTTGTATGGCTCTCCCTGACTGCAAGGAATACTGGGAAGTATGATTTTTCTAGGTGCTCAGAGAGAATAAACAGTTTGGTCAGCATCTAACTAGTCTTCGCCCACAGGTCCTCTTGGCTTCTGCCTGAGGAGAACAAACAAAAATATAGATTGCTTTCTTTGAGAAAATTGTCTCTCATCACCCTGCAATGCCATAATTTCTTAAAGAAAGTGTTACTAAAATATGTCAACATTTGAGCTATGCCTGATGACTTCAGTGAAGGTTTTTTAGGTAGAGAAAATCTCTTGAAAAAAGCAAGTAGTTAAATCATGTGGACATTTGGTTGAGAGTTTTTGAAGACCAAACATGGCCTTTAAAATTCTATTTATTTTTCTGCCCTATGAGTAAGCATCATCCTTTGCAACCATGAAAAAATAACTTTTAAATATAAGTCAGTATGTGAGTTCCTATGTCTTAGGGTGAGAGTTACCTGCTGAGTGGTGGTCAAGAAACCTTTATCAGGTTTTTACTCATTGTCATTTGTGTGACCTTGAGCAAGTTGTGTAAAAGCTCTGAGCTGTTTTTAAATGTGTCAAATGATTAGGATTCTTTGCAAAGTCTATCCTACTTCCATGGGTCTCATCTGTTTTATTATTTTATTAAATAATGTACCTCATTTATTTTATTAAAACCAAGGTTTTACTTTATTTGCCTTCTTAACTCAAACCTGGATTTTCTTTCTGATTTTCTTTAAAACCATGGAATCTCTAGATACCTGAGCTATTGTTCTTTCTCTGTATATACCTGAAGAGAAGGCATCCCTTAGATGTTGGAATTGACATAACTGACCCCAAAAGACAAAGTTCACGAGGGAAGCAATCATAAAAATATTAAAAATGGCCCCTTCTCCCTGGTGCCTTTTCATTGTGCAGACAGGGGAACTTTTGCCCTCTTTTCTCTGGGGACTCGGGAGGTGGAATAATGGAAGTGCAAGGGGAGGATCCCAGCGCCCACCTGGACTCGTAGGTAAACCATGTCAGGCTGTCTGGCTCTGATCAGCTCTAGACAGCAGTTTTTTTGTTTGTTTGTTTGTTTGTTTTTGCGGTACACAGGCCTCTCCCTGTTGTGGCCTCTCCCATTGCGGAGCACAGGCTCTGGACGCGCAGCCTCAGCGGCCATGGCTCACGGGCCCAGCCGCTCCGCAGCAAGTGGGATCTTCCTGGACCAGGGCACGAACCCGTGTCCCCTGAGTCGGCAGGCAGACTCTCAACCACTGCACCACCAGGGAGGCCCGACACCCCAGTTTTAAAAGACACCATCACATGCAATTATTGCCCAGGCCAGGGTGACCAGGAGAGTGAGAGTTTAGATTTGTATTCTGAAGATGACATGACCAAGGGGAGACAGACTCCCTCACTCTGGATTCTAAAGGGTGTTTACTTAAACACAGAATTAGACTAGTTCTCTGAGTAGTTCCAGAAACAGGCCGACCAACAACCAACAAATAGTGGTGCTTGGAGGGAGGCCAACTTGAGCACTGTATAAAAGCTTTCCAGCAATTAAATATGTTCTCAGTTGTGTCCAGATTTCCCATGAGATGGGAACTCCCCATTCAGGCTACCCTCCCAAAGGCAGGCGGACCATCAGCAATTACATACACTCACACCTTGCTTTTGATGAGCTGTTGTGACTGGGGTTTCCGAGGTCTCTTTCAGCTCTAATACCCATCTGATAATACAATTTAGTGCAGTGCCTCCTTTAGAGTTTAAATGTGTTGTCTTTTCTGCCTAATTAATCTGCCTTGATCACCTTTCATTATTTCCATGGTTCAGCAGTTGGAATAGAATAGAGAGACTTTGATCTTGATGATTATACCGATATGAGGGGACCATTCTGAAGCATTCTTTACATCCATAGGAAGCTCGAATTCTCATCAACAACATGAGTTTTGGTCCCCGTATTGTCAGACACAATTAAGTCCATATTTTGTAACCAAGGGACCCCTATGTGAAAGTGTGAAATTTTTAGTACAATAGCAGTCACAAACCATAAATATAAAAGCCTCTTGTCTAAGTCATCTGAATCACGTAGATGTTCAGAGAAGCAATTAAATGACAAGGTAAATTAATCCTGTTAAATATTGCAAAAAAAAAAAAAAAGAAGAAAGGAGAATGCAGTCTTATGTCCCCCAAGAAAGCAGTGTTACTGATCATATTTCCCAATAATACTAATTTTCCCAGGTAGATCACTTGTTTTCTGGTCTATCATTCGTAAGTCAATTAGAAACATGTATGGGTTAACAAAAAAATAATTTTGGCTACAGTAATTAGCTTATGTTTGTCAGTGAGGGTTATTGGTTCATGCCATGGCCCATGTGCTAGGTGAGATTGGAAAGGTTGGAGGGAAGGCTGTGAGTCATGGCCTAAGATAAGGTTACATCCAGGGGTAAAAGCTAGTAAGCTCACTGTCCTGAGTGAAGCAGGGATGACGCATTCATTCAGTTGATTTTCACTGATATCAGGTATTAAGTACCAATATGAAAGATGAAGTCTTTAGTCTTAAGAAGCTTATGGTCTGGTGGGGAGACCAGACATATAAATCAGTAATTACATGATCTTTCCAGCCAAAAAAAAAAAAAAAAGAAACAACTTTGGAGAGAGGATAAAACATTTTTAATCAGTTGTAGTTCCCCAGACAGCCATATGTAACGGTCCATCACTGCAAATTGTTTTCTTTGTCTCTAGAACTTGAGAGGGATTTTTAGGTCGTGGAGATTTATAAGAGTCCTCAGTACTGCTTCATTGTTTGTTTGTTTGTTTTTTTGCGGTACACGGGCCTCTCACTGTTGTGGCCTCTCCCGTTGCGGAGCACAGGCTCCAGACACGCAGGCCCAGCGGCCATGGCTCACGGGCCCAGCCGCTCCGCGGCATGTGGGATCCTCCCGGACCGGGGCACGAACCCGTGTCCCCCGTATCGGCAGGCGGACTCTCAACCACTGCACCACCAGGGAAGCCCCTGCTTCATTGTTGAGAGAGTGAATGTTGATGAGGAAGAGTCAAAGACTCTGGGGAAAGTCAATATCTGGTGGGCAGCAGATCTGATGGTGAAAGCCATTACACCCACCTGGGGAGCCAAGTGATTTTTAAGTGACCCAGGGCAGGAACGGAGAGAGAGGAATGAGTTAGAAACTGGAGAGACAAATACAGACTCACAGACAGCATAAGCAGCAGGAAATGGGAAAACTTTGAGAAAGGACTTCACAGCATGAAGTGCGATGAATTGGCATCCTGTAGAGAATATGTTGGCCATAAACAGATGACTCCTGGTCTCTTATCCTTACTTATCCGTCTTCAACATAAACACTGTAAAAAGTTTAAGACAGTGATATGTAAAATGCACAATATGAAAGACAAATGCAATACAATAATATATGCTTTTTTCATAGCAAGATCAGATTTCAATGTGAGAATCAGATTTTAGATCAATAGTCAACACTCCATGGTAGAGGATGAGCAACTTCTTCGTAGTTGGCCCAGTGCTACCTACTGGGGCTTAACTGTGAACATTGAAAGAACTTAGTTTCCACGTACAAATGTACCATGGTCGCTTCCATGTCCTGCCTATTGTAAGTAGTGCTGATTCACTTTGTTATACAGCAGAAACTAACACAACATTGTAAAGCAATTATACTCCAATAAAAATGTTTAAAAAGAAAAACATACCATGGTACCTAAGATTGATCTTGTTCAGGAAAGTTTGATACTAAAACCAATTTTTGTTTTCAACGGGCTTTAAGAAAACATTGAGATATATGGATATGGATAAACACATCCTTATTCCTCTGAATAGATTTCTCTGAGCTTTCAATATGTCTTATTGTATGAATTTCTTAGTCTAACTGTCTACTTTCCATTGGTCTCTTTACAACAGCTATTTTAAAGTTTTTCATATTTATTTGAATTAGAAAATGTATTTTGTAGGAAGCTCTTCTTGAATATCACGGGATACATGGTTGATTCACCAATAAAATGCTCAATAATACATTTATGATTTTCTTACAGATTTTTCAGCTCTGCCTTCTATTTAGGATGTGAAGGTACACTGGCACAAGTCTGAGTATCATGATTTCTGCAAACCTTTTGTTCAGGTTTCTCTAAATATACCTGCCAAAACTCACTGAAGGCTAACCTCTGGGACTTGAAAACAAAGAAAGAAGAAGAAAAAAAAAAAAAAAAAAAACTCCTTTTTGTTCCCAAAGCTGTGTTGGACTTTTATTTAGTTGAGATTTGAGACCTAAATGACACTTCCCTGGTGTGTGTATGTGAGTAATTTGAATGAGAACAAAGAAACTGAGGTTGGTGGGGAGACTTTGACATCCTCAGCCTTTCATATTTAAAATAGTGTCCGAACCTGCAGGAACACTATTGGACCCATTGTTAACTTAGAGCATTTTTTTTAGTTTGGTTAATTTCAATACCAGTGGTAGAAGACTCTGTGTGTTTGTGTGTGTGTGTGTGTGTGTGTGTGTGAGAGAGAGAGAGAGAGAGAGAGAGAGAGAGAGAGAGACAGATAAGAAAAAAATTGTAACTGCTTAATGATGGCAGTGGGAATAAAACATAGAGGTCGATAATAAGGCAAACATCCCAATGGTTAGTTTAAAATCTGGAAGAGAACGTGAGGTGAAACAGATGGGTCATTAGGTTCTGATGCTGTGACATTTGGAAGCCAGAGCTACATTTTCTTTGAAACTGTAAATAAACAGCTTGGAAATAGTCTAGGATGTTCTTTTCTGATACTGTTTTTATTCCATTCGACTCAGGGCACAGAAAAGTAAGTGTTGGTTAAATTGTCTTGCTATAATTATTTGCTGGAATGGATTAGTTTAAAATATTTTTACTTATATTTGATTTCAGTATAACTGGGACTTAAGCTTATATACAGGTCCAGGGATCTTTCTAAGATTGTTCTTATGGGACTACCCTCCTGGTTTAAGTTCTGTCTCATAGAATGATATTTTTGACATGTGTTTACACAACTGCATAGCACCTGGGAGCTGGGAGGAACCATAGCAATGTGGAAATAAACGAAGAGCAAACAAATGAGAACACGCAGGGCTATTTCATCAGGCCTTGCTGAAGCAAGGCAGTCAGCCACCACATTTGGCAGAGACTCAAGGCAGGGAGAAGAGTGGGAAAGCTTTATAGTGGGAAAAAGAGGAGGCTTCAGTTACACTCCCAGTGGAGGCTGTTGGCATAGGGAAGCTATAGGCAGCCTAACTAGAAGCAGGACATCTTATGTCGTTGGTTAGGAGAACATATTTGACTTTCTCTGGTTGGTCCTATGCTAAAAGCAGGGCCAAAAACTGGGGAAGCTGTCAGTTTTTAATCAAATCCTGGCTGCTTTGGGCCAATTGTTATACAGGTTATTGTTTGCTAGAGATAGTGGTATGAATTTCTACAAGTCTGAATTATAGATTGTAGGTTGGCTTTCTGGGCTGGTTATTGTAGATAATCAGCAAGAATTCTATTTTTCTATGTGATCTGGCAATTTTCTATCTGTATCTTCAGTCTCTCAGTGATTATCCAAAACAAATGTAGAAAGAATAAATAACTTCATAAATGACAAATTGCTACAATTTTTTAAATGAATGCTACTTTTTGCATGTGTGGCCCTGTTTTGTTTTTAAGATATTTTAAAATGTAGGATATTATTAGATCCTTCAAATTAAATTGGGAAAGTTAGGCTGGGCTGGTATTATCTCCATTTTGTAGTTAAGCAAAATGAAGCTCCAAGTGGAGAAACCATGGGTTCAATGTCATGGGCCACCAGCCATATGGCCACAATGGCCAAGGCTCCCAGCTGGGCCTCTCAGATCCCTCACCCAGCTGCTTACTATATTATAAACTATTCTATCTCTGCCCCACATATTCAGATAATAGGGGACCAAAGGGTGACATCTGTCTTATCACACTGCTTGAAGATGATGAGTGTTTGAACTTACATGCAAAGAAAACAAAATACAGATTCCCTGAACCATTTCTGTAATTTTTCACTATGGTCTTTCTCAAAGATCTTTATTTGAATTAAACTTTCAACCTGGTGAATTTTACAACTTGTGATTTTTAGGTAACCAGATTTTTGAAAATACTATTAGCTCTGCGCCACTTCAGTACATTTGTAACACTGGCTTGATCCTCTTGTTCCATTAAAAATGTTGTATTTTCTACACACATCAGAAAGATGCCAGAGGAGTTGGGAAAACTACTCCATAAATAAATTGGTTAAATACCTACTGAGCAATATGCTAAGAGCTAGAGGCACCAAGTGGAGAAAAAAGAAAAAATCAAAGCTCAGACCCTGCCTTTAAAGAACTCCGGGTCTTTTAACAAGAACAGGTACACAGCAAAATGATACAAGACAATGTCAGTGCAGAGATGACTTTATCCCAACATGGGCTGGATATATGGGATGGAGAGGCTTCAAGGATACTTAAATTGAGTAACCTTGACTGAGGAAAGAGTTCCCCAATTAAAGGACAGGATGTAAGGGTATTCAAAGCACGTGAGATAGGAGATGGTAGCTATAGAAACCAGTGTTGTTGTTCTTGGAAGTTTTTGTTGGAAGTGGAGTGGAGAAGAGGAAGCTACAGCCAATTTATTGAGATTTCTTGAATACAACGTTCAGGTAGGAAGTAAAAAAGTTAGAGAGGCAGGGAAGAGTGAGATGGTGGAGAATCTTGTGGGTTGTAAAGAGCTTAGACATACTTCTGTGGGTAACAGTGGGCTTCTGGAAGGATTTTAGTCAGGGTTACATTAAGGATAGATTTGCATTTTTTTCCTTTTGTCTCTAAACACTTATCTATGTGCATCACAGAATGGTTATCACATCATTTCTCTGAAATAACATCGTTCTGAATGTAGCAAGTGGGTATCACTCCTAAACCATTCTTTATTTACTACCTGTGCTTTTTTTTAATTAGGAAGTGATTTTATTTAAAAAAAATTTCCCCATTGGCTATTTTTTAAAAATTGAAGTATAGTTAATTTACAATGTTGTGTTAGTTTTAGGTGTATAGCAAAGTGATATATATATATATATATATATATATATATATATATATATATATATTCTTTTTCAGCTTCTTTTCCCTTATAGGTTATTACAAAATATTAAGTAAAATTCCCTGTGCTATACAGTAGGTCCTTGTTGGTGATCTATTTTATATATAGTAGTGTGTATCTGTTAATTCCAAACTACATATGCTTTTAAACCCTTCTGTACATGCTTTACAGAATGGCTATCGCATCTAGTCCCTGAAAAAAACACTTGATCAGGTTTTCATTTTAAACAGATCACTTTGGCAGTATACGGAGCTTGTCTTTTGGAGAGTCAAGGACAGAGTCAAGGAGGCAGGTTGCAATAATTCAAGGGTAATGATTAGAGCTCGAGCCAGAACAGTTGAGGTAGACATGATACAAAGTGTAACAGAAGGGAAAACAAGATATTTAGAAATAAAATCTGTAGAATTAGCAGACTGATGGATTTGGAGAGTAGTGGTTAAAGAGACAGAGAAGTTTCTAGCTTGGATGTTTGGCAGGACAGAAGGAACCATTAGTTTAGTAAGAAATGGTGTCAGTAAAGTATGTAAATGTTAAATTTGTGTTATCTTAGGGGCATCCAGATGGACTCATCCAGTACGCAGTTGGATAAATGAGTCTACAGCTCAGGAAAATGGTCCAGACTTCTGATAAACTATTTAGAAATCACTAGCCATCACACAATTGCTAGTTGAATCCTGTAGGGTGAAATCACAGACAGAATATGTGTAGAATGAGAACAGTGGCTAAGCTAGAATCCTGGGGACAACCAACATATAAGGGGGTCTCGGAGGAAGAAAAGGTACGAATGACACAGACGTGGTGTTAGAGAGCACACCACAGGAAGATGGCCCATCAGTGAAGCCAAGAAAATTGAAGATATCAATAAGAGAGTAATCAAAGGGTAATCAAATGGCTTAAAAATGTCTTCTTAATTTGCCAACTAAAAGACACTAGGTGATTTAAGCAAAAGCAATTTTAGTAGAGTAGCTCAGCTAAATTCATGTCACAGTGGGTAGCAGAATGAAGAGAAGATGAGAAAGTAAAGAGAAGGAGTGTAAAGTGCTCCTTATGAAGTTACTTGAAGATTAGCACAAGCGAAGAGTTACTAAAGAATACTGAATATTCATTGAGGTTCTCTACTTCCGAAGAGATAATTATTTTCTGCTGATAATAACCTGCACAACTCAGAAAAAAGACCCATGTGATCTGTCCCTGTATTTTTTTTTATTAGTTTCTGCTTTATAACAAAGTGAATCAGTCATACATATACATCTGTTCCCATATCCCTTCCCTCTTGCATCTCCCTCCATCCCACCCTTCCTATCCCACCCCTCCAGGTGGTCACAAATCACCGAGCTGCTCTCCCTGTGATATGCGGCTGCTTCCCACTATCTATCTACCTTAACTTTGGTAGTGTATATATATCCATGCCTCTCTCTCGCTTTGTCATAGCTTACCCTTCCCCCTCCCCATATCCTCAAGTCCATTCTCAAGTAGGTCTGTATCTTTATTCCTGTTTTACCCCTAGGTTCTTCATGACGTTTTTTTTTTTTTTCTTAAATTCCATATATATGTGATAGCATACGGTATTTGTCTTTCTCCTTCTGACTTACTTCACTCTGTATGACAGAATCTAGGTCTATCCATCTCATTACAAATAGCTCAATTTCGTTTCTTTATATGGCTGAGTAACATTCCATTGTATATATGTGCCACATCTTCTTTATCCATTCATCCGATGATGGACACTTAGGTTGTTTTCATCTCTGGGCTATTGTGGCTAGAGCTGCAATGAACATTTTGGTACATGTCTCTTCTGGAATTATGGTTTCCTCAGGGTATATGCCTAGTAGTGGGATTGCTGGGTCATATGGTAGTTCTAATTTCAGTTTTTTAATGAACCTCCATACTGTTCTCCATAGTCCTGTATCAGTTTACATTCCCACCAACAGTGCAGGAGGGTTCCCTTTACTCGACACCCTCTCCAGCAATGACTGTAGATTTTTTGATGATGGCCATTCTGACTGGTGTGAGGTGACACCTCACTGTAGTTTTGATTTTCATTTTTCTGATGATTAATGATGTTGAGCATCCTTTTATATGTTTATTGGCAATATTTATCTTCTTTGGAGAAATGTCTATTTAGGTCTTCTGCCCATTTGTGCATTGGTTTTTTTTTTTTTTGATATTGAACTGCATGAGCTGCTTGTATATTTTGGAGATTAATCCTTTGTCAGTTGCTTCATTTGCAAATATTTTCTCCCATTCTGAGGGTTGGCTTTTGGTCTTGTTTATGGTTTCCTTTGTTGTGCAAAAGCTTTGAAGTTTCATTAGGTCCCATTTGTTTATCTTGGTTTTTATTTCCATTTCTCTAGGAGGTGGGTCCAAAAGGATCTTGCTGTGATTTATGTCATAGAGTGTTTGCCTATGTTTTCCTCTAAGAGTTTGATAGTTTCTGGCCTTACATTTAGGTCTTTAATCCATTTTGAGCTTATTTTTGTGCATGGTGTTAGGGAGTGAACTAATCTCATACTTTTACCTGTCCCTGTCCAGTTTTCCCAGCACCACTTATTGAAGAGGCTGTCCTTTCTCCACTGTACATTCCTGCCTCCTTTATCAAAGATAAGGTGACCATATGTTCGTGGGTTTACCTCTGGGCTTTCTATCCTGTTCCATTGATCTATCTTTCTGTTTTTGTGCCAGTACCACACTGTCTTGATTACTGTAGCTTTGTAGTATTGTCTGAAGTCAGGGAGCCTGATTCCTCCAGCTCCATTTTTCATTCTGAAGATTGCTTTGGCTATTCGGGGTCTTTTGTGTTTCCATACAAATTGTGAAATTTTTTGTTCTAGTTCTGTGAAAAATGCCAGTGGTAGTTTGATAGGGATAGCATTGAATCTGTAGATTGCTTTGGGTAGTAGAGTCATTTTCACAATATTGATTTTTCCAAACCAGGAACATGGTATATCTCTCTTTCTATTTGTGTCATCTTTAATTTCTTTCATCAGTGTCTTATAATTTTCTGCATACAGGTCTTTTGTCTCCTTAGGTAGGTTTATTCCTAGATATTTTATTCTTTTTGTTGCAATGGTAAATGGAAGTGTTTTCTTGATTTCACTTTCAGATTTTTCATCTTTAGTGTATAGGAATGCCAGAGATTTCTGTGCATTAATTTTGTATCCTGCTACTTTACCAAATTCATTGATTAGCTCTAGTAGTTTTCTGATAGCATCTTTAGGATTCTCTATGTATAGTATCATGTCATCTGCAAACAGTGACAGCTTTACTTCTTCTTTTCCAATTTGGATTCCTCTTATTTCCTTTTCTTCTCAGATTGCTGTGGCTAAAACTTCCAAAACTATGTTGAATAAGAGTGGTGAGAGTGGGCAACCTTGTCTTGTTCCTGATCTTAGAGGAAATGGTTTCAGTTTTTCACCATTGAGGATGATGTTGGCTGTGGGTTTGTCATATATGGCCTTTATTATGTTGAGGAAAGTTCCCTCTATGCCTACTTTCTGCAGGGTTTTTATCATAAATGGGTGTTGAATTTTGTCAAAAGCTTTCTCTGCATGTATTGAGATGATCATATAGCTTTTCTCCTTCAATTTTTTAATATGGTGTATCACATTGATTGATTTGCGTATATTGAAGAATCCTTGCATTCCTGGAATAAACTCCACTTGATCATGGTGTATGATCCTTTTAATGTGCTGTTGGATTCTGTTTGCTAGTATTTTGTTGAGGATTTTTGCATCTATGTTCATCAGTGATATTGGCCTGTAGTTTTCTTTCTTTGTGACATCCTTGCTTGGTTTTGGTATCAAGGTGATGGTGCCTCGTAGAATGAGTTTGGGAGTGTTCCTCCCTCTGCTATATTTTGAACGAGTTTGAGAAGGATACGTGTTAACTCTTCTCTAAACGTTTGATAGAATTTGCCTGTGAAGCCATCTGGTCCTGGGCCTTTGTTTGTTGGAAGATTTTTAATCACAGTTTCAATTTCAGTGCTTGTGATTGGTCTATTCATATTTTCTATTTCTTCCTGATTCAGTCTTGGCAGGTTGTGCATTGCTAAGAATTTGTCCATTTCTTCCAGGTTGTCCATTTTATTGGCATAGAGTTGCTTATAGTAATCTCTCATGATCTTTTGTATTTCTGCAGTGTCAGTTGTTATTTCTCCTTTTTCATTTCTAATTCTATTGATTTGAGTCTTCTCCCTTTTTTTCTTGATGAGTCTGGCTAATGGTTTATCAATTTTGTTTATCTTCTCAAAGAACCAGCTTTTAGTTTTATTGATCTTTGCTATCGTTTCCTTCATTTCTTTTTCATTTATTTCTGATCTGATCTTTATGATTTCTTTCCTTCTGCTAACATTGTGGGATTTTTCTTCTTCTTTCTCTAATTGCTTTAGGTGCAGGGTCAGGTTGTTTACTCGAGATGTTCCCTGTTTCTTAAGATGGAATTGTATTCCTATAAACGTCCCCCTTAGAACTGCTTTTGCTGTGTCCCATAGGTTTTGGGTCATCGTGTCTCCATTGTCATTTGTTTCTAGGTATTTTTTAATTTCCTGTTTGATTTCTTCAGTGATCACTTCGTTATTAAGTAGTGTATTGTATAGCCTCCATGTATTTGTATTTTTTACAGATCTTTTCCTGTAATTGACGTCTAGTCTCATAGCATTGTGGTTGGAAAAGATACTTGATAGAATTTCAATTTCCTTAAATTTACCAAGGCTTGATTTGTGACCCGAGATATGATCTATCCTGGAGAATGTTCCATGAGCATTTGAGAAAAATGTGTATTCTGTTGGTTTTGGATGGAATGTCCTATAAGTATCAATTATGTCCATCTTGTTTAATGTATAATTTAAAGCTTGTATTTCCTTATTTATTTTCATTTTGCATGATCTGTCCTTTGGTGAAAGTGGGGTGTTAAAGTCCCCTACTGTGAGTGTGTTACTGTCGATTTCCCCTTTTATTGCTGTTAGTATTTGCCTTATGTATTGAGGTGCTCCTATGTTGGGTGCATAAATATTTACAATTGTTATATCTCCTTCTTGGATCGATCCCTTTATCATTATGTAGTGTCCTTCTTTGTCTCTTCTAACAGTCTTTATTTTACCATCTATTTTGTCTGATATAAGAATTACTACTCCTGCTTTCTTTTGATTTCCATTTGCATGGAATATCTTTTTCCATCCCCTTACTTTCATTCTGTATGTGTCTCTAGGTCTGAAGTGGGTCTCTTGTAGACAGCATATATATGGGTCTTGTTTTTGTATCCATTCAGCCAATCTGTGTCTTTTGGTGGGAGCATTTAGTCCATTTACATTGAAGGTAATCATCGATATGTATGTTCCTATTCCCGTTTCTTTAACTGTTTTGGGTTTGTTATTGTAGGTATTTTCCTTCTGTGTGTTTCTTGCCTAGAGAAGTTCCTTTAGCATTTATTGTGAAGCTGGTTTGGTGGTGCTGAACTCTCTCAACTTTTGCTTGTCTGTAAAGTTTTTAATTTCTCCATCAAATCTGAATGAGATCCTTGCTGGGTAGAGTAATCTTGGTTGCAGGTTTTTCTCCTTCATCACTTTAAATATGTCCTGCCACTCCCTCCTGGCTTGTAGAGTTTCTGCTGAGAGATCAGCTGTTAACCTCATGGGGATTCCCTTGTGTGTTATTTGTTGTTTTTCCCTCGTTGCTTTTAATATGTTTTCTTTGTGTTTAATTTTTGACAGTTTGATTAATATGTGTCTTGGTGTATTTCTCCTTGCATTTATTCTGTATGGGACTCTCTGTGCCTCCTGGACTTGATTTACTATTTCCTTTCCCATATTAGGGAAGTTTTCAACTATAATCTTTTCAAATATTTCCTTTCTTTTTGTCTTCTTCTTCTGGAACCCCTATAATTCGAATGTTGGTGTGTTTAATGTTGTCCCAGATGTCTCTGAGATTGTCCTCCGTTCTTTTCATTCTTTTTTCTTTATTCTGCTCTGCAGCAGTTATTTCCACTATTTTATCTTCCACGTCACTTATCCGTTCTTCTGCCTCATTTATTCTGCTATTGATCCCATCTAGAGTATTTTTCATTTCATTTATTGTGTTTTCAATAGCTGTTTGAGTCATCTTTAGTTCTTCTAGGTCATTGTTAACTGTTTCTTGCATTTTGTCTATTCTATTTCCAAGATTTTGGATCATCATTACTATCATTATTCTGAATTCTTTTTCAGGTAGACTGCCTATTTCCTCTTCATTTGTTATGTCTGGTGGATTTTCATCTTGCTCCTTCACCTGCTGTGTGTTTTTCTGTCTTCTCATTTTGCTTATCTTACTGTGTTTGGGGTCTCCTTTTTGCAGGCTGCAGGTTCATAGTTTGTGTTGTTTTTGGTGTCTGTCCCCAGTGGCTAATGTTGTTTCAGTGGGTTGTGTAGGCTTCCTGGTGGAGGGGACTAGTGCCTGTCTTCTGGTGGATGAAGCTGATCTTGTCTTTCTGGTGGGCAGGTCCACGTTTGGTGGTGTGTTTTGGGGTGCCTGTGGCCTTATTATGTTTTTAGGCAGCTTCTCTGCTAATGGGTGGGGTTGTTTTCCTGTCTTGCTAGTTGCTTGGCACAGGGTGACCAGCACTGTAGCTTGCTGGTCGTTGAGTGAAGCTGAGTGCTGGTGTTGAGATGGAGATCTCTGGGAGATTTTTGCCGTTTGATATTATGTGGAGCTGGGAGGTCTCTTGTGGACCAGTGTCCTGAAGTTGGCTCTCGACCTCAGAGGCACAGCACTGACTCCTGGCTGCAGCATCAAGAGCCTTTCATCCACCCGGCTCAGAATAAAAGGGAGAAAATGTAGAAAGGAAGAATTAGTAGAAGAAAGAAAGAAAGAAAGAAAGAAAGAAAGAAAGAAAGAAAGAAAGAAAGAAAGCAGGGAGGTAGGGAGGGAGGAAGGAAAGAAAGAAAGGAGGGAGGGAGGAAAGAAAGAGAGAAAGAAAGAAAGAAAGAAAGAAAGAAAGAAAGAAAGAAAGAAAGAAAGGAGGGAGGGGTTAGGGAGGGAGGGAGGAAGGAGGGAAGGTAGGAGAAAGAGAAAGAGAGAAGATAAAGTAAAATAGAATAAAGTATGATAAAATATAATAGCGTTATTAAAGTAAAAAAGTAATTATTAAAGAAAATTAAGAACAACAACAAAAAAAAAACCAAGAGGGCCTCCCTGGTGGCGCAGTGGTTGAGAGTCCGCCTGCCGATGCAGGGGATACGGGTTCGTGCCCCGGTCTGGGAGGATCCCATATGCCGCGGAGCGGCTGGGCCCGTGAGCCATGGCTGCTGAGCCTGCGCATCCGGAGCCTGTGCTCCACAACGGGAGAGGCCACAGCAGTGAGAGGCCCGCGTACCGCAAAAAAAAATAAATAAATAAATAAAAAAAAAAACCAAGAAAAAAAAAGGACTGATAGAACCCTGGGACAAATGGTGGAAGCAAAGCTATATAGACAAAATCTCACACAGAAGCATACACATACACTTTCACAAAAAGAGAACAAGTGGAAACAAATCGTAAATCTTGCTCTCAAAGTCCTCCTCCTCAATTTGGGTTAATTCGTTGTAAAAAGAGGAAAAGGGGAAAAAATCATAAATCTTGTTCTCAAAGTCCACCTCCTCAGTTTGGGATGATTCGTTGTCTATTCATGTATTCCACAGATGCAGGGTACATCAAGTTGATTGTGGAGCATTAATCCGCTGCTTCTGAGGCTGCTGGGAGAGATTTCCCTTTCTCTTCTTTATTCTCACAGCTCCCGGGTCTCAGCTTTGGATTTGGCCCTGCCTCTGCGTGTAGGTCGCCTGAGGGCATCTGTTCTTTGCTCAGACAGGACGGGGTTAAAGGAGCAGCTGCTTCAGGGGCTCTGGCTCACTCAGGCCGGGGGGAGGGAGGGGTAAGGAGTGCGGGGCGAGCCTGCGGCGGCAGAGGCTGGCGTGACGTTGCACCAGCCTGAGGCGTGCCGTGCGTTCTCCTGGGGAAGCCGTCTCTGGATCCCGGGACCCCGGCAGTGGCGGGCTCCCTGGAAAGGGGGCGTGGACAGTGACCTGTGCTCGCACACAGGCCTCTTGGCGGCGGCAGCAGCAGCCCCAGCGTCCCGCGCCCGTCTCTGGGGTCCGCGCTTTTAGGCGTGGCTCACGCCCGGCTCTGGAGCTCCTTTAAGCAGCGCTCTTAATCCCCTCTCCTCGCGCACCAGGAAACAAAGAGGGAAGAAAAAGTCTCTTGTCTCTTCGGCAGCTCCAGACTTTTCCCTGGACTCCCTCCCGGCCAGCCGTGGCACACTAACCCCCTTCAGGCTCTCTTCCCGCCGCCAACCCCAGTCCTCTCCCTGCGCTCTGACTGAAATCCGATACCCGAGCCTCAGCTCCCAGCCCCGCCCACCCCGGCAGTGGAGCAGACAAGCCTCTCGGGCTGGTGTGTGCCTGAGGGCACCGATCCTCTGTGCGGGAATCTCTCTGCTTTGCCCTCCGCACCCCTGTTGCTGCGCTCTCCTCGCTACTCCGAAGCTTCCCCCCTCCACCACCTGCAGTCTCCGCCCGCGAAGGGGCTTCCTAGTGTGTGGAAACCTTTCCTCCTTCACGGCTCCCTCCCACTGGTGCAGGTCCCGTCCCTATCCTTTTGTCTCTGTTTATTCTTGTTTCTTTTGCCCTACCCAGGTACGTAGGGAGTTTCTTGCCTTTTGCGGGGTCTGAGGTCTTCTGTCAGTGTTCAGTAAGTGTTCTGTAGGAGTTGTTTCACGTGTAGAAATATTTCTGGTGTATCTGTGGGGAGGAAGGTGATCTCCACGTCTTACTCTTCCGCCATCTTCCCCCAACTCCCTGTCCCTGCTTTATTTAAATGTAGTCTTCAACACAAGTCTAAGTTTCCAAAAATATATTAAAAATATTTTAGAAAATCATTATTTAATATTTAAGGAATCTGGGAAGGATTTGACTCTTGTTTAACGGAATATAATTCTGGTTAATACACAGAATCAACAGAGGAGCTGAAAGTTCGTAGCCACAGCACTGAACCAATACCAAAGTTGGACAACAAAGAGAGAGGACATCATGGGGCATCTTCCTCCAGAGAGCCTATCAAAGCTCAGGAATGGGATGGAACACCTGGGCCCCCTGTGGTCACCAGTAGAATGGGAAGATGCTCTGTGAGCCCCACCTTGCTAGCAGGAAACCACAGCTCAGGTAAGAAAGATAATGTTCTCCTGGACGGTAAGTCCTTGGGTGTCTAGAAACTGCTTTTATGAAATTATCACTTAGAAAACCATAACCACAGATATCTCTGTCTCTACTCATAGAGACAACATAAATAGCCCTGTACACAAAAGGAGGTAACAGTATGTGGCACACTACAGGGAACATTCTTCACATGGATGATAGAGAAGTGAATGGTGCTTTTCAGAGCTGTGCAATGCAGCAGCCTTTACAACTCCAACTGTCTTGCACTAAACTTCTTAAAATAAAAGAATCCTTTGGGTTCATCTAAAGCAGTTTTCATTTATAAAGTTGAAGTAACTTAGAGTTTATGCCTCCTTTTCTTCAAAAAATTCTAGACAACTGGGAAAAAATGAATAGGAAGTAAAATTGAGGATAAAAATGTAGCACAGACAATATGAAGGTAGTAGAGAGTGTAAATATTATGAGACATTTGATGTATCAATAATAAGCTGAAGACAGTAACTGGTCATTGGGCAAGGTACTAAGTTTCCCTGTAGGTCAAAAGAGCTGGAAAATTATAATCTAACACACCTTTAAATTCACAAGTTGAAATTAAAATCTCTGATGCAATTTTGCATTGTTAATAGATAAATATTATTAAACATCAATTTTTAAAAGGCAGAATATGTGTGCTTTGAACTGATTGATCTATATGGTGGACTCAGAGAGCTGTCAATTGAAATAAACAGCAAATAATCAAGCAACCGCCTGTAGTTTTCAGATTTCTATTCCTTAAGAGTGTTAGGGCTCTGAAGAAAAGACCAATTCTTTAATGTTTTTTCAACTCTGATATTCATCTTGGAAAGCAATTAGCATGAGTTTAGCCTGTGGTCTCTCTGACAGTCACGCGCAAGTTAAAACTGGAACAGTGGGGCTTCCCTGGTAGCGCAGTGGTTAAGAATCCACTTGCCAATGCAGGGGACGCAGGTTCGAGCCCTGGTCTGGGAGGAACCCACATGCCACAGAGCAGCTAAGCCCGTGCGCCACAACTACTGAGCCTGCACTCTAGAGCCTGTGAGCCACAACTACTGAAGCCCACGTGCCTAGAACCCATGCTCCGCAACAAGAGAAGCCACTGCAATGAGAAGCCCGTGCACCGCAGCTAGAGAGAAAACCTGCGTGCAGCAATGAAGACCCAACACAGCCAAAAAACAAAAACAAAAAGAAACTGGAACAGGATGATTGGGGATGATTCCCCTATATTGGGGAAGGGATGTTTCTAGAACAATACCCAGGCAGAGGTAGAGCAACAGCTTCCTCAGACTGAAAATGTAACTAAAAGCTTTGGTGATGGAACCATATCATGTATCATATGGGTAATCAACAGCGTGAGTTCAACTCTCAGAGAAGGAACATTATGTGAATTTAGCAGAACTCTAAAAATATATTTTTGGTAGTAAAGTATAAATATCTGTAGGTATATGAGAAGAAGATATCTGTGCATTTTGTCAGAAATAAAAAAAATATAGGGAACAAAGAGCATTTTGTAGAAATAAAAAAATCCACTCCCAAAGAAGGTTGACATCTCTATTCAGTTGGGAATTTTGATTAGTTTTAGGTTTATTAGTAGTATATTTTTAATGATTATCTAAGTTTGTACCAGTTCTATCCAAAAAAACCATGAATAGTATCTGCTCCTATTGTGCCACGGGTATTTTATAAAATCCAGAAGCATTAGCTGAGTGTTTATTATGTAAAATAGCCACTGTTCTAGGATCTGTGAATACAGTGATGAGTAAGACATCCTCATATTTGGGGGCTCAAAGGCAAGTGCAAGACAGATGAATGGATCATTGCAATAGAATGTGTTATATACAAATAATATGCAACACAGGGGAGAAATTAATTTTTCTTGGGAGGGTGTGATTTCACGAAAAACAACCAGAGGCTTTTGGTGGTTAGATAAAGTAATCATTGCTTGAGGAGGTAACATTTTGAGCTAGAGCTTGAACCATCAAGAGCTGCTCACCTGGAGGACACAGAAGAAATAAGTCAGCCTTCTAAAAGAAAATCTAAAATGCTACAGGATGGAACCTTTGCTGTGAAGGGTTGGGGAAGGTTGAAGAAAGTGCAAAGTAGGGTGGGACCAGATAGCAAGAATCCTGAAGGGCCTTGTGCATTAAACAGAAATGCGTTCACTGTTACTACCAATTAACAGTGGCTAAAGTAATACTGGCTTTTGTTAACTCTCCATAGTGTTGGGTCTGGAGGTAGGCAGTTGCAGGAGTCTTGTAACTGTTTAGTGATATCATTGAGGACCCAAGGAACTTTCCATCCTTCTCACTCTTCTCTTCTGCTACCCTCGATGGTTATATTTGTGATCACAAGCTGAGGAGACATTTTTGGGCATCATGCTCCTTCAGATGCTCTCTTTGATCTACTTGGTCAGATCTGGGAAACATCCTCGAGGTCAATCACTGAACGAAGAGTAGTGGGATTTCCATGGGCTTATAGAGGGCCTTTCTTTCCCTTAAATCAAGGGAACTCTGCCTTATACCTGGAAATGAAATCAACAACCTATTTGCAGGGATGGGGAGGGAGTGTTGCATAAGCAATGGACAGTTATCTGCCCCATCATGGTTAGGTTTTGAACATTATGTGGTGGACTTTTGTAGTCATTTGAATATTTTTAAGATAGATATAATATAATTCAATTTTCATCATGAAAGATCCAATGGTAACTCCAAGGCTTCAAGCATGGGTGACTGGGAGACCATTTACTCAGACAGAGATAGTCAGCATTGTTAATGAGTCCAAGCTTTTACTGCTCACTGCACAGCAGGCCAATAAATTGAGAGACAAGTTGTTGGGGCAAGGAATAGTGACTTTATTTGTAAGACTAGCAGACCCAGAAGATGGTGGACTAGTGTGCCAAAGAATCTTCTTTCCTGAATTAGATTTCCAGCTTTTTTTATACTAAAAGGGGAGGGGTTGTGGCTGGTTGTTGGAAACTTCCTGGTGCCAGAATCCTTTGTACCTGCAGCTGTACAGATAGGTCTGGTAACAATGTTCCTATAATCCTCCAACAAGACAAATGTTATTTTCTGTTCTGCAACTTTTTACCTTTGTATGAGTGGAAAAGTATTATCAGAGCCTTGAGGATGGGCTATTTTATTCCAATTTTGAGGGGAAGAAGAGAAAAGGCAAAATATTTGTTATATTGGTAGTTTTAATTTTTCTAAAAAGAAAGAGGCTAAAATGTGCCAATTCTATACTAGAAAATGACATAGTTCCACTAGCAAAAAAAGGTATAATATTGATATTTGAATATAAAGTTCACACACCTTTGGAGTTTTAAACAAATGGTGTACTCCTTAAAGAATAATCCTCATCAGTGAGATGGCCTTTGTCCAGACTAGGCAAATAACTATGTGAAGAGAGCATTTTGGACTTGCTTTTATGGAACAAAAGAGAGTGAGTCAGTATTTACTCTTCATCTCTCTTCTCTTCATACTTCATTATTGTTTCCTTGACACGGGGCCACTGACTATGAATCCCCTTCCTACACTACACTAGAAGTGCGACCGATAACCCTCTTCCCTAAACAAGGAGGTACTCAGCTCCACACCTAATGCTCAAGATATAAGAAAGTTCCACCAGTTCCACTTTTAAATCCCCTCTCTCTGTGTCCATCAACTTTCTGCTTCTGGTTCTTTCTCTGTCTGTTTCACTAACACATACACAAAGACACACACACACACGCATACAAAGGCATACCAACTGCTACCAGTCACAGACTATTTGCTTTAACAAAAGTAGTTTAGCCACTTGAATTGGTTGTTTTTAACAGCTCTTTTGAGGAAAGGAGGAAATGCTGAAGTAAAGTGGTTGAGCGTGTCAGGAGATCTCAGCTCTAATTAACAGTGAATGCCACTGGTTACTGCGGCACTTTATTCAAGTCACCGTTGTTTAGTAAATCAGAGATTCCCCAGGGGGAGAGCCTTGAAGGTGGTGGAGGACTGGAACCCAAATGCTCATGAGAAAAAGTAGAAATTAGGGACTTCCCTGGTGACGCAGTGGTTGGGAGTCCACCTGCTGACGCAGGGGACACGGGTTCGTGCCCCAGTCCGGGAAGATCCCACGTGCCACAGAGTGGCTAGGCCCGTGAGCCATGGCCGCTGAGTCTGTGCGTCCGGAGCCTGTGCTCTGCTATGGGAGAGGCCACAACAGTGAGAGGCCTGCGTACGGCCAAAAAAAAAAAAAACAAAAAGGTAGAAATTATACCAGTAATATTGTATTAACAAAAATTTAGATTTCAATTACTAAATCAATCAACAAATAGTTTGCAAGCTTGTATCCATCTCTGTTATAGTTTCTGGGGACAAAATCACACACACATATATACACACACTATAGGGTGTATACAACATGAAACATGGTCTCTGCCACTCTACGATATTACTATGCTTCTTAATGACACAAAACTATTGAGCATAAATGAATTAGATTATAATTACATGTATTATTTTCATTATTATCTACTTTTTACTCTATATTTAAAATCATTCAGAGAACAAAAAATGAGGGCAGGCTAGAAAAAGGATGGAAGGCTTAATGGGAGACATTGAGTCTTTAACCAGGATTGTATCAGGTCTGTTTAAAAATCATTTATTATTATTATTATTATTATTATTATTATTATTATTATTAATTGCACAGAAATATAGAGGGAGAACTTTCTACGTGCATGAGGAAAATGAACAAAGGCTGAGGCAGACCTCTGCTGACTTGGGCCTGCCAGGCCTGCCTGACTGTAAAAGCAACTTTGGAAGTAAACTCAGAGGCCTTGGCTTAACACTATAAATGAGACAATTTTAAAATGACCTCAGTTTCTATGTATTCAGCCTGGTGTGCTTTTGCTCTCTGAGAATGTCCACCATAGGATGCAGACTAAGATGCCTGGTGACAGGCAGGTAACATTAGTGAGTGAATTAGGAGAGGTGCCTTCTTCAAAACAGATATGTTTTGCTTATACATTGCATACATAGAACTATTCTTTGCTCTCACAAAGGAAAATATTTTCCCCGTTTTTCTTGAAACTTGAAGTTCTTTTGGTCTAAGTTATGTATTTCCACATTTGTTAGAAGCATAAACCTGGAGACATATTTTGGCATTGCAAAGGAAATCTATTGCAAACTGACAAACATCAGGATGGAATGATGGAAATGCAGGTGACCTGGAAAGTACCGAAGCATCTCAAGGGGACAAAAGCTACTCAGTACCAGTTGATGCTCGCCATGAGAGAGGCTCAACCCAAATTCCCAGATTTAATTACTGTAACATGAAATCTCTCAATTATTCAATAGAGCTAATTTTTTAAAAAACATTGAATCAAATAATGTGCTTCCTCTGGCTGAGTAAGACATAAAGAATGTCAATTTGCATTTTCTGGTTTGTATGACATATACACACTACTATATTTAAAATAGATAACCAACAAGGACCTACTGTGTAGCACAGGGAACTCTGCTCAATATTCTGTAATCACCTAATGGGAAAAGAGTTTGAAAAATAATATATATATATATATATAGATAGATAGATAGATAGATAGATATAGATATAGATATAGATATAGATATATGTATAACTGACTCACTTTGCTGTTCACCTGACACCAACACAACATTGTAAATCAACTAGTATACAATATAAAATAAAAACTTAAAAAATAAATTAAAATTCAAAAAATAAATTAAAAAAACAGAAAACAAAACAAAATAGAATAAAATAAAGTAAAATCAAGCGATGACCAGTTGGTGGAGGCATGCATTTGACCCTGAATCACAGAGAAGCTGGGTTACAGCAGAAACAGCAGGTGCCAGTAAATATCTTGCCCCCCGGTTTTTATTTTCTAGAAACTGCAGCTCCTTGAGAAGGCTATGCTGAGAACAGGAGGGGCGATTAGAAAGAGGCATATGACCTGTGATGGTCAAGAAGGGAGGGAGAATTTCTTAATTCTGGAAAAGGTACAGAGGTCTGTCATTCCATGAATAGTAAGGACCAGTGGCCTAATCCTTTCTCAGCATCCTGGCAAAGTGGCCCAGTCTCTGATTGGGGGGAAGGACAGTTAGGGTGAAGTTTCCAAGGGGTTTGCAGTGAGGTTGGACTTTCTGCTTTATGGTTCTGAACTCCAGAATATGGCATTTTATACTTCAAGGGGATAGTTATAATTGGAAGACAGACTCCAAGCTTCCCATGCTGTTTACCAGTGTGGGATGAAGACGAAAGTTGCCATCTTGTACATTCTGATCTGTAGAACAGTTCTGGGCCTTTTCATGATCCATTGAAGGAAAGCACTTTCCACCACCATTCATGGGTCAGCCCTTCACATCCACGAGGAGTCCTGTGCACACAAGTTCAGAGAAGTGGAAAACATATGAATGTAATTTTAGTTGAAGAAAACAGAAATACACCATTTTTTGCACACCACATTTGTAGAATAATAGAGGAAGTTTTATATTAATTGTAAGTGTGTGAATAAAGTATAATATAGTCATTGAGCACTGAGGTTTGGGCATCCAGAATATCTGGATTTAAATCCAGACTCTGTTTTTATTAGTGATGACATCGGGCATGTCTCATCATCACTTTGACCTTCATCCACAAAAGATGGATGATAATAGTACCTAACTTATATATACTACTGCAAATTAAAGGTGAGAATTAAATGAGATAACATATTAACACACTTAGCACGGTGTGTGGAATACAACGAATATTAAATAAATACTTGTTATTAGTATGATCCCAGATACCTTTGCATGTATCTTTGCAGGAGAGCTTACAGACTCACTCGTCTGTGGTAATGAAGGAAAGTTTCCTATGAGTAGTGTCATTTGAGCTGGACCTTGAACTGAGCAGAATTTAAACAAAGAAGGTAGCAAGAGAAGTAGAAAGGAGTCATGGGTTGTTTTGCTGGGAATGGTGAGAGCTCTGTCTCCAGCATGACATTTAGCCCACCTGCACCCCAAACTATGGTTCATAAGACATTTTCTACGCTAATTCATATTCTAACCATGCCTTTTAAGACTGAAAAGATCACAGAGATGTTAGGGTGTTAGCTAAAGACCTAAGAGTGGATCTCTGGGAAGAAGATTTAGCAGAATGGGGACCATTTAATAAAAGCATCAGAAAACTAGGATTCAGGAAAGGGAACTGCAATTGAACCTAAGAGTCTAGTCTTTGAAAATTGATAATTACCAGTTGATTTATGAAATTCTGAAACATATTTACCATACTTTACTTGATAACCTGGAATGACTGGCTAACTTTGCTGATAAACATCCTGGCAACCATAACTCAAAAATATTCATATCCAGGAAGACTCCCATGTGCACAATTTGGGCAGCAAGAATGAAAAACAGGCAAGAAGCAGGCATTGGGCAGCAGGACTGGGGATTGTGAAGCAGTACTTATAACAATAATTCCTGGCAAACCGTAATAAATCGATATAGTTTTTTCTTTTTTTAAGTAAATCATGCTTTATGACAAGTTAATAAATTAACATTTTGGTGCTAATAGCTTGAGGAAATTATGTAACACGGCTGTGCCCCAGTTTCTCTATCTTTACAGAAAAGATAAAGGAAATCTCACCATGTAGGTTATTATGAGGATTAAACTCAGAAATGTATAGGAACGTCTGGTACAAATCTGACTTGTAATAGCTAGTAGACCATGGCTTATTCTGTTCCCATTCAATTTTACTAGAGAGGTCTCTGATTTTTTTTCTAGGACTAAGACTGAATATTTCCTTTGGAAAGCTCAGCACATTGCAAATATAAGGTTTTCTTTAGTTACACAGAGTATAAATTGGTTATAAGGCCACTACTAGTGCAATAACCTGTGCTTCATTTATTTGTACATTTTCCAACAAAGTTTTTTGGCCAGTGTGAAGGCCATTTTTGGATTCTCTTCAGTTTGCACTTGTGAAATTTGGAGAAAATATCAGCTGCAGGCTTTAAAACTTGCTTGCTGCATTATACATAGCTATCAAAGAGTAATCTTAATTTCTCACAGTGTTTCTTTTCTACTTGGTAGCAATGAATGGATTTAAAACCAGGTTAGCAAGGATATGGGTATCCCAAGAAAATACCAATATCCACAAATGTATACATTTCTCTAATAAATACCCAACTTGACATTCATTCATCTATTAATTCAGTCATGCATTCCCTTTATATCCATTTAACAAAAGTTGATTCAGCGTCTACTCTGTGCCATGCAGGGACTAGGTGCTGGGGGTGCAAGATAAACGTGATAGACCAGACCCACCCCCCACCCCCAGAGATCCTGGTCCAGCAGGGAAGACAGAGAATAAAATAACAGAGTCTTATAAATGATATGAGGAGGAAATGCTGGGAACAATCACATGATGTATTCACTGTCTAAAAGGAAGGTAATTCAGACAGGCTTCCTGGAGTAAGTGATATTAAATTTGGTACTAGCATGATGAGTAGGAACCAGACATGTAAGAGGGGATAGAGTGGGGCTTCCCTGGTGGCGCAGTGGTTGAGAGTCCGCCTGCTGATGCAGGGGACACGTGTTCATGCCCAGGCCCGGGAAGATCCCACATGCCGCGGAGCGGCTGGGCCCGTGAGCCATGGCCGCTGAGCCTGCACGTCCGGAGCCTGTGCTCTGCAATGGGAGAGGCCGCAGCGGTGAGAGGCCCACGTACCGCAAAAAAAAAAAAAAAAAAAGAGGGGATAGAGTGTTCTCTGCAGCTCACTAACTGAAGTGTGGATGAAAAAGATTTACTTTTAGAACCTGATTAACAGTAAACATTTTAATACGGCTACATAATTCCCAAACGCTATTCTCTTTTCCCTCTTCCATTTTTTCACATGGCCTGGCACCTTTGGGATGCTGTAGTTACAGTAATGGTCCCAATCATTCCCCTCTCCTTGTATCCGTGCTCTTTGCAATGTGCTTTAATAGCTCCTTATCAAGAAGTAAGGTCTATTTCCTACCCCTTAAATCTGGGTTGGCCTTGAGTCTTGGATTGATGGATAGAGTGAGATGGAAGTAACTGTGTTTCAGTTCTGAGCCTCAACCTCAAGAGGCCATGAATGCTTTATGTTCACTATTTCCAACCCTACCTCCACCATGTAAACAAACTTGAGCTAGCCTGTTGGAGAATGAGATACATATGGAGGAAAACCAAGAGTCCTCAGCCTTCAGCCAGCCAACGCCCAAGCATGTGAGAAAACACAGCATGAAAGAGCAGAAACGTGTACCTGACCCACAGCTGACCATGATGCATGAGTGAGCCCAGCCCAGCCCAGAAAATCTACCCAACTGATCCATAGACTGAAGAACACAACTCAGCGAGTGTCTTTCTAACTCACCGAGTTTGGGTGTAGTGTGAAATCATTAAGTGACTATAGCTGTCAAGGTCTATTTGAATTTTGCTGGTTTTCCATCAGATGGAAATATTTTATTACTATTTGACTGAAGCATGCTTATTGAAAACCCAAAAGTCAAAGAAAAAAGTGAAAACCCACCCGTCTTTTGCTCCACCATCCCACTTTTCAAAGCATCATTTTTAACTGTCATGGTTTTAACCGTTTGAGGTCTGTGGATTGATAGAGACTGTCATTTCTGTTATGTTCATTGTTATAATGCAACAGGAACCACAAACCAGTCTGATAGGATTCAGGCCCCAAGGTAATTCAGGCTTCGTGGTAGGATGCTGACTAACTTCCTGCTTGGCCCCGCATCGCCGCAGGCAGCTGTGGGCTTCTGCATCTACGACCCTCAAGGCTGTCATTCTGTACCCTCAGCTCAAGCACCAGAACTCGGTTTTCCACATCTGCTCTTCTTCCAAGGTCTAATTGGATGCTGTGTTATTTCCTCGGCCAACACTGGCCAGATCCAGCTCTAGGTTCTGCTCACTAATTTCACACTCTAGAGTTTAACTCTCCCTTTCTGAATTCTAGTAGTAAACACATAACAGAATTCTCACGTGGAGAGTCTTTGGAGAATAATGTAAGTCATATCTCCAATCATCCTACTTTGACTTCTAAGCAGAAAACTGCGACTTCTGGCTGCTAGAATTTGTGTTCACCAGAAACATGGTTTTATTGGTGTTTCTCCTGATACTGGTGATACAGCTTTGAGAAACAACCAGAAAAGGAGAACTTGGTCTGAACCACTTTAAGAAGCCAAAGTGTGTCTTTATGGGGTTTGAATGTAAACCAGCAGGGTATAAAATGCGGCAGGATAATTACAAAATAATAAGAGGTGATTATTCCCACAGTCCAAGGCAAAAAGCTAGACCACAGAATCAGAATTTGCAAAAGAGGTGATCAAAGTGAATGCTATTGTCCTTAACTGAACTCCCTCTGTAGCCTAGGAAAGGGGGTAGAGGCTGAGAGGCTAGAAACCAGCTATTAGAGACTCTGAGATAGTCTGTGTGTGTGTGTGTGTGTGTGTGTGTGTGTGTGTGTGTGAGAGAGAGAGAGAGAGAGAGAGAGAGAGAGAGAGAGAGAGAGAGAGATGAATCTCCATCCCTCATAGAGGAGGGATGAGAAGTGAGAAGTGTCTCCCCCAGTGAAAAATCAAGTGAGATAGACTTTCACGGGACCACCTGGAAATCTTGTTATTTGTTTCTAGTTACTGAAGGGACACTGTTAAAAAAAAAGGTACAAGAGGTTAGCTGAATAGCCTATGACCACAAAGCAAACAGCTGCTTGGCAAGTCACTCTCCAGCTACTGCCGATGGGTTAAAGATGTGTATAAAGTGTGTTTCCCGTGGACCAGGTTAGGCCATGGAGAGAAACCCATTAGGAGAGAAACCCTGGAGGTGGCTTAGGTCATGTGACTGCCAGGAACTGCAAGGACTTTGCAGGACATGGCTCAAGCTCCATCCACAGGATGCCCAGTGGACAAACAGCCAGGAGATCTTCAGGTGAGAGATAGCTGACCATGAGGGCCCTTCAAGGTATACTTGAAAGCACCCCAGGAAGAGAGTATTAATCTCTCTTTCCTTCCCTGCTACACCAGAGTGTGAGACACGCTGGCTCATGCTAGTGCCAAGCAAGACCTTTCCTGCCTCCTCACCTCTCCTCCTTCCTTCTACCTCGGCCCTTGTGAGGACACACTTGGTGGGGATCAAGCGGGGGGCAGCGGGGTAAGAACCTAGAGACAGGCAAAGAGAGAGAGGCCCCCTCCTCTGTGTACCAGGAGCAGGCCTGAATGGACCAGGAGAGAAGTGTTTCCTTGAAATAAAGTTCAAAATTGTAATTAGTGTAAGGAACTAAGCATTTAAATTATTACTTCAATAAGACATTTTTGTGACTTGAAGAAACCAGGCAATTTTAAGGTCCTTTATGTTCAAATTAACAGTTAAATAAATACACAGGCAAAAAAAAAACTGATGGAATTACAAAATTTGCTCTAAGATTACTGCAAATTATATTTAGCCTGAATTACGGAATTGAATTTTATCACCTTTGTTGGTTATCCATTTAAAATAACGCCTTATATTTATACACCATGTGTTAGCTTTTAAAATAAGTGCTATTTCATTTGATCTTCACAAAAACCTGTGCATCTGTGGGCTGGTGTTATGATCTGATTATTTAGGTGACCAAACAGCTGCTCGAGAGGAACCAAACGGCCCAGACTCATTGGTAAGTGGTAGATTCAAATCAGGAAAGGGATTTCAGGTTCCTGACCTGTAGTACAGATCTCTTCCCATGATTGAATTAGGTTGAATTTCCCTTTTTCCACCTCCATGCTCAAGAATTCATTCATCTATCCATCCATTCATTTATTCTTCTGTTTTTTCCAATATAAAATTATCAGGCACTGGGCACATGCCCATGGAGGAGATTGCTATTAATCACAAAAGCTAAAAGTATAACTACAGTCTGTGACAGAATCTACCAAGGAAAATGACACCGCACTCCCTCTGAAGTATGTTACACGGCCTCCTAATCTCTGGGGAACTGAGATCCCAGGTGACTTAGAAGAAGGAACAATCCAGGGAGGACCCAGGAGGTGGGATGACCCTGGGACTTAAGGGCACCTGTGAGAGAGTAGCTGAGAGAAGAAGTCTGACAGAGGCAGGCCGAGCTGGCTGCATCAGTGATTCGAGTCTTACCTAAAAGTGCCAGGAAGCCACTTATGGATTTTAAACTCCCGGGATTTTAAATTCAGGGATCAGGTTTACAAAGTCAGCTAATACATTGTCATCCTAAACCACGGGAAACAGAATTATGAAGATACGTATGCTGCCCCAAATAACCTGCCTCATAAATTCAAAGAAGTGATTGCTGTCTAGCCCATGAAATTTCTCTGTTCTTGTAACTAACTGAGAATTGTTTGTAACTGATTGTTTTGATATATCTAAAAATTAATTCTAGAGCACCTGAGCAACTGTGTCACACATGTGCTTTTTTTCCCTAATAAAATAGCAACATTATATATGCTTGTCTTTCTTTGGTTCAGCCATTTACTCATCGAGCAGACTTGTAAGAACACCTGTCTTGAACAGCACCCTCTAAGGTGATGGCAGATGGTCCTCTGCCTTCAAGGAGCCTATGCTCTCCTGTGATGGTGCTTGATTTTTTACTGTGAAAGGACATCATTGTCCCTGATTCAAAAAGAAAGGAGACCGGACTTTGTTTTCCTGTGGTTTGTAAGGTTTTTTCTAAAGTATTTATATTCTTTTTCCCATTTTTTTTCCTAGCAAGATGATTGGTTAAAGCTGTGAGAACAGTTCTGGAGTCAAGGAATTTGGTGATATTAACTGGTGTGGGGTGTGTGTGTGTGTGTGTGTGTGTGTGTGTGTTTATCTATAGCTACTTATGGATTTTAAGCTTGGGTCTTATGTGGTTCGATCTGCAGTCAGCTAACTTATCATACTCTGTACATAACTATATGTGTGAGTATACACAAACACACACACACACACACACTCACACACACAGAGTCCCTTACACCTGATTTCTACTAAACACATGCATAGACCATGACATTCTATATTATACAGATACCTGAAAGCTGCTGGAAAAAAATACAACTTGATAGTAATTTCATTCTTGGTAGAGAAATTCTGAATTTCCACCTACTCTCTGTTTGATTCTCTTGGGAAAAAATAATTAACCAGGTATAAACAATTCAGATAATGCGAAAGGTATCTTCACCTTACTTGCCTCTCAGTAGGTTAATCCTGTTTGAGAATCATGATGACAATATGCTTGAGTTCTGACTGTAGGGCCAGCTCCTTGTATCTTTCACTGAAGGGAACATGACCCTGCCCTGTGCCCTCTCCAGGAGGAGTGGGCTCTGACATTGCTCCTAGCTGGCAGTTGTTGGCTTTCTTTGAAAAGGCCTTATGGTTACAGCACACCACCACTATTCACAGAGAATGTCCTTTCTGTTTCTGTGAAAAGCCATGGAACACATTACAGAAAAGAAGGCTCTGACTGACTTATGCTGGGCATATACAGAGACTAAGTCGAAGCTTGTAAGCAGACCAGAATACATATCAAATCGTATTTGCATTGCCATCTGTTGTCCAAGACAGGCATTGCAGTATTCCCCATCTTGATTCTTTTGATGTTAAATTCAACTAAAATTCGATCAATGTATTTGCTGGACTCTTGGGAAAGATGAAGCAATGGAGGAAAACATTTTTTTTAAATTAGAAATATACAAATCATTTATCTTTTACACTGGCTTCATTCTTTAAAATTTGGTTTAAAATAATTCATTTAGTAAATACTGCATGAGTCCCCATCAAGGATTAGTTATAATGTTACTCAGGGGGAATACAGTGGGGACTGAGATGGACATGGCTCCTGTCCTCAAAAAGCACGCGGTTTAGTAAAGAAGAGAATGGGAGGAAGGGAGAAGGAAGGAACAAGTGCGCCAGGCAGAGTGAGTGGCATGATTAAAATCCTAGAGGAAGAGAACTCATGGGGCTTTAGGAGAATTTAATGCAGTGTGACAGGTGCAAGACTGCAGGTGAGGCTGGCTCTGTAAGCTGAGCCATGGGTACCATCATGAGGAAGCAGTTTAGACTTCATTATAAGCAAGGGAGCTGAAAGATCATATTTGCCTTTAAATAATAACATAATAAAAATAGCTAACATTTCTTGAGGTCTTATGCTGGTCACTGCGGTGAAATCTACACTTATTATCTTATTTAATTCTTACAATAATTTTACAAAGTAGCTACCTTTATTTCTCCCATTTTACCTGTGAACAAAAGGAAGCTTAGTGAGGTCAAGAAAACTGTCCATGGTCATTCAGCTAGTCAGTGATGAGAGCTTAGTAGCTCTCATGAAAAGATAATACCTCTTTCCTAAGAGCTCCAGCAGAAGTATGAAGGCAACTCTCATTGGCTGACTTGGGCCACATGTTCAATCCTGAGCCACTCAGTGAAGCCAAGGGGATAGAATGATTGATTGGACAGGTCTGAATCACATGGCCACTTCTGAGCTGAAGTTGGGATCAGCCCCTAATATGGAACCATGAAAATTGAGATTACTGGTGATATTGTTCTCCAAAGGAAATTCAAGTTACTATTCCAGAAAAAAGAGTAAATGGATTCTGGACAGGTGAAAATGACAGATGACCATTATACCTCCTAAATTTTATTTTTAAATAATTTTTATTATGTTTAGCCATTTACTACCAAAACTTTCACCAACAATTTTAGAAAATTTTAGCAAATAGCAAACTTGAGTTATGCATAATCCTACCAACATTTTTACAAAAGTAAAGCACAGAAGTTACTCATTTCTTCTGGCTCTCTCCACATGTACGTGTTATTAAACTTTTTTTGGAAATAAGTATCTAAATAAATAATAAAGCACAAAAAGCAGACCAAGAAGGAAGAGTAAAAGCAGTGATCTTAGTAAACTAGCTCATGATCAATCAAGAATATTTTTGAGGTCATTTCAATGATTCCAACAGATTTAATTTGTGAACACCTAAGAATCAGTGAACCTTAGACATTGCTTCTTATTACAACTGATGAAAAAGTACCCTGAGAATCTGGATGGTTTCCCTCAGGTCTCACAGGCAGGTAATAGCTTTTCATGGACATTCCTGTTGAGATTTTTCTAGGGCAGCAGTTTACAACTGGTGGTTCCAAAATCCTCTGGAGTTTTCAAAGGTTTTCCCATGTTTCTTGTGCTTCAACATGATATTTTCTTCTGTTTCAGTTTTTGTTTTTCAAATACTCAATTGGCAAATTAATTGGATAAAAAGTTACCCTTTTAAGAAAACTTTGGGGGCTCAAAGTCCATAGAAAGCAACAGTTCTTAAACTCTTCAGTCCCAGAACCCTTTATGTTCTTAAAAGTTATTGAGAACCCCAAAGTACTTTCCTTTATTTGGGTTAGGTCTAATAATATTTCTCATGTTAGAAATTTAAATTGAGAGTTAAAAATTATCTATTCATTAAAAATAATAAACCCATTATATGTTAACATAAATAACATTTTTTCATGAAAAATGACTGTTTTCCAGAACTGTAATAAATGGTTACCAGATTGACATTGTTTTACATTTTTATAAATCTTTTTGATGTCTGAATCAGTAGAGCATAGATTCTCATCTGCTTTGGATTCAATCTGTTGTGATATGTTGATTTGGTTAAAATGTATAAAAGGAATCTGGCCTTATACAGATGCATAGTTCAAAGGGGAGGAATATTTTAATAGCCTTTTCATATAATTGTGGATATTCTTCTTTAATACTTTCCCCAAACTCAACAAACAACAGTTTGGTAAGGGTTAGTTACATATCCATAAGCTCATCATGCTCTGTTACATTAAAATCCATTGGTCTATCTTGGGCTTTAAGTGTAGTTTTACCCATGAATGATTTTCTTTTTGTAGACAAATCATATATTTTCTTTAAAAAAAAAGCATGATCACTTATAAAATGGCAAATGTAAAAATTTGCTTACATTTTATTATTATTAAAATTATATAATAATAAACACTAAAATACAATGTTTAACAACATGTTAGTCTAAATTATTATTTTTACTTCAACTTGTTTCTCCATATCACAGAAAAAAAAGTGATAAAATAAAATGATTAAAATTACTAAGGAGGTTTTCAAGGTTATATATGTTTTTCTGGGAAACAAAATCATAAGATGAAAAAGGTTGGGGAGCTTTGATCTAGAGAACTGTTTGTTCCTTATCTATAACAGCATTCTTTATGATCTGGAAAATTGATTTTTTAAAGTCTAAACAAAGTCTTAATGTTTATCACACGAATAACTCTATTCAAAGAAATCTGTTAGTCACAAATTATTTCCCTTTGCAAAATCCCTCCTGCCTTTCTACCATGAGAATATACTTAATAAGATATAATTTTCATGTGCTTGCCAGGTGATTCCCACTCAGGCAATCCACGTATCCTCTGGCACAGTGATCATGTTTCATAATCAGCTGTTTTATCAAAAAGAATGGTTAATGCTATTCTATTTTGGTTTGTCCATTGGATCCAGGGAATCCCATAGATTTACTGCTATTTACTTTATTCCAAGGCTGAAATCTATATCCCTAATCCCACAAGGCAAATACTTGCCAATTATCATTTTCAACAAGAAATAGGAAATGTGGGTGACAATTTAAAACCCTCCTCACTGTGGGGAGGAAATGAAACAGTTCAAAGCATGTAGTATACCGCAGTTGGTCAATGACACCAAATACTGTTGTGTATTTAAATGCCTTTGGCCTGATTGCATTAAAAGACTATTTTTTAATTTACTTTTTATTTTTATTATTTATTTTTTGGCTGTGTTGGGTTTTCATTGCTGCATAGGGTTTCTCTAGTTGAGGCGAGGGGGCGGCTACTCTTTGTTGCGGTGCACGGGCTTCTCTTGTTGCAGAGCACGGGCTCTAGGCTCAAGGGCTCGGCACAGGCTCAGTCGTTGTGGTGTACAGGCTTAGTTGCTCCGCAGCACGTGGCATCTTCCCGGACCAGGGCTTGAACCCTTGTCTCCTGCATTGGCAGGCAGATGCTTAACCGCTGCACCACCGGGGAAGTCCAAAAGACTATTTTTAAAGTGGGAAACTTCCCCAAAATACTCAAGGAAGTGAGTACTTCTACTGTCCTTTCTGAGCAGTTTGTTTGGGATGATAATCAAATGAGGCCATTGATATTCCAAACATTCTTTTGCTTTTAATACATTTCATAAAATTTATGATTGGTTTTAGAGTCATTTACTCTTTAGGTCATTTTTTTGGCTCATCTAATATCTTAGTTGTACCTTTACATCCATTGTGAATTTTCTTATTTGTACTTAATCTTTCTAAACATATTTGTAAAAATGTAAATGTTGGATCACTTGCTGATAGGTACCAATATCTCTATTAGAAAATATTCATTCAAATTATTAGACTAACACAAGCAGTGCAACTGGCCTTCCCATCTCCAATTCCTTGTGAGACTACTACACCCCATCTCTAAGTGAGTAGACTACCTTATATCTACTACACTTGAGAGCCCTTCGAATGTTACTAGGTCTTAGCAGTTGCACAAATCCTACTTCAAGAGACTTAATATAATTGTCCCTGTCACAATTCAAATAACATTCAAATGTGTAAAATGATCAACTTAAAAAGGAAAAATGACTCCCACCCTTTCATTCAATGTGAGTTCTCACCTATTTCAACCATCATTACAATTGTATTCAAAAAGATGAGGAAGATTATAAAGTTTCTGAAGAGAGGACCTGTTTTCTCTTAAGAAAACATACAGAGTGAAGTTCTCTCTGGTTTAGGCAGGTGACATAATTAGGGCAAGAATAGAACCGGTGAGAATGAAAAGAAAATGGAGTTTGGGAAGGGAAAAATAAGTCAGTAGGCAGATGATGAGGCAAGAGAGACCGTAAAGCCATGGGATAAAAATGAGTGGCATGAGAGGATACACTCAAGGACCCATCCAGCCCACAAGGAAACAGGTGGGCTCTCACTGTAGCACACTCGAAGGATGCTCATCAGTCTCTGGGCGTGTGTAATCCGTTCTGCATGATGAGGCTTTATGGAGAAGCGCACAAGCTGGTGTTGATCTCCCAACATGTTTCTTCTGACAGGAAGGATCAAGTATCTCTCGAATAGTGTGCCGTGGCACAGCTTGGCTCAAGCCGTGCAGATGCTCAAGGAGAGAGAAAGTATCAATGAATCGGGAACGAATGGCATCAGCCCAGAGCAGTTGCATGTGTCCTACTGGGTGATAAGTGGCCATGTAGTAGCCCAGGCTATCTTCCGCCCACTCAGCCCTGACTTCACTGCTCCGCCTCCGGCTCTGACGCCCCCTGAGCTCGGCTCTCCCCACGCGGGCGAGCTCAGGGTCGGATCCCGTTGCCACAGCGCCGCACGTCCGGCTGCGCCAGGTCCCGCCCGCTCCCGGGTTCCGACTCGCCCCGGGCCCACCCCCTCCCCCATGAATGATTTATAAAACAGTGCTTTTAGAAAATATCGGTTCACTAAGTCATGCAAATCTTCCATATGTTGACACATTTTGTTATAAAAATCAATACAACACATTTATTAATATTGCCACTGATCTCCTAAGAAGAGTCTTTAAGTATTAGAGTGCTGTCAAGCTCACAGTGGTAAATACAAGTGTTTCAAAATTTTACTGTTTGCTTGAAAGCTCAAATGTATCATTGTCAACAAATACTGCCAGTTGTCTTCCTTAAAGCAATAAGCTCACTTCATTCATTTTTTGAGAAGGTGTCTGCCAAATATGCAAGTCTGTGTGGCAGTGAAAAATACCTACTTAACTAGTACAGTTTGGTGCTATTGCTTTGATGTGCTAAGGTATCAGCAGATTTATTCAGCCTTGTTTTGGGACTTTCAGTGCGTTTGTCAACACAGTGGAAAAACAAATAATGTCTTAGCATTTTTTACGAAAATAGTTTTTACCTCAGGTGACCACCTCCCCAAAGCATCTTAGAGCCCTCCAGAAGTTCTGCTATAGAATGAATGAACATGGTCATTACTGGAGATCAGATTGAAGTCCCCGTCCATGTATAGTCTCATATTGATCTTATCCCAAGACACATATTGCTTAGATTATGTCTATAACCGACAGTGGTTCAAGGCAGAATCATAAGAACTATAGCTATTGTAATAGAACATGCTACAAGGACCATACACAATTTCAATATCTGGTCACATTTTGTCTCAGAATGTTTGCTCTTCAACAAACCACAAAGCCAATTGTATGAAGAGGATGATATCTGGGGATGAAAGAGTTTTGTTCTATTTTTTGTTTGTTTATTCTATTTTTGACACCATAACATGAAGTTAAATTTTTATCCCCATGGTAATATACATTTGATCCTGATACAAATCATATGCCTTTTTCTGTATATTATGGCAGATGAATTTTTTATGTAATAATTTTTAAGATAATTAAGGAGCATATATTACTTGTTGAATAGATAAAATATGTTCCTTTATAAACATATACTTTAATTCTCTTTTAATGTGGAATCAAGTATTTTTTGAAAAAAGCACATTTTCATATACAGCTAAAGTGATGAATATCTTAAGGGCATTTCAGAAATGATGTGTTTTAATAAAAGAGGCTGTCAAATTAAAAAAAAAAAACTGTTGATGCTACATGATGTTATGTTGCCATGTAAGAAACTAACCATGCATTACAGCATCAAGGGCATCCCTGAGCACTAAGCAGCATGATTTATATTCTCTCTACATAAGAAAGTGGAAGGCAAGGGAAATCCATGGTCTCAGATATTTAGAAGGAATACAATGAGTACTCCTAACCCAACATGCATGTGATTCTCCTTCTCCTCTGTACAATGGATTCTTTAATTCTCTACATCTGCCATTGGATCATAAATGTCATCCACCATGTTGCCACCTCACTTTTCTCTGGGTTTACCAGAGAACCCAGATCTTTACCAGAATTCCAGTATTCCCAAGGAGAACTACCGATTACTCCAGCATCAGTAGTTTTACTATCTGACCCTTCAGATAACACTAGGACTTGGACCATAACTGAAGGATGCTCGGAGTCATTCACTGCCACATAAGTGCCACATCAGCTGCTTCCTTAGAGTTATGTCCCATGAAAGGCTGGAGAGAGAGAAGTATGTCTACTCCCAGGGTAGAGTTTTGCATTTGGCTGATTTTCTTTCTCCAGGGTCACAAAATAATCACAGCAATGATCAGATGTTCATCTTCTAACATCATAGTGACAGTGCCTAGGTCTATGGGCTTCTCAAGGATCTATAAAAATACTTGATATTAAAAAATGAAGCACCAAAATTTCAAAAGAAACTGCCACATTAACATGACTGAATATCTAATTAAATCTATACAAAATGTGACGTTAGGTCAATTTAATTAATTATTAAATTTAGTATTAAAACAGTTCCATTACATCTGAAAACAGTTTCTAGATTAGATTGTCTAATTTGGTAAGTATTCCTGAGTGCGCATGACTACTGTCTAGAAATCATAGCCAATCATGAATTAATTGTATTATTCACAGTCCAATAATTTCAAAGCAAAATTATAAAAATGTATTCAGATTATATACCAAGAAATTTACATTTAATGTGGGACATTAGAACATCCTATATGTTTGCTATGATGTATGATGGAAGCTTTAAAACAAAATGTTTGGAATCTGTGAAAGTTTTAACATAGTCCTGGCAAAACTGCCCCTTATTACTCAGGCATCAGTTTATCTCAAATAGCATATGTGTTATTTCAAAAAAATGCCTTTCCCAGAAATGAAAGTAGAGTTTGCAATAAGCATACCTCAGTGTTTTAAATAAAAGGCCTTTTTTGTGACCTCCATGTAGCCCTAAGTCATTGATTAGAAACTTTCATCAGCATGATTGACTAGGGAAGTCATAACATGTCTCTGCTAGTAGAGAAAAATATTATGTACTGAAAAAATAAAACAAGATGGAGAAAAATATGTCTCCCCAGAATTTGATCTTATTTCTTTGATGCTAGATGAAAGTGTTTTTTTTTCATAAAAATTCACTAATCTCTTATTGCTGTGTAGATCCAGAGTTGAGAACAATCATTTGTCTTTGCTTTCTGAAAACAAAGAGAACTCTAGTACTCATAATAGTAGCTGTGGGTGCCTTGGGGATTATCGTGTAACAATACCAAGGGACATAATCCTGAACAGAATTCAGTTCACCTTACAGGGAAGATGAGAAATGATGGAGAAATTGCCATCCTTAAAAAAAATAAAAAAGCAATGAAAGATTGTATCCAACAAGAATAAAAAGAGAGAAAATAGTTCTTTCTAAGTAACAAAGTCCAATGGGCACTTACTTAATAGGAACTTTAAGATGATGATGAATTATTACCCTGGAAAGATCACATGATAATGTCTTGATGTTGGTTTATTTCAAGGAATTAAAATTAATGTCTTCCTTCTTCCTTCTTTCCTCTCTCCCTCCCTCCTTCTCACCCTCTCCTTCCTTCCTCTACCTTTTTTCCATTCTTCCTTTTCCTTTCTCTCTCTGTCTCTCTGTGTTTCTCTCTCTCTCTCACATTCTTTCTTGTTCTCTTTACACTTGACCTTCACTGAAATTGCACAAACAACATCAACTTTTACTTCTAGGATGGTTATTGGTGGTTTATTATACAAGAAAGGGATTTTCCTTAGATGTAGGGAGAATAGATACTTTCTAGATCATAATTAATCTTTTAATGCAATGAATTTTCCTAGGGGGAGGAAAACCTTATCTTAGCTAACTTTTGAGGCATATGTCCATTGTTTTTGACCCCCAAATGCCTTGGCAATTTTTATATTAACAAAATTTAGGATGAAAACTTACTGTTTTTAGTCTTGTGGTTCCTAAGCCTCACTATTTAAGGATCAAAGCACAGTGTATTTCTAAAGGTAAGTGAACCAGACAATTTAACTTTCATGTCACAGCCCTAGAGACTCTCTAAGAGGCTTGGTTATAAAAATAGAATCTTTTCTAGGATTTTTGAGACTTTTTAGAAAATTCTTTTGGCCAAAGAAACCTTGGTGGATCCAACATCATAAGGATTTGCTTCACCAACTAGGTCCCACAAACACCATAATAGATTCCAAATGTATTTAAGTCAAAGACAAGGTGAAACAGAAAAGAAGAGCTAAATGAGTATGATAAAGATAAATCAAAGCCTCACAATTAAAAAAATTGTCCTTATGACATGATACCATCAAGCAACAATGTTATGGAGTATATATGTATGTATATGTGTGTACACACACACAAATGTGTGCATTTTCCACCTGCCGATGTATGCATGTGTACATAATGAATTCATAAGTAATCATCTCAGCCTGCCACTGCAGGTGAAGTCATAACCCATATGAACCATGTTGGGATTGAACAGTCGACCACTGGGTGACCTGACTTTAAAGCTACAGGGTGGCTGGCCGGCAAGGTCAGCCGCCATGTGTGATGAGTGGTTAGTGGTTATATTGTAGTCCCTAAGGGGGTGGATGAACCAAGACACGATCTGGACCACTGTCCAATAGGAGTAAAGCAAGGCCTTTGTGGGTCACGATGAAATTGGGAGTTTGCTTGGATTTTAGTAAGTCTCAGTCTGTGCTTTAGAGATATCACTGTCTATGCTTGGAAGAGGCTGATTAAGTCAGAATCTGACTGGAAACCTAGCAGGGGAAATTAATCCATAGGTACATTGGGTAATATAAAAGGCATTGGATTGTGTCACTCATCAGATAATCTCTTCAACATATCCTTTAAAGGAACCTTATAGTAAAAAGCATTATTTGCCATCCTTTGCTAGGAAAAAATGTTGAATTTTCTCCATGTGACTAAATGTGCTAATGCAATAAATGGATATACGGAAACATTGGCTTATTATGAAAACATGTCAACCAGAATTCTGATAGATGCTTTACATTTATTTTATATAATAAAAGATGATTCCTTAAGAGATGCTAGGATTTATGCCTCCTGGGAAATTAGGTTCATTTATAAGTTAGAGTGATAGGTTATGTCATCATGGGACACATTTATATTTGAACACTCTTATATTTTCAAGATTGGGTGGGTAGATACTAGAATCACCTGCACAAAACTTAGGGAGAGTTCCCCTAGAAAATCATGTACCCTTGAATGAGAGTCACTGCCTTGGTAAGTTGGGGAGCCAGACTGTCATATTCTATGTTACCGTCATTGTCACAATTTGCTTTAGAAGTTGCATTGACGTTTTCTAGGTTAATTTGAGGGTCTTCAGTGAAATAAAAATCATATTAATTGAACACTTACTCTGTGGTCCTCACCAACATAAATATTCAGAGCCACAGCCAGCAGTGCAAACGGTATATAAGTGCTAAGGCTATTTGGAAGAAAGCAGTAAACAAGGTTGCAGTATGCTTTACAATAGACGTGCACGTTGAAGCAGGCCTTAGAAAATAGATAACATCTGGTCTGATGAAAGGCCATGCGTGGGGACACCTTGTGAAGGACAGAAGCAGGGTCAGATGTGGAGACCGAGGAGAGATACTGAGTTGTCTATGCTTTGAGGAGCAGACAGCCACGGAGAACACAGTGGATCAGATCAGATGGGGCCAGATCACAGGGGGCCCTTTGAAAATTAGCCAAGTGAGTTTGAAGATTTTATCATATGAAATAGGGAGTAATTTAAAACTTTTGAATAAGGTGTGTGATCTAAAAGCGATTTAAGAAGTTCCGCCTGGCATTGTGTACAAGTTAGTTTTGAGCAGAGAAACTATGGGTATGGGGACCAGCAGGTAGATTTTACATATATATATATATATATATATATATATATATATATATATATATATATATATATATATACACACACACACACACACACACACACACACATATATACACACATATATTTAATTATATATAATTATAATTATATATGTTACATATGTTATATATAAAATTATTTTTTGCTCAAGTTGTTGAATACCAAACTTGTGGTAGTGTTTGTGAGTTGAAATAAATCACAAAGAAAGAAAATTACCACAGGACTACCTTTATAGAGAGAGGAAAAGAAAGCTCTGAACATAAAAAGTAAGCTTCCAGGAAAATGGAGGTAATGTTGTTCCTCCTATAAATGGGAAAATCAGAAGGATACCTAAGATGTTGAGAAAAAGCTATCATTTGGTCCTTGTTTATTATTATTTTATATATAGTAAAGTGTATATTTTAATCCCAAACTCCTAATTAATCCCTAGTCTCTAGAAGACACTGGGGCTTAACATCAAGCAAGGGTGTGAGGAGAGGACAGACCTGTAGAAACCTCCATGTGACCCAAGAGAGAAAAGATGATACACAAGAAGCCATGACAATGCACATGATCTGAGGGAGAAAGTGCAGAGGGAGAAAGCAAAACATGACAAATAGAAAACAACAGAGAGGAGAGAGGTGAAGCCATAAGCATCATAGGTGGAAACGGTTCCATCTTTTATCCATCATTAGCTCACCTATCCCCACTCTCCTAGATACCAGAATATGTGATTCATTATTATTTCTTTATACTGTATAAGCAATAAAGTGAATAAAAGGAATACATCCTGAAATAGTTTTGACTTCTGGGTGGGTTGGAAAATAAACCTAAGCACCCAGGGTCCTCCCTACTTCAGCTTTTACCACCTGCTCAGCACTGTTGGCAGGTGTGAATTATCACAGCTTTTTTTTTTTTAATAAGGTAGATCTTTTTTTTTTGTATTTGTCTTTTTAAATTTTTTATTGAAATGCAGTTTATTTACCATGTTGTGTTAGTTTCAGATGTACAGCAAAGTGATTCAATTATACATATATATAAACATATATTCTTTTTTTTTACATTCCTTTCCATTATAAGTTATTACAAGATATTGAGTTCAGTTCCCTGTGCTCTACAGAAGGTCCTTGTTGGTTATCTCTTTTATATATAGTAATGTGTATATTTTAATCTCAAACACCTAATTTATCCCTCCACTCCATTGCCACTTTGGTAAATAAGTTTTTTTCTATGTCTGTGAGTCTATTTCTGTTTTGTAAATAAGTTCATTTAGATCATCTTTTTAGATTCCACAAACCATACTTTGAACAGACACATGCACCCCAATGTTCACAGCAGCCCTGATTACAATAGCCAAGACATGGAAGCAACCTAAGTGTCCATTGACAGATGAATGGATAAAGAAGATGTGAGATGCATATATACACACACACACACACACACACACACACACAATGGAATATTACTCAGCCATAAAAAGAATGAAATAATGTTGTTTGCAGCAACAAGGATGGATCTAGAGATTATCATACTAAGTGAAGTGAGCCAGACAGAGAAGGACAAATATCCTATGATACTACAGCTCTTTTAGGGCCCAGCCTTCCCTAGCTCCCAGAACACGAGGCATATCTTGATCAATGATACCATGGCACCCTGTACTTCTCCTTTCTAATTTTTCTGAATTTTCAGGAAACCATTTTAGGCGTACTGTTTGTCTCCCCTGAGTAAACATAAACCTCATTAAAATATGGGAAATTGGTGTCTTCCTCACCCATATGCTTAGCATCCACTGCAGTGCTTTGTACGTGGTGGGCCCTTGATAAATGTTTGTTGAAAGAGCAAAGAACAAATGAGCTCTTTAACTTTTACTGCCCACAAAGTAAATGCCAGCATCCTTCTAACACCTGTTCATTCCCCCAGCAAATGTTCTTGTACCACTGATAGTTCCACCAGGAGGGCTGATCACAGCTGCTTTTATATAATCAAATGCATAATTTGTTGCTTAATATCTTTGCTCCTGGATAGGCTGTAAGTGTCTCTTAGGGCAAGAGTGGGTTTTTGGTGACCACACTCTGTACAGTCCCTAGCACAGAGTAGGTATAAAATAAATGGATTCTGAATAATGAGTAAATGATTATATTCATTTGTTTTGAAAAGAAATAAAACTTAAATGATATGAAAAATATTTTCTAAGGTCATATAGCTAGTGGAGTCATCTCATAGTCCAAAGCCTGCTTATTGTCATTTTTTTCTTACTAAATCAGAAGCACAGAGAAAAAGACTATCTAATTTGCCAAGAAAGAGGCTATTAGTACGCGTTAAGATAATCATTCTAATGTGGATGTGAGGCATTGTTTAATAGTTTGAAGCAGGGGTGGGAGAGGAAAGGTGTGTGTGGGTGAGGGTGTATTTAAAAGTCTCTGTGTGAATGGACGCAAACTTATCTTATTCCTTGTATCTGTATCTGGTGTCTGTGAAGGATGGGGAGAGAATGGCCAGAAGGCAGTTAGCAGAGGCTGAAGTTAGCCGTAGGTCATGTGATGCAGACATAGCAAAGCTTTTCTCTGAAGAGCAGCTTATATAAAAGTGGCATAAAGCTAGTGTTCCTATCCAGCACAGAACTTGTTCTCCAACATCAGCTTGCCACTGCTTGGTAAATTAGTGATGTAATATCATTTGAAGCCACTAGTTCAGAGAGTTTCATCTTTAAGTCAAATTTATTAATATAATGAAAGGTTTTTTTGAAAAGTGCTTGTGTATTTGCAATGCAAATATTAACCTTGCTGAGCCTCAGGTTTCTAATTTGTAAATCGGGAGCATTTATAGCTAACTTTGTAACTCTAAAGATTATCTTTAAGATTAGAGATAATTTAAGTGCAGCCCAAACAGAAGCTGGGATATACTAGGCACTCAAAAACTGACAGCTAATATAAAAGTTTGTGGCAAAAGCATAGATGTCAACTTTTCTTTTTATGCCTTCTTCTCCTTTATAAATACCTTCAAATATGTCTGAAAATCAGTGTCCTCTGTATACTGTAAATTCTGAGCTTCTTGAATGAAGGGAGCTCTTTCCATTCCCCAAATTGCAGTCTCCAAAGTATCTTGATAATGACCTAGGCAGCCTATTTAGCCTCCTTAAATAGAGGAATAGTTAGGAAAGGCTTTTTAAGTTTGAAAAATAATATTATTATGAAAGATGTCGAAAGTCTTCGAAGTGGTTATACAATTAAAAGCAAATGAAGTTAAATTAGAGAAATGTTACATTGAAAACATGGTGAAAGTAATCAGCACAACAATATAGGCTTGAAAATTAGAAAGTTAGGAAATTAGAAAAAGAAGGAAAGAATAAGAGAACGAATGAAGAAAAGAAAGAATGAAAGGAGGGAGGGATGGAAGAAAAATTTGGAGAGGGTGGAAAAGACATTTTAGGACACAGGAGACCCTTGGACCAAGACTGAAAATGAAGCACCAAAAATAGTCATGTCACTGGCTTTTTCCCCAATGGGATTTTGTTGCTCCAGTAATCACTCTATAGAAGCTCACTCTAAATAGGGTAAAGTGTGCAAGGCAACAAGGCGTGGAGCTTAAGTGATTGGTTCTTTATTCCCAGAATCTGATCTGTGAACAAGGCTCATTTTAGAATCAATTGTTATGAAATTGTTTCATCACCTGCCAATGATTAGCAAACATCAGAAGAACTCAGTGTATTAGAAGAACGTGTAGCAAAACCAGAAGAAAGTCTGGGATCCGGTTCATCCCTGCAGACTTTGCTCAGCTAATGATCTGTCTCTCCCCCTTGTTCACAGAACCGAAAGTAAGCTGCAAACTAGGCCGGTCTGCGTCCACATCAGGTGTGCCCCCTCCATCCGTTACTCCTCTCAGGCAAGCCAGTGACCTGCAACAGAGCCAGGTACCATCATCGTTAGCCAATCGTGATTGACTTCCTGTGATGCGACATGCCAAACGCTTTCCACCTCTGTCTGTCGTGTGTTGCTGTAACAACTTTTGCATTTGCTTTTATTTTTCTGTGTGTGTATGGGTGGGAGGGATGAGCTGTGGCCGTCTGTGTTTTCATCGAAAAAGGAAAGTCTTTCTTCCTTGTGATTGGTGAAAGTTTCTTTGCTGTTTGTTACCTAATCGTTTTTGTCTCTGGGTTCCATCATTCTGTAATATAAATGTAAACTTGTACTATATGTACTGCCTTAGTGGTTATTTTTTTAAAGTTCTTTCTCTCTTCCATGTTTTGTGTACTTTTATACTGTCTCCGAAAATTTATCAACGTTTGATAAATTTACCGACTTTGTTTTATGTAGATTTCTTTTTAAATGTTTTGTCCACAACACTTGCACAGATGTTGTCAATGAATTTGTACATATTGTTTAGTTCTTATCCTATTATACTGTAATATTTGTGTCCATCTTACTTTTATTTTTATTTAGCTTGGAGCATGATTGTAAGACAGTGAATATTGATGTCTTGATAAATATTCATAGACCAACTCATTTGGATTGAACATGGCAGCTAGTCTTTTTTCATGGCCATAAAGACAAATTGGTCAACCAGATAATCTAGGTATTTACCCAAAACTGTAGATTAATAAGGCAATCTTTAAATAAATGACTTTTCTCTCTTATACCAAAAATATCAGAAATGTTCTCAGTAAGGGAATGTAAGTGTTTATGCATGGTATATGAGATCTCTATTATCATTTGGAGAAAAGATACAGGAAATAAAGGCATAAGCTACAGTATCATTTAATCCTTTATAGTACAATATGTTGCTCTGATGTTCATGGGTATATGCTTGTGTATGGAGGATATAGTATGGGGAAAAATCACTACATATAAATGTTCTATCTATAATTCATCCAATAGGAATTCAATACAATGACAATTTGTGAAGCTTAATTGTTGTTACTGTTAAATATATTATGGGTGTTAAATAGGATAATGCCATCCTGGAGTGGTTTCTCTCTGCTTCCCAGCTTTAATGTTCACTTTCATAAAGCTCTTCTGAAATTGTAAATTATAAAACTAGCAATGATACCTCCACGGGAACTGTCCATTACTGATTAGCAAATTACATATTCATCAATTATATAAATGTCAAGCTATTTTAAAAACATAACCAGGAAGAATAATTGCATTTTTTTCTAATGGGAGACAGGGTGCTTTATAGTATTTTGGTCTGGCTTAAATATGCACAGGATTTGATTCATGAATATATGAGATATCTACAAATGCAAGAGATAAGAGGCTCCTCTCAAGAGCATCTCAAGTGCCATTTAGAATTTCTTGTGTCTTAATTTAACATTTTAAATGCTTTGTAACCAAATGAATCCACCTCAAACACTTTTTTGGGTATAAAAGAAGTAGAAACAATAAGACAATGAATAAATAAATAAATAACGCAATTAACCTCACTAAGATAAATTGCCACCTTAGTTGATTAAAGCTATTCCAAAATATTACATTTACAGATTTTCAGAGCTTAAAAACTTGAATACAGAAAGGAGAGAACTTTAGCTAGCTGGCAGAGGATTGCATTAATACAATCAATTTTCCAAGTATATATACCATGCTATTGCATTACCTCAGTATCTCAGAGAGGTTTTGTGTTCTTTGTTTTCATTTGCTTTTTTTCCTAATTATCTTTATAGTTGTTTCATCCTACGCCCCTTCAATTCTCAGTGAAAGCAGTTTCCTGGGGTAACTTACAGAACAGAAACAAGGTACAACATTGTGCCTTTGCATTATCAGCTCTTCGCTTACCTGGTAGGATGTTCTTCATTCTTCAAAATACAGCAACAGGAGAAAGACCCTCTTGTTACTTAGATGCTGCACTTTCTCTCTCCAACCAGGAGAAATTCTGGCACACAGCCACATCACAGAAGGGGTGTCAGGGCTGCAAATTAGAAGGCTGGCCTCTGAATCTCTCCCCTGTGGCTTGTGACCAGATGTAGTATTCACCTCTTCCCATATGCTAGCGCTAATGGGGTAAACATGGCTCAGAAGAACCTTGCTCTGCATTCCTACAACTTGGAATTGAACTAAAGGCAATGGGTACTTATTGAAGACCCTCTTCTCACCTAATTCCCATGCTCTTGACTGAGATGTCTCCTTAAGTTACAACCAGGATGACACTGCCCTAGGCTTAGTCACCCCAGGCAATGGTGAAAGACATTTAAAAACATTGAATATTCATACACAAACTAGGATAGGGAACACCTAGCATTATCCAACAAATAATCATCCTGGTCACTTTTTTAAAAAGTGTTTTTCCCCCACTGGGATTCCTGATAGTTATTAAAACACAGAACGCTTAATAGACGATTAATAGACTTAATAGATGATTAATAGACTTCTTACTAGGAAATCTTTGGAAGACCATGTGATCTGTTTCAGACAAACAAAAGCAGTCACTGAAATAATTCCAGTAGTGCTTATCTATTGAGGAGTCTGGCTTTAAGAAGCCATATTACGGGACATTTCTGCTCATAGAGAAGGAGCTGTGTTTTTTTTTTTTTTTTTCCAGGTTGTTCACATCTTATCTCTTTTCAGCTCCCTCAGTACTAGTTTTTCACCCACCACTTCAGATCATGGTTGGAGCTTTCTGAGAAGTATTGCAGGAGGAGACAGAAGGGACGGAGGTTACTCCAGCAGAGATGGGTAGAGCTGGCCAAAAGGGACTGTCGCCCACCCCCAGGAGCCTAGGCCAATGATGATGGACCACCCCTAAAGAATCTGGAGTAGTGATTGACTGACCTGCCGAGGAGCCCGGGGCACATAGTGACTGCCCACCAAGGGCATTTGTGTAAAAATAAAAGTGGTGGTAATGTTTGCTTGGCTATGCAGTCTGTTTCGGCTTCAGGTAATATAGGAGATACACGATTTGTAGAAATGTATAGTCTCATCTGACTGGAACTTTAAAATACGTAGGAGAAGACGGGAAGCTCAAGAAAGAAGTATGAGTTCCAAAGCATTTAGAGCTTCTTACACAACGCGTACTACTCTCTAAAACTCAGTGAGATGAAAAATAGATCTTTTCTTTCCTAATTCACTCCTGAATAAATAGAGCAGTCATGGGGCAATTAGGGGAAAGTGACATTTCCTTGGAATTTTACGGCAAAGCAGCCCCATATTTTGGCATTTGTCGTAAAGCAAACCTTTGGAAATTAAATTGAATGTCTGCAGCTTCCATGAGAAAGCTATTTTATTTTCTTATTTATAAGAGCAAAACTGTATAGGAGAAATATTTTGAACTTGAAGCACATCACTTTATCTTTTTTTTTTCTTCTGTAGTGAAGTAGAAAGCTGTGTACTCAGAAGAAAGAAGTGTGAGTGCCTCTATAGACAGGAAGTGCTGTTCATGTGATTCCCTCCATCTCTGGGCTATGGTGTTAGGGACCCCCATTAATCTGGAGATGCGGCCATCTCTAGTTTTACTGCAGCAAGTGATGGAATAGAAACTAAGGAGCAGGGCCATGAGAAAGCCAGTCTTTAAAGGAAGGAGCAGCTAGGGTGTGTCTCCAGACAAAAGTGCCAGCTCTCTTTGGAAAAATGTTCCCAAGAAATGTTTGTACTTATTTTTCTGGGAAGGAAGGAGATGAGAGCCACATCCTCTGACACACACACACACACACACACACACACACAATCATGCACTCATGAACACACACACTTCACATTTTTTAAGTAACAGACCCCCAAGTCGAATCAGGGAATCACAGAGCTAACAATGACCTAAGTGTTGAACTGAGAATTCACCTTCTCTCTGAGGTTTGTCAATTGTTCTAAACTAGATTATCTCTGATTATCCTTGATGTTGGGAAGGGGGTAACAGAAAGCCATCTGTCACTTCCTTTGGACATACATTTCAAAATCTGAGAGCCCCACATTTCTCTAGAAATTTAAAAATCGCCCCTGAAGCCGTTATCTCTTGTTCCGTGGGCCCTGTGTGGCTTGAGAGCTGCCTTCTCACTAACCAGAAGAGGCCTTGCCCAGGCTGGTCCATGCTGTGCGCTTATAAGCTGTTATCCAGGGAAACAAGCTGAGTTCCTTTCAACTTGCCCCTTCAGGATTATTTCTCAAACATTTATTTCTATTGATGGCAGTCCTCTGGGCTCCCTCCAAGCTTCTAACATCCTCCTTTCGCTTGAGGACCCTGCTGGGGCCTTATGAGAGCCTGCACGGGCTCCTGCAGAGCAGAATGCCTTCTTTTTTTCCCATGCACTCCATGGCTATATCTGCACACCAGCATGTGGTCAGCTTTCCTAGATAATGGAAGAACGTATTAGCATCCATAGCTTGATGAATGTCTAGGGTGTGTTTCTGGACATACCTGGATGTCAAAGTTGTTTTCTAGATACAGTAAAAAAAAAGGGAGCTAAATCATCCAAAGATAGAAATTAGGGATCAGTGCATATGAAAGACTAAGACTGAGAATTTAAGAGGATTCCCTGGCAAAGACTTTACCCAGTTTACAGTGTGACACTTAGTGACTTTGGTTGACTTACTAAATATCTCTCTCGATAAATGTCTCTTTCTATATATCCTCGAAAAAATGTTTTTCTCACACAGTCTAATTTTGTCTTTTCTCTTGGTCTTTAATGCCTTCAGAGTAGTGAGGTGTTTTGATTGGTCCCACAGCCTCAGTGTGCTTTGCCTGAAAGCTTTGAGCAGACCATTGCTCTTTCTCAGCCTGTGTGTGAGGTCTGGGCTTTTGTAACTCTCAGACAATCAGGACATTTACACACAAAACTTGTAGGAGCCTGGAGAGCATGAGGAAGACTAAAGACAAAGGGATCCTGAGTATAGTAACATAAATACTCAAACAATGACATGGAAAGGAATTCTAATTTCAGCCACTCAGATGCCTGCCCACATTTCTCAGTAATGTAAACTTAAAGGGTATGTTCTTATTCAATTTCAGCTTCTGTGCCTTGGATCAGGTAGAAAAATGAAAACAAACCTAACATCTGAAATAAAATAACACACAGAGTGAGAGCTGGGAGTTTCAGTTTTATTCAGGGACTTACTGAGGACAATAGCCTGGGAACTATAGTTTCTCAGATAGCTCTGAGGAACTGCTCCAGAGAGGAGAGAAGAGAGACCAGGGGAGAGGGGTACGTGCTATCAAGCAAACACCTCAGTAGAACGTTACTACTGCTAGTCATGAAGAAAGGCTATCTCAATTAATGATAGTAGTGTTTTTTCTAGGTATGTGAAGATGCAAGAATCCAGGTTCATAAAAAATTTCTCTTGAAATATTTCTAACTATCTGAGGGCCTGTTTTTGCCTGTTTTCCCAGGGCACAGAATACCTAGTCCTGATCTTCACCCTGAATTCCTTTCAGGGTGTATTTCAGGCCACTGACTGCAGTGGCTAATGACTTAATCCTTGTAGAACTGGATGGCGAGTGACATTCCTTGCCTTACAAGCTCTAACAGTAGAAAAGCTTCAGTTCTCTTTAGAATTCCTGTGCTGCCATTAGTGTAGATGTGACTTGCTTTGCCAAGACCATACATGCTTTATTCCAGCCCTGGGTCCTGGAACATATTATGTTATGTTGTGTTATGAGGTTTCATCTGATCATTTGTATATACAATGTCAAGTGTTCCTGTCTAGTAGTTAAGGTTTTGTGTTTGATGGGAGAAAACAGAGGAAGGAGCAGAGTATGTGGGTGGGGAGCATGTGGCTCCCCAAGTTAACGTGATGAAGGGGCCCCTTTTCTACCATCCCGTGCTTAAGTGTTGAACAAACCTTTTTTTGAGACCCTGTGGTATTCCAGGTCCTATCAGGCCTGAACTAAGAGAATGTTTACATCACATTTGTACCTTTATATGGCTGGTTTGATCGTATACTCAGGGTTACATCATATGTTGGAAATGGTAAAAAAAAAAAAAAAAAAAAAAAAAGCAGAAACAGAACATATAACCAATTAGCAAAAGCTGAACTCACTTCATTCATTCATGCACAGAGATCCCCACCCTCACAGAGCTTCCTCCAGGCTATGCAATAGGTTTTAAATAACTCCTATTGTTTTTTCATCCTGCATACAAGTTAACCTGACATATATTTCCAAACATGGAAAAGCCTGATGGGGGGGCTTGGAAAACCCCACTGAGTTTACAATGCCATGTAAAGATAAGATGTTTACAGCATCTTATTGGAGAAGGGTTTATCTGTAAGAACTTCAAATTGTAAAATAAGATGTTATCTTAACAAAGATTATGTTACAAAGAAATTATAGTTATTTGTTATAATAATGTTATTTACCAAAGAGATTGGATCTAGGCTTGTGAAAAGTGGAATAAATTCATGTTACAAATAGGAGTGTCAGTGGTTATATTGGTCGATTGCTATGTATTATGGTATCATTGCATTAAAATAAGGCAAGGGCCAAAAAGTAAACAAACAAAGGCTTTGTCTTATGTGCGTCCTCTACAGTCCTGTCCGGTGGATTTATGAAAATGGGAGGCTTTAGTACTTTGTGGGGCTCCCCGTAATTAGTGTCATATTTATAGAGGAAACAAGATTTTGTTATCACCTTTAAATAACAGTAATATGTGTCATGAATTCTTTCATACAAAGAATTCAGACAAGATCAGGCGTGTTCAGGGTGGTATGACCGTAGACCAGATGGTAGGAACTCAGATTGCTTTCCAGGACAGACCACAATCTGAACTGAGAATTTTTGACATATTATGCAGGCATCGTGTGCTTGTTAACTGCTGTATATTTCACGTGGCAGAATATTTGGGGTCACTTTTTAAAGGCCAGTCGTCTCATGACCAGTCTCTCAATAACTTCAAGATTGAGTAGAATGAAACTACACAAACCCATCCTTTTGCCCCCATTCCAGTCCCCCAACCCAATAATCTTGCATGTATGCCCTTGGAGTAGGAGGCAGAGTGTAACTGAACAAGAGGATGTTCTCTGAGAAATCTTGAACGCATTGACAAACAAGGGTAAGGGTGGGGCAAATGGACTCCCAGGGTGTCAGCCTCTGACTACGCCTAGTCCCCCGTACCTGTGTGCATCCTCTTCAGCATCAGAATTGTCAACTTAACCATCCAGCTACAGGGGAAGGTGTGAAGTTGCTGAGGTATAGAGCCCAGCATTCTTTAACATGTGGAAGGGATAAAATGTGTCTAGGGTTCTTAGATGATGTTTGCGGGATGAAAACCACGTACCATTTGCTGTCATCTCTGATGAGCTTATTGTGCACCAGGATGGTTTTGAGAGCTTCCTTACATCATTGTAGGTGTGCTCTCTACAGCCCTACCCCATTATTATCCCATGACAACTAAGGATACTAAAGTGAGGCTACACCTTGTCCAAGTTTTGTACCTATTGTCAAAATGATCAGTCTATGAGTCCCAACTATGCAGCTGGTTAAAACTGTGAGGTTTAGAGGATGTAAGACATCCATCAGAACCCTGGCTCCACCCGTTGGTTGCTGTGTGACCCTGAATACATTGCTCAACTTTTCAGAGTCTGTTTTCTCATCTGTAAAATGGGGGCAGTATGATCTGCCTTGTATGGTTATTGAGGATTAATAAGATAACATATGTGTGTAAAGTCCTGGAAGACATTACCTATTAGAGAAATAAGAATTCTTTCCCTTATAGCTTTTCCTTCTGCCAAAATGCAACTTTCCTGCTTGCTGGCAAGTCCTAAGGAGAAGAGTCATTGTAGGCAGTGGTATTTCAAAAGGGATGGGCATGGAGGGAACGGCTCTGTCCACCCTGTATCACTGACCTTGTATAGACCTGCTAGCACGTGGTGTTAATAAAAAGCAGACAGTTTTTTAGTCAGTTTTATTACTGACTTTAAATTCTCTAGACATTGTATCTCTTTACTGCCAGCATCTGAGACAGGTTGGTTTCTCCTACCGCCTCTTGGTACACTTGATAGGATTATATTCATTATTCCTTCTCCTCCAAATAGGAAGTTAGATATTTAGTTATTTACCATGTAATAAGGAGTCTGTATCTGGCATTTCTTCTTTCCTTGTAGGGTCCCACGTGTGGTTTGGAAGTAAAGTGAGTAGAAGTCGACTAAGGGTATCAGTTCAGAAATGTCACGGGTCCCCTAACACTGCTTTACTCTCCTACTTGGGTTCCAGTGTGAATGAACGAACGTAATGAAAACATTAGAGCTGCTGGGGACGCTGTTATCTGCAAAGACACAGGATACAGTTGTTGCAACTTCAACATTTACTGAAAGTTTTCCCAGACCACACTTTGAGAGGCTTTGTTGTCTTATCTGCATGTGTATTTACCCACAAGCATGTCCATTATGATGTGTTATCCCACTATATCAGTTTAACTTTTATATGCCCATTATATCCATGTCACTTGTTTTTGTTTATTGTTTTTATGTTTTTCCTTTTAAATGAAGAAAGCACTAAGAATATTGCATTATAAATGTTATGAAAACAAGGAGGCCTAAATTTTATCAACATTCCGTCTTGCCAAGTGAATGTGTGCCAATCTCATCCCAATATATGGAGATCAGTTGCCACTACTTGGTATTTCTTACGCAAAATCAGAGGCAAAGGAATATCTTTTATTTTTTTATTTATTGTAGTTTTTGGAATCCTCACTTGTTCCTCTTCAAATGCCAAGGGTGGTGTAGTTTACTAAGCTAACAATAATATGGATGTGTCTGGGGAAGTGAAGCTAAAGATTTTAAATCCATTTACTGTCACATTAGTCTATACCATGTGTTTTCAAGCAGATCTATAAAGTTTCCAATTCCGTGTCAATTTTTTTTTTTAGAAAATAGAGGCTTTGGGAAGCAGTTGAAAATATTTAGCTGCCTGATTTATTCAAAATGTCAGTAGAGTTGAAAGTGAAACTTTGGCTTCAAGTCTAGAGGACAAATTATGAATTTATAACTGTAGGTCTTGTTTGAGTTGTACACATAGAGAGCAATTGAAGGAGTAGTAAAGCTTTACAGATTGATAATTCCATTTGAGAACTAAATGCTATGCTTGTATTCTGCTGCCAGTTGTTAGCAGACATCGCATTTTAGAAGCCTTCCCCATCACAGGCTCCAACTGTAAAAATGCAGGTCAGGCCCTAGATGGGCTGGCCAACATAGTTTGGGGAAAATCATGTAACATTGGGTGGATACGTGGCGCCACCTAGTGTCTGAAGTGAGCTTTGCAATCTGTATTTAGGTTTTAGAAAGGATTGAATTAAAACTGCTTTATGTCAGAGATGATATGCTGTTTGGGATAATAAGCATAATGCTTATAGAAAACCAGGACAAACTTTTTGTATGATATTTGTTTTGGACATTTTTCATTACTTTAGTTTTGTAATTTTAAGCTGTCTAACTTTTAAATGCACCTTTCTATACTTTTGTGTGTGGGGAGCTAGTATCACAGCCAGTGATCTCTGAGTGTTATATATTATTTAGAATAGATGCAGATGTTTTCAATAGGATTTATGACATTTTCTGCGTATTGTATTTCTCTAAATCCAGACTGCGCCTCGAAAAAGGGGATCATCAACCCTATTTTGAAGACTGAAAAGTGAAGGAACAGAGATAGCTTGGCTGAATGGAAGAACTCCTTCTTGTTTTTTTTTTTTTTTTTCCTTTTGCGGTACGCGGGCCTCTCACTGCTGTGGCCTCTCCCGTTGCGGAGCACGGGCTCCGGATGCGCAGGCTCAGCGGCCATGGCTCACGGGCCCAGCCGCTCCGCGGCATGTGGGATCCTCCCGGACCGGGGCTCGAACCCGTGTCCCCTGCATCGGCAGGCGGACTCTCAACCACTGTGCCACCAGGGAAGCCCCCTTCTTGGTTTTGTTTGAGATTAACATGTTTAACACACATGGCTTAAGATTAATTCCTGAAAAGAGCAGTCTCCCTAACCAGTGGGTAAATTTACCTGTAACTTAAGTTTGTGTGGATTAGCAAGAAATGTTTGCATTATATTAATATTGGTTCAGAGTTAGACTACACTTGCCTCAGAATAGTAAGTACAGCCACATTGTGAGTGCCTCAGTCAGGGAGTTCAAGAGAGCTTCAGTTTCTCCACCCAGCTCACCTGCTGGGCAAATCTTTGTTCTTTATTCTGTGCTGCAAGTAAACATTAGCCTTCAGGTGGAAAGCACCTTCCCCAAATAAAGCAGATTTCTAAAATGGTTTTCACTGAGGGCTTATTATGTGCTTGGCACAGTGTCCAGAATGCTGTATCATATAATTTTATTCTCACGATATGCTTATGAAGTAGGCAATATTATCCCCATTTTACTCATGAGAAAATTGAGGCTGGAGAACCTGTTACCTGTTGAAGGTTTATAGCTAGGAAGTGGCTGTATGGACATGAGGTGTAAGTCCAGGAGGTTCTAGCCACTAAACTTCTGCTTTATTTTCTACCATAAATAGCTGTCTCTCTAAATTTGCTCTCTTTGTAAAACTCACCTTCCTTCATTTTCTTTCATCCATTTATTTACTCATTCTTTGACTTTCTGGGTCTCGCCTTATAACTTTTCTAGATTAAAAGCTACATAGCAGAGGGGCAAATTCAATTCAGACTTCAACTGAACAAGGCACCACCTAAGGCCAGATTTCCAAAGGTGAGACGGGGTTGGGACTGTAACTCCTGGAAGGAAGCTCACTGTCACTCAGTTGCATCATTCTTTTGTGGACCACGGGCTGGTGTTGTGAGAGCTCAGCCATGCAGGCATGTGCGTGTGCGTGCCTGTGCCAGTGTGCACGTGTGTGCACGCTTGAGAATCTCAACACTTGGGTACATCTAACTCTTTCCGCATTCTGAAAAGAAAATACATCCCCTTCCCAAACATGCACTCCTGAACCCCAGCATCTGGACTACTCCTGTAGATTTAGCCAACAGCACACAAAAAACCAAAAATGCATTCAGTGAGATTTATCTGGCTTCTGGGCTTTTACATCCATCCAATGAGCAGACACTTTAAAGGGGGTGGGGAGGGGTGGAGAAACAACCACACTGTCCCTTCAAAGCCTTTGTTTTCTAAAGTAAATGCTGCATTAGAGCTAGTTAATAATCCCTGGTTGTCAGCTATTTTGACGGGGGTAGTATGTGGAATGCTGCATATAATGACTTCCTTTCCAGAAAATGAGGAGGTTATTTGAAGGAACAAAAGGTATCAGGTGTAATCTTGCCCAACCCAGTCAACTTTGTATATGAAAGTGGGGAGAGGCCTTTCAGGAGAATCCAGCAGAGTCAAAGTCACTTGCCATTCAGGATACAACCTAGGAAGGAACACAATCTCTGTTGTCACTTCTCTGATATAAACCCCAGTAATGGGACAGGAACCCTTGAAGAAACCTTATGTGGGAAGTGCTTACATCCAATGGTGGCCGTCCTGGGCTTCATGGAACTTCCAGGTATTTTGATTTCTACATCCATATGAAATGAGATAATTCATATGAAAGCACAGTTTAAACCAGAATGTTTAAATGTAGGTGCCTATTTTCAGTCATTCATTTATTCAACATATAGGCTGTTTTTATTAAACTTTTTAGTTGAGTAAAGAAGTGCAAAGCACTGTCTCGCCTCTAAGAAAGCGTGGTGCATTGGGGGAAACAAGACAAGCCACAGGACAGGAAGGCAGGAGGAAGTGAGCCTGGGGACACTCCAGCAGCTTCATGGTGTGGCTTTTCTTGGATCCAAACTGCCTTACAAGATGACCTTGCAGTTTTATGAGAGGCTCAGTGTCTCTCTCCCTTTTCCCCAACTCCAGTCTCCAGTGTCTCCCTGTGGCCAGATCCATCCTCCAGAGCAACAAGAGTGACCATGTGTTGACCCTTCCATGCAAAATTCTGTAAAGTCTCCCCATTGCCTACAGGATGGAAGGTAAATTGCTTTGTGTGGATTTCAAAGCCTGTATGATCTGGCCCTTGGAATACCCTCCTTAGTCCTGGGCTCCTGGCAACTCTGACTCATCCTCCAAGTCTGGGATCAAGTGTGTTCTCTCCATCTTTGAGGCTGTCCCAGCCCTTCCAAGCATATCTTATTTCTCCATATCTCCTCTATGTAATTTCCATACACAATGGTAAATAACCTTATTTTTGTATTAAAGGACAGCACTGTCTGAGGGATGCTATCCACTGTTTTGCTACCCAGAAAAGCAGTCTGGAGAAAGCCAGGTTAGATAAATTCCTTTAATATCAGAGTTTTATGTTTGTAGATGTGCATTGGGAATTGCAAAGAGGAGGATATCATATGTCATGATTCGTGAATATCTCTGGCCAGATAACCCCTTTTTTATTTTTCCAAGGAGCATCTCTTTTTTCTTTTTTTCTTTCTTTTTTTTTTTTTTGCGGTACGCGGGCCTCTCACTGTTGTGGGCTCTCCCATTGCGGAGCACAGGCTCTGGACACGCAGGTCCAACGGCCATGGCTCACGGGCCTAGCCGCTCCGCAGCATGTGGGATCTTCCTGGACCGGGGCACGAACCCGTGTCCCCTGCATCGGCAAGTGGACTCTCAACCACTGTGCCGCCAGGGAAGCCCGGAGCATCTCTTTTGATTCTAAAGATGCAGAGTACAATTGTTTTCATTAGGTTGTAGGCTCTTTGAGAACTGGTATGTATATTTCAACTCGGAAATCTCTAGTAGTCTTAGTCTGTATTTTTTTAAAATTTATTTTATTGGAGTATAGTTAATTTACAATGTTGTGTTAGTTTCTGGTATAAAGCAAAGTGATTCAGTTTTATATATATATATGGTTATTTATATATATATATATATATATATATATATATGGTTATTCCATATGGTTTATCTTAAGATATTGAATAGAGTTCCCTGTGCTATACAGCAGGACCTTGTTGTTTATCCATTCTGTATATACCAGTTTCCATATGCTAATCCCAAACTCCCAGTCCATCCCTCCTCCACCCCCCCACAGATGGCAACTACAAGTCTGTTCTCTATGTCTGTGGTCTTAGTCTATATTGAATGAATAAATTAAAGCTAAACATGGAAATAGATAAGCATCTCATTGTAATACTGTTATAGTAATTCGCAGAAGTGTTTGGGCTCCTGACAGGTGGCTCTGTACACAGTCATCACATATGCTCACCCCAGCTATTTAATGAACTAGTTTTACCTTCTGTTGGAGACTGAAAGACAAATGTTAGAGAAGAGAATTGAAGTGCAAGTGCCCCTGAGAGAAGTAACAACACCATGACTGCAACTCACACTGAAAGAGAAATCTCTATTCACCTCATTCTTAAACATTGATTTTTTTAAATTCAGCTTTATTACTAGAAGGAGAAAGAGCATACCATGGACACCACTTTAGAAAAATAAACTCTAATTATGCCAGAAAGAAAGGTGGGGCAGGAAAAGATGGTCATGTCCCAGGTCTCAGGTGAGTTCCTGGGATGCTGCCGAGTGTGGGATCTTGGCTTCGTGCAGGAAAGAAGTCAAGAGCAAGCCACAGTAAAGAGAAAGAAGGTTTATTCAAGGAGATACACACTCGATAGACAGAGTGTGGGCCATCTGGGAAGAAGAGACAGGCCCCAGGGTATGGGGTTGTCAGTTTTTATAGGGGTGGGTCATTTCATAGGCTAACGAGTGGGAGGAGTATTCCAGCTATTTTTCGGAAGAGGTGGGGATTTCCAGGAATTGGGCCACGGCCCACTTTTTGACCTTTATGGCTGACCTTGGAACGTGGTGCCAGTGGGTGTGTCATATCTGTGCTGATGTGTTACAATGAGCATATCCTAAGACTCAGGGTCTAGTGGAAGTCGAATGGTCCGCCATCTTGGACCTATTTGATTCTGATCAGTTTATGTTGTGTCCTTGGACTATGTCATTCTTTTAAACAGTTGTGCCCTGCCCCCTTCCTGTCTCATAATGATGCAAGTGTATATTTAGGACAGGATATAAACTGGGATTGGAGCAAATTAAAAGCTTTCAAATCTGTAACAGAAGGGATTATAAAGCCCTCCCTCCATGAAGAGTTCAGTATACATTTCATCTTTTAAATTAATGTAAAATTTATATAACATCTATACTTCTGACACCAACCATAATGTGCGTCCATCAATTCAAATACTGATGTATGGGATTTTTTTCCCCACACCACCTAGCAATTTTCCAACTCCAGCTGGGTGTCTTACAATTTAACTCAATTCTGACACTGTCTACACAGAGACAGCATCAGGTCCCACAGGTTCAGGGCTCAGTCCCACAAGACTGCTCCCACTTCAGACATCAATCCAAGTCCAGGTTATTACCTGTGCTTCATACCAACCAGCTAGAAACCAGAGGTTCTCACAACTCTCTCCTTGGGTTTAATTCATTTGCTAGAGCAGCTCAAAGAACTCAGAAAAATATTTTATTTACTGGATCACCAGTTTATTATAAAAGGTTAGAACTCAGGAACATCCAGATGGAAGAGATACATGGGGCAAGGTATGAGGAAAGGGCGTGAAGCAACTATGCCCTCTGAGCGCTACATTCTCCCTGAATCTCCATGTATTCACCAACCTGGAAGCTCATCAAACCCCCTTCTTTTGGGTTTCAATTGAGGCTTAGTTGCATAGGCATGATTGACTAAATCATTGGCCATTGGTGATAGAATTTAATCTTCATCCCATCTCCCCTCCTTGGAGGCTGGGGAGTAGGACTGAAAGTTCCAACCCTCTAATCATAGGACTGGCTCTACTGGCAACCAGGCCCCATCTTAAATACTGTCCAAAGGTAACTGCCTTAAATTAACAAATGGCACCTTTCTTGCTCTCATCACAGGAAAGTCCAGGGGTTTTAGGAGCTCTGTGCCAGGAACAGGGATAAAGCCCACGTGTATATTTCTTTTTATAAATCATAATATTGTCAGGGAGGAGGACATTTTCCTCCATCCTTCTAGGTTCTTCCGGCTGGTCTAAGAATTAAAAGGACATGAGATAGAGTAACAGGAGAAAATCAGAGTTTAATAAATTGTATACAAGGGAGACACCCAGGAAAATTGAGTAACTCATCAAAATGGCCGAAGCCCTCACCTTAAATATCATCTTCAGCTAAAGATAAATGAGGGTGTTGGGGGTACTGGTTTGGGACTTCACAGGGGATGAAGGAAATTCATATGGAGATGGAAAAGCAAATGTTTGATAAATAAATGTTTGCTGGGCCAGGCAGAGACAATGGGACACAGAGAAGATTTTAACAGACTTTACTGGGTTCTTCTCTGTTTACTACCTATCACCATAGATAACTATAGTATGAACAGAAGTGTTTACCATACTATAGTTATCTATGGTGATAGCTTCCTTCCTGTAACAGGTTCTCTGCATACATTCTTTTAGGCAGTTAGGGGAAAGGTCAAAGGTTTATCCTGAGTCTTTTGGGCTTTGCTTTTTTTCAGCCTGAAATAATCCACATACCAAAGAGACATTTTGGGGTGATGAATTTTGTTTCTGTACACATCACAGTCTATATATAGTCTACTATACTTTGCTTAACTTCATGTAGATTTTCTCTGTACAAAATTTTGCATAAGGTTATTGAAGCTGAACTCTTTTTCTTTTATTTCTTGCTTTCTCTCTCTCTTTTTTTTTTTCCTATTGTTTTGCCTCAGATATACTGGGCAGATGCCCTAAACATATGAGAACTTGTCCTTTGGGTGATTCAGCACTTTTTACCTGCACAAAGAATTTCTAAAATTATTCCTGCAGCCAAATGTAAACACAAAGGCAAACAGTTAAAAGCAAATTTTAAAAGATGTGAAAACTCTCAGTGACAAAGAGCTATTTGCTACTACCGTATATTGAATTAAAAGGAAGTCTGCCTTTGTGTTGTACTGTCTTCTCAAAATGAGTTGCAGGAGGGGGACTGTTTTAACACAACTTATTGACTATGTGATGAACTGAGTGTGAAGATTTGCAGAAACTGACAGAAGAGAGCAGCACTTCATCTTTCTCGACCTCCTTTAAAAGTGGGTCCCAGCAGGCGTGATCCATTTCAATATTCATCACGGAGATGGAAAGAAATGAGGTGGAGGAGTGAGGCCAAGGGGCCAGCCAGGTCGCGAGTAGAACACATCATGTCTTTTTTTCCCTCCTCATCCTGTCCATCATCTTTGCTCTCCCTCCTAGCTGCTCCCAGGGGCTTTGGGTGGAGTGGCTGGACCCAAAGTAACAAGATTCACTGGAAGATATTTCTAGCAGTGATTTGACAACCTTACATTTCACAGCTCTGCAAACAGTCACCTGGAGTCTGGGCCAAAAGACAGTGTGGGTAAAATTAATGTTTGGCCATTTTCCCTTCTCCTTCCCTTTCCAAGACCTCCATGCTCTAAATATCCTGCTTCACACAAAATTATCCAGCCAGAGTCCCATGTCTTCTATTTAGTCTGCCATCTCTTGTACCACCAACTGAATGCTAATAACTAATGTGTATAACTGTCATTGCTGATGACTAACATGTGTGACTGCCACTGACACTTTGCAGCAATGAGCATTAGCACTTTACAGTTTGCAAATTGCTTTCGTACATTCACTCAGCAAATGCTCATTGTCCACTTGGTGAGCAGCAGATGTTCTGACTGATGCTCAATAGTTGATAAGAACTCCTTGTGTTCAAGGGAATTTCAGCCGAGTAAAGGATACACACACACACACACACACACACACTTGCAATTAGTATAATTAAGAGGAGAGTAAGCAGAAGATAGAGGGATTAACTGAGTTATGAGAGATGTCTTTGAAGGTGGTCAAGCATGATTTTACAGAAGGGGAAGTGGGTACATTTTCTTCATGTTTTCATGAAAGAGGGTGGAAAGCCTTACAGACTGGGAAAGAAGATTTGCAGAGGAGTAGGGGGTTTGAAACCATACAATTTGGACAAAAATGCAAGCAATTTAGCATTACAGTAGTAACAAATGTTGAGGAAAGAAAATTTGAAGGAAAAATTATAAAAGGATGAAGAGCTAATGATAAAGTTCCTGGAGAATTCAGTACCAGAAACAGGATTATTCTTATAAATCTTATTTTACAAATAGGGAAAGTTATCCACCCAGGGCAGAAATTTGCAGAGGAGCTGTTTCTTTATAATTCAAGCTTTAGTACCTGAGATCATGTCAAAGAAGCCTCAGGTGAAGGTGGACAGGGTTGTAGAGGAAAGCTCTTCCCTGGACAATTAGCAGTACAAAGAGAAAATTGTTAACCCCAATAAATCTTCAATCGGTAGAATATCTAAGAGCATTCATTTGTTTGTTTTTATATTTTTTAATTTTGAAAAATTTTCCAGTGACAGAAAAGTTGGAAAGCTAGCACACTTGTATACTTTTAAATGCACACACACAAATATATTTTAATCATGGCACTTCCACTCCAAATATTTAAACATGTATGTCCTAAGATCAAGGACATTCTTCTAAACAATCACATGCAAGAAAGAAGTCAATAAATTAGAATGGTTCAATATTACGGTCTCAAATAAAGCCCATTTTCAAACCTCTACAAGTGCCCCAGTACCATGCCCCTCCCCAATCTTGGACCCAATTGAGGATCATATATTACATTTGGTTCTCATAGCTTTTTAAAAATCTCTTTTAATTATGAATTCTTCTCAGTCTCATTGATTCCAAGGTACTAACGTTTTCAGACTCCAGAACAGATTTTTTTTTTCCTTTCAGAAAAACCCTCAGTTTTGATGTGTCTGATTGTTCCTTTGTGATTAGATTTGAGTTAAACATTTTGAGCAAGAAGGTGAAATGTGGAGGTCTTCTCAGAGGATAACCTGATGCATGATGTCAGTTTATTTCATTGCTGGGAGCACAATGCTTGATCACTTGGTAAAGGCTGTTTCTCCACTCAGTGCTCTAAGTACCAGGAGGGAGGAACCATGGAAGCTGCCCTGAGTGTCCACCACAGGATCAAATCAATCAACTAAACATATTGTGTCTCTTGTATTTTCTTTAAAAATAAATTTAAAAATCTAATTTCGTTTGATCGATTTCTAAGTACATTTGATATTTTCTATTGTGACCATCGCAACAATTTTGCAAATCATCATCATTACTCTATGTCTGATGAGAAAAATGAAAAACACAAGGCCAAGGGAACTCTCAAGTTCATGTAGGTGTCAATGGCAGATGTGGGACTTGAACCCTCTCCAGTCACTCTCCAAGCAGTGTTCTTTCCTGTACTATCAGCTGCAATCTCATGGGTATCCTGTCCATTTTCTATACTGCTTTTCACCACTAGAGGGGGGGAGAGGACCTTCAAAGTTAATATGACTGCATCTATCTGGACTAGAAATCTTTTGACAGTCATTAAGTTCAATGCTGGGCGACCCTTGAATGAATAAAGGAAAGAGAAAGTTGTGTTCCGACCGACTTCCCCTCTTTTTTTTTTCGTTTGCTCATTTTAGGTTAAAATAGATTGAATATACATTAACTACAGACATTATTGCATGAGATTAAAGACGAGTATGATTATCAACAAACTACAAAATGAATATATGGCCCACATATAATTTAGGAGATTTTAAGCAAAAATATGCAATTGGTTGTTCGTTTACAACATATATTATCTACCTGTAAGCATAAAGCATGGTACATGCACTTATGGAATGGGTGTTAATTATACTACTTTCCATGAATCTGTCCTTTACCTTTTAGAGATAAGATCAAACGTCATTATGAAATGTGAATTTGGCATTTATTATACTGTGTTTTTTAAAAATTAAAGGTCCCCAAATGAGTCTCGGCAAATTACATCTTCCCTTATCACACATAAGACATCATGTTTAATTCATTTTTAAAATTTTTCACTCCCCTGGAAAACTATGGGGTAAAGCTAATCTTTACACTGACTGGATTATAAAAACAAATGTTCTCTAGAGATATACACGAGAAGCCTACATTCTTAATCACCGGAGGTAACAATAATAATAAAATTGTAATTATTTAGTGGAAAAAAAAACAGAAAAAAGAAAGTCTCATGTCAACCTGAGAGCCTAATGTACTGGGCAGACATTAGCTTGGTCTATACTTTGAAAATCATTGGGAAGTGCTAAAGTGAATAACATAAAAAATCAAAAGTGTATTCACCTTTAAAAGAGTAAAATGAGGAAAATGTAAAATAGCCTTCAGTTCAGTGACAGAAAAGGTATAGCGCCAGACTTTAAAGAAAAAAAAAACACTTTAATTTTAGTTCTGTGCCATCATAGTCGAAGTGCAGAGAGTGAAAACATTAAAAGACACTATGATTCGAAAACGCCTGATTAAAACCCGTTTTGAGTATCACCTCTGAGAAGAGTCGCAGTTGGTGTGACCCTGTGCAGAGGTCAGGGGCGCAGTGATTCACGTTCTATGAGGGACCCTTGAAGCAGCCTTCAGATGGAGATCTTTGCTTTGCACATTCTGGCCCATTAAATTACACCCTCTGCTCTGAACAGTGGACCTAGTATCTGCGGGTCGTCCTCTGGACGGATGTGTAGGTGGGTCATGATGAGTTCCTCTGACCAGACCTGTTTCACACAATTTTGCTGTGGTTCCCTCTCCATGGCCCTAACGATGTACACAGAGGCCAGCAATAAAGGGTAGAGACAATCTGTTTCTCATCTCAACTAAAGAGGCAGGTTTGACTACAGGAAATGGGTGCATGCTGTCTTGTAAAGTATTTTTATTAGACCTGAGAGTAAAATCCTGGAATGTTTTACCGGGAGACGTCATGAAATCTTCCCTTTGGAGGAGATTTTAAAACCACAGCCGATTCCCAAGCAGATGAGTGTCTATTGCCACCAGGGGGTGCTATTGACTAGTTTATCTCTTCAGAAAAATACAGTTTTTTTTTTTTCTCTAAAAAATCCTACTATAGGTTTTTGGCAATCATTTTGGGAGCATCAAATAATAATTCAAAATCTTTACATGTTTTGGGACGACAGTGATATGGATTAAAGTCAATTTTCCTAAAATGTATTTGGGTTGGTTATAACCTTTTTTTTTTTTTTTTTAGAAAAATAAACATGATTCTTGGATTATTACTTTGAAGCAATAGCAAACTCCACTTTTTCCAGGCACTGATAGGAAATATGGGCACTTGTGAATCAAATTCATGTCATATGTTATGGTCGTGTAACGTTTTTGGTAGTAGGATTCTAGTACCGATGAGCAATTATTAGACATGCAGGATAGTCAGAAAGCTCAGTCTCCTTTGAGAACTGATATTCGGTGAAACAAGAACAGTTTAGGGCACCAGCAGTCTTAGCTCCTATCCATTCTTCCTTGGCAGGGAGGGTGAAAATGCCAAAGGGATCTTCAGCCATCTCTGTACTCACTACCAACTCTCCTCCTTTTCCCCTTCATCTTGGGAGTAATGACAAAGCAAGATCAAGGCTGAGGAAGTCGGGCGAGGCCACAAAGTTTAGGGTCTCAATGTTCCTGAGTTGGGTCCAGTAGAGTTTCAGTAACTGGTTTTCTTGCTCTGAGAGCTGCTGGGCAGAGGGAAGAAGCAAAATTAAATGAAAAACGTCTGTTTCTCCCAGCAAGACTTTGATGAGGGAACGGGTGTCTTGAAGAGAGTGTAACTTGCAGAGAGTTTGGGGCTTTGAATATATATTAGGTTGTGGTGTGTGGATTCGGAGGTTTAAAAAGCATTCTGACATGCCATGTTAAGAAGGGCTATATTTTCTGGTGTTTGCTGATGTAATGCTTTGTGAACTTAACTTAAAAAATAGTCTTAGAGTTTATGAATCCCTCTTAGAAGAATTTATTATCTCTTTATCTAGAAGCATTGGTGAGGAGTGGGGAAGGTTAGTGCATTTGGAATAGTTGACAAGAAATATCTGAGTCCACATTTGCCCTTTGGGACTGTTCCAGGTGACTGTGCAGAGGGCATCCATGAGTGATGGTGCTCTAGTGATTCTTGGAGAAACCAGAGATGTGCAGAGTGAATCAGTGCACAGTGCAGGGTGGACAGCTGCCCTCAGTCTAGAAGCCTCATCATATGACCATGACCCCTGACCTGTTGTTGCTGTGTTGCTTTGTCTCCTTTCACTATTTGAGACCAGGAAGCCCCTGAATATTTGCCATTAGTCAACTGAGAAGTGGAACATGTGTTCCATCCCATATCCCGAACCTGATCTCTTTGCAGGTTCTCTGGGAACAATCTGTTGATAGAAAACTGGAGGTTATATTTGGTCCCAGTGGAAGTGTCCTGAAGATTAGTTGATGTTTGCCAACTGCACAGGGGTCACTGAGGTTCAGAGAACTTGAACATGGGGTATAATCTGGAAGTTATACTTCTAATAACATACTGATTTTAGAGTAGATCATGTTTTGGCAAAGTGAGGGACAAAACTTCAGTCTTATGTGTTAACGGGAGAGACATAATGGGATTTATTAATTTCTATAGTAAAATAAATGACTAACCATTACTACCTTCTCAAATCACCGGACAAGACATTTTTTTCACAATCTGCCTAGGTTACATTAATGATTTTCATTAGTCATTGTTTACAAATGATGAAAGAGTTTTCAGTTGCTCCTCTGAAAACTTAGAACAAATTAATAGGTTCCATCTTCAGAGGTCAAGTTCTTTAAGAACTTTTTCTAAAATTTCATGGGAAAGAAGCAATGTTTCCTCCAGTTTGTAGTATTTTGTGAAAGAGAGGAAAAATTTTCTTCTTTCCTGAATATTATATATTTTTGAATTGCATGATAAGATGTGGGATATAAGCTTGAGAGACTCAGAGGAATCCCAGTCAGAATATTCTAATTTATGGAATGCATTGCTCATGATATACATGTGCAGATGTGCAGAATCGTTGAGTTTAATCCTGGCTCAGTTATCCCTTGGCAGAGTTTCATGGACAAATTATTTAACTTTTCTGACTCAGGTGCCTTATCTGGAAAATGGTAGCAATTAAGATGAGCTGTAATTATAGTTCTAAAGGGTATAGGATAATGGTAATATATGATAAAGTGGACAGCATCATTGGTTTTGTTACCATTGCACAATCCTCAAAGGACAATGAATAAATTATTTTATTTCTACCCCAGCTAAGAGAAAGATATTAAATATATTGTATGAGAAACTTGGCAAGAACGTTCAGGAAAAAATGTAGCTTAACAAGTATGGACACCATTACAGTTGCTTTCGGAGTCATGTTCTCATTTTTGAAGAATGCTTTAGGAAAACAAGTCCTTTATTTCAGGGAAAAAAAGAGGTAGGAAAGAAAGTATTAAAAACACTGTATAAGTTGAAATCCTGGTCCTAGGAAAAACTAACACTAACTAGTAAGTGAGATATTTTGCATTAATTATAATATATATGATACAGAGAGAGCCTTGGTATTTTAAAACATTTTCTGCAATGTTTACTTAAGTGTTTGATAATTATATTTGCAGAGGAGCAAAATTTGCCACCCCTAATTATGACTTTTTGGCAGAAGGATTAATTTAAGCTGATTATTTTTTAAGGCCCAAAAGACTCAGGATAAACCTTTGACCTTCTTAACTGCCCAAAAGAATGTAGATAGAAGACCTGTTTCACGAAGGGAACTATCACCACAGATAACTATAGTATGAAGTAGTGTGTAGACAAGGAGGAACCTGTTTGTTAAAATTCCTCTGGTGTCCCATTGTCTCTGCCTGGCCCAGCAAACTTTTATCTACCAAACATTTGTTTTCCATTTCTATGTGAATTGCCTTCATCCCCTTTGAAGTCCCAAATCACTACCCCCTACATCCTCTTTTGTCTTTAGCTGAAGATGACATTTAAGGTGAGGGCTTGGGCCATTTTGGTGAGTTACTCAATTTTCCTGTGTCTCTCCCATGTATGCATGTTATTAAACTTCTGCATGATTTTTCTCATATTAATCTGTCTCACATCAATTTAATTCTTAGACCAGCCAGAAGAACCTAGAGGGTAGAGGAAAATTTCTTCCTCCCTGACATATTGAATTAAGTAATTCTATTTACTATCTAGTATAACTTAAAACAATACATTTCAGACACATTTGGTAATACATTGTCATTTGAAGAGTGAAGTTTCTAATGGTTTTAATTTCTTTTTCAAATCTATTTTATTATTGACTTTTATCTTTCTTCTAATTTCAGAGAATGCTTTGTCATGTAGAAAGATGACAGGTTGTAGAATCAATCAACCCTGACTTAAAACTTCTATCCTTCATCACCCAGCTCTGGGACCTTGGTTTCCTCATCTGTAATATAGAGAGAGTCACAACTATTTTAGTGCATTTAAGTGGAGACGTGAGATGAGATGATCTATAAAGCAGCTCACACAGTCCTTAATGTGCTGTGATGTTCAGTTTACCTCTTGGCATTTCCTCTTGTCACGTAAATCCCTCCCACACACTCAATGCGTGTTTGGATTCATCAGTACATCTGCTCACAAGTTCCAGTGTTTCAAGTTAGAATGTCATTAGAAACCTCTAAATGTTGTTTTGATGAATTTGACAAAAGAAATCTCTCTCTTGTTAGCCAAAGACCTCTCTGGCAGAGAGTAAAAGTTGCTCAAATTTAGAAGTATGGAAAAAGTTCTGGTTCTCTAAAGGCCTGCCTCGTAGGAATGTACCAATGGAGGACAGGAGTGTGGAGTTGATCCCAGGGCTATATTACACATAGCAAAGTGTTGCAGCTTACTTCTAAAGTAAATTCTGTACTACTATGAATGCCAAATATGGCATTGCTCCTTTCCTTATTCTATGGGCAATCATTTGCATTTTTCTACAGTTCTAGAGCTCAATTTTCTCAGAATGTTCATTTTTGTTTTAATTCAAGGGATTGTATGGTGAGCATACATCTTTAAATGACAGAGCTAGCAACTTATATTTATATAAGTTTATTTTAAGGATATTATCTATTTCATTCATCCCACATAGTCAAATTGTAACAGAGACTAGTATTTCTATTGTATAAAGTCGAAAGCTGAGGCGGTTCATAACTTCCCCAATGACCCTTCCAATGCAATTCTATTTTCCGAAAACTGGAAATGGACTATTGACTGTGAAAAAGCTAGGGTTGGTTTTGTAATTTTGAACCCACACATTCATTAAAAAAATGTATGTAAAGAAATCGTCACTTATATTGCATGGCATTTCCATAATTAGATTTGTATCTATCCACAGGAGTCTTTTTAAAGATAGGATGTAAAATGTTGGAAAATATCATTCTAGGACATTCTACTCTAGATCCAGCTATAGCCATATTAAAAAACTAGATGGAACACAAGTTGTCCAAGAGTTATATACTTCCTCATGCTTTGTGTGTTTTTTTTACATTTGTGATTGTGTATTAGTTAAGTGAGTAACAGAGCTGCTGTAACAGACACAACCGAAAATTTTAGTGTTTTTCCCTTGAAAAAATGTTTCTTAGTTGCACAAATCCAATATGGATGGTCCTGGGTGATGGCTGTTCCTGATTGTTGGACAGATCTGGGCTCCTCTGAACCCATGACCCTGTCATTCCTGAGAACCTCTGAGCCTTCTGCTGAATCCTCTGTCTCAGGCTGACAGATGGGGAAAAGGAGAGAGTGTCATGTGTGACAGATTTTTATATGTCTGTCCTGAGAGAGACACACATTCAGAATTCAGTCACAAGTCCCTGTGTAACTTCAAGGGATTGAATACTCAATACATAATTATTGTACACAAAAGTGCATAAATCCTGATAGCAGTGATGGTGCAAAAGTGGAGGGGATGATCTTGGAAGTGCCTACAGTCTTTGGACTTCCTGATGACTTACTGCGTTCATACAGAAGCAGTGCAACTTTGCAGATTCTGAAGTAAGACCTGGTAATTCTATTCCCAGGTGACCCATCTTGGGGCAAGTGATTTGACTCCTCTGAACCTCAGTTATTTGACCTATGAAATTGCAAGAGAAGAAAAATGAGCAGCTATTGGTCACATGCTGTTTTCCCGGAACAGTGATATCTATATAATAGGAAATATTTATATATATAACCTCATTGCATTCACAGAGCCACCCCAAGAACTGAGCCACATGGTATAAGACTTAAAAATGGGGGCTGTGGAGTTAGTGTGCCTGAGTTCAGATTCTATTCCATCCACTTATTTGCTCAGTGATTGGGGCATGTTTCTTACTCTAAGAGCCTCAACTGTTCATCTGTAAAACGGGCATGATACTATCGACCTTATAGATGGATGCAAGGAGTAATTAAATTAGCATATATAGGGGCTTCCCTGGTGGCACAGTGGTTGAGAGTCCGCCTGCCGATGCAGGGGATGCAGGTTCGTGCCCCGGTCCGGGAAGATCCCACATGCCGTGGAGCGTCTGGGCCCGTGAGCCATGGCCGCTGGGCCTGCGCATCCGGAGCCTGTGCTCTGCAACGGGAGAGGCCGCAATGGTGAGAGGCCCACATATCGCAAAAAAAAAAAAAAAAAAAAAAAAAGATTATTATTAATAGTATTGTTGCCTCAAAAAAAAATTCACAACCTAAAAATTGAGAGTTATGTTTTATTCAGCGGGAATTTTTAGGACTTCAAGCTCAGGAGGCAGCATCTCAAGTAACCCTGAGAGAACTGCTGCAAGGAGGTGAGGGGGGAAGCCAGGTTATATAGGAGTTTTGCAACAAAGGGCAGGTAGTCAGAACATCAAAAGATTATTGTTAAAGAAAACCAGGCATCTCAAGTTAAGGAATTTAGCGCTTTTCTATGTATGGGAAGATGCAAGAGTCTGGGCTCACTGAAATCATTCCTTTGATCTGCACCTCAGCTCTCTGGGGCCAATATCCCATGTTGTCACATCCTGAGCTTCCTCAGGGCTCACCTTAGGGAGGGGCTGCCTTCTGATGGCTGCTAGATGGCAGGTATTCTTTCCTTCCTGAGTCCCCTTAGGGCTCAGCAGCTCACCGTCGGCTGTGGTTGCAATCACTGATGACTGTGACGTCCTTTGTTTACTGATATGGCAGAAAATATCCCATTTGTCACCACCAAGGATTTTATTGCTTTAAGTCTTAGCTTTGATTCCACTTCTGAGCATAAGTTGGTCCTTATGTATAGTGGAGGATGATACTGCAACCCATAATTGATTCTTTGAAAGGTAGGAGCTGAGAGGGCCTAGGATGGAAGAGCCATTTCTAGGTAATAACTTTCAGGCTGAAAGAGCATATGTTTTTCACAATTAGGGAAGCTTTTTGAGTATTGATTTAGGAAAGGTATTTTTATTATTTATTTATTTATTTATTTATTTATTTATTTATTGGTACGCGGGCCTCTCACTGTTGTGGCCTCTCGCGTTGTGGAGCACAGGCTCCGGACGCGCAGGCTAAGCGGCCATGGCTCACGGGCCCAGACGCTCCGCGGCATGTGGGATCTTCCCGGACTGGGGCACGAACCCATGTCCCCTGCATTAACAGGCGGACTCTCAACCACTGCGCAACCATGGAAGCCTGGAAAGGTATTTTTAAACGAGCTGGCATCCTCAATGGTTATAACATGAATTACCATTGATATGAAGGATGTCTTCTTGGGCAGTAAGTAAACAGTGTGGGAAGCAGGTGAGAAGAAATTGAGATGGAGAACATGAATTAGGTAGCAAGGAAGGAACCTCTCTATTGAACTCTTGGCTTGGTAGATCATAAGCTACAAGGAAACTGCTTGCTCTTAAGCTGATTTTGGGTTTCTTGTACAAGATGTTCAGTTTTTCCTGCCTTTCCATACTGACCCCATAACAATTTGGATGAATTTGGCTAAAAGGAAAATGGCCAACTTCTTTTGAGGAAATCCAATTATAATTGGATTAGAGTCCAATTATAAACCCTTGTAATGTTGACCATAAACTAATTGGAGTCCAATTAGTTTATGGTCAACATTACAAGGGTTATTTTGATTACTTGGGGCATAAGTGCTTATTTTGAGTTAGGATGAAAGGCCACAAACTTTAGGTCAACGTGGCTCAGACTTGAAATCACAGAATGAAAGGAAATTTATTTAGATGGTGAAGTAAGGGAGCCGCAGACCCCAACGCCTACAGCTGCCTAGGAGGCATTGGAAATGAGTACTTTCTCACTTTGATAGAATCAATAGGGCAGAAAATATTTTTCTATCAAATGAAAAGTTTTATTCCTAGTGAAATGAAAAATGGCAACTGGCACTTTGCCTCAGCAGTGAATTACACAGAACCAAGTTGAACAGCAAAGACAAGCCTATTTAAAGAGAGGAGAGAAAACTCAGACCCAGCCAACTGTTGCCATGTTTCTCTGATTTTTCAAGAGAAGCCAAATTCTAGGTGCTCTTGCCCTGGCCCTCTCCTTTCCCCCTCTGTTTCTCTCTCTCTTTCTCTCTCTCTCTTCCTATATCATCTAATGATTTTTTTTTCACATTGGTTCAAAAATTTTAAATATTGTGCATTTTATACAACATACACCTGTGAGCCTGATGCAACCTTGCATTTCACAGTTTGTGCCCTCTGGTCCTTTCTAACCTGAGGCCAAGAGAAGTGAAGTGATTTGCCAGAGCTAGTAAATAGCAAAGCTGGCTTCAGAAGGGAAGTATTATGATCCACAGCTTGTTTCTCATTCTATAACAAAGTTAAGCTCCTATTGGGCAATGCATTCTAGTTCAGAAAAAAATATATTTTATGTACTTTCTCAGCTCTATTCCAAGATCTGAAAATGATTACTAGCTCTACCAGCGATTTGTAAAGACTTTTCCTTGAGAATTAGCTTATTCTGCTTGTCTCTGAACTTCCCTCTCTTTTGCTAGATAAAACAAATGTTTATTGAGATGTGACTCTCCCTAATTTATCTGTAGTCAAGTCCATGTGCACTATTAAAAACCAATATTTTGTAATGAAATTAAACTTGAAATTAAATCAATGCTAATGTAAGTGATTAAGAGAATATTCTTAGTGAAAAACATCAATACACTTGTTATAATTGAATTTTATCTTGTAATACCGTTTGTTCCTTGAGGGAGTGTCTTTTTAAGGCATTCTACTTAGAAAGTTCTTGTGCATTTAAAAACATAAATTAATTCTGAAACCTGCTAAGAGGTGGTTTTTTTCTTTAATACAAACAATGTTTAATCAATTAACGGCTGAAATTGTAGTCATTATTAGGTTTAATTGCTGAGGAATATATTGTGCTTTCTTTATTGGGAAGAAATGTATCACAATTTTTCTATAGTTTTTTTACGTTCCCAGGGTAAAGAATTCATAATCATAAAATAGTAAAAAGGCAATTAAGTTATATGTATGTATATATGTATATCTATGTCTATGTCTGTATTTATATCTATAGCTATATTTTAAGATTATACATTGCCCTGCCTGAAGACATAGACATAATATTTTTGATATTTGGATGTAAATCAACTTTCCTCTGAAAAACCTCATCTTGCATTTTGATATAGGAATGTCATATATCATATCACATATCATTTATGCTTATGTTAGATGTCCTTCACAACTTTATCCAGATTTAATGCAGCAACACTTTAAGGCAGTTTCAGACCCTTGAGAATTATATCATAAATCAACTCTTTCTCATGCAGTGTTATCATTATTTCTCAAAGCTATTGCGTTTTTCTGTATCCTCACACAGATGAATCTACTTATTATACCTGTATACATGCTCTGTATACATATATAGAGATGCACATACCATGTCACTCACAACTGGATGGATGGTGTATTATTGGATAGATATCTTTTCCGTTGCATGATTGATCATAGTCTTTCACCAGAGAACATACGCTAAATCACATACAATTGCCAATTTGCATTTTGCGTTTGTTCATAAGAGATACCGAGTTAACATCCTATTTTAGCAACTTGCTTTGCATTTAGTTGTCATCTTGTAATATAAAAATGTGATCATTTTAAGTGTTTAAAACCATTTTTCTAGAAGTTGAAATTTTATTCTCCTCTAAAATTCTGTGACAGTGAAAATTTTATAAAATTATGGTTTGATGCAATTAGCGTCTTCTTCATGGTGGTATGAAAGCCATCCCTGGTCTTTTTCCTTCATGCAGCCTTTCTTGGGCTTTTTTTCCTAATGCCACACATTGAATCAGCCAACACTTCTGTGCGACTCAGTCAAGAGGCACTAACATCTCACTATACTTGTGAATATACTTGAAGATGCTTAAATATGTGTAGAAGGACTATGATATTGTGTGCTGCCATGAAACAGAGGAAAAGATGCTTATTGAAATGAACTTGAATTGTGGTTGGTGAAGTAAAACGAAAAATATCTTCAGAGGGACTCCTTTGGTGAAGGACCCAGAGAAGGTAACGTATCGTCAACACACAATTATATGGAAATAACAATACAACCAGTGAGTAAGTAGTTTGTAAGTGAGATGAGATGGAGGTATTCTTATATAGGAAGAAAAGAACCATTGTTCTTTTTTTTTTTTAAATTTTTTGGGGCGTGCCATGTGGCTTGCAGGATCTTAGTTCCCCAACCAGGGATTGACCTGCACTCTTGACAATGAGCGCATGGAGTCCTAACCACTGGACCATCAGGGAATCCCCCCATTGTTCTTATTGTTATTGGGCTTGATATTATTCACCACTTGGACACATCTCCGATCACGATGCTCCATCCTTTAGATGTTTTAGTAATAACTTCTTCAAGAAGGAAGCCAGGAGGGAGGTAAAGTGAAGACAGAGACCTTTGCAATTTAACCGTGGGATATTAAATATAACAAAGTGAAAATACTCTGGGGACTAATGAATATATTCTTGTGGATTAGAGGCAAGGAATCTGAGCTACGGATAGAGGGTCTAATCTGGGGAAGGAGATGATCGTATTCTGCTCTATTAATAATTCCCTCTCACACCCAGTATGGAATCCGTCTCTAGAGACTGCTAAGTGATCTTTAACCTCTTCTGAACTTGATTTTTTCATCTATAATATGGTGATCACAGGGCTATTGTGAGGCTAAAATGAAATGAAGCAGGCTGAGTGTTCACACAGTGCCTTGCCCACTGAGAGGAGATGCTATATGATTATCGTGCCCGTGATCTTGATAATAGCAGAGACTATGGTGTGATGACAATAATGACAAATATAACAAATAACAAGGTCAAAGTTTCATCCCTCCCCCAAAGTTTTGATACTTTATAAATCCTCTAATCTTTCAATCTTTCAGCAGCAAACTTTACCACCTTCATGTGACCCAGCACACTTTCCCATATTATTGGCTATGTGAAGTGAATATGTGAAAAGTACCCTAACAATTGTGTGTGTGTGTGTGTGTTTCCAGTGTGGGCCACTTTCATCAGAATTAGCTGTGAGACAATCCAGTGTAATGATAAGGGCACAGACTTTAGCGCTTGGTATATTTTGTCTTGAATTCCAATTCTAGTTCTGCCTTCTATTAGCAATATGATACTAGACATATTATTTAACCCCTTCAAGCCTCAATTTATCATCTAACAAATAGCAATAAGACATGCTTATATAGTTATTAAGCTCTAAAGAAATTGATATATGCTAAGTGCCAGTCGGGTGTCTGGAACATGGTTTACGTATAATAAATAATGGTTGCTGCTATTATTATATTGTTGATGTTCTTATGATTATTACTTAGATTGTGACAATCCTTCATTCCAAAGTCACTTGATCAAAGGTGAATGTAGCTTGCTGACTTATTTTAGAACTTTTATAAAATCATTCAAGGGTGTTTTGAGATCATTCCTTGAGATCAATCAAGAATCTCAAGATATGAGACTTTATTAACTTTAGCCTACTATTTTTTCTTCAGTGACATTGTAGACACATATATTCTTTCAGCAAAACTCTTATAATTTTGGTTTTTGAAACCTATAGCTTTCAATAATTTAATCATAACTTGTCTGATATACACATATATGCACAAATGTACATACAAATACATACATATACACACAAATGTATGATCCATACTTTTATACACACATACAAACATATGTTTCTGACTATATATGAATTGTATGTATGTATATGTATTCATGTGCACATGTGTATGTGCATATGGTCAGCTCCCAGACAGCTTCAAAACAGACTTTGATTTTCTGTTAATGAAATGTAATGATTCTTTTAAACATAATTGTTAAATATTTTCCAAAATGAAACACTTTAGAAGACTTTGATATAATATATTGCAACCTGGAAAACGATATTTGTCCAATATATGCATCATTTGAAGCTGGAGAATGAAACAGTATTTTTTTTTTTTTTTGTAAAAGACTGTTTGTGTGTATATATATGTGTATTCATATAGATTTATGTTTGAAGAAGATAATGATTACACCAGGGTAATATGAAGAGGAGAAGTAAAATTTTTCACTTAGACATCATTTTCCTTAAGGTAGAACTGATATTCATATTCTAATGATTGACAGTTTTATACCAGCTACTACCTCATAAAATGAAATTAAAGTACAGAATTACTTACAGAATTTGAAATATGGCTTAACCACTATGATTGATAAATATGTGCTTGAACAATTGATTAGATATGTGAAATAAATAAAAGTAGATTCTCACCTCATGAAAAATTAAAAAGTAAAATTTGTCCTTTTATTGTTTTACCTTTTGTCTCATTTTTCTTATTAAATATATTTTTTCTCTTCCTAAGCAATGTACTTTTAGCAAAAAAGAAGAGTGTAAACAAATGAAGTAAAAGGTGAATTCATGAGTACAATAAAACCATAAACTCTGAAAAACATAAAGAGTTATATTTATAGGTTATCAAAAAGTCAGGAAATTTAAAGAACAAAAAAATGGAGAAATTTTGAAAAAATTCACTGCTTTTACTACATAAAAATTAGAAACTCCTGTTAGTAATAACGTAAATGACTAAAGTGTCAAACATTGGAAATTAATAATATAAATAATGCATAAATACCTTAAATTTTAAAATATATAAATTAGTAAGTAAAACTACCCCTTTATTAGAAAAAAAGAATAAACTAAGGTTATGTGTCAACTCTTCTGTTTTTAAACATTTGTGAAATATCCAAACTCATTCAACTCTCTATTAATGAAAGTAAATTTTGAAATCAAAGTGTTCTTTTAGACATATAAAATGCAGAAGAATTTCTTGCTTGTTTGTTTGCTTGCTTGTTTCTTTTGGTAACACAACTCAGTGCTAATAAAGATGTGGTATAAGTCCCACACTGCTATGGGAATGGAAAATAGTTTAACTTTTCTGGAAGACAAATAGGCTGTATCTGTATCAACAGCCTTAAAATGTTTTGACCCTTTGACTTGAGAATTCCTGTTTGAGTGGCTTCCTGAATAAAAAAAAAATCATAAAATATTGAAACATTATTTACAGCATTTAAGAAATGAAAGCCAATCAAATGTGAGCAATTATAAAATGACTAAATAAAGATATTCATAATGAATAATTTTTATTATCATGTCTTGAAAAAAGTATTTAAGACTCCAATAATGAGAAAAATTTGAGGACATAATAATACTATATAATCCTAAGTTTAAAAAAAGATATTTTATACATACATAAGATATCACAATATATACATATATGATTTATGTGAGGAATTTACTACATTTTTTGTATGGTGGTATCACAGATAATTTTTGCTTATGATATTATTACCCATATTTTGTGTAATAGGTATATTTTACTTTTATAATCAGAAAAATGTAGTGAAAAAGTTTACCTCTCAAACTAGTCACTTTGAAATATTATTTCAATGAAGCTTTAACTATTTAAAACATTGTGGGACTTCTATGGGAGTACTAACTCAGGATTCTAGGGCTACAAAAATGGTGTAAACAAGATCTGTGCTTTTCAAAAGTTCAGAATCTTGTGCAAAACTTGTAATAAACACATGCATTCATAGCATGGTGTAAGAGGTTGCAGATTTCAGTAATGAATGAGTGAATGAGTAGATGGTACTCCAGAAATAAGCAAGCATGGCTGTCAGAGTCATAGAGGATCTCACAATGGATTCTTGCTGCATTTAGCTCAACTTTAAAAGCATAAGTGGGATTTCACAGAAAAGATGAGGCTTCAGGGAGGAAGAGAGTTCCAGAATGAGGAAACAGCTTGAGCTAAAAATGGGAGCAAGTAGTGTGCCTGTGGTCCCAGTTGAGTTTTGAGTAGTCAGTTATGACTGACATATGAAGTAAACGGCTGGGTAAAAAATATTAGCTGACTGAAGCTGACTGTGATGGACCTGGAGCATTAACTATTTTCTTTAGGTAAAGGAGAAGCGTTGAGTTAACATGATTTTGTGGAAGCTTCACAGGGAGCTCTTGGGCAGAAGTGTGGATGGTGGATGAGAAGTAGCCAATATATGAAACCTTAGAGGCAATCTTAATAGTCCAGGTACTGAACCAGGAAAATGACTTTGAAAATGTAAAAGATGATGACAGATTTGAGAAACATTTATGGAATAGCATTAACTGCCTTTTGGGCCATTTGAATGAAGTTGCCTGAGACCCACCTTGCCTGGAACCTAGACTCAGAATCTCTAAGTATAATGCCTAAGAATTTGATTTTAGCAAATTCCCAAGGGGAGATGACCACATACTAAAGTTTAGGGAGCATCAGTTTGTCACTTAACCTGAGCCAAAGAGTCAAGGATTCTGAGACCCCAGAACTCAAATCCTTGAGACCCCAAGGATTCAAACACCATAGAGTGTTTTCAGCTGTAGAACACCCAGATTATGGCTTACACGGCAGGGAGGACTGAGTTTAACATTAGATGTCTTCTATGGCTCAAAAATTCCAGGAAATATATTCTTTAACCTTGTACAATTAGGGATATTATTGGATTCAGCTGAGCCAAAGTGAAATCAAATTATTCAATAAATCAAAGATTTCCAAAGCCCCTTTCCTGAAGACACTGAGAGAGCATTGCTCTTCTAGTTATCCATTTGTTTATTCATTCGTTCCTTGAATGAGTATTTATGACATATTTCCTTGTGCTAAAGGATAAGGATGTAAGTATTAACTATAGAGCCCCTCCTTATCTTCAAAGAATTCAGTCTACTAGGGATAGAGGAGCCTATATTTTTGTGTGCACCATGAAGTAGATGCTAAATCATTACATGCAATTCTCCCAGCAAACCTGAGGTCTTATTATTTTCATATTACAGATAAAGAACCAAGGTCTCTCAGGAAGATTATATGACTTGTCCCAGAACTCACAACTAATAAGTGGTAAAACCAGGCCATGATATCCATTTTATCCACCTTAATCTGTCCCTTAAGAAAGAAGGAGATCAAACGTGCACACAAAAATAGGATTATTGTTATTACAGACGGATGTGCAGTGTACTGGCAGAGCTTGGAAACAGCTATAATTGCCACCGTTTAGCAGAGTAGTTCAGACCAGCCTCCGTCCTTGAAAGTGACTTGTGACCTGGGTCTTGATTATAGGACATCACTATAAAACTGAAGAGTTAGGTGTTTTCCTCATTTTGCAGGCAGAGAAAAATGAGCAATCTATATTAACTTGAAACTCTATTTATAGCCATGCAATTGTAAGGTTTATTAACTTACAATTTAAAAATCTTTATGATGAGTGATTTTTACATAATTGATCATATAAACAAGCACAGATATGTAAAAACAAATATCATATATGGCTTAAAATACCAACATGTGATGTTTCTTATAGTTGATCAGAGATTGTATACTGAGGCAGATCTTCAGATCTAGAAAAAGAAGGATGAGATTTGTATATCCATCATGTCTCAGTCAAAAACAACTCTGAAATAAAGACGTGGTTCTCATTTTAATAATATATCTATATCTCAAAGCTAAATTTAGACCACCTGAAATAAACACTGCAGTTTCAGTATATACCTCAGGTGTATATCTGTCTAATAATTCTTTCACAAAGCATAGGTTCTAAATCAACACTGCTGATAAATGAGGGAAGATTACACAGGAATAATTAAAAAAAACAATCAATAGATCAGAGTTAAAGATGAAAAAAACATAGGCAAAAAACTATGGAAAATGCTAAAGTTATCCCAAGGATGCAATTATTTCAAATACTGTCATAAAAGTTTAAAAGCTAGGAACATTTCAGACATAATATTTAATTCTCATAATATCTCAAGCAAGAAAACCAGATAAGTAGCTTGTACAACATCATCATAAAGTGAGATTAAAAGCCAGGATCTTTTCTAGACCCATGGAACTGATTAGTCCCTGCTTTTATGGTTTTGTCAACTTATGTTAGCTTTTTTTTAAAAAAAATATTGCACATTTATATTATCTTTTTTTGTTTTGCACACTTACATTATGTAGTTTTTAATTTTTGATATTTCACACTTTTCTGTTGAATTAGCTTCATTCCGACCTTCATGAAAAAAGAAAAAAAATTCGTTTAGTGTGGAACCATCTTCCTGACGTTGAATTTGTAATTTTCAAAATAGAATAAATGGTATTTATGTCATTGTAAAGTCACATGGATTATTTGACTGTACCTTTTAATATTTACAATATAAAATACTGTGATGTTGGGTCACCTCTATATGGTTTCAATTATTTTACACAAATACAAAGGAAGAGAGAGGTAGATGCATACATATGTACATAGAGTATGTTTTACTCATTCAAAGCAAAAGACATTTTTTTTCTTTTAATGTATAATGATCAAGGAACATGGATTTGAACACTTGTTATTCGATAACTAAGTAAAAAAAACAATTAGTGAATTTGCTGACAAGTGCAGATAATTATAACCCTTCCATCTCTGTGTTATGTCAATTTCAAAAGGTTTTTTGAGGGCTTATGTCATTGCCTATGTTATGCAAAGCTGACATTTTCTTTCCAAAATATAGTTGGAAAAAAAGAAAAAATATATTATTCACTAACATTATTTTTTTAAAAGTTCTCAAAGCAACTTTTATATTGAAGTTGAATCAACACTGTGACATAGCACAGACAAGCAAATAGCCACTGTAGGGTTATTAAAAGAAAAGGTTGATCTTATATTGAATCTCTTATTTAGAGTATTTAAACCAGATTATCCACTTTATTTCTTTAATTCCAACATGCCTCTTCTTTCTTATAATGATGAAATTGTAAAAATGTGCCCAAATAATTTCTCTAAACTAATAGTCAGAGCTGATTTTAAATCTAAAAGTCTCATCCTTTATGATTCATCTAATGGGCCAAACTTGATATGAAAAATGTTGTAAGTATATATGAATCAATGCTCTTAATTTTGTTTTATAGGCTTTTTTATAATACTAATATTGATATTATCCTTTTTGGTCTTCTATCAGGCATTTTTTATTTTAAGGGTTAATTGGTTATTTATGTAGTAAGTTAGCGACCTTTTTCTTTAAAGGGCCAGACAATAAATATTTTAAGCTTTACAAGCCATGTGGTATCTGTCCCAATTACTGAACTCTACTTGATAGTGTGAAAGCAGGTATAGTTAATCCATGAACGCATGGGCATGTCTGTATGCCAGGTAAAACTTTATATATGCTGACAAGTGAATTTCATATAATTTTCACCTGTCATGGAATATTCTTCTTTTGTTTTTTTTCAACTATTTAAAAGCTTAAAACAAAAATTCTTGTTTATGGGCTGTACTAAAACAGGCAATAGATTTTATTTGAAAAGTGTATTATAGTCTGCCAACCCCTGTCCTTTTTCCTGAAGATATATGTAAACAAGGCATGGTGCTTAGGTGTTTATTCTTTATGTACATTTTGTTAGTAAAGGATCAATCTCTTTACCCACTAAATGAGAGAGGAAGAACGTTTTCAATGAAAGCAGTAACACATCTGTCTGACCTGTTACTCCTAAGGATAGGAGTCTGCTCTCCCTTGATGACCCACTAATGTTATCCGTGCTCTCCTGGATAAATTTTCTTCAGGGCAAAGGGAAAATCAGAGAACTTTGGTAACTCTAGCTTCCTTTTCAGCCAGACTAAAGCTTATACTCCTCACACTGGAAATGATGAATTTTTTAAAATTAATTTTTATTGGAGTATGGTTGATTTACAATGTTGTGTTAGTTTCTACTGTATAGCAAAGTGAATCAGTTATACACATACATCTATCCACTCTTTTTAAGATTCTTTTCCCACATAGGTCATTACAGAGTTGGAAATGATGACTTCTCATAAAATGGGCTACCCAGGTGGCAGAAATTGGGACAGAGAGAGCAACATGCAACTGATAGATTTTTTTTTTCTCCTAGAGCTTCTGAAAATTAGTATTGGTATTGTGTCTATTGTTTAAGAAATTAAATTTGATTCTCAAATCTTCAGACTCACAACTAAACTTAATTCCAAAGCCAGTATCACACCTGCTAAAAATCTTTGATGAATTTTTTTTTACATGCTTACTCATGAGGCATTAAAATCAAAGTCAGTAGGGATAGGCATGCTTTTATCAGTTTTATTCTCATATAGATTTTAATATTGAAATTCTCCATGTGCTTATTTCAGCGTATTCTTTTCTCTTATGGTTTACATACTTTGAAAAATTGAATACTTTAAATAAACATTATGGAGATTTATTATTGGACAGTCTCACTATTCTTTTGTTTCTTGGGTGAAGTATACTCAATATCAGGAAGTACTTTGATTATTTTTTAGAGAAAGTAATTATTGAAGTGAATTAAGACTCCTCATTTATGTTATTCCTGATGCATTGAAAGCTCCATAGATAAGATCATTAATGATGTATGGGACTTTACATTTTTTCAGTTCTAAATATGTATACTATATATAAAGTATATTCAAGTGTACATACTACTTATATATGAATTATGTACATATATATACATATATAATGTATATAGGAAGTACATACAAGTTCAGAGAAATACATGACTTTTCAAGGTCACACAGCAATCAAGATCCCAATCAAGACATTTAACTCTTCCATTATACCATGTTGTTTCCATCTAAAGAATGAAAGATACAGTTACTTATTCTTTGGAAAGAATATGGTCTCATCACATTATTTTTAAAAATATATATTTTTTGAATTTTAGAGTAGTTTTAAATTTACAGAAAAACTGCAAAGAATACACACAGTGTTCCTGTATACCCCACACCCAGTTTCCTCTATTGTTAATATCTTACATTATAATGGTGTTTTTGTCACGACTAATGAATCAATATCGATACATTATTATTAAAACCCATACCTTATTTGAATTTCCTTAGTTTTTATCAATCAGTTTCAGGATTTCTTCCAGCATACCACATTAATTAATTTCAGTCATCATGTCTCCTTGACCTTCTCTAGGCTGTGACGGTTTCTCAGACTTTCCTTATTTTGCATGACCTTGCCAGTTTTGAGGATTACTGGACTGTTTTTTGTTGTTGTTATTGTTGTTGTTGTTGTTTTTGTTTTTTGTGGTACGTGGGCGTCTCACTACCGTGGCCTCTCCCGTTGCAGAGCACGGGCTCCTTATGTGCAGGTTCAGTGGCCATGGCTCACGGGTCCAGCCGCTCCGTGGCATGTGGGATCTTCCCGGACCGGGCACGAGTCCGTGTCCCTTGCATCAGCAGGCGGACTCTCAACCACTGCACCACCAGGGAAGCCCTGGACTGGTATTTTGTACAATGGCTCTCAGTTTGGGTTTATCTAGTGTTTTTCTCATGGTTAGACTAAGTTATGGTTTGGAGGAGGAAAACCACACAGGTAAAGTGCCCTTCTTATCACATCATATCAAAGGTGAATACTGTCAACATCACTTATTACTGCTGATGACCAGGTGTGGTGTAGGTAGTGTTTGACAGGTTTCTTCATGTAAAGTTCCTCTCCTCCTCCTTTCTAGAGTGTACTCTTTGGAAAGAAGTCCTGTGTATAGCCTACACTTAAGGAATGGTGATATATGTTTCACCTCCTTGGGGAGGAGCTTCACTTCATTTTTATCTCCATGAAATTAGCCAAGAATATTGCCTCCACTGAATCTTGTTAATAGGAGAATCTTGTCCCAGATATGTAAGTGTGTTCATATTAATTGAACAATTATCTTCCAATGCATACTTAACTTGCCTGTGTATTTTTTCTTTCCTTCATGGTTCATACAATAAATGCATATGGATTAAAGATGAGAAACAGGACACTTGATTAAATAACTAAACTGGAAGAGTTTATTTACTGGGCTTAGTTTCAAATTAGTTGTAAATTGACTCACAGAGTTCTTTCAACTACAGGGTGAAGTGGAATGGAATTTTACAGATAAATTTAAACTAGATATGAAGAATCTGATGATAAAAAATGGGAAAGTCTAGATATATTTTATGGGTAGTAGTCTTAACACACTTCATATAATGGCTAAACATGCTATTTGTTATGTCTAAAACAATGAATTAAAGCATAACATCTTACTATCAGAATGAAATAATTTTTGACACATTTTAGGGGAGAGGGATTTGGCTATGTCAACAGGCATGGAAGTAACACTGAGTTTATTTTGGAGAATTAAAAACAATGTGTACCCTCCAGAAAGAAATATTCAAAAACATGCTTATTTAAAAGTTAATATGAAAAGCCGACTTATCTTCCCCAAAATGAATCTCATTCTTCCTTCATTCATATCATTATAACATAATAATAATTTAGGGGTGGGGTATTTTAAACGAGAAAAAAAGTTTGATAGCAGATTTTACATGAGAAGATTCTACAGCAGACTTGACAGACTTGTTAAACTTTTTAAAATTAAAAAAATTAATTTTCTATCTTCTAACAACCTGTATTTGAATTCTCCTAGAATACCTCACCCTCTTTCATGTATTGGGCAATGCTTTCTCATGGAATTTTTACTGACTATATAATTGACCCCAAAAGAAGATAGTTCAATATTGCAGTCAGTCTGAAAAATAAGGTTGATTTTCTTCTACTAATATTTTGAACCATTATATCTCAATCAAGGGGATATATAACTATTCTAAAATAAAAATGTAAAGAATATGAAAAACCATATAACTCTTTCTTCTTAAATTCTTATTCTTTAGATTTTTAAAGAATTAATTTTTTCTTAATAAGTTGACATATATAGCATAAACTTGTATTTGACTGAAAACACATACTTATTCTAGACAATATAATGCATTTATGAACTGTAATGACAACTATGAAATAAAATGTAATATAATGAAATATATTGGTGACACTGTTGTCAGAGCAATCCAGGAAAATTATTATTTTGCAGTTATGTATACTGATTCACACCCTAAAATATTAAAGGAAATTAAGTAATAAGTGATTTAATGTTTGTGTGGTTAAGTAAATACCATGAAAATATTGAAGTGATGCTGTAAATATCTTACCTTAAAGAAGACTGGAGGTTTTGCAATTTCCTTGAGATGTGTAAAATCCAGTGAGATTTTATTAAGGAGAAAATTATCTTGAGAGTTTTCTGAGAAGCAACAAAAACTGTTGTTCAATGACAGTGGCTTCAATTCATTCCTAAAACATTTATTGAAAGCTAAATGACTGTTCTGCATGTTGGGGCTACTGTGTTGGATGTGATTTGGGGCTGGCCCTCTGGGAATTCTGTGTTATAAATTCCATTTATAACAGTTTATAGTCACTCAATAAATTTTGCTTGTCTTTCCACCAAAATAGAGTTATTGTATTTTTATTGCTTAGATTATCATGTTAGAAAATACTATAAATCTTTTGAAAAATTTTCAAGCTACTTTGGCAATCTCCTGTTAGGACAAATATCTGTTGGTTGTTGTCCTAGAACTTCACTTAAAAAGTGAACAGCCTTGGCCAGGGCCTGGGCTAGGGACTAGAGGACACCAAAAGGTGTGAAACACAGCCCATCCTTTCAAGAAACTTTGTATCAAGTTAAGCTCATTACATACAAGATATTTATCTAAGAGTATAATCTTCTGGAATCTAAGTCCAAGTCATTGATTTTTATTTATCTGATAAACACTTTTTATTCACTCATAAAGCTGTAACTATATTTGCATTTTTGAATAGCATCTGGAAATGGTGGTATCTACAATAATAACTCTTATTATAATTTCTAAATAGTATTCAGGAGATGGAGCTTGCTGTAGTAGAAAGATGATTTACTTTGGAGTCAGGCAGATCTGAGTTTGATATAGGACTGTATCACAGCCAATAACCTATGACTTTGATCTAGTTCCTTAAACTTTCTGGGACTCAGCTTTCTCACTTGTAGTGTGTAGCTAAATCTTAACTTTCAGTGTAGCTGGGAGGATTTAACATAACAACGTATACAGAGTTCTTCACACATCCTTGGCAAAGAGCAGGAATGGAAAACTGCTGTTGGGTATTTGTCAGTGTTAGAATAATAATTCTTGGGCAATGTTTCACTGTTTTAAAAATGACTTCACCTTCATTATCCAATCTAATTTTTATACTAACTTCTGAAATTAAGATATTATCAATTCAGTTATTCATGTAAAGAAACCAAGAAATGGAAGTGACCAGTGGAAATCTGACACATCCCGAATTTGAATCTTTGACTTCTAGCTCAAGATCCTGCCCTCTCCATAAAGAATTAAGAATTGTGAGAATTCAATTTTGCCTTGTTCACACCAAAGCCTACCTGTCTGGTTTGGACAAAATATGTAAATTCTTGAAGTCTTAGCTTCCTCACCTGTACATTGAAGGCATTGTACTGATATATCTTTCCAATCCTTTCCAATTTTGCATGCACTATGAGAGTCAGTAGAGTGTAGTTGTTAAGATACAGGTGTTGGAGATAAACTCTTGGATTCAAATCCTGACTCTGCCATTTGTTGGCTCTGTAAGCTTAGGCAAATTACTAAATCTCATCAAGTCTCATTTTACTCATCATTATGGGTTAATAAATAGTACTTACTTCAGGGCATCATCTTTGTGAGGAATAAATGCATTAAACTATGCAAAATATGAAGAAAGGGATCTGGTATAGAATAAATGTCATACATATAAGTTTTTGCTGATTATTTCCTAAAATTGTGCCATCAAGTTTAATGACTCCAAGTGAGCTATTTTAACTCTTCAAGTCAGAGTAGATTTGCTTAAACAATTAAGTGTAAGCATCACCATCCTGGATTCTTGGCCCAATCACACTGCTGTTCTTGTGACACTGACTCAACTCGCTAGCTCTGTTCTAAAGAACTGTTATTGGTGGACATAGCCACATACACCTGGGAGCAGTGCTTACCTGTCCAGAAATAGATGTATGTGTATCAATATAGAGTCAGCACTGCATCTTCTCCTGGTACCCAATTGAACTGATGAATCTATTTCTTTGAAGTTCTGGAACTATTCGGGATCTGGGTCAGTATGATTGCAGAAGCCAATGATTCTAATTAGACATTTGCTGAAGCACCAAAAAGTATAGCAAAACTGCTTTGCAAAATAATTATTTAAGCATATAAATTCCAAGCATTAGATGCAAATTAAAACTCATTTTGGTAGAAGAATAATTAAAGGTCTTAATTCTATATGTTATTTGTAGACAAAGGCAAGTTTTATTTTACTAATAAAATTGTTCATTAAAATCTTTAAAACATATCACATTCATATTAGATATCACTGAAAAGTAATTCAATAATTGAACTTAGACATATTGAGATGCATACACCAATGGAGTCAACATAAAAGTAACAGCTAAATTTTTGGCAAATTGCTTAAAAATTTTTTTAAAAAGGTTTTATTTCCATAGCATGGACTTTTAGAACATATTGGTAAGCTATTCCTGCCTAAATTATTGTTTAATAATATTACAATATTTAATAATTTAAGTACAAATTTTATTTACAGTTTCCATGCTTTAATTTTGCTTTGTAAGAATTTCAGAAATATAGAAACAGCTGACATTTTTCGAAACAACTACTAGCACAGTGAAAAAAAAAAGCTGCTTTCATTCCATTTTTTTTTTCTGTATTCACTCTTTTTTGCTAGGTGGCATGCATGCAGTGGTTTCATGGAGACCATACAATGCTTGAGATGATTGAGAAAAAACGTTGCTTGTGCAAGGAAATAAAAGCTAGACAGAAAACGGAAAAGGGCCTTTGCAAACAGGATAGCATGCCTATCCTACCCAGCTGGAAGAAGAATGCGGGTACAAAGAAGTACAGCCCTCCACCCTATTCTAAACAGCAAACGGTATTCTGGGACACTGCCATATGACTGTGTGCAGGATGGCGTGAGCTCCACATTATTTAACACGAAGAGGGAGGTCGACTCGGTCATGTGATAAGTAACTGTTACATATCGTCTCAGTCAAAATGGAATGCCAGTGGTTCCCTGGAAAACCCATGGGAAGCTGTGCCTATTTGTGGCTAGTTCAAGATAAAATCCGTATTTCCTTGCATTTAAGGCACACGTATTTATCATGGATTATTTTGAATCCAGAAGATACTAAGATGTAAATATTTTACTAGTTTATGGATGACACCTGAAATAATACACATTATACGTATATAAATGATAGAAATATCAAGAGTTTTACTATATGATACAATTTTGGTATTAACTGGTTTGTTATCTCTTTTATATGTCCCTTGATGCCTTTGATTATTAATTTTTGCATTTAAAATGTTTCTTTCTGCCACCTTTGGTTTCTGTACATGAGCTCACATATAGGTTATGTTCAATCACACAATATATGATCTGGTGCTAGTAATGTAGAAGTTGAATATCATATTCGTTAGGAACATACGTTGCTTTGTATGTTTTTAAGGGTTTGACAGGAAATGAATGCCAATGTGATGCTGAATTTGGACGTCCACATTACATCAACACCAATATTTTTGCTACATTGGCTTTATAAGAATTTCTCTTCAGTATCATCTTGTTTGTACTAAGCAATGGTTAGTCAGACTCCAGAGAAAGTTAATAGGATATATTTGGACATCCCAACAGAAAACATTTCCTTCAGAAATGATTTTAGGGACACATGTCCTTGCATCATTGATTTGATTGGAGGAGACCAGGGTTCACTGTGATAATGGAAGGAACAAGGAATCAAAGGTTAAACAGCACAACTGCTTTCAAGAGGGTGGGACCAGTGGCTTTAGAGCCACTGCCATCACTATTTTTGAGTAACTTTTCATGTGTATGTTTGTTTCCCTAGAAAATGACCAATATACATTCAACCAGATGAGTTTACATGTTTTAGTATACTAAATGCCAATCTTTCTCAAAATTTAGGTTCACAAATGGAGTAGTATTTCACGTTAATTTTTCAAATTAGTTATTACCATATTTTTGGGGTGTAATCTTCTGTGCATGTTCATCATACCCATTCTTACTGATGATGATACCATGACCAAAGAATTATGACCAATTGTTTATTTTATATTTTGCTTCAAGAAAGAAACAGGAAATGCAGGGGATGGAAGATGGGGTGGATTCAATTTTATGTGGTGGTAAAATTTAAGTTAAATAAATCATATATATCTTTTAAGAGTAACTTGTTAGTTGACTATAAATATCCCCACGGATGAATAAAAAGGAAACTATCACATATATTTTGTATATTTAAATTACTATTTATGCTTCTAAGATGGACAGTATGCGATTCTTCTTTAACAATCAATTTAGTATTATATTTCTGAGAGAAAAGTATGTGTTTGAAGTTATTGTCATAGTGGTTTTCCTTGTAAGGGTTTTGACAGCAAGGTTTTGACAGCAATAGTACAGTGCTGCTCAATATAACCAAATATAACAGGAGGTAGGGAATTTTTGTAATCTATATTGCTAAAGAGCTAGTAATGCTTTATCAGTAATAGTTTCTTTCAAGCCTTTGAAATGTTATAAAATAATTTTTTAATATTTTATAATTAATGTATATTTTGATGTCCAACTAGAATTCTGAAAGAATAAGGAAAATAAGGTAAGTGGGAGCATGTATATCTGTTACGTGTGCCCGTGCACACGTGAATGAGTACTCAGTGGGGGAACTGTGTACATTAAATGCTTATTGAAGTTTTAGTTTTGCTTGTATCACTGAGGTGGTTAAAAAAAAAAGCAGAGTCAAAAGTACAGGAAATCACGGAGAGATCTTAAGTAGCTTAAATAAATCCTGCTGCCATGTTTCATCAGTTATAGATTTTATTCCAAATCCAACAATCAATGGAGTTCAAATCTAGGAGTGATGAAAATGTGTTAAGGTAAAATCAGAATTGAAATAAAATGCATTTAAGACCCAAGTTGTTATCCTGATTTAAGTTATTATGACCACATATGCTCAAGCCAATGAATCAGATATATATGTCATCAATTCTCAGCACCTTTATGATGATCTTGAGATATATAGATAGATAGATAGATAGATAGATAGATAGATCAATCTCAGGCTCAATATGATAATGATTAGATAATTCCCTTGAAATTTATATTTTGGTAATAAATGCAAGTGTGTTTTTCAAATGCCAATCTTTCCCATATCTATCTGAATTAGACAGAAGATATTTTTTAATGCTGGCCACTTGTCAAGAAGGAAACAGAGTTACTAAAATGATTTGTGTTGAATTCAGCCATTTCCATTTGTTCTGCCAAACTCATACTCTTGCCAGGTTTCATACACTCCTTTTCCAAGCAAGTTATTTTCTGAGAAGGTAACTTGCTTGAAAATCTGACCTTAGGCAACGATTTCCATTTATTTTCTCCAAATCTTGCTTTCCATGGGAAGTAATTGAAAGATCTGATATTTGGCTCAAGAAATGATATTCTATACCTATAAGACTGTCCATTGTGGTTTAGTCTATGTGGCAATAGCCATTCTATGATTAATTTCCTTTTTGTGTAGCATTTCTTTATGTGGAGAAAAAGAGGTCATTAGGACAGAAAAAAAAATAAAGTTACTCTCTAGTGGCAACTAATTAGGACACTTCATCCTTTAAATTTGGTCAGATGATCAAAAGTTCCACCTGCACCCAGAACACTATGGAATGATAAGACTCATAATTTTTTAGCAGTGCCAAAGAACAAATCATATCATGGCATGATTATCAAGTTGAAAGAGCTCAGAATTATAAAAATTATCTTTTCACAGCAAATTTTATAGAAACAGAATTTTATTGGCTGTCAGCAAGATGATTTTATATGTGAAAACTTCTTAGAAGAGACACAATTTTTTTTAGAATGGATGGAAGGGAAAAAGCAAATCCTGCTTTTCTGCCCAGTCTCCGAAGCCAGCATCTTCTGAGGTATAACAGGAGTTCTTTATGTAAATGTTGCCAAACTTTCCCTTGTATTTATGGAGTGGAAGCAAGTTTGGAGTGGAAAGTGATTGATTTGTGTAAAGGTTAATGTCACCCATAAAAAATAGTCGTGAAAGTGAAACAAAACAAAACATTAAGAGGTTAAAATGTGTAGTTAAGAATATACACATTCAAATACATGGTAATTAAATGGATACAAGCAGATACAACTTCACTTTTCAAAGCAGTGACATCGGGACTTCAGAGACCCCAAGGTTCCACATAGTTTTCTTTGAATGCTTCCGGAGAGTAGAGAAACATTTTCCTCACCACCTTTTGGCTTAGGCCTCACCCTTATATCCAATGTAGTTTGACTCTTAAGAGCGAGTTTGGTGATCAAATTAATAAAACTAAACGACCCTATTGTTTCATTGTTTTAATTAAATAAGACATCAGAACAATGAACATACAATGCAATTTCAATATTACTTATATGTTAAGTAATATTTTGCCTCAAATACAAAAGAACTTGTAAGCTAATCATGGCTACCTATAAAATGAAGGAAAAATTCCTGTGATTTAAGTAGCAAGTAATCTGAGATGAGAGAGAATTCACCCTTGCAAAGAAGTAGAAGTAGAATAGAATAGCAATTCACAATTCATTGTGTCCCAGACTTAAATTGAAGTGAAAGAAAAATAATACCTATGTACTTAAGATTAACTGGCTAAATCTTCCATGTAAGGGAAAATAGATATCTAACTCTAGAATGTGAACAATTTGTTATTAATCCATTATTGATTTAACAGTTCATTATTGAGCAACTTATATATCAGCTATTTTAAAACATTTCTGAAGCATTTGGCATTAAGCATTCAAAAAGATGTGTTCCCTGCCTTCAAAGAGCTTTATTATGCAATCATTAATATTTTCAAAACAAAGCTTTTAGGAAGATATACAATATCACATATGTTTGACATCTCCTATGTGTTTATATATGGTACTCTTTTTTTTTCAGCTCAAGTGTATAGTCAAAATAAAATGCTAAACATATTAAAGTTGATGTCTAAGTATAAAATATGTTTATGTGTAAGCTTCTATAGGTACACATAGGATATGTACTGCTGTCTATATAAATCAGTAAAAGGATAACAAGTTTTTCCATGTTGGACTTTGAACATTGTGGCTTGGGGTTTGGATTGATTTAAAACCCTTTGATATTTGGGTCAATTACACTGTAGCAAAATGTGTGTATTCTGGGAAAAATGTCTCATAATATTTCCCTTTAAATGTTATAAAGGTTCAAATTTAAGGGAAAATATCTTTACAGAAACATCGTTGGATCTATCTCAACTAAACCTGTATGAAATCCTTTTGAAGTTTTCAATTGTTCCCAAATATGACTGGGTTTGCCCACCCTCAAAGCATCCACATTTACACAGGTATACACCCACATACAGTATACATACTGTATATAATATATATGAAAATGTTTAGTATGCACTTCTTTTGTTTGAAACTCCTTCAGTTAACATTTATAGTGTAGCAATTTGTGTAAAGTGCACTGTGATTATAAAAAACAAAGCACAGTAAAGTCACAGGTCTTGTTATCTTGCACTAAAAATGTGTTCACGTATTTAGCAATTGTATGTTTACTTTCTTGTTCTTTTCAAGAAATTGAAACAAATAGCTATTGAGAAAATGATATCAAATAATATGTTTTTTAGTGGTAATGGCACTACATTTTTAAAAGACAGGGTTTTTAAAAGAGACCATTTAACATCCATTCCACCATCACGTTTACTGTATTTAAAAATCTGAATGTCGTACTGCATTTTTCATTACTCATTAAAAATGTCAGGTATGTGCCTGAAAAGTTGTGCAAATAAGCATTAGATAACAGATTTCTCTACTAATGTGTTGTTAGCCATTTCTATATACATAATAATATAAACACTGATGTTTTAATTTCTTTTAATTTTTGTACTTGATTTTTTCAGGTAACATGTAATTATAAATGTACTTTGATACTCCTGAAGTAACCAGATGTTTTCTGAAAACAAATTGTTTTCTTTAGTGCATTGGCAATATTTTGCAATACTTTTGTGCTTATTTATTTGTGCTCCCGTGTAATTATAATAAAAGCAATACTTTAAATTAGTTGACTTTGTCGTTGCTGGTATTTATTCATCAAGAAACAAGATTGGTAACATCTCTTTTAAAGAAAAGTGTGCACATTTTTCCACGTTTCCATTTGCCTATGAGATTGTATGTATGGTGGAAGATTGGTGGCTGTGAGTAGTTTGAAGACCTAGATTTTACAACTTAGTTATGTGACCCTCAATCGTCCTCAATCACCACTCGGCTTCTGCTTCAAATAGGTGATCCACTAAGTAAGAGGAAACTTGACATTTTTATTTCATATGCACCTAATTCCAATTAAATGACTCAGTGTGTATCTAAAGTGTGCTGGAGGCATTAAAGAAAAAAAAATCCAGCAATCCTAGACTGGTGTACATAGACAAGATATTTATTTGAAGAGTATTTAGCACATTTATTTATTCAGTCATACTTCTAGAATTAATCTGGTTTAAATAGGGAGCAAGTCAGTATGTTAATGTTTACTGGGGCATTGGTAATTAAAATGTCATTGAACACTTGAAATATACAAGACAAGGTTCTGGATCTCAGAAATCTTACCAAAAAAAGTGCATTTGTGGGACTTTCCTGGTGGTCCAGCCGTTAAGACTTCGCCTTCCAGTGCAGGGGTTGCGGGTTTGATCCCTGGTCAGGGAGCTAAGATCCCAAATGCCTTGCGGCCAAAAAACCAAAACATAAAACAGAAACAATATTGTAACAAATTCAATAAAAACTTTAAAAATGGTCCACATCAAAAAAAGTTTTTTAAAAAAGTGCATTTGTAATAAAGCAACCCCCTTTAATAGTTTCTAATGGCAACTTCATCAACCACTTACATCTTCTCCCATATGTCCAGTTTCAGTGTAATTTGTTATACGTTCATAATTCCTCACAAATTCTTTTCATGTTCATTCTTTTTTTATTTTTAAGTTTTTTTTTGATGTGGGCCATTTTTTCAAAGTCTTTATTGAATTTTTTACAATATTGCTTCTGTTTTATGTTTTTGGCCACGAGGCACGTGGGATCTTAGCTCCTTGACCAGGGATCAAACCTACGCCCCCTGCATTGGAGGGTGAAGTCTTAACCATTGGACCACCAGGGAAGTCCCTCCTGTTCATTCTTAAAAGGAATCCAATTCATTCCTACTCTTTCATTCCACTTCTCCAGCTACTCAAATGCTCTGTGTGCACCCCACCTCTTGGTTCAACAAGAAATAACTAATCATACTTTCCATTATCAACACTTTAACTTCCATCCATCTCAGCTCATGACAAGAGGTGCCCCACATTCTAAAATGTCTCTTCTCTTCTCCCAGCTCTCACTAAGACACATTGTTTCCAGTGCTCTCATAGTCTAATTAATTATGTTAATGCTAAGATGTGAATGACAGACAAAACAATGTCTATCCTCCTATGGCTATTGGCATTGAAGAAAATTCTTAGTAACATGCACCATGGACTGTCTATTACTAGAATGTTGGGCAATGTGACAAAATAGGAGGTTAGAAGAGAAGTTTATAGAAAACTGTGCACATTATCACCTCAAATCGCATCCTCTAGAACAGTGGTTCTCAAACTTTGTTGCACAGAAGAATCATGTGAGCTATTTCTAAAAAACCCCACTGTTCAGAAAGCATCTGGGGGTAGTACACAGGCTTCAGTAGTTTCTAAAAGCCCCCAAGTGATTCCAATACATGGCTAAAATTGAGAATTAGAGCAGGGCTTCTTTTATTGTGTGTGTGTTATGCGGGCCTCTCACTGTCGTGGCCTCTCCCGTTGCAGAGCACAGGCTCCGGATGTGCAGTCTCAGCGGCCATGGCTCACGGGCCCAGCCACTCCACGACATGTGGAATCTTCCCGGACTGGGGCACGAACCCATGTCCCCTGCATCGGCAGGCGGACTCTCAACCACTGTGCCACCAGGGAAGGCCAGAGCAGTGCTTCTTAAACTTTAATGTGTGTGCGTATCACCTGGGGAACTTGTGAACCTTTAGCAGAGGCTGAGATTGGCATCTCCAGCAAGATCCCAGGAAATGCTGATGCTGCTTGCCCATAGACCATCTACTGAGAACAACTACTAAGCAACTTCCTTCTCTGCCTATTTTTAGGGAGCCTTTGATACCATACACTAGAGCACTGCTACTCACAGTGTGCTTCACAGATAGACAACACAGCACCATGCTGGGACTTGTTAGAAATGCAAAATCTTGGGCTCCATCCTAGACAGATCTTTGGAGCTGAGACTCATGAATCCCGGTGCTGAGACTCATAGATCTGCTTTAGCAAGCTATCCAGATGATTCTTATGCCCAGTGAAGTTTCAGAAGCAATACCCTGGACCAGTGTGGTTTTCAACAATGGCAGCACATTACATTCATCTCAGGAGACTTTTATTTACTTCTGATACCTGGGCATTACTTCCACAGATTCTGATTTTATCAGCCTGGGGTCAGGCTGGACAACTTTTCCTTCTCTTCCTCCTCTTTATCCTTTCTTCTTCCTTTCCTAGAACTTCCCAGGTGATTAGAATATGAAGCCAGTATTGAGAAAGCTATATTAAAGAATCAACTCTGTCCCATACACTGGAAGTTTTGTCACATTTTCCAGAAACAGCATTTTATCCACAGGACCAAATACAAAATTTGGTCATTTCATACCTCTCGTCATCAAAGTTACTTATAAGTACCTTATGGCAAAGAGTGCTGCAGGAAGAAAGTTCCAGTTTTGGGTTCAATCATTTCCCTATGACTGGGTGCCTATCTGCCATCTGAGGAAGTCAGTGGTCTATGAGGTTACGGTTACATTATTTAAAAAAAATATTCTGAATATTGCCTAGAAATTAGTGTCCAGGTGATACTCAGAATCTTCATTTTTTTTTTTTTTTTTTTTTTTTTGCGGTAGGCGGGCCTCTCACTGTTGTGGCCTCTCCCCTTGCGGAGCACAGGCTCCGGACGCACAGGCTCAGCGGCCATGGCTCACGGGCCCAGCCGCTCCGCGGCATGTGGGATCCTCCCAGACCGGGGCACGAACCCGTGTCCCCTGCATCGGCAGGCGGACTCTCAACCACTGCGCCACCAGGGAAGCCCAGAATCTTCATTTTTGATAATAGTTTCGGAGTCTATCAGATTTCCTCCCAGTTGGAATTGGGCACACCCCACAAACATCCTCTCCCACCCCCCAACACACATGCAAACACATGTGCTTGAGTCTCCATTACAGTGTCATCTGACTTATAACAGTTATTTCTTTGGGAGTTTGTCTTCTATACTATATGGCAAGTTCCAGACAGGGGAGCTGGGTTTGCTTGTTGTAAATCTTTATTTCCCAGAGTTCCTGGCCCATTACTCTGCACATGAAAGTACTGAATAATATCCATTGAGTCCATTTATGTGTTTATTTAACCAATATTCATTAAAGTCCTCCTATATACCAAACGCTGTTCTATACAGTAACAGGGCAAAGTCCTTGCACTTGTAAAGTTTAAATTCTAGTCAATTTATGTTTTCCTTTGATGTTGTATCCTCTACTTCCTCTCTTTCATTAGATAAAATAAAAATTGTATGAGATATTGTGAAATTTTGTAATTTCTGGACCAAGATTGCTCTAGATACATGTGAGTATTATTTATATAGCTATATATTTATATCTATCCACCTACACATTTACTTAAAACCCACCTTGTTATAAAACAAATTAAAGCAGTTTATATTAATGCATAAAATACAGAAAAAAATATATATGAAATGTATGACAACTGTAAGAGGAAAAACAAAAGATTAGGGTATGATATTAAAACCAGCCATAAACGATTTTAGTTCACAAAATGCATACAATGATACCGCATGTAATTACAAGCTATACGTTCATAATTCATCATAAGAGCAACACCAATAATAATAATATAATAATAATAATAATGACTATTACAATTATTGCTTACTCTGTGCCAGATACTGAACTGTTTTTTAATCTATTTTACTTAATTTCTACCTCAACTCTCTGATTATCTTCATTTTCTAGATAAAGCTGTTGAAGTTTATAGAACTTGCACAAAATTATACAGATAGTATTTATAGATTCTGGAAATTGAGGCTAAGCTTCTCTGATTCTAAAACAAAACCAATGCAACACAGTCTTTCATTTAAATTAGTGTCAGTTCGCTATTCACCATTTACAGAGATTTAAACACGTTTTGAACACTACATTATACACTATTTATGTAGCCTAAATGGAACTAATCCATCTAACTTCGATTTACTTATTTAACACCAAAGAGGCAGTATTTTCCCCTACAGCAGAACAAAGTTCACAGTTACAGCTCAGTGAAGGGGACTACAGGTTTTCTTTGCCATTACTGATCATTTCTTATGAATCTTTTAACAGGTTGCAAGGAAGGTCAAATGAGTTCACTAAGGTCAAACAGTAAATTGGCTTTTAAATGGATTTTGCCTGTACATTTCCCTTAGGGTAACTACTGCCGTGCTATGTTAAGTTTTTTGATATGTTTCAGTTATATTAAGTTTTCAGCTATGTTAAGTTTTTTAATATGTTTCAAAGTGCCTTCTCTGCTACGTTCAACAAAAGGCTTATTGGCTTAAGGAGGTACTTTGTTTTAGGGAATGCATCCATCCAAATTTTGTTGCTTTTTCTTCAGGGAAGACACTGGATGATATTTAAAATGGTGGGGATGGGGAGAAAGAATAATAGAGTCATACCTGGTATTAAATTAAAATCTACCATCACACTGAGCACTGACACCTGAATACTCTATTCTTCAGCAACATTTCCTCACAAAGACCCTTAAAATGTGCTAGGATAGAAAAAATGACACTGGGATAGAAAAAAGAAAAAATGTTTGTTATTATTGTAGTTATATAGTTAAGCTTTTGTACATTTAAAGTGTAAAACTAACATATTAAAGTACTTGATTTCTTTCACTGAATAAGTCATTCTTTCTTTTTTTTTTTTTTTGGTCCTGCTGCGCGGCACGTGGGATCTTACTTCCCCCGACCAGGGATTGAACCCGTGACCCCTGAAGTGGAAGTGCTGAGTCTTAACCACTGGACCGCCAGGGAAGTCCTGAATAAATAACTTTTGAATGCTTCTGTGCCAGTCATTATTACCAATGATGGGAATATGGTCCTTAATAAAAGACAACCTTACGCCTCTTAGAATTTACACGATGGATATGATTACTAGTCTTATGAAGTTGACAACACCAAGTGAGCCCCCTTGCTCGGACCTCAAGGATTACAAGGTGTGGTGTTGAGATGATATTCAGATGTGGCAAAATTCAGAGTGGCTGAGAGGTGGCTGCTCTGAGACTGTAGGATTATACTGTCTCTGTCGGAGTAGGCTTTCTTGCCTCACCCATCTCCTTCCCTTGGGGTTTGAGACCTCCGTGTCAGAGATCACACATATATGCATATTGATTCCTTGTTAAACATATATTTTTCCTTTTACAGTAGAAAGGTTCTGAAACAACAACAACAAACCACTGAGACCACCTTGGAGATGACTAGACACCTCTGATTATAATTATGTCAAAGTGTTTTTTTTTGCTTGAGGATCTTCTAGACTTTATCTGAGACTAGCATCCAAATGTGTCTCCCACCCTAGAAGAGTCTTGATTTCTCATAGTTTACAATGTTAATTACCATTGTCTAGTTTCCAAACTGTTCCACTTGGTTACAGAAATCCACCAGCCTCAGTATCACCCTACAAGTCCCTGCCCCCTCCCAGACCCCAGCATCATACATCAACAATCTCAAATTCGAATGACTCTGTGCCTTGGGTAAGAGAGACAAGCGTCTATCTTCAAGTATTGAAACAGTCAATCATTAAGGTAGGGCTTGAAAAATGGAGGATGAAGGAGATGGTATACTTCAATATAAACTTGGACATGAGGATAAGGAGTTTGCCAGGGAAAAACACAAGAGTAGGGATATAATAAATTTTAAAAATAAGATTAGTAGTAGTGTTATTCAGTTTTGGAAAAAGTGCAATTCATCCCAAAGATGGCTAGGTAGGAATTTTTTAAGAAGTTAACCTCATTTTTACTTGAATGTGTGGTTTTCTTTCACATTTATATCAGGATTATGCAAAAGAGACCATTGGGAAACTTGATCAGAGCTGTTTAGAAAGGCAAACAAGAAAGTCAGTCTAGGCATAAAAATGAATAAAGTCAGTACAGAGAAGCAAGGAAAGGGTAAGGCCAAAAATTATTGACCTCAGTATTTTCTGATGACTCCTCATAACTTTGTCTTTCTGCTTTATAGATGTATTGTTTATTAAATCTAAAGAGGTGAGGTGAGATTTAAACAGTGTATTCTTAGTTATGCAAAGACCTGGAGGAGTGTTTCAGATGATTGTAAAGACTGAGATAGAATGATTTTGAGGTTTTCAGGAACGCTACTGGCCACAAATATAGTAATGAGGGAGAGGTTGGGGCCAGATATGTAGGTGTTGTGCCGTTTATACGCCAGGCAAAGTATCAAGCATATCACTTGCAATATCTAAGAATCGAAAGCATAAGTGGAGTTTAAGAAGGATAGAAAAGGATATTCATGACACCTCCCTAAATTAATCGGCCCACCTCTCATTAATAAATGTGTGCAGAAAACCAAGAATCATCAAACATTTGATGAAAATAAGCAATGAATAAAAGAAAATCCAACAGAAGAGGTAAGTAAAGCACAAATAGATTATTAACAAATTATATTTAGATTGATCACCAGAGGTAGGTTTAATGTGAAACTAATGACATAAATTTTATGGCCACACCCACATATAAAAACCACTATAAAATGCTGGGAGAAGCCCTAGCAATGTGTTCACATGGTCATATGATTGTGTAAAATTTGCAAAAGTGGATTTTTTGACTATGATCAACCTGTTTTCTACTTTAATTTACCTTCCATCCTACTTCTTGATTTGGGGGTCACTGGGATGGCTGTGGAAATTTTTGAGATCTGACCAAGAAGAGGTTGGGTTGGATACACAATCACTTTAGGCTTAGTGGGACATTTCCACATAAATCACAAAATTCATAATTTTGTAACTTTTTTCTTAAAGAACATCCCTCCCCAATTCGTATAAGCTTCAGTTCTTACAAAATTTGGAACTGCAATGATTTTCACAGATATTTATAGACATTGAAAGGAATATCTTTTCCATAAAACTAAAACAGCTATGATAATAATCTAGAAATCAGAAAAAATAACAACCATAAAGTATGAAGTACTTCAGCTCCCTGACCTCCTCTCACCTTTTCAAACCAAAAAATAAATAAAATATATAATAAACAATAAATGATATATAGTTAAGAGCTTAGAGACACTTTATCAACCATTTCAGAGAATTATGATTGAGATTTCTAGGAAGATCTTAAATCTACAGGCTACATATTATATTTACCACCAAAATGGTCTCATATCTTGGACATGCTCATATCCTTTAGAATATGATTATTGTAATATTTATGAGAATTGATAAGATTAAACTATTTAGATTTTTTTTAAATTCAGGTATAGTTGATTTACAATGTTGTGTTACTTTCAGGTGTACAGCAAAGTGATTGTTATATATAATATATATTTATATATATAATAACCTATAATGGAAAAGAATCTGAAAAATAATATATATAATATCTACTTTCTCAGAATCTTTTCTATTATAGGTTATTATGAGATATTGCATATGCCAAAGTTCCCTGTGATATACATTAGGTCTTCGTGTTTTTTTATTTTTTAACATCTTTATTGAAATATAATTGCTTTACGTTGTTGTGTTAGTTGCTGATGTATAACAAAGTGAACCAGCTATACGTATACATATATCACCATATCACCTCCCACTTGCATCTCCCTCCCACCCTCCTTATCCCAGCCCTCTAGGTGGTCACAAAGCACCAAGCTGATCTCTCTGGGCTGTGCAGCTGCTTCCCATTAGCTATCTATTTTACATTTAGTCATGTATATATTTCAATGTCACTCCCTCACTTCGTCCCATCTTACCCTTCCCCCTCCCTGTGTCCTTAAGTCCACTCTCTACATTTGCATCTTTTTTCCTGTCCTGCCCCTAGGTTCTTCAGAACCTGTTTTTGTTTTTTTTTAGAATCCATATATATGTGTTAGTATACGGTATTTGTTTTTATTTTTCTGACTTACTTCACTCTGTATGACAGAGTCTAGGTCCATCCACCGCACTACAAATAACTCAATTTCATTTCTATTTATGGCTGAGTAATATTCCATTTATATAAGTGCCACATCTTCTTTACCTATTCATCTGTCAAAGGACACTTTGGTTGCTTCCATGTTCTGGCTATTGTAAATAAGACTGCAATGAACATTGTGGTACATGACTCTTTTTGAATTATGGTCTTCTTGGGATATATGCCCAGTATTGGGATTGCTGGGTCATATGGTAGTTTTATTTTAGTTTTTAAGGAACCTCCAAACTGTTCTCCATAGTGGCTGTATCAATTTACATTCCCACCAATAGTGCAAGAGGCTTCCCTTTTATCCACAACCTCTCCAGCATTAATTGTTTGTAGATTTTTTGATAATGGCCATTCTGACTGGTGTGAGGTGATACCTCGTTGTAGTTTTGATTTGCATTTCTCTAATGAAAAGTGATGTTGAGCATACTTTAATGTGTTTGTTGGCAATCCGTATATCTTCTTTGGAGAAATGCCTATTTAGGTCTTCTGCCCATTTTTGGATTGGGTTGTTTGTTTTTTTTTTGATATTAAGTTGCATGAGCTGCTTGTATATTTTGGAGACTAATCCATTGTCAGTTGCTTCATTTGCAAATATTTTCTCCCATTCTGAGGGCTGTCTTTTTGTCTTGTTTATGGTTTCCTTTGCTGTGCAAAAGCTTTTAAGTTTCATTAGGTCCCATGTGTTTATTTTTGTTTTTATTTCCATTTCTCTAGGAGGTGGGTCAAAAAGGATCTTGCTGTGATTTTATGTCATAGAGTGTTCTGCCTATGTTTTCCTCTAAGAGTTTGATAGTGTCTGGCCTTACATTTAGGTCTTTAATCCATTTTGAGTTTATTTGTTGGATGCTGTTAGGGAGTGTTCTAATTTCATTCTTTTACATGTAGCTGTCCAGTTTTCCCAGCACCACTTATTGAAGAGACTGTCTTTTCTCCATTGTATATTCTTGCCTCCTTTAATCAAAGGTAAGGTGACCATATGTGCATGCCTTTATCTCTGGGCTTTCTATCCTGTTCCATTGATCTATATATCTGTTTTTGTGCCAGTACCATACTCTCTTGATTACTGTAGCTTTGTAGTATAGTCTGAAGTCCGGGAGCATGATTCCTCCAGCTCTGTTTTTCTTTCCCAAGATTGTTTGGCTATTCTGGGTCTTTTGTGTTTCCATAAAAATTGTGAAATTTCTTATTCTAGTTCTGTGAAAAATGCCACTGGTAGTTTGATAAGGATTGCATTGAATATGTTGATTGCTTTGGGTAGTATATTCATTTTCACAATGTTGATTCCTCCAATCCAAGTACATGGTATATCTTTCCATCTGTTTGTATCATCTTTAATTTCTTTCTTCAGTGTCTTATACTTTTCTACATACAGGTCGTTTGTCTCCTTAGGTAGGCTTATTGCTAGGTATTTTATTCTTTTTGTTGCAGTGGTAAATAGGAGTGTTTCCTTAATTTCTCTCTCAGATTTTTCATTATTAGTGTTTAAAAATGCAAGAGCTTTCTGTGCATTATTTTTTTATCCTGCTACTTTACCAAATTCATTGACTAGCTCTAGTAGTTTTCTGATTGCATCTTTAGGATTCTGTCTGTATAGTATCATGTCATCTGCAAACAGTGACAGTTTTACTTCTTCTTTTCAATTTGGATTCCTTTTATTTCTTCTTCATCTCTGATTGCTTTGGCTAAAACTTCCAAAAGTATGTTGAATAATAGTGGTGAGAGTGGGCAACCTTGTCTTGTTCCTGAACTTAGAGGAAATATTTTCAGGTTTTCACCATTGAGAATGATGTTGGTGTGGGTTTGTTTTATATGGCCATTATTATGTTGAAGTATGTTCCCTCTGTGCCTACTTTCTGGAGGGTTTTTATCATAAATCGGTGTTGAATTTTGTTGAAAACTTTTTCTGTATCCATTGAGATGATCATATGGTTTTTCTCCTTCTATTTGTTAATATGGTGTATCACATTGATTGATTTGCATATACTGAAGAATCCTTGCATTCCTGGGATAAACTCCACTTGATCATGGTGTCTGATCCTTTTAATGTGCTGTTGGATTCTGTTTGCTAATATTTTGTTGAGGATTTTTGCATGTATGTTCATCAGTGATATTGGCCTGCAGTTTTCTTTTTTTGTGACATCTTTGTCTGCTTTTGATATCAGAGTGAGGGTGGCCTCGTAGAATGAGTTTGGGAGTGTTTCTCTCTACTATATTTTGGAAGTGTTTGAGATGGATAGGTGTTAGCTCTTCTCTAAATGTTTGATAGAATTCACCTGTGAAGCTATCTGGCTCTGGGCTTTTTTTTGTTGTTAGAAGATTTGTAATCACAGCTTCAGTTTCAGTGCTTGTGATTGGTATGTTTGTATTTTCTATTTCTTTCTGGTTCAGTCTTGGAAGGTTATGCTTTTCTAAGAATTGGTCCATGTCTTCAAGGTTGTCCATTTTATTGGCATATAGTTGCTTGTAGTAATCTCTCATGATCCTTTGTATTTCTGCAGTGTCAGCTGTTACTTCTCCTTTTTCATTTCTTATTCTGTTGATCTGAGTCTTCTCCATTTTTTATCTTGATGAGTCTGGTTAATAGTTTATCAATTTTGTTTATGTTCTCAAAGAACCAGCTTTTAGTGTTATTGATCTTTGCTATTGTTTCCTTCATTTCTTTTTCATTTATTTCTGATCTGATCTTTATGATTTCTTTCCTTCTGCTAACTTTGGTGTTTTTTTTGTTCTTCTTTCTCTAATTGCTTTAGGTGTAAGGTTAGGTTGTTTATTTGAGATTTTTCTTGTGTCTTGAGTTAGGATTGTATTGCTGTAAATTTTCCTTTTAGAACTGCTTTTGTTGCATCCCATAGGTTTTGGGTTGTCGTGTTTTCATTGTAATTTGTTTCTAGGTATTTTTGATTTCCTCTTTGATTTCTTCAGTGATCTCTCGGATATTTACTGGTGTATTGTTTAGCCTCCATGTGTTTGTATTTTTTACAGTTTTATTCCTGTAATTGATATCTAGTCTTATAGCATTGTGGATGGAAAAGATACTTGATATGATTTCAATTTTCTTAAATTTACCAAGGCTTGATTTGTGACCCAAGATATGATCTATCCTGGAGAATGTTCCATGAGCACTTGAGAAGAAAGTGTATTCTGTTGTTTTTGGATGGAATGTCCTATAAATACCAATTAAGTCCATCTTGTTTAATGTGTCATGTAAAGCTTATGTTTCCTTGTTCATTTTCATTTTGGATGATCTGATCATTGGTAAAAGTGGGGTGTTAAAGTCCCCTATTATAATTGTGTTACTGTCAATTTCCCCTTTTATGGCTGTTAGCTTTTGCCTCATGCATTGATGTGCTTCTATGTTGGGTGCATAAATATTTACAATTGTTATATCTTCTTCTTGGATTGATCCCTTGATCATTATGTAGTGTCCTTCTTTGTCTCTTCTAATAGTCTTATTTTAAAGTCTATTTTGTCTGATATTAGAATTGCTACTCAAGATATCTTTCGATCGCCATTTTCATGGAATATCTTTTTCCATCTCCTTACTTTCATTCTGTATGTATCCCTAGGTCTGAAGTGGGTCTCTTGTATCTAGCATGTATATGGGTCTTCTTTTTGTATTTTGTATGCATTCAGCCAGTCTGTGTCTTTTGGTTGGTGCATTTAATCCAGTTACATGTAAGGTAATTATTGATATGTATGTTCCTATTAGCATTTTCTTGCATGTTTTGGGTTTTTTTTTTGTAGGTCTTTTCTTTCTCTTGCGTTTCCTGCCTAGAGAAGTTCCTTTAGCATTTGTTGTGATGCTGGTTTGGTGGTGGTGAATTTTCTTAACTTTTCTCATCTATAAAGCTTTTAATTTCTCCATCAAATCTAAATGAGATTCTTGCCAGGTAGAGTAATCTTGGTTGTAGTTGTTTCTCTTTCATTATTTTAAATATGTCCTGCCACTCCCTTCTTGCCTGCAGAGTTTCTGCTGAAAGATCAGCTGTTAACCTTATGGGGATTCCTTTGTATGTCATTTGTTACTTTTCATTTGCTGCTTTTAATATTTTTTCTGTGTATTTAATTTTTGATAGTTTGATTAATATGTGTCTTTGTGTGTTTCTCCTTGGATTTATCCTGTATGGGACTCTCTGCACTTCCTGAACTTAATTGACTATTTCCTTCCCTGTGTTAGGGAAGTTTTCAACTATAATCTCTTCAAATATTTTCTCAGACCCTTTCTTTTTCTCTTCTTCTGGGACCCCTATAAGTTGAATGTTGGTGCATTTAATGTTTTCTTAGAGGTCTCTGAGACTGTCCTTAATTCTTTTCATTCTTTTTTTTTTTTATTCAGCTCTGTGGTAGTTTTTTCTAGTCTTTTATTTTCCTCAGTACTTCTCTGTTCTTCTGCTTCAGTTATTCTGCTTTTGATTCCTTCTAGAGAATTTTTAATTTCATTTATTGTGTTGCTTATCATTGTTTGCTCTTTAGTTCTTCTAGATCCTTGTTAAATGTTGCTTGTATTTTCTCCATTCTATTTCCAAGATTTTGGATCATCTTTACTATCATTACTCTGAATTCCTTTTCAGGTAGACTGCCTATTTCCTCTTCATTTGTTTGGTCTGGTGGGTTTTTACCTGCTCCTTCATCTGCTGCATATTTCTCTGTCCTCTTGTTTTGCTTAACTTACTGTGTTTGGGGTCTCCTTTTCTCAGGCTGCAGGTGAGTAGCTCCTGTTGTTTTTGGTGCCTGCCCCCAGTGGGCAATTTGATTCAGTGGGTTGTGTAGACCTCCTGGTAGAGGGGACTTGTGCCTGTGTTCTGGTGGGTGGGGCTAGATATTGTCTTTCTGGTAGGCAGGGCCATGTCTGTTGGTGTGTTTGGGGTGTCTGTGAACATAGTATATTTTAGACAGCCTCTCTGCTAATGGGTGGAGTTGTGTTCTTGTCTCGCTAGTTGTTTGGTGTGGGGTAACCAGCACTGGAGCTTGCTGGATGTTGAGTGGAGCTGTGTTTTAGCATTGAGAGAGAGGTCTCTGGGAGACCTCTTGCCAATTGATATTACATGGGGCCGGGAAGTCTCTGATGGTCCAATGTCCTAAACTTGGTTCTTCCACCTCAGAAACTCAGGCCTGACCCCTGGCCAGAGCACCAAGACCCTGTCAGCCACATGGCTCTGAAGAAAAGGGAGGAAAAAAAGAAAGAAAAATAAATAAATTTAAAAATTAATAAAATTTAAGAAAATTAAATTATTAAAATAAAAAAATTTAAAAAGTAATAATTTAAAAAAAGAAGAGAGCAACCAAACCAATAAACAAATCCACCAATGATAACAAGTGCTAAAAACTATACTAAGAGAAACATAAAAATCAGAAATAAATCAGTTGCAGACTACAATCCCCAGTTCTACATTTGCTCCGAACCTCTACCCCCTCAATTTGGGAATGATTCATTGTCTATTCAGGTATTCCACAGATGCAGTGTACATCAAATTGACTATGGGGATTTAATCCACTGCTCCTGAGGCTGCTGGGAGAAATTGCCCTTTCTCTTCTTTGCTCTCACAGCCCCTGGGGTTCAGCTTTGGTTTGGGCCCCACCTCTGTGTGTAGGTTGCCCTCAGGTATCTCTTCCCCACCCAGACAGAAGGGGGTCAAAGCAGCAACTGATTAGGGGCTCTGGCTCACTCATGTGCATGGGAGAAAAGGGTATGGTAGTTATAATTGGAATGCAGGATGAGCCTGCAACACCAGAGGTCAGCATGACTTTGCAACAGCCTGAGGTGTGCTCTGTGTTCTCCCTGGAGAAATTGTCCCTGGATCACAGGACCCTGGCAGTAGTGGGCTGCACAGGCTCCCAGGGGGGTAGGTGTGGATAGTGACCCATGCTTGCACACAGGATTCTTGGTTGCTGCAGTAGCAGCGTTATCATTTCATGCTCATCTCTGGTGTCCAATCTGATAGCTGCAGCTCACGCACGTCTCTGGAGCTCATTTAGTCGGTGCTCTGCCTTCTGTTGGCAGACAGGGAAGGAATCCCCTCTCCTTGTGCACCCCGAAACAATGGTCTCTTGCCTCTTAGGCAGGTCCAGACTTTTCTCGGACTCCATCCCGGCTAGCTGTGGCACACTAGCCCCCTTCATGCTGTGTTCACACAGCCAACCCCAGTCCTCTCCCTGTGATCTGACCTCTAAAGCCCGAGCCTCAGCTCCCAGGCACCACCCGCCCCGGCAAGTAAGCAGACAAGCCTCTCAGTCTGGTGAGTGCTGGTACGCACTGATCCTCTGTAAGGGAATCTCTCTGCCTTGCTCTCTTCACCCCTGTCCTCCTCCATGGCTTGGAAGCTTCCCCTCACCCATGCCCCCACATCTCCACCAGTGAAGGGGCTTCCTAGTGTGTGGAATCTTTTCCTCCTTCACAGCTCCCTCCCACTGGTGCAGGTCCCATCCCTATCCTTTTGTATCTATTTATTATTTTTTCTTTTGCCCTACCCAGGTATGTGGGGATTTTCCTGCCTTTTGGGAAGTCTGAGGTCTTCTGCTAGAGTTCAGTAGGTGTTCTGTAGGAGTTGTTTCACCTGTAGATGTATTCTTGATGTATTTGTGGGGAGGAAGGTGATCTCCACGTCTTACTCCTTTGCCATCTTGAAGGTCCCCCCTAAAAACAAGTTTTTACTCTTCTTTACTTTATTCAATATTATGTTTTTCATTTTTCATGAACACTTTTCTGAACTATTATCCAGTACCTCAATAAAATAAATATGTGCTTCATAAATTTTATAGCAACCTTTTAATATTGATGACAACAAAACAGTTGAAACAGTTGATAGACTTTTTCAGCCAAAATTAAATTGGTCAATTTTGGTGCTGCTTGTTATAAATAGCTAAATAAATTCTGAATATATTTTATTAGAATACTCAATCTCTTACTGTTAAAAGAAAACACTTATTTGACATTCATTAAACTCTCTGATTTCATTCCTCCCAGTTTTATTATTGCTTGTTAATATTAGCTGAAATGAAATTGAACATATTTGATGTTTTAAAAAATTGAACACATGTGGAAGAGTTGGTCTTGAGGTAGGATAATATTCAGTTCATAGCAACCATTCTAACTTGCTCTAACAAACATAACTGGTTTGGGAATTAAAGGCTTCCATAGGACAGTGAAATGATGAAAGAACTGCATATGTATTGTCTCTGTTATTCTACAGAAAAATAAAGTTTGTTTCTTTCATTATACATTGTAAATTGTTACAAAAGATCAAAATGAACAAATAAATATATAATAAATTCTAGTAGAGCTTGTATCCTGGAGAAAACAAAGCTCTGTGATGGTACAAAGAACTGTATGATTATTGCTTATTCTTACAAAATAAATGAATGTAAATACTTTATTATTTATAATTTTTAAATACAGGAGGTGAAAATTTTCTTTTCTCTGAGGCATATTATGATTTTCTGAACTATCAGCCAGTATAATGATACTAATGTAAAACATAAAGCTTATTCCCTGTTGTAATGTTTCCCTCCTTTTGAGGGATATCCAATAGCTTCTTGGCCTCTCTCTCATTTGACTTACTTACTCCCTCCCTAGAGAAGGAGAAATGACATATGATTTTTAGTTTGGGACTAAAACCTGACTCACATGCCTTTCACGTCGAGGCATGCATTCTGATCTGCTACTAGTTGAAACTCATTGAATGTGGCAGCAGATGTTTGGCTTTAATGATATATTGTCATCTCATGTCTCACGACTTTGAAAGCAGGCATATCACTAAAGGTAAATTAAAGTTTAATTCATATTTGATGTAGTAAATCTTTTCTTCTCTGCTTCACAAACCTTATTTCTTCTTAAAAAAGATAATTGGTTGGAAACATACTTGTGTGTATTCTAGATCTGGTAGCAGGGAATTTTATGTAAATATATGGATCTAAGGGTTATATTGGAAAAAATAACACTGGAAAAGGGGACACATTGGGTCCATGTGTCTACAGAGCAGGGATGGGCTGGTGCTGAGTAGGCTGTTTGTACACAAAGCTGGTCCTTTCCCATATATTCCTCTCTCTTCACCTCCCTCTTGTCTTTCTCTAGCCCCATTTTATTCAGTGAGGTTAATAGCCTGATGCCTGTTTGAACTTTCTGTTTCAGACAGTTTGTTGGTTTTCCTTCATGATGATGTGTATTCTTAGGGTGAATAAACACCATCACCACTGACTCATTTCGTGGAACTTGTTTTTATGAAGATAATGACTGACCATTCTCAAGAAAAAAATTCACTCATTAGCAAGCTGAGTGTCAATAACGTAAATATATCACTTCTTTCCAAATTTTCATAGGTTCCGGTCCTCCAGAAGCAGATGCTGAGATACATCTGCTTGGGGTGCAAGATGTTTGTTAGAGATCCACAAATGTGAAGGGAAAGGGAAAGAGGCAGAACTGGGTGGAGAACAAAACTAAACAATGATGGCCAACCTGGCAAGGCAATCTGGAGGGATCTCTGGAGCCCTGGATGATCCCATGTTGGGACAAAATGGCCTGACCTTTACACCCACCAGTTCACTCAGCAGTAGCAGTGGAGGCAGGTCCTCAGAGGGTAACTAGCTGGAGATGTCTGCTGCCCACACCCCCTGCAATAAGGCTGAAGTCCTTCATTATGGAGGCTGAGCAGTGTATCATTGGCTCTACCACACAAATTAATCTAAAATTCAATACGCTTGGGACTTCCCTGGTGGTCCAGTGTGTAAGACTCCATGATTCCACTGCAGGGGGCATAAGTTCAATCTCTGATCGGGGAACTAAGATCCCGCAGGCTGTGCAGCCAAATAAATAAATAAATAATAAAATAAAATTCAATATCCAACTAAATTTTGTATCAAACTTGAAGAGCTGACTCTAAATTCATCTGGGTTAAAGGAAAATGTGTGAGAATAGGCAATAAGGTTTTGAAAATGAACAATAGGGGAGAATTTGCCCTATCGGATTTCAAAATATAATGTGAAAGCACAGTAATGAAAATAGTGTCATGTTGGAGGAAAGGATATAAGAGAGGAGAGCAAAATGACAGAATAGTGGCCAGGAGTAGAGTCAAGTGTGTATGGGGAATAAACCTACAATGAATTTGGCATGTGGAGACAAAAACAAGGTTATCCAACAAATCATGTGCGCAGACTTGTTCATTCATTTGAACAAAAGATATATTTCAGTCACTATACCATTCACTGAAATAAATTCTAGTTGGATTTAAAAGTTAAAAGTAAAACAACCCCCAAAACGATAATGACATTTTGTAAATTTTAAGTTATAATACAACATAATTCATTTTGTAATGCTTTGCTGAGTAAAGCTTCTTAAGACCAACTTCTATATGTACCAATAAGACAAAATTTGCTATATAAAAGTGAAAGCTCTATGTAATAAGAGACACCAAAAATAAAATTAAGGTCAAAGATAGACTAGCAGAAAATATTTGCAACATATACAACATACTCAGTGTAAGCATGTCTAACACATAAGAGGCCCTAAAAATCTATATGAAAAAGCAAAAGAACAGAAACATGGATGAAGGTTATTGACAGGCACTCAGAGTAGATACAAATCGCTAATATACATAAAATATAGTCAAATCAATAATCAGAAAATGCAAATTAAACAACATTGGTAGATATTTTTAACTCATCAGAGCCTGCACAAATTAAATGATTGATAAGTCATATCCAATATTGACTACAGTATGAGCCAATGTGTTCTCATGACTATTTCTAATAGTAAATATTGTGACTGCTTTTTTTTTATAAGACAATTTTGGCAGTATCTATAAAAACTGACTCCACATAAAATCTGCCCTGGGTACAAAAATGTAAGATACAAATGTAACAGTGTCTATTGTCACTATTTTATATACATGAACAGTTGGAAGCAACAATACCAATTCCATTATTAGGGAGATGATTGAATTAAAAATCGTACATAGATAATATTTGTATGAGTCAAGAAATGCTGGAGTCTGCGGGAGTAACACACCATTCCAGAATCTCATTAGCTTAAAACACAAGGGCATTTCTTGCCCACACATGGCCCTCTCAGGTCAGCTGGGGGCTCTGTCCTGTTTTCTCCTCACCCAGAATCCAGCCAGATGGTTTGGATGTCAATCTGGAGTGTTATACTGTGACCTAGCTTCCTCCTAAAAATGATCCACGTCTCTCCCACTCACATTTTATTCACAGGGCGGCACCCAACCTCAAGGACACTGCAAACTATATTGTGCCTATAAAGAATATTAGAAACTACTGAGCTACCACACAATGAAATAAAATATAATACAACTAGAAAGAATGAGGCAGATAAGTATGTTCATATGTTAATTCAAAAGCCATCTACCTCTGCAGTATATTTAAATGTAATTGCCATTTTGAAAACATATATTTGTATATGTGCATATGAATTCATGGAAATAAACAAAGGTTTGAAATTATAAACCACTGAAAAGAGGAAATGGCACATTTGTTGGTCAAAAACAGTGAAGGGTACTTTTATTTTTACTTTATATACTGCAGTATAGTTTTCAAAATGTAATTGTAGGAATGAACCAATACATTATTTGCTTGATTTAAAAATAAAAGTGCCGCAAGTTCTTGAATCTTCTCCCACTTTTTCAGATTGGAAAAAAAAAATCAAGATGTGAACTAGAACAATAAACAATTACTATCTACATCTTGTATGTCCCAAGAAATATTTGTATGGGTTGGTGAAGACGCCAAGGTTTTATTAGCTGTTCCCAGATGAAAGAGTCATTTATGTTTTGTTTTATCAGACCCAACTATATTTGACCAGCAAACTTTAGTCTCTTCCTTGTGGCCCACCAGTTCTTAAGACAAAAGAGTTATTTAGGGAAAAATGTTGTGTCTCATTTCCCTTAATAATCATCATTTTCTACACTCACACACACACAGCCACACACACACACAAAGTTGTTAACTGTCCTGAGCTAATTTGGTGGCCTTTCTCAATTATTAGGTTGTTTCAATAAGCATTAATAACTTCCTCTATTTAGAGGCAAGTGAAAGCCCCTTGCCCACAGGTTGCTGTTAGATGACCTGTTAAGTCTCTAGAATTTGCCACACTTGCAAATAACTATTGGTAAGTGGACCCAAATAAAGTTGTGTAATCGATTTGTATTCAGTTCCACAGGCTCACTGAAGGCTCTGCTCCCTGAAGAGCAGCTTGCAGGAAAGGTTGGCAAGAGTGAGGTGACACAATATTCAAGGCCAGGTGTCAGCTACTCGCAGTCAGCTCGGATGACACAATCCTGTAAAAATGGCTAGACATAAGGCTACACACAAAAGTTGTTCCTAAGCTTAGGGTTTCCTGGAAAGCTTGGTCTCCTGGGTTTGCTGGATTCTGAGACCAAGGTCCTGCAAGGGTGGAGTTGCTGGGTAATGATCACACCTTAAACGTGACTCCCTTCACCAATGAAATAATGTTTCTAAAATCCATTCTGCTAAAGTAACAGCCTTCTCATGGGATTAGAGATAAAGCTGGTTGATGTGCCGTCATGGCCACCTTCGTAATGTGGGCTTCAGCTTAGAGTCTGTGTCATCACCTTCTTGTGGACTGTGCACACTTTACTGAGGAAAATCAAGTATTTACTAATCATTATGGGGATGCAGATTTAAACAAACAGAAACAAAGATACAACTGCCTATGCCAAAGTGTTTGAAAGTAAATTACATACAGTACAACCACTGGCATGTCCAGGGTGTGGTGGCAGAGATGACATAAGCAAGCAATAAGAAAGTTGTGTGTATTACCTGTAGCCAATTTATAAACAACAATTTAATCAACTAATCAACCTACTTTTTATTATCACCATGTGTTTGGGGTGGTGGGAGCTGATAATGTCAGTGATAAACTATTTGTTTCCTGAGAAAGTATTTTGTTGTTCTAAGTTCTAAACTATCCGTGTAGTTATTTTTGATTATTAGCAGTATATACATAAGCATCAAATTAGCCACTATTGTTACCTTTAATAAACACTATATTTTACATGGAAGTTAATTCAGAGAACCTCTGATTATACAGCTCCCAACCCACATAGACACAGCTACAGATGATTCTCCTGAGAATAAATTTATAGTGGTTCAGTATTATTGGAGTTTTCTTTGGGCACAGTTTGTATCTTCAGCCCTATGTTACTACCTACTCCTGCATTTAAATGGTTGATCCAACATAAATAATTCTTGCACAGTGATTGTAAAGATACAGAAATAGAAGTTATTTCAGTTTGTCATCCAAGGCCAAATGGCAAATAGAATTTATATTGTATTTAGAAGGTAAAACAGTAAAACAGCCTGGACTGTAAGGACACATATTTTGTACAACATTTGGTTTAATAAGGACAAATTTTAATTAGCACATAGAATGTTTTACTGAATGTTAATAATCTATTATGTTCATAGGAATAAAATTTATGACTTTTACATATATTAACATAAAATTAATCTTGTAATAACCTATAATGAGAAAGAATATAAATACATACATATATATGTATAACTGAATCACTTTGCTGTATACTTGAAACTAACACAATATTGTAAATCAACTATACTTCAATAAACATATATATATATATATATATATATATATATAATTAAAAATTTACTCTTCTTTAATAGTTAGGTCATTTTGTTCCTAAAGACAAATAAAATGTTACAACAGTAGTATGATTTAGTAATTGCCAAAACTGTACTTTTTTGCTTATATAAGGAAAAATTTAGCATACCTTTCATTATAAATACAGTAAGTCCCCTACATACGAACCTTCAAGTTGAGAACTTTCAAAGATGGGAATGTGCCTTTGCATGTCCAATCACATAAGTTAGTTCATGTGTCTGGTGTACATTGTCATGTACAATGCATGCATCCTCTAGAAGTGGTTGTGCTTTTGTGTACTGTACTGTACAGTACTGTATAGAGTACAGTATCTTTATTTTAAGCCTAGGATGTCTGAAAGCAAGCGTAAAACCAGTGGTGATGTAGCTGGTACTACTGTACTTTTCAAGGTACTATACTGTAAGATTAAAAATGTTTTCTTTATTTTTTGTGTTTGTTTATGTATTATTTGTGTGACAAGTATTATAAACCTATCACAGTACAGAACTACCTAGCCAATTGTGTAAGTTGGGTACCTAGGCTAAATTTGTTGGACTTACGAACAGCAATTGGACTTATGAACACACTCTCAGAACGGAACTTGTTCGTATGTAGGGGACTTACTGTAGAGTATATTTCATTACTATTAACTAATAAAGTTAATGAAAAACTATTTATATAGCTTACATAGAAGAGTCCCCTGAAGATCAATGTTCAAACTGCTAGTTAGATATAAAAACTACTGAATAAATAGTTGTGATTTTTTGCTTTTATACTGAAAAATCACTTTATTTTGTTTTACATTACTTTCACTAACATAATTATGCATGCAAATTTCAATAAGAGAGACATTTTATTGTCTACACTACTTCTCTGGATATTATTTTTATTAGTTTAATTTCATAATTATTACTGAAAGCAATGTTTTCCTATAGAGGAAGAGGTATTAAAAAGGAAGATGCTGGTGTTCTAGTTGGAAAGCTGTCAGCACAAGGAACTCTCTCTTACTTATGGAGATGGGGCGGGTCAGACTTTTTGTTTGATTCGGAAGCTCAACAGATTGGATGAGGTCCACCCACTTGGGGAGGGCAATCTGCTTTACTCAGTATACTTTTTCAGATGTTAATTACATGCAGAAGCACCTTCACAGATAGACATACTCAGAAGAATGTTTGATCAAATATCTGGGCATCCCATGGCCCAGTCAAGTTAACACATAAAATTAACCATCATAGAAACCTCATAATACAACAAACTTTCTTCTGGAAGATTTTCTAGATGTTAACCTTCTGAAAACTATATTGTGGAACTTTATAAATAAGTCAGTCTTACCTTCTCAAAAATGTATTTCAAATGTATTTTTAGGAGCTATATTTTTATATTATGACAAATATGTAAGCTCTGAGTTTCATTTATCTTGTTCTCTGTGCAGTGATTAACCTGATTCTTAAATAAATTGTGAAAAGCTTCAAGAACCTTTATTTGAAATTCCTGTGGGTGGCATTAAGCACTAAGGATGTTAATTGATTCCTCAACTTTTCATTTAAGTCAGGATAGTTTTATCTACAGACTACCTAGTTATCAAACGCATATTTATCAGAATAGATCTGACTTCTTACTAAATTTTATTTTCATTTTTAGAGATTAAATGATCTTTAATGATTTTTCTTTGCAAGCTTCTACTCATATAAGTTGTACTAAGAAACTTTGCTCATTGTCTAGTTAACTTTTTACTCTGTATTATAGCTGAAATGTGAAAACCTCTCAAAATATAATTCGAAGTAAATTCTAAGTGGTATGTTGCATCCAGAAAGCACTTTCACAGTAAAAACTGTCAGAAATTTCTATAGATATACTTAGTTAAAAATCAGCAAGGTAATAATTTTATGGTACTTAATATTTTCAATGGAATTACATTTATTAAACCTGATTAGTAGTCAATGGACCCATGAAGCTTGAAGCAAAGTGTTATCAGACTCATCAATCAAAGCATTAAAAGTTTAGAGCATTTGCAAGATTATGTAGCCAGCACACTTCCTGTATTTAGATCTTAATGATTCCAGATTGTAAGAATATTTCATTTAAAAATCCCTCAGGATTTCTTAAAGATTCCAAAAAGGGCTATTGTATGGCAGTGTGTAGCAATAATAAAATATGTTCTTGATATTTTTAAACTTAAAACTGAGGTGCTTCAAAGATTCATCTTTGTCTTCACTTCAAAAAATTTATGAAATACCTGCTAATAGGTACTTTCTTGTTTCTAGAAGATTCTTTAAATTTTAATGAGAACTGTTAGAACATCAATTTAAATATAACCACAATTCATACTTAACCCATTTAAATGTTCTTCCAATGATAGAAGAGAACAAATGGGAAAAAACATTGAAATGTCTGATATTTGCAGGCCACCTGAGGGTTGAGCATTAATCTGAATGGCCTTTAAAAGCCACTAGAGAACAGGATTTAGCAGCTCCTGGAAACCAGCCTCCTTGGTGGCAGAAATGCTCCCTCCTCTGAATCCTTTAGAAGCTTTTTTCTTTAGCAGATCCCTGTGGATCTGAAAGTCATGGCCTAAACCCAAAGGGACTTCAGATGAATTCCCCAGAATATGTGGGAGACCTGAAGTTAGAATTAATAGACATTGGTATCTTTAACTGTTTTTTTTCTCTCCAAACATCTTGAGATGAGGTTGAAATTCAAAATAATTTTATTTCTGGAACTGAACCTGGAAGATGTATCAGTTCATGTTAGATACAATTTTGAAAATATTTTTGATTGTCCAGTTTTGCTTTAGGAAATGTGTAGGTCTAGTATTTGATAAAACTCACAGGTAAAGACTAGTAGTCTATGTAACTATTTTCCAGCTTGAGTTTGAATTGAGATTCAGACATTCCTGGGGTGTGGTGTATGGATCATCAGGAATTCATCTGAAGAATCAGTTGTCATATAAGTTTGGTCTAAAGGATATTCTGCACACAGTGTAGGATTCAAAGAGAAAAGCAAAGGGAAATAAAAGAAGCTAATCATTGAAATACTGGCCTGAACGAAAGACTGGGAAGAATTGTTGAGAATGGGTTTTTCTAGCTGTAAAGGAGATAAAAATGGTTTGGGCTGCGGAGAAAAGGTGAAAGTTCAGGAAAAAAAATGGCATACAGTAAATCACTGACATTGGTCACTGATAATAGGACTCCTGCTCTCCACTCTCCCCTGAAGTCAAATTCCTGAGTGGCAGCGGGGAGGGAGCATTAGGATAGATTCCCATAAAGTTTGGGTGACTCAAAAACAGAAGAGGGGTCTTCCCTGGTGGCGCAGTGGTTGAGAGTCCGCCTGCCGATGCAGGGGACACGGGTTCGTGCCCAGGTCCAGGAAGATCCCACATGCCGCGGAGCAGCTGGGCCTGTGAGCCATGGCCGCTGAGCCTGTGCGTCCGGAGCCTGTGCTCCACAACGGGAGACGCCACAACAATGAGAGGCCCGTGTACCACACACACACACACACAAAACAAACAAACAAACAAACAAACAAAATGCAGAAGATGTTTTTATAGCATTTATATCTAAATCCCATAGAATCTGGCAAGCTTCACAGAGTCCCTCATGCATGACCAAGGAATAGAAGAGGATGATGGAGGTGTGAAGGTATTTCAAGACTGACCTCTATAGCACTGCCAAGTTTTCCCAACCACAGAGTGGAGCGGGAAAAGGGCTGACTGTAGTCAATACCCATGATGGGACACCACCTGATGAGGGCTTGGGAGGAGGACCAGACAGGGCCATGCTGTCTCAGCTGATGTCAGCACAGGCAGAAGTGGGTAAAGGAACAGTGTACCTCCTCCCTCTCATGCTTTGACCATCTTGAGCCCCCAGAATCTTAGTGTTTCTTTGAAAAAGGAGTGAGAGGGGAAACCTAAATTGCTAGAGAAAGTCATGAAGCAACTGCTATTTCTCTGAATGAGAAGTTTGAAAAATCGTAGAATATTATTGAGGCACATAGTTTGAAGAGAGGGTGTAGGGGAAGAGGAAGGGAGGGAGAGAGGAAGGGAGACAAGAGAGAGGAACAAAAGAAGGAAGGAAAGGTATAGAAAAGAAAAGGAAAATAAAACAAATAAATAGGCAATTGGAAATGATAAAACTAACATGTACAAAAAGTCATAGTTTACATAGACGTAAATTAAAATGTGGTATGATTTGGTACAGTAAAATAAAATCAACTTGATCTTGATATTATGAACATTTCTTCCAGCTTTCACAGAGGTCCCAACATTAAATTTCTGAGAGAATGTAATTCTAATGCAGTATTTGAAGCAATAATACTACCTTGACCATCATACTAATATAGCTATTTATATGCACTAAATCTCTAGAGTTAGTCTATGGACAAAGCATGGCCAACTTGGTCGTGGGTACAAAACAGAGTGTAAAAGATGGTAACGTTAATTACTTAAAAAGGAAAAAATTCACTGGCAAGGTGGGAGATGAAGGAGTGAGGGAAGTGTGGAGAATGGGTGTAAAGGAAGGGTACAGGTAGTGACAACTTCATCTTAAGAAATGGGGATAGGTCAAAGGACACCCTAAAATTCCTATAGAATAAGAAATAGGGATTTATGTATATTACTAATGTTATAAAGTGTCCATATAAAAATGAACAGCGGGCTTCCCTGGTGGCGCAGTGGTTGAGAGTCCGCCTGCCGATGCAAGGGACACGGGTTCGTGCCCCAGTCCAGGAAGATCCCACATGCCGCGGAGCGGCTGTGCCTGTGAGCCATGGTCGCTGAGCCCGTGCGTCCGGAGCCTGTGCTCCACAGAGGGAGAGGCCACAACAGTGAGAGGCCCGGGTACCACAAAAAAAAAAAAAAAAGAAAGAAAGAAAGCAAAGCAATAATACCACTATCAAACACTGGGACTAGCAATGGGGAATGTGGGTCTAGTACATTTCAGCTAAATAATCATCTATCACCGTGGGGACAAAATGGATATTGTTTTTATTAGAGAATATTAATAAACATATTATCTAAAGTGATGAGGAGAAACACCATAAGACTTACAAACAATCAAAATTAAAAGGCATCTGCAGAGGATGAGATTAGGAGAGAAAGAAGGAGAATTCCCAAACTTCAGCATAATTCTTCTGTGCCATTGGATGTCCCTGGGAGCAAGAATTACTACAATAAAGATTCAACAACACTAACAATAGTGCCATTTAGTGAAGTGGTTAAATCCATGGATGTTGGCATACCTGGATTTTAAATCTAGCAGTCATTATTAGTGACTCAGAGGCTTGAGAAATTTTCTTTAGCCTCTCTTAGCTTCTTCATCTGTAAAATGGGGGAGAAATTGTAGCTTCTTCCAAGGATTATTGCAGTGATTTATCCTCTGGGTTTAATCTGTGAAAATTAAACTGTGTACAGTATTTAGACACATAGTAAATACTATGTGACTATTAGGTTTTACTGCCTAGTACTTCTGACCCTTAACAAATTTATGTTTGCCTATAAAATGGTGAGTCCTAAATACACATAGTTAGGCTATATTTAGGCTTTTAATCTACATGTTGATGGAGATGTACACTCTCTTCCAGATGGGTTACTTCCTCTTCATCCGACAGCCTCAGCGTGTGCCTGGTTGAGACTATCATCTTTCACAGGGCCCATGTAGAAGCCTCCTTGGCTTCTTTTTCCCCCCAAACTTCCAGTCCTCTAACTCATCCTTCACACTTGCTCCAGGAGATCTTTCTAACCCAGCTAGACTCCTCTTTTCCATAAAAGTCTTTAGGGTTTCCCAACAGCCTGGAGACAAAGTTTCCACTTCTTGGCAAAGAGACCAATCAACCAATCTACTGTGTCCCCTAATTAGCATCTTGTGAGCAAGCCATGCTAAGCTTTTGTACTAACTGAAATAATCTATTGAGATACTTAGTCCTTACTGCAAAAAAAAAAAAAAAAAGATAACTAATAAGAACCTATTGTATAGCACAGGGAACTCTACTCAATACTCTGTAATGACCTATATGGGAAAAGAATCTAAAAAAGAGTGGCTATATGTATATGTATAACTGATTCACTTTGCTGAACAAACTAACTTTGTAGAAACTAACACAACATTGTAAATCAACTATACTACAATAAAAATTAATTATAAAAATCATATTTTCTTTTATGATTCTCTATTCCCTTTCCTCCTTAGGAGAGTTCAGCTTCATGATGAAAGGGCCACATCTGTTCTGTCTGCTGTAATCTACCAGTTTATAGCACATGCTTGACATGACTGGTACTTAATGGCGTTGAATAGACGTTGAATAAAAAAGGCATTGAATTTGAAGGCTGTTTGACAAAACAAGTCATTAGAAGGTAGAATAAGTGTTAATCATTGGAGACAGCAAAAAAAAGAAAAAGATTTTGGCAAAGCTCAAGCAAAATCTAGCTAAAGTTTTCTGAAAATGGAATAAGATTCTCTATGAGCTGTTGAGTTCCCTTTCATCTAGTAAAAACTCTGTATTGGCTTGTGATAACAATCAAGGAGCAATACTCAGTGCATGCAGTCTTTATGATATAATCTCCCACTGTTACTTGTGCTTTTCTGAATCACTCAGTCTTCCCTTGGTTTCTCAGCCCACTTGCATTTCCCACTGTGTCCTTCCTGATGCTATACACTTCTCTCTTTTTAAAATTTATTTATTTTATTTTTATTTATTTGTGGATGTGTTGGGTCTTTGTTGCTGCGCGTGGGCTTTCTCTAGTTGCAGCGAGCGGGGGCTACTCTTCGTTGCGGTGTGCGGGCTTCTTACTGCGGTGGCTTCACTTGTTATGGAGCATGGGCTCTAGATCACAGGCTCAGTAGTTGTGGCTCATGGGCTTAGTTGCTCCACAGCATGTGGGATCTTCCTAAACCAGGGTTCGAACCTGTGTCCCCTGCATTGGCAGGCGGATTCTTAACCACTGCCCCAGCAAGGAAGCTCTATACATTTCTTTAGACAGGACATTCTTTTGCTCCGGAAGCCTTCTCTCCTCTTTGCAAGTAATCTCATTACTATTCTCTAAATTTTAAAGGTAAAGCTCTTGAATACCCACTCAGTGCTTGTGACCTCATTCTCTCTTTCCAATGCATTCCCTTTGGTAACTATCTCACTGAATTTTGTTTATGTCTGCATTTTTGTTTTCCAAAGGCCATGAGTCTACTGAAGTCAGAGATCATTTTTAATATCTCATCAAATCCCCAGCACCTAGGGTAGACCTGATGCTTATCAGGGTATCAATAAATACTGGTAGGATGAATGGATAAATGAATCCTGGCATAAGCTTTAAAAATTACCTGGGATGGATAATTTTATGTGTCAATTTAAGTGCATCACAAGATGCCCAGATATCTATATTAATCTGGGTGTTTTTGGATGAGTTTATCATTTAAATTGGTACATTAAGTAAAGCAGATTGCCCTCTGTAGTGTGGGTGGGCCTCATCTAATCAACTAAGACCCAAACAGAATAAAAGGACTAACCCTCCCTCAATAAAAAATTCTTCCTATCTGAGTACCTCAGCTTTTCCTGTCTTCAAACTTGAAATGAAACAAGCTTACCAACTGCAAATCTTGGGACTTGTCAACCTCCAAAATCATGAGTCAATTCCTTATGATAAATCTGTCTCTATCTATCTATCTGTCTATTTATCATCTATCTATCTATCTATCTATCTATCTATCTATGTTTTACATCCTATTTGTTCTGTTTCTTTGGAGAATGTGGATTAATATGCCACTTGTTAGTCAAAACAAAATAACCTGGGACCTTTTTCTCTTTACCTTTCTGTCTCTTGATATTTTCCTTTCTGTTATAGGATACAGTGATCTAGGTGACTGAGATTTGAAGATAAATATCTTTGATTTACTAGTATTATTTTCTTTTCCCTTGCACACCTGGATCATTTTCTAGCTCTTCCTTACTTCTAATGACGTTTGAAGTATTTTTTAAACTAAAAACAGACAAATGCAGAGAAAGAGCAGTATCTTTTACTTCTGAACTTGACACAAATTTCTCAACAATGAAAACTAATATTTAATAATATTTCTTCATATAAGTATATAACATATTGCCCTGTCAATTATTTTTCATTGAATCAAATTTATTGCTTAGTATGAGCTTTGGAGATTTGAGAGGTTAGCTCTGTATTTCCAGTGGTCAGTCATTATTAAAGGATTTTGTAAAACTTTAAATATTTTATATTAGCTAGAAAACAGGTTTGTGTTCATATAAAAATTAATGTCTGTTGATAGGCAAAAAGGGAAACTGGTACATATAGAATTAAAATATTAAGGATGTTAAGGCCAATATTCTGAGGAACAAAAGTACAGTAAATCTAGAGTTATTTAGAATCCAGTTTTTGGCAGCATAGAAGAAATTCCCTAATAATTATACATGGCATTAATGATTATAATGATGACTGAAAATAAAAATAAAAAACAAATATAGCCTTTAAAAACTAAGCCACAATTAAAGCTGCTAATTGTCCTTAAGGTGCTATGGATTAGCAAATTAGCCAGACAGAAATAAACTAACTAAAATATTATTGCTATGGATGTTCTGTTTGAAGCTTAACATTGGCAGAAGAGAGGTCTTTCAAAAATACTAGTAAGATCGTATCATTCTATGGCTTAAAACTCACCAATAGCTTCTTGCCTTTTCATAAAATCCAATTTCCTTTTTTAATCCATAAACCCCTATGTGCCCTGGCTATTGTCCATCTGTTCCTGATCACTAAGAGTCAGTCTTAGTGATTATATTTCTGCTAAGTTTAATTCTTCTTCAGTGCATTTGTGTTTGCTGTTTCCTCTTCTTCAAATGCTTTTCAGCAATTGTTGTTTGTACTCCTCTTTCAGATCTGAGCTCAGAAGTCACCTCCATGGCTTTCTCAGAATCTCATTTGATATATGGTCCTTCCTTTCTGCTCCAAGTAACACTCTATATATCACTGTATTTGTTTTCTTAAATGCACTTGTCAGAAATCTTTTATTTTTTTTTCTGATACTCCATATTAGAATTCAAACTCCATGGGTACCAGGACCTGTCAGTTTTGTTCACTCTTACATTCTCAACTCCTAGGAAACTACCTGACACATAGTAAGAGTGAGCTTGCATGAACAACTGAGTCATATGTAAATTGTAATCTTCTCAAGGCCTTCCAGAAAAATCGTTAAAGCTAGTATTTGGGAATCAAAGCAGAGTAAGTGGGTGATCAACTTTGTTTTTCCTTTTACCCTAATACCACCACCGAATTTCACTCAGGGAATTCTCCTTTAGACCTCCCTTGCAACGTTTTAAATTGGGCTTCTGTTTCTTAATTTATTAATTTGCAAATTATGTGAGGATGGATTATATAGATACTTTGCTCTGATCGTGGATTCATGATCTCATCCAGAGAAACCTTCATCCCACAATAAGGCAGCTGGTGATTTATCATAGGACTGGATTGAGTAACTTTAATATAATATAGTAGCTGATATTCACCAAAGTGTGCAATAAACATAATCCAATGTATTCCATATTTAAATATTTAAGTAGAATTTGATAAATGGGCATGGGTTCATGATATAAATTAAGAAAAAGATTTAGTGTCAGGGCTAAGTTATTAGAAAGTTCACAAATGAATTTGTTTTACAAAGAGGATGGGAAAAAATCACTACTACCATGGACTAGAAGTTTAATTTTTCACATAAATAGCTTAGTTGTGCTGAGATTTGTAGGTTGTCAGAACAAAGACATTGCCTGCAGACGCTCGGGAACAAATGCTTCTTTGAAGTCACCCACATTTCATAATGTTATTTACACTTGACTCTTAGTACATCAAAGTTTTAAATCATACCCCAGAAACCACATTAGGCAATTGTGGCAAAAAGCCAGCTTCAGGTATGCTTTTGGCAGATTTTCAAGGGGATCATGAACATCTCAGGATGCCCTGGACTCAGGTAGAGTATCAATGTTGCCTGAAGAGAACTTGAAGTTGCCAGAACTCTCCTTATCAACAATGGATCTGTATCATGGTGACATTTTAGGAGCACTGGAAAAAATTTCCCTGCCATGACACTATAAAAATCAAACTTAGATTATAAAGAAAAGAAACATTCATTAATTTATACTAAGAAAAATAACCCAAAATACATAGACTAGTATTTTTTTCTTCAGTATATATTTATTGAATAATTAGTAGGTCCTGGAGGAGATAGCTGGAATGTTAATAGTATGCAGTTTTTAAGCTACTCACAACTTAGTAGATGGGATAAATACATCCACTTGCAATTATTTTACAATGTGTGTATTTACTGAGGCATGAATAGCGTAGAACACTGAATTCAACTTGAGAGAAAATGTGAAATAACATTCCTGTCAGCTGAGTCTTAAAAGATGAGTAGAGTTTAGCAGTTCGGATCAGAGTGGAGAAACACAGGGCATTCCATACAAAGGGATATGCAAGGAAAGGTACAGATAATGGCATGGAACACTGGAGTTCAGGCCATATTGACAGCCATGAAAGTATCAAGCAGCCAGTGTCAGAGGCAGATATAGACCATGATATGAAAAACATTTTAAAGGCACCTTAGGATTCTTGAATATTTTGAAAACTGTATCACCCTTTTGATGTGTCCTTGACAGTATAGAATGGCATATCTCACAATTTCCTCCCCGCCAGAAAGATACTCTATGTATTTTTCACACATAGAGTACGAAAGGATGCATAGAATGGGTTATCAACCGTGGACTACATAGAGTTTTCTGTAGCAGGGAGTCAGGAATATCTCAGGGATCTTCTTCAGCTTTCCTCATCCACTGTTTGGATCCTGAGTCAGGCCCTAATTTTCTGCCCTCCAGCACTGACTTCAAAATGGTCTCTCTCTTCTATGGGGTACTCTCTTCACCGTTGCTAACTCTTCCATGACCTGAGATGTTCTACACCCTGCAACTGTGAATCTCTGCAAGGAGAAGAGTCATAGAAATACCAGTTTACTAATTTTCTTCCATTTCAAGCAACTTTTATCTATCCAAGAGTGACTGATCCTTAGAAAAAGTATGAAACATCTTGTTAAAAGACTATTTCTCCTTTTGCTGTTATACTGCTAGAGGCAACATAAAATGACCCTTCCATAACCTGGGCACTGCTGTGGTTAAACCAGGAAGAGAAGTGTGTGTGTACCTTGCACACAGAGCATTTGACTGGGTGTGAGAGAAACAAGCCTTCAAGCCATACAAGCCATTGAAGGGCTGAAGCAGAGGAAAGATGTAGGTTTGTTATTTTTATTTTTTGATAGCTGTTTGGCAGCACAGGGATGATGAATTAAGGAAGACGACCTTGGAGTCTGGGAAAATCAGTTGCAACAAATTTCATCACGGCAAAAGGGCCTCCTTTGGGAAAGGGGTGAACTGTGAGAATATCCAGAGGATGAGCATGGCTATAGGGAGCACGGTTAGTTTACTTATTGTTTTCATTACTTAAACTGTGTAAGATTAACGTGGACAAGCTTTCACTGATTTTTGGTGATGCACCTTATGGGAAGGGAGCAGTAGAAGATACATGGTTAGAAAGATCTTCCACAGGTTGACTTTGGAGGCTGTAGGGCATGCAGATGGGGAGACACAGAAGGCATTTGGATATACCATTCCCAAGTTTGAGGACAGAAAGCCCTGGCTTAAAGGTAAATGGCCAGTAGTTTAATCTTCTTGCAAGATCCTGTATGCAGAGAGAATGGAGACATCGGGAGTAAAAAGAGAAGGCAGGCTTGACTTCCCACATAAAGATAAAGAAGGGGAATCCACAGCAGAAAAAAAAAAAAATGAGGCGAAGAATCAAAGACTTCAATACTTAACAAGTTTTCTAAACTCATCCCTCCTGCTCTTTGCAATTCTTGAAATTCAATCTAGACTCCACTGCTAGATACTGCATTAAGACTTGGGCTCTTTTCTCAAACGCCAAAGATTCTGGATTATTTCTATGAGGAGTATATACCCAATGGGATATTTATTGATGTAACTTTTCCTGACTTGTAGTTGTTCAGACAATAGTTTGCATGCACCATGTCATAAGAGCAAAGGTAATAACTGTCATACATTATACATATATAAATATTACTTATATAAAATATGTGCATATATTTATTATATATTCATATATAATGTAACTATAATGTGTATATATATATATCTGTATGTGTGTGTATATATATGTATACACACACAGACATACATTTCTTGGCTGACCTGTGAGTTCATCTAAGATCAAGCTCACTTGTGAGCTTCTTCCAACACAAATAAGGAAACATTTGGGACTTTAAAGTTCTAAAGTGTAGAATCCTGGAGTGATAACCTTAGTCTGCTAAACGGAAAAATAAAATAACCATAAGAAACAAGCATAGCTCTGAAAGCAACCTGGCAATCTATACTGATGAATTATGTAATAGTAGCAAGTAAAGTTAGCAGCAACTCATCCACTGAGTCAGGAGAAAAGAGTGAGCTAGAAAAAACATCTCAGGAGAGAGGAGGAAGCTCAGACCATGGCAGGAGAAAGACAGCTTGTGAGTTAGAGAGTTGGCCAACATTTCAGTTAATGTTGATAAAAGTATTCAATATTAATTCGCTTCTTGTTTTGTGTTGAGATGTAGCCACAACTTCCCCCCACTTCAACCTTTTAGTAAGAGTTTTCACCTCTAATTCCTCTAATGCAACGAAGAGGATACTGGCTGGAGCCCCAAAGCAGTGAAGACGGAACTGACAGTGATGAATCACAGCAGTGACCCTTTGTGGGAGGATGTGGCCCAGCTAGAGATTGGGTACCACCTCACACATGAGGGGTGATCCATGTAGAAGACCCAGTCCAGTTTGCCCAGCAGTTCTCAATAAAGGATGATTTCCCCACCAGGGGACATTTGGTAATATCTAGAGACCTTTTTCCTTGTCACAAAGTGGGGAGGTACAGTGGCATCTAATGAGTAGAGACAGTAGATGCTGCTAAGCATTCCACAATATATAGGACAGCCGCCTGCAATGAAGAATTTCCTGACTGCAATGTCAATATCAAGGTTAAGAAGCCCCAGGTTAGATATGCTCATTTTAAACTACAGCAGGATACAATGTATAAATTCCTGGCATGTAGCAAGAACATTAGAATGTATTCCTTGTCCATGCCCTAAAAGATTCTGCATTCTGGGTTAGGAAACTCCTCTTGTATTTCCTCTTGCAGCCCTTCCCTCTAAACTTGCTTCCCACCTCAAACAGTGGAGAGGCTGGTTGACATATAACTAGGACTCTGACATGGAAAATAGGCCATATTTCATATTGCAAAAAAGAACTTTAGGATTACTTATATTAATGAACAATTGTTAAATAGTCTGGTAGTTCTGTCTCAGGTTGACTGTAAGAATTTGGCCTTTTTACATATTTAGTGAATCTTTTTTTTAAATTTATTTATTTATTTTTGGCTGCACTGGGTCTTTGTCGCTGTGCTCGGGCTTTCTCTAGTTGTGGCGGCAAGCGGGGGCTACTCTTTGTTGTGGTGTTCCATCTTCTCATTGCAGTGGCCTCTTTTTGTTGAAGAGGATGGGCTTTAGGTGTGTGGGCTTAGTAGTTGTGGCTCGCAGGCTCCAGAACGCAGGCTCAGTAGTTGTAGAGCACGGTCTTAGCTGCTCCGTGGCATGTGGGATCTTCCCGGACCAGGCTCGAACCTGTGTCCCCTACATTGGCAAGCAGATTCTTAACCACTGTGCCACCAGGGAAGTCTCCTTAGTGAGTTTTTGATCCAAGTTCTTCTTGCCTTGCTTTCCCTACATGGACCTTAAAGGACTCATACCTTGTGGAAATGGATCCCTGGCATGCAGAATTCATAGATCGGATAGTTACAAGCTAAACAATAAAACTTCTCTTGTCTTTCCTTGTAGATGTACACAGATTTTTGTCACTCTGAATCTCTTTCAATACTTGTTACTAAATCACTTATTTCTTTAGAAGTTTTAAAGGTTAAAGTTGATATTAAAGAATAGGAAGTCCGGGTTATGATTTTAAACTTAAGATGGGAAAATTAGGTCATACTGAGAGGTCTATAAAAGAGCAAGTAGTTCAGACATTTGCATCTGCTCATCTTGAAATATACCTACAAACAATCTAATACTGGTCCATTGACATGAGATGTTCCAAATTAGCAGAAATTCTGCCAAAAAATTGATGGGACAGAGCAGGAGAGGATGAGTCATTAAAATATAGGCACAAACTTTAGTCAGAAAAACTGATGGGGTTTCTGCCAAAGAAAAAATTCTCGCAGCTGGGCCACCCTCGGAGATTTCTCTAACAAACACAGCCAAATATTCCTGTACTTAGTGACTTGATTCTGTGGTTCTAAATTATCAGCACCTGTTATTTCATTGCTTCAGAGAAGGATTATTTGAGGGAAAATGTTATTTTATAGCTAATAATTGAGAGAGAAAGTGGTACTCATTCTCTGGCAATATTTACCATGTGTACTGGAAATAAAAGGATAAACTCAAACTATTGGAGAATCTGAGTCAAGATTTGTAGACCAGGATTTTTCAAGCTTTACATCCAGCATACATGTTGCCCAGCAAACGTGTTAACAGTACATATTCCCTACTCTCCACCCACATGGATTCTGACTCAACAGTCATTTATTTATTTATTTTTTTCCCACAGACTTCACAGGTATTTCTGAGCAAGTGGTCTGTGGACTCAACTTTACAAAATGTCTGTCAAAGATGCCACCTCAGGATGGGTGGGCAACGGACAGGAAAATAACTGAGCACATAGTAAGGGCTTAATAAATATTTATTGAATGAATTGTCTCCAGCTCTTTTCCCAGAGAAATTTATTTTTATTTTCCTTGTGAGTGGATTGCTAAGGGGCTGACTTGGATATATATATTATTTTAGAGAAACTCATCTCTCCCCCATTTATTCTCTGATTTATGTTAGATGAATTTTAGTCTCTGGTGTCAGAAAACTCAAGTTATGTGAACCATCTCCTTTCCTAGTAATGTGACCTTGGGCACGTCTTTTTATTTTGCTTGGCCTTAGTTTAAAAATTTCTAAGTTGGGAAAGTTAATGATTACTTCTCAAAATATCATATAGCCCTGAAAAGAACCAAGGAATGATGCATGTGAAAGATATAGCATAAAGTGTGCTACTCATGTTACTCATTTTATAATTCCTAGAAATGAATTACGAACTGGAATTCAGAATTCAATGACAGAGGCAGTGGCAATGAGGTGTTTCTAACCAATCCTCTGCTTTAGGAAAAAAAAAAGTTTTCCTCAATAGCTAGGAGAAAGCCAGGTTTAAAGTGAATGCAAGTTAAATATCAGTTGATGAGTTAAAGTTGTATCTTCCATACAATATTTTGCTTTGTTGTTTTCAGAATCAACATTATTAAGGCATTAGCTACCTGTTTCTAAAGACAATGGTTGCCCAGGTCCCACTGGGGTCAATTAATCTCTAGGAGGAGAATGGATTGGTCTATTGGCTGGAGAAGGCTTATTAAGACAACCAGTCCACTTCCAAGCCTCCCCACACTGAAAAGCCCCTATTACTATGCATACATACAAACTCACACATGCAGGTAGACACATGTCTCATTCCCCTTAATTCTCATCCTGTACAAGATGAGTCAGATGAGTTCTTCTTGCCTCCCCTTCGGCTGTGCTGTATGAAAGATATGCACTTGTGGAGGAAAGCTCTTTAAGGGTTTTGGTAAGCATTTACAGGCTGGGAGTGGAGAAGAAAGTGTGTCTGAAAGTAATTCCAAAACATTTTTTTTTCCATTTCTTTTCTTTCTGATAAAAATTCTATAAACACTTCTGGGAAATGAATCATCCTGTCACCTGCAGGAGAAATTCAGTCACTTCCCTGTTTAAACCTAACACATTAAAATCAAATAAAAGGAAGAAAGCAAGCATAGGGGTAGGTAAAATGCGGTAGAGCTTAATCATATTGGCATAAGTCAGCCAGACATAACAAAAAACAAGACAAGTTTCAGGGCAGGTGCTGTCTAACCCAAAGAACACAGTGACCCACTGGGATCTGGCTTAATTTAGCCTTTGGTTATCATCTGTATTAGTCAGAGCTCCTTTCATTTCAAGCATCAGGACCACTACTTGAATTAGGTGAAAAGAAGGAAAAGAAGGAAACACACTAGAAGTTTCCTGTCATTATGAAAAGGGGGCTGTCCTTGAGAGACTCCTGAAATGCAAGAACTCAAATAGTCTCAGACCACTCCTCAGACACTGCTTCTCCCTGAACTCAGGGTTTATTATCATGGATAACCCTCCCCTAAGAAGAGAGGAACAGGAAAATTAGTCCCTAGATCTTGTATTGATATTTTCCATCTTCAGGGTTCAAGAGGATAAAAGCGTGGTAGAGTAGGTCAGATTTGAGATAGAGACAGGAAGTAAAGTAACAAGGACTTGTGTGTGTGTGTGTGTGTGTGTGTGTGTGTATGTGTCTAGGGGTAGCAATATGTGGTGGACACAGTGATGTAACACATGGTTCAGATCCTTCTTCATGAATAAAAGCCTCATGATCCAACTTCTGGGAGTGCTGCTGGCACGCTCTCCTGAAGCCACTTTTGGAGATTGCACCTAATGGAGATACCCACCTCTCCTAACATAGTCATCTCTTCCCAGGATAGCTGACATCAGCCTCTGTTGCCAGACTCCCATTTAGGGGAGTTTTCAAAGCCCTCTGTGCCCATTCCTGCTCCCTTCCCCTCCATGGGTGTTGAGTCCAAGAGCACATTCTAATATAGCTCCTGTACACTCAACTCCATCTCAGAGTTGGTTTCCCAGGGAAGCCAGTCAGTAACAACGGAGAAGAAAGAAGAGAGGGGAACAGAAATCTGTGTACCATCAACCTCTAAGATGTAGAAAAAAGAAAAGAATCTTTCAAGAAAGTAAGAAGAAATTGAGGAGGAGACTGACCCAGAGAGAGCAGTAATGTCAGATGGAATGGCTTCCACCTGATATGCTCCATTTATTTATTTAGGTAAGTAGACTGGCTTAGAGTGAGAGGAGAGGATTTGGAACAATTCTCAAGGCTCATGGCAAAATTTTAATAGCAGTAAGAGGGACTAGTCATTGCAACAGGACACAAGATTGACAAATGGTGTTGAGGCTCCAGATGAGGCTGATATCCATGATATATCAACACCAAACTGTACAGCAAATGCCATTTACTCTTGCATCACTCAATTTTCAAAATGTAGCAGAGAACACATGGACTGAAGGATTGCTATTTATTTGGGGATTTATGTGGAGGAGTAGAGTGGCTGCATAAAAAACAGGCCAAGGGAGTTGAAACAGTAATTAAAAATCGAACATAAAACCTGTGCGTGTACACACACACACACACACACACACACACACACAGAGTCATCTCTCTGAATCCACAGGGGATTGGTTTTGGGACCCCTATGGATACCAAAATCCGAAGACGCTCAAATCCCTTATATAAAAAGGCATGTGAAATTGGATGTCGTTGGTTGAATCTGTGGATGTGGAACCTCCAGATGCAGAGAGCCATTTGTATATGATTGTTGATTCTTCTACAGCAATGATATTCATACTTTCACATTTTATATCTAAGGAATGGTTACAAGATACCATTCTATTTTCTCTTGATATTTTAAGTGGATATTCATTTGCAATGAAGTTTTATATTATGTATTAATTAAACTATCATTCCATTTGTCTTTTCTAGGTCATGTGATGAATAAAAAAAGAAACAATACGGTATACAATTACATAAGCAATTAAAATAGAAGGTAGGGATTAAGTCTTCTTTAGTCATTGACCAGCCAGAAATTTTACAGCCCATAAAATATGAGAAGGATGCCTTCAATTTACTTTCTATGGCATGATTTCACTTCCTTTTCAAATCATACATTTCATCCTTGGAGTTGGGAGGATAGAGGATGAGAAGGAGAATAACTGGAGTCATATGTTGGGATTTCCTATAAGACTGGTGAGAAAGGGTCTCCTTATCTTACCTTAAGCTACTGTGCATTGCTCTGACTAGCAAGCAGAGTCCTGATGAAGTGTAAGGGTAGCCATCTGAAATAAGGCCACTGATCTAAAGGGGACAAGTAGATGATAAGAACAGAAGACAATGGAAACCCACCAGGTTCAGATAGAGTGTACAGTTTCCTCACTTTTACCTCATTCTACTCAACACCAACCACAGTCTTCTAACAAATGTCCTACTTGTTTACCAGTCTGTCTCTACCATTAGTTTAGAAGTTCTTTAAGGGCAAGGTCTGTGTGTCATTTTTCTTTTTGTCTCCAGAACTTAGCATAGAATTTGGCTTTTGATGTGGTGTACAAGAAATGCAGGCTGAATGACTCAAAAGATAAATTTGGCAATTATTTTGTAAGTATTAAACTAAAATGTCCCCAGACTCAGTCACACTATAGTAAGATTTATGTTGAAATTATCAGCATTTTTAGTAATTTATCCCAGAAAGACTTCTGTGTAACCCAGGGCAAGGAATGAGTTGCATCCTTCCCATCCAGCCTGATGCTTGACACCAAACCAGCAGAAGGTTATCTTACAGCTACCCTTTTTTTCTGTATGTTGGGAAAGCTCCAAGTACCAATAGCTCATTAGGGAGGGTGGGAGTGGATCAACTCCAGTGTTTAGATTCTCAAACTGTTTTCAGTTAGGAAATGACTTCTGTGTTTCCCCCACTCAGGTGTCTTTGATTAGCGAGAAGCACAAATATGCAGTCACACAGAAATGTGCTCCCTCATTCAGAGTACAAAGGTAATCAAGTGCTCAGCTGGCTGACATTTCTATACATTCCTTGACACACACAGATGCTTTGTGAACCTGGCTGGCCTATCCTTGTGCATTGCTGCCAGACCTCACTATGCTAACTAAGGAACACCCAGAGTTGTTTTTGTTTCTAATACTGGGGCCTTGCCCTATAGGATAGAGACATTCCACTGAGCAGCTGTGTGACCTTACAAAGCCCTGGCTCTGCTGTCCCTGGAGTTGTTTTAAGATTGTAGATGTGGATATTTCTCACTACTGACAAATGGTTGTGGATCACTAGGTCTTCAGAAGGGAATGTATAATAATTAATACTATATATGGTGTTTTATAGTATCCAATATTGACCTTTTCACTGTCCATTACATTCGGATTCTGGGTTCATATGAGAGCCATTGAGAAAAACAAGAATTGGTGGAGAGACTTCTCTTGCCCTCTTTTCTCCAATCTCCCCACCCCCAACTAACCCCACAGCCAGAGGGAATTTACCAGGTCTGATCAGCTTACTCTGTTGATAAAATGCAAGGGCTTCCCATAACTTTTCACATAAAGACAAAATTCTTTGTGTTCTACAGGTCCCTCCCTCCCTGTTCAAGGAATGTCCCCTCTAGACTAACCCTAACCCTTAAACCTCAAACCTCTTCTTCTTTGTACATGTGGTTCTCTTTATCCGATTCCCTCACCCAGATTTCCTGACTACATCAGCTCCTCCTAGAACAGGTTTCCACCTCATCATATGACTCTTCTTCATAGCATTTCTCCCAGGTGAAATTTTACATAGAGTTATGTGATTGCTTAATACAAATCTAGCCAACTCACAGACAAGAATCATTTCTGTTTCATTCTGTACTATATGCCAGTGTCCAGCACTGTTCCCAGCATGACACACAGTTAAGTCAATGGATTCCTGAGTTTAGATACTATCTAAGAAGTTTCCCTCATGCCCACACACTGCCTACACATATCCTTACCCTGTGTCTTTCTTGTGCTACCCATTCTTTTCATGGAGCCAAAAATTATTTCTTAAAAGAGGATTTGGTTCTTATATTTTAAGAAAGTCCATCATGAAGAGAAGATATTAAGAACAATTAGTTAGATAATATACTAGCTGGGTTATGCCTAAAGCATTTAAAACTTTACAATATGCCCCCAAATGTGTCTGCTTTCCTTAACCCACAAAACACACAGTATATTATCTTGGTTTGAACTTTGTATCTAGTTCATAATAGATGCTCAATAAAATGTATAATCTATATCAATATCCATTTATGTTTTTTGGCTTTATTTAGCCACCATACCAATAATTATTCCCTGTTTTATGTCAGTACAACCTAATAGTTAATGCACTTTTATAAATCCTATTTCAGTTGTTTTATATTTCCCAGGCAATATGATCTCAATTACATCATTCACAGCCAACTGTAAAATAAACATCTTCTGTCACTAGGTCCAGTAGATGCAAAACACTAGGAAATTTTAAACAAATATTTTGATTTTGTTTACATATGTGCCATCAGCTGCTTTAGAAAATCTACTTGGGAAAAAACAAAAATTACAGAAGAAGCACATATTGTGAACACCTGGATTTAGATACTCAACAAAAAGCCAGAAAGTAAACACTGCAATGTTAAACTCAATCATCCGGGAAAAAACCTACTTCCAAAGTGTATTTGAGATACTGTTTAATTTCACATGAAAGAGACTAAGTGGCAAAGCAAAGAAAAGAGAGCAGATGAAAAGTCTCACTATTGTGGAACCAGCTATGTCTCATCTGAGTAGGTGTTGGTGGATTGTTGGAAAGTTTAGAACACCCCAAATATACTGAGCTTCCCTTCTGCCTACACCCTTCCCAGCTGACAAAGAGGATCTTTTAACCATGGATTCCAGAAGCCCAATTACTAAGAAAGCACCAGCAGTTTAATTCAGTTAAACACCGAGAGCCATTGATATCTGAGCTCTGTGCTAAGCATCAGGAATACAGATTAGTAAAAGGAATTCTTTCCTTTAGAGTCTACAATTTAGTGAGGGCAAAAGTACCTGTGAATAATTGTGTAATATTCCTGATACATGCTGGAATAGAGGTTAGTGATCAGACTAGTGGTGGTTCAAAGAAGGAAATAATGAACTCTTGCAGAATTTAAGGAAGATTTTGTATAAGAAATAATCATTCAGTTGAGTCTTGGACTATGCATAGGAATTTCTCCAATATTTAGGTAATGAAATATGATTTGGCAATTGTGAAAAGGGTTACAAGTATGCATTCCAGGCAGAGAAAATGTCATTTCAAAACGAAAGAAGTGTGGCCAGGACTGCCCGAGGTCAGCACAAGTACAGGGATCAAATGCTATGTGCACCTGCCCTTGTGCCCAGGGCTGATGGACCCCAACGCCATGATCACACTGTTGCCTGGGTTATCTCCTCTACTGACGCGCATGCTCCACTCTCCTGTGGGATGCCATTTCCAAAACACAAGGTCAAAGATGAAATTATTAGGAATTTCAAGATGGCAACAGTAGATCATTAAACCAGGTGTGGGTGTTTTTTCTCAGTGCAGGACCCTGTGATAATACGTAGGTTTCTTGCACATGAAGTCAGCTCCATATTAGCATGCTTCTCAATATAGAGATGTATGGTCAAAACCATTCCGTTTTCCTCTCTATTCTACCCAATTCTGTTTGTTTGTTTATTTATTTGTTGATTTTTTTTTACAGTAGCTCCTTGTTGGTTATTTATTTTATTTTATTTTATTTTAGCTATCCATTTAAAACATAGCAGTGTGCACATGTCAATCAGAAACTCCCAGTCTACCCCTCCCCATCCCAACTACAAATTCATTCTCTAAGTCCATGAGTCTGTCTCTGTCCTCCAAGTAAGTTCATTTTTATCATTTTTTTTACATTCCACATAAAAGCAATATCATATGACACTTGCCCCAATTTAATATTATTTGGGCTTGAAACACAAACAAATTGGAGAAGGGGAGAAGGGAAATTGGGCAGCACTGGAATGAACCTGGGGCCAGATGCAGGACCTAGATTGTGCAAGACTTTATACAACATGTTGGAATTTGATGTTTATTCTGCAGGGTAAGAAATGCTGTTGAATGATTTCAGGCAGGATGTCACACGACCAGATTTGTAGATTATGAAATTCAATCTGGTGTTAATGTAGTGGGTTAATCTGAAGCGGGAGAATTGTGGCAGGAAAGCTAGGTATGAGCATTACAGGTAGGAATGTTTCACCTCCCTCCCCAGACTGTAGAGATTATGATTCTGTTGCCCATTGATGCCTGCCCTGTGTTCTAGTTCTGAATGTGCACACCCTATTTCTCACACTGGAGTGAAAATTCCTTGGTGCCTTTTAAATAGTAGATGCTTAATAACTATTTCCTGTGAAACTGAGGTTGCCTTAGTTATTTGAGTAATCACACCAAAATCTGGACTCCTATAGGTCTCAGTCTGTATTTAACCAAAATTACATTACCATAGGTAAATCAGTCTAGTAAGAAGAAAGGGGCTACCTGTGTTCACCAATGCTCTGGAATGAAGTTAAATACCGGAATGTGACCTTCATAAAGAAAAACTAAAAACAAACCATTGTATTGAGTAATAAATACATTAAATAAATCAAGTAATAAATCGATAGATGTTCATTGATCAAGGAAATTTCATTATAGTTCGATTTGTAGAGCAGAGGTGATGCCTATGGCACTGATACTTTGCGTAGATATCCTTTGCTGCATAGGATGGTGATGTCACAGTCCAGAGGGATTGGGGATTCTAATGTGAACAGGATGGAGCATTGTTTTCAGCCCCCACGTTAGACTCACCTGGGAGAGTTTAAAAATTACCTTTGTCTGAGTTCTAGCACAACTGAATTCAAATTTCTGGGAGTGAGACTTGGGTATCTAAATTTTTCCCAAGTTTGTTGAATTATTTCACCCATTTTAAAGCGATTTTTGTCCCAACAGTTATGCCTTTTCCAGAATGTCATGCAAATATAACCAGAGTATTTAGTCTTTGGCACCTGGTTTGTTTCACATAACATGACATTTTTGAGATTCATCATATTGTTGAAGTAACAGTAGTTCATTTCTTTATTCTCTATTGAGAATTCTGAACAGTATTCTACAGTATGGTTATTCATACCACAATTCATTTCTCCATTCACTCGTTTCTCCATTCACTCAACTTTTTTTTTTTTTTTTTTTTTTTTTTTTTTTTTTTTTTCTTTTTGCGGTATGTGGGCCTCTCACTGTTGTGGCCTCTCCCGTTGCGGAGCACAGGCTCCGGACGCGCAGGCCCAGAGGCCATGGCTCACGGGCCCAGCCGCTCCGCGGCATATGGGATCCTCCCAGACCGGGGCACGAACCCGTATCCCCTGCATCGGCAGGCGGACTCTCAACCACTGCGCCACCAGGGAGGCCCTATTCACTCAACTTTTAAAAGTCTTGCCAGTTGATTCTAGAGCATAGCAAGTGTTGAGAACCACAGACAAACTCCATTATGAATATTACTTTGTATTTTACTGAATGCTTTCACATGCTTCAGTTATCATAATTGTACTCATTGACTGAACATGATATATGTGGAAGAAGTTAGAATTACCAGAGACTAGTCTATAGACCACACTATCTGACACACATGGAAACTTTGGGTCATGTCTGCTTAACCATTGTTTTCTATTTGACATTACGTAAAATGTATGTACTGTCAATGGCATAATGAATTAGTACTACACACATCCAACTATCACTGTTATCAATAAGGCTTAGAAATGTGGGTGGAAGATTTATGAAAAAGACATTATTCACGTTCCAAATAATCTTCTCTTATCCATAAAAAGAAAGTGAGTGTCTATAAAGAGAGATCAGTTTTTGGAGCCATGCTTATTAAACTATCTAACGTGTACATATTTCTGACCACTTGGAAAGCATTATGAGAGTATTTTAGTATCCATGTCTATAAATTATGATTAAGAACAATTTATAAGGGTGCAGCCATTTCCTTCATAAATGCTTGGTTGGGACAGTTCATCTGTGCCTTTCCAGTCCTTTAAAGGCAACACTTAGAAGCAGTAGGATCAGAAACATCTTAGAAACTTCAACATCACAATGAAAGAGTGTATTTGTCAGCGTTTTTTTTTTTTTTTAAGTGAGTATATGGGGCAGTTTTTAAATTGCTGTGATTTAATAGATTAGGATGATATTACATACATAATGCAACTGAGAGTTATAATGATGTGGCTGGGGCCCCTGAAGACTCTATAGAGACTTTAGTAAGAGCTATGCTGATTGAGAACAAAGGACTGTTGGCCTACAGAAATCAAAATACCATTTTAGGGAATTTCTCTGATTTAAATGAAACTTGAACTTTATTTAAAAAGAATGAAGTGTGTGAAGTTATGTGATGATGAGACAAGATCAAGGACAACCTGAATTATGAATAATTTTTATTGATGTTCTTACATATTACAACCTCTCTCCACCATGAAAATGAGAACTGAGAACTGAACTCTTTGGGTCCGACATTATCCATGGTTATTGTAATCTCTTGACCTCAGGAAACAGAAGGGTTACCTGGAATTTCTAGAGTTTTTCTTGTCTGACCCTTCAAAAAAATCCCTTTACAGGATTATTATGAATCAACTTTACTTTTTACTCTTGAAACTTAATTGGTGATACTCATCAGACTTGAATGGTTATAAAAGTTTAGGGAGACTTAGTTCTCAGCCCTTTGCAGATCATTTCATTCATCTCAGTGCAAACGTTTTTCTTTTGGCAACTGAAGGGGAATGAAACATTGATTTCCCAGGGAATCTGTATTCTGTTCTCTCAATATACATGAACACACAGATATATTATTGAAGGAATCCTTCATTTCTGGGGACATGCCAAATCTTGCAAAGATAGCAGTGAGGTAATTCTAAAGTGAATGAAAGTTGTATCCTCTGACAGGGGGGAAGCTTCAAAAGAATTACCACAGGAATTAAAGAGAATCTTTAAAAAAGTGAAGTTAACTTTGGTGAATGAGGGTGATTTCTTCTTTGTTTATGAAGAACTTATTATTCCAAGTTAATATCTAATTAAGTAGCTTGAGTATTCAACTGAGTTGAATAGCATCTCCCCCCCAAATCCGTGTCTTTTCTGGAACCTTAAAATGTGGCCTTATCTGGAAATAAGTTCCTTGCAGATGTAATTAGTTAATATAATGTCATACTGGAGTAGAGTGGGCCCTCAATCCAATATGACTAGTGTCCTTGCAAGAGAAAGTAAAGAGACACAGAGACACAACACAGAAGGAAGACAACCAAGTGAAGACGGAAGCAGAGATTGGACTTACACTGCCACAAGCCAAGGAACACCTGGGGCTACTAGAAATTAGAAGAAGCAGGAAGGACCTTCCCATAGAGGCTGAGGTGGGAGCATGGCCCTGCCAACATTTTGATATTGAACTTTTAACCTCCAGCACAGTCAGATAATAAATTTCTGTTCTTTTAAGCCATCCAGTTTCAGGCACGTTGTTTACAGTAGCCCTCGGAAATTAATACAGCTTGTCTCTGATTGATTTCTGACCAAAGTGAAAAATTAGAGGTTTACCATTCTATAGACTGGTGGTCTAGGAGGAATCAGGAACATTTTAGAAAACAAAGGGAACAGCATCTCACTTCTGCCCACTCATGACTTCATCACCATGTCACTTGTGTGATCTCTGAGCTATTAGTATCAGGATCACCTGGGGTGATCAAAATGCACATTTCCTGCCCAGACTCAAACCTGTTAGTTTGAAGTATCTGGTTAGAGCCAAGGGATCTGAATTTTACTAAGTTTCTTATATCATTCTTGTGAATGCTAAAATTTTGGAATCATTACCATACGGAATGCTATCTATTACTGTCTTTGAGAGATCATCAAAAGAAAATCCATCAGTCGTTTGAAGGTCAACAAAAGACTCAATCTGCCCTCAAGACTCTATATGAGGTCAAGTGAAATCCAAACATCAGACAGCATCAGCGAACCACCTAGGACCACCAGTTCTCCTACTGGGACATAGAACTTGCCAACAATACATCCAAGCGACCCTTAAATTTCCTCCTGCTCCCCAGCCCCTACATCAGGTAATGGCAACAAATAATTGGTCTTGGGCTTCCCTGGTGGCACAGTGGTTGAGAGTCTGCCTGCCGATGCAGAGGACGCGGGTTCGTGCCCCGGTCCGGGAAGATCCCACATGCCACGGAGCGGCTAGGCCCGTGATCTATGGCCACTGAGCATGCGTGTCCAGAGCCTGTGCTCCACAACGGGAGAGGCCACAACAGTGAGAGGCCCGCGTACCCCCAAAAATAATAATAATAATAAAAAAATAATTGGTCCTCTTACCTTATGTCAAAACCATAGCAGCTAGAACTCAGAAAAATTGAGGAGAAATATGGAACCTACAGAGTGTATAACTTGCTACCAGTCTGGTGTTCTTTTTTAACCCCTTATAAAAATAAAAATGACAAGCTTTCAAGATAAATTAAAAATCATTACCAAGATTAAATTTACAGAAAAAAAAAAAAAAAAACTCTTCTGAAGAGAAATTCCATTTATCAAGAGTTTTTCAATCACATAAATCTGAAATTACATTTATATTAAGTAAATGAGGCACTTAATTGGTTGAAGGATTTGAAATGGAAATTCTAAATCACTCCTTTTATGTTTCAGACTATCAGGAATCTTTATATTCACACAGTGCATGTACAATTTATGCAAACGAGATAACTCGTGTATGCTTTATATAAATATAGAAGTTTGTGATTGTAATTAAGGTTTTCCTCTTATTTCCTCTACAAATTGTTTTGGACTTTGAAAAGTTTAAGAAGCACAGAAAACACTAGAGAACAATGTAACAATTAACCATGCAGCTACTCCCCAATGTTAACAAACTTTGTAATATTTCTCTATAATATTATCATGAATAAAATACATAAAGCCAAAATGTAGGCTTTCTTTATTTGCTTCTTGAGCCCATTCTTGTCACTTCTATAGAGGCAGTCACCATCCTGTCTCCCTTTCTCCCTGTTACTTATATCTCCATGGTTATGTATATGTATATGTAAATGTATTTGTTTTTATTCAATTTTACTATTAAATAGGATTCTATCATTTGAATATAAAACAGTTTCTTTTAGATATTTTCCAAATCATGAGTTATTTATTTTTCCTCAGTCTTCACAATATTGAGGCTATCATAATATTTTAAATATTGTAAATTCTACATGTTTTTTCTTTCATATTTGATAAATGGTATTGTTGGTATAAGGACAGTACTGATTTTTATATTTTAGCCTTCTAGATAGTACCCTGGTCTTATTTGTTTTTTCTGTAGAATACTGCAACCTTTCTATTTAGTCAATAATATCATCTGCATATAAAAATAGTTATTCTTTCTTTAGATTGCCTATTGAATGACTTGGGATCTTTATGGAGGAGACATAATGTCAGGCTTACAGTAAGGTTGAGTGTTCCTGACATTAATAGGAATATTTCTGATGCTACAAAATAAGAATAATTGTCATTAGGAACACAACTTTCTTCTAGTAAATTACTATTATGTATTTCTTCAGAACTAGGTCAATAGGAGAAAGATATAGAGAGTTTCTAAAGGCTTCACAGAAAAAAAAAGTCAGCACTTTATAACGTGAGAGAGAAAGATAGAACTCACAGCCATTTTTCACAAAGAAATGTGTATAACTAGTTGATGACCTGAAGAATCTCTTCATACAGTGGATCCTAGACATAACACACAGGGAAGATTTTTTTTACGTTAGTTATTACTATTATTTTGTGTTTTTTAAACATCTTTATGGAGTATAATTGTTTTACAATGGTGTGTTAGTTTCTGCTATATAACAAAGTGAATCAGTCATACATATACATATGTCCCCATATCTCCTCCCCCTTGCATCTCCCTCCCTCCTATCCTCCCTATCCCACCCCTCTAGGTGGTCACAAACCCCCGAGCTGATCTCCTTGTGCTATGCAGCTGCTTCCCACTAGCTATCTATTTTATGTTTGGTAGTGTGTATATGTCCATGCCACTCTCTCACTTTGTCACAGCTTACCCTTCCCCCTCCCCATATCCTCAAGTCCATTCTCTAGTAGATCTGTCTTTATTCCTGTCTTGCCCCTGGGTTCTTCATGACATTTTTTTTTCTTAGATTCCATATATATGTGTTAGCATACCATATTTGTTCTTCTTTTTCTGACTTACTTCACTCTGTATGACAGACTCTAGGTCCATCCACCTCACTACAAATATCTCAATTTTGTTTCTTTTTATGGATGAGTAATATTCCATTGTATATATGTGCCACATCTTCTTTAAAACTAAAAATAGAATTACCATATGACCCAGCAAACCCACTATTGGGCATATACCCTGAGAAAACCATAATTCAAAAAGAGTCATGTACCAAAATGTTCATTGCAGCTCTATTTACAATAGCCAAGACATGGAAGCAACCTAAGTGTCCATCATCAGAAGATTATTTTTTGAACCATCCTCTTCAATATATAACACAAATAATTAGACTAATATTTATAAAGTTAAATGAATAATAATTTTGACAGCAAAAGAAATGCAGTGAATGTTTTCTTTTTCTGAACTTCCTATAATAATCATACAACTAAATATAAATAAAACATAAAATAAACTTTACTACATGAAAAAGAAAAAAGAATGAATTGATACATCCAAATTATATTATTTGCCTTTTTTGTACACAGGGGAGAAGACAGTATAACAACATAGAGTGTTGCAGTAATGAATAAAACATAGTTTCCATTTTTGAGCCTTAAAAAGTAAATATTATACAAATTTGATTTAAAATTAAATATTAAAATATTAAAAAATATTTCCCTTTATTTCTTATTTTTATCATAATGGTATTGTATTTACAATACTTCTGAATTTACTGAGATAATCACATTTTTTTATACTGTATACTGAATTTACTGAGATAATCACATTTTTTTTATACTATAAAATTGCTCAAACTTTTGACCTTGAACATTCTTGTATTCCTGGGATGAACTCAACTTTATTATAATTTTTATTAATATAGTGGGAATACAATGTGATGGGACTCTATATAGAATGTTTTTATTTACATTCACAAGTGTGATTAGTTTATTATTTTTCTTGTATCTTAATGAGTTTTACTATAAAACTGCATTACCATTTAATGCAGTTACATTTTCTGAAATAATTTGTAGAAGATATGAATTATCTACTCCTTGGACTTTTAATATAAGCTTGCCTGTAAAATCCTATAAGCCTGTTTTCCTTTGGGGTTGAAGGTGGGGATTAAACAGGCTGGGAGATAGTTTTTGTTTTAATAAGCAATTTATTTACTTTAACAGTTATTTGTCTATTAGAGTATTCTGTTTCTTATTTTTAACAGCTTTGTTAATGTACAATTTATATGCCGTAAAATTCAATGTAAAATTCAATGAATTTTAATAAATTTGCAGAGTTGTGCAATCAACACCACGATCCAATTTTAAAACTTCCATCACACCAAAAGATCTCTTATGCCTATGTGCAATCATTTCTCTTTCCCATCCCCAGCCCTAAGTTACCACTAATCTATTTTCAGTCTGACAGAGATTTGTATATTCTGAGCATTTCACATAGATGGAATCATACAAAATGTGGTCTTTTGTGTTTGATTTTTCTTTCACTTAGCATAATGTTTTGAGATTCATCAATGTGGTAGCATGTATTAGTAATTCATTTTTAAATTTTATTATTTATTTTTTCTTGAGTTTGTTTTGAAACTTCTATATTCCCCAATATTTTATTTTGCTTATGATTTACAATTTATAGATAAACTTGTTGATTGAATTATACAATTATTCTCATAATAACTTAAACCTTTTGTCATTATGATTCCTATTTTTTTGTTCCAAGTATACTTTTATTTGTGCTTGCTTTCTTTATTACTTTTTTTGAAAAATATGAAAAAGAGTCATACTTTTAATGTCTTTCAAATAACCAGTTCTTATGGATTATCTCTATACCATTTGTTTCATTTTCATTCTTTATTTCTTTGCATCATTTTACATCATTTTATCTATTGGTCCTTCTTAATTTCTTTCATGAAATAATTTATTCCATGTATTTTCACTCTTTTTTAGAGGTTTATATATTTTTCTACTTTAAGCACTAAAGTGTATCCCACAAGTTTTAATATATGATACCTTCATTATAATTTATTTATAAATACTAAGTACTTTAAAAATATGTGCCTTATCTACCATATCTTTATAGTCCTTTTTTTTTCCTGACCTCACAACTAGTGAGATAATTGCTCAGCTAAATTTGATATTTATCCATCTCTTGCACTTATTTATACTTTTAATACACATATATTGTTCCCTAAACCTGCAGCTGCATGCCATTCAATAACATTTATATAACACAATTTATTAATTTATATTTTTGAGGAGCACTTAGGTTATTTGCAAACTATTTCTATTATAAGTAGTACCTCTGCAAACATTTTTGTATATGTCTTTATTTTTATTTTTTTATTTTAACATCTTTATTGGAGTATAATTGCTTTACAATGGTGTGTTAGTTTCTGCTGTATAACAAAGTGAATCAGCTATACATATACATATATCCCCATATCTCCACCCTCTTGCATCTGCCTCCATCCCACCCTCCCTATTCCACCCCTCTAGGTGGCCACAAAGCACCAGGCTGATCTCCCTGTGCTATGTGGCTGCTTCCCACTAGCTGTCTATTTTACATTTGGTAGTGTACATATGTCCATGCCACTCTCTCACTTTGTCTCAGCTTACTTTTCCCCCTCCACATATCCTCAAGTCCATTCTCTGGTAGGTCTGTGTCTTTATTCCCATGTTGCCCCTAGGTTCTTCATGACCAATTTTTTTTTTTTTTTTTGGATTCCGTACCTATGTGTTAGCATACAGTATTTGTTTTTCTCTTTCTGACTTACTTCACTCTGTATGACAGACTCTAGGTCCATCCACCTCACTACAAATATCTCAGTTTCGTTTCTTTTTATGGCTGAGTAATATTCCATTGTATATATGTGCCACATCTTCTTTATGCATTCATCTACTGACACTTAGGTTGCTTCCATGTCCTGGCTATTGTAAATAGAGCTGCAATGAACATATTAGTACATGACCCTTTTTGAATTATTTGTCTTTATATACATGATGAGAGGTCTCCTAGAAGGTAAAAGAGCTTAATTTCTGAATCATAGGGCATGGGGATGTTCAACTTTACTAGATTTTCAAATTTTTCTCTGATGAGCATTTCAGTCGAAAGGAAGAGAGTAGATAGGGTGGAGAGGAGAAAGCTTCATAATTCTTTGTCTGAAATTGAGTCACATGAGTACACATAGCTACAAGGGCAACTGCAAAATGTGTCTCTAGGTCAAAAACATATGCATAACCAAAACTTAAAGGGATACAATTCCTATTGATAAAAAAAGTGGGGGAGGGGAGAATGTATTCTAGGGTATGGTAACCAGCCCTGCAAAGGACAGGCCTCCATACATCCAAGAATCTGTGTGTCTCTTCTTCCCACATTAGCACTATTACCCACTCAAGGGTGATGACCTCTCCCTGCCCAAGGGACAGAATCTACTGGATCTGCCCTTCCCCATGCCCAATGCACAATGGGATTGGAATAGGAACACCCATGTTTAAAGAAAGCAGACTGATTGTAAAGTGTTTAATATCACCCATTTTCTGGGGGCAGAGTTTTTCTAGTCCTTGCTGTCCTGAGAGAGAAGTCTTCATAACTTCTAGATATCTGGGTACATCTGTGAAAAGATCTACGGCTCATAACCTAAAATGAGTAACTCATCCTTTGTTCACATTGATGTATTGCCTCAAGTGTTAGCTTGACACTCATGACTCATCATTTTAATGGTTCTGGACATTTATTCAAAACTCTTTTGTCCTTTCTTGCTCTGGAAGGTTAAAAGACAAGTTCATTGAAAATATATTGGGTTTTTGTGAATCTTCCCAGAAAATGCTCCATGAAATTGTGGTCTTGAGTTACACATATAACTCAAGACACTGCTTGATATTTCTACCTACGGTATTATAAAAGACAACAATAGTTTAATAAAACAGTATGCATGACTTTTTTCAGAGTCACTGTAGCTCAAGAGACTCTATAGATTTAGCCATATCTTATAAGAATAGAACAGTTATATAAGTTAAGACATTTTGCTAGGTTTTAGAGCTTTCAGTTGAGTGTAACCATTGTCTTAGGCAGATAATTTGGAAAATTAATTTATTGGTATATTATGGATAAGATAGTCATTTAATTTCAACTTTAAAATGCATTGAAATATTATTATTGTAAAAAAGAGAACAACTGTAAAATTATATCAATATTTTGTAAAAATTTTGTCAATATTTTGCAATAAAATACATTTAGGGGAATGGAAGTCTCATATATTGCTGGAGAAAGCATAAAGTTATGTATTTCTGTATAGAATGTATTGATAATATCAATGAAAATATTAATGAACATGTATTTAGTGTAGAATCTTGCTATTGAGAATTAACCTTATCAGTATCCATCAATAGGAAAATTTTAAAATTCTGTATGGTATATGCATAAAGGCAATGCTATGAAGGAGAAAAAAATAAGGTAGACATTTGTATTAGTTTTCTATGTTGTGTAATTAATTACCACAAACTTGTAGCTTACAACAATATACATTTATTATATCACAGCACCTGTGGGTTGGTAGTCCAGGCACTGCTTAGTTAGTGCTTCTGCTCAAGGTCTCAAAATGCTACAGTGAACTTCTGACTGGGTTGTGTTCTCATACAGAAGCTCATTCGGGGAAGAATCTGCATCCATAGTTACTCAGGTTGTTGGCAGAATTCGTTTCCTGGTGGTTGTAGGATTCATTTCCAATTTATGCTGGCTATTGGCTGAAGGTCACCCTCAGCTCCCAGAGGCCATAATTCCTACAGGCTGCCAGCTGTTCCTTTCCACTTGGTTGCTTACTTCATCAAGCCGGTAAGAAGATTCTCTAGAAAGCATCTGCTAGCAAGACAAAGCCTTATGTCTTATTAATCACTGGAGTGACATCCCAATCCCATCACTTTTGTAATATTTTATTGACTAGAAGCATGTCATAGGTCTGGCCTATACTCAAAAGTGAGAGGATTATATTGGGGTTGGCCAAAAAGTTCATTTGTAAGATGTTAAGGAAAAACCCGAATGAACTTTTTGGCCAATCAAATACATGGGTGTCAGGGATCATGGAGGGACCACCCTAAGGTCTGTCCATCGCAGCTTTTATGTGCTGATAGGGAATAATTTCTGAGCTATGTTACTGAGAAAAGAAAAAGGTGTTTATATTGCATGTGAACGTGTGTTCACACACATGTGTGTGAACATGTACGTGCACGTGTTTAATTTTGCCTCTGAAGAAAAGCAGTGGAGGAAACGGTATTTGGAGTGGAAAGAGGATTAACAAGTAATTTTCTATCATTTTTTCAATGTTGTAGCTTTCAGGTGTGTGTATATTAACTGTGTTAATAGAGGAATTAATTATTTTAAGTTTATGGCCTTTTATGGCTATTTTTGATGACTAAACCAAGAATAATCACTTTTCCAAAACAAAACAACCAAAAAAGAGCATTTGGCAAAGAATTTGGTAATCTAGGTTCTGATTTTTTCTTTGCCTTGAGCAATCTGCAACATTACCTAGACATTCTGAACCTCAGTGTTGTTACTTTTATTTTGGTAAGGTTGGAATAAATAATGTCTTAAATCTCTTTCTAATACAAATCAATCAAATACTGGATAGGTAGTCATCTAAATAATATAAGTATTAAAATGTAGCAATTTTTTTATAAAGAATGATCTTAAAAGCATGGAATGGAATTAGGCTAGGAGCCTGGAGGAAACTATTATACACACAAAGCCCTGATGGAATTGAGGAAGGACAGAGAGGGGAGAAAAGTTTGAATGAGAAGAAAATGGCATCAAATCACAGGGAGCAGAGCCTTGGGATTAGGGTAAATCTTGTGTTGAAATGTCTTAGAATTCATTAGAAGAAGACAGATATCCTCTGCATAACATTTATGTGCAGCCAGAATGTTTTATTTTTATTTTTAACTTTAATTAAATTTTTACTTTGATATATTTGTAGATTCACATGACATGAATCTTTATTCATTTTCTCCCAATGATAACATTTCTTGCAAAACTATAGCACAATATTATAAGCAGGATACTGACATGGATACAGTCAAGACATAGTGTCCATCAGCAGATGAATGTATAAAGATGTGGTATTTATAAACAATGGAATATTATTCAGTCATAAAAAGAATAAAATTTTGTCATTTGCAAAAAAATGAATGGACCTGGAAGGTATTATGTTTAGTGAAATAAGTCAGAGAAAAATGAATACTCATTGTTAATACTTATATGTGGAATCTAAAAAATAAAACAAATAAATGTATATATCAAAACAGTCTGCTTGACTCACAGATATAGAGAACAAACTAGTGGTTATCAGTGGGGAGAGGGAATGGGGGAAGGAGCAAGGTAGGGGTAGGGGGTAAAGAGATACAAACTATTGTGTATAAAATAGAGAAGCAGGCTTCCCTGGTGGCGCAGTGGTTAAGAATCCACCTGCCAATCAAGGAGACATGGGTTCGAGCCTTGGTCCAGAAAGATCCCACATGCTGTGGAGCAACTAAGCCCGTGCACCACAACTACTGAGCCTGCTCTCTAGAGCCCACAAGCCACAACTACTGAAGCCCACATGCCTACAGCCCGTGCTCCGAAACAAGAAAAGCCACCGCAATGAGAAGACTGTGCACCACAATGCAACTAGAGAAAACCCGTGTGCAGTAACGAAGACCCAACTCAGCTTAATTATTTATTTAATTAATTAATGTATTTCTGACAGCCTTCCTGAATTGAACATCATCTGGACAATTGTAAGAGACAAATAAAAAAAAATAGATAAGCAATAAGGATATATTATACAGCACAGGGAAATACAGCCACAGTTTTGTAATAACTTTAAGTGGAGTATAACCTATAAAAATATTGAATCACTATGTTGTACACCAGAAGCTAATAAAATATTATAAATCGACTATACTTTAATTTTTGGAAAAGTTCTTTCACCAAGAGACAGTTTAAAAATTTTAATAGACTCTATTTTTGAAAGCAGTTTTAGGTTCAGAGCAAAATTGAATGGAAGGTACAGAGATTTCCAATATACCTCCTGCCCTCCGGCATGCATAGCCTCTTCCATTCTCAAAATCTCCCACCAGAGTGGTGCATTTGTTACAACTGATGAACCTACACTGACATATCATTATCACCCAAAGGCCATCATTTAAGTTAGTGTTCACTCTTGGTGTTGGACATTCTGTGAGTTTGGACAAATATGTAATGATACACAGCTAACATTATAGTATAACTGTTCTAAACATTCTCTGTGTTCCACCCCTGTGCTCCTGTCTCTCCTCTCACTCCTGGTAACCATGGATATTTTCACAGTCTCCATAGTTTTTCCTTTTTCAGAAACAATATTGTTGGAATAACATAGTATGTAGACTTTTCAACTCAGCTTCTTTCACTTAGTAATATGCATTTAAATTCCCTTCATATCTTTTCATGGTTTGATAGATTACTTCTTTCTGACACTGAATAATATTCTATTGTTTGGATGTACCATAGTTTATTCACCGACTGAAGAACACCTTTTTTGCTTCTAAGCTTTAGCAGTTATGAATAAAGCTGCTAAAAATACCCATGTGCCGGTTTTTTTGTGGACATAAACTTTCAACTCATTTAGGTAAATACCAAGTAGTATAATTGCTGGATCATATGATAAGGGTATATCTAGTTTTGTAAGACACTGTCAAAGTGCCTTCCAAAGTGGCTGTACCATTTTGCATACCCACCAACAATGAATGAGTTCCTGTTGCTCCACATTCTTGCTGGCATTTGATGTCAGTGTGCTGGATTTTTGCCATTCTCACAAGTATGTAGTGGTATCTTACTGTTTTAATTGGCATGTTCCTGATGAACTTATGAATGTGGAACATCTTTTCATTTGCTTATTTTCTATCAGTATGTCTTATTTAGTGAGATGTCTGTTCAGAAATTTTGCCCATTTTTTAATCAGGTTGTTTGAATTTTTTAATTTTGATGAGATCCAATTTTTCCATTTTTGGATGTACTTTTATGGTGTCAAGTCTAAGATCTCTTTGCCTAATTATAGATCCTGAAGATTATCTCCTGTTTTTATTTCTAAACATTTTATAATTTTATGTTTTACATTTAAGTCCATGATCCATTTATAATGAATTTTTATATAAGCTGTGAGACAGATTGATGTTTGTATATTTTCCCCTATAAATATGCAATTGTTTCAGCACCATTTATTAAAAAGTCTATCTTTCCTCCAATTTAATTGCTTTTGCACCTTTGTCAAAATCAGTTGGACATATATGTGTAGATGTGTTTCTGGGTTTTCTATTCTTTTCCATTGATCTATGTGTACTTCTTTTCAAGTACCACACAGTCTTGATTACTGTTGCTATATATCTAGAAATTAAGTAGAATTACTTTTCCCAATTTTATTTTTTTTGAAAAAATTAAAAGTATTTTTAGTTAAATCTATAATTTAACTAAAAGTAATTTTCTAGTTATTTTGCCTTTCTGCATAAACTTTAGAATATTATATATTCATTACATATTATATCTAATATATATAATATACATAAACTTTATACATTTATCTCCAGTTATTTATATCTTTTATGATTTCTTTCTTTGAATGTGACTTTTGGCATATAAGCCCTGTACATGCTTTGTTAGATTTATACTAGGTATTTCTCTTTTTTTAATGATTGCAAATGATATTTTATCTTTAATTTCAGTGCTCAAGTGTTCATGGATAGTATATAAAAATACAAACAGTATTTGTATATTTATCTTACATCCTATGACCGTTTTGAACTCACTTATTAGTTCTAAAAGCTTTTTTTTGATGATTTTTTTTTAGATTGTCTACACAGACAATCATGGCATCTGCAAATATGGACAGTTTAATATATATTTTCCTTTCTGATCTGTATGTGTTTTACCCCTTTTCCTTATCTTATTGTACTGGTTAGTACTTCCAGCACTATGTTGAATATCCTTGCCTTGTTTCTGAATTTTGGGGTAAAGCTTTCAGTCTTTCACCACTAAGGATAATGTTATCTATAGATATTTTTAGATGATCTTTATTAAGTGGAGGAAGTTCTTTATTTCTACTTTGATGAAAGTGTATTTTTGCTTGTTTATTTAAATAACGAAAGGATATTGGATTTTTTCAGATACTTTCCTGTACCAATTGACATGGTAATGTGATTTTTCTTCTTTAGCCTGTTAATATGCTGGACTATGTTGATTGATTTTTGAATATCAAACCAGACTTGCATCCCTGGAAGAAACTCCCCTTGTTTATAGTATATAATTATTTTTATATATTGCTGAATTCTATATGTTAATATTTTTTAGGGACTTTTGCATCTGTATCATGAGTAATATCGTTCTGTAGTTTTGTTTTTTATACTTTTTATATTGTTTTGGTATCAGGGTATTACTAGTTACAAAAATTAAACTGGAAAGTGTTCCCCCTTCTATTTTCAGAAAAAAAAACAGTATAGGATTGGTATTAACTCTTCCTTAAGTATTTGGCATTTCAGTGAAAACATCTGACTCTGGAGACTTCTTTTTTTGGAGTTTTAAAATTATTAAGGAATTAAATATCCTTAGTATTCATAGTGCTATTCAAATTATTTATTTAATATATCCAGGGTTGGGGTCCAGCAAGTATGAAAAAATCAGGTCCCTACTTGGCCTTCTCTGACACCACACTGGCAGGGGTGTATTGGGAAGACTTTCATCTTCACAAGGGTAGAAGTCCTAGGCTCCCCACTCAGGTTTTGCTGACATGGATGAGGATGGGCTCTTTCTGCAGGGTTTGGCTAGAATAGAAAAGTTATTTTCTAAAAGCTTTCTGTCTAAGCTAAGCTGCCTCTTTCCTGGTCCTTTGGCTAGAGTGAGAAGACTTTTGTTGAGGCTTTTGTTTTGTCTATTCCTGTTGGCATTTCCAGGTTACCTGTTTGTTCTGCTCCAGGTCTGCAATATATGAGACTAAAATAAAATCCTGGGAACTTGCCACCATGCGGTCCCCTGGTCCCAAGGTCTCTAGATAGTCTTCCTTCTTTTCTCTGCCTTTTAGAATCTTCTTATATTTATTCTATATATGCCCAGAGTTTATAGCTATACTTAATGAAAAGTACGGTCTATTCCTTCTTCCCAGAAGCAGAAGCCAAAACAACTTTTTAAAATATGAATTTATGTCCTATCTCATCTCACCAAAGATTTGAGACAAATTAAAAAATAATGATAGCTAGACTGACACTTTTGACAACATAGATTTAAGTGGATTTTTTTTTTTTTGGGTGCAATTTTCAAGAAAGACAGATGACTTAATTCTCAGTACTTCCATGACGTGTTTTCCAGTGTTTCCATCCTTAGGGGATGTTCCCTATTCTAATAGAACACACAACCTGGGGAATTTAGTATTTACTATTAAATAAATAAATAATATATGCACAATAGAAATACTTGTATTGTCTCTTTCCTCTAATTACAATTTAGTAACCAAGAACAGAACTTCCCAAAAGGTATGGGTCTAGCACACTGATATGCTTAGGTAAAAGTGCCCCATACATTGAACCCATCAGTTCTCAGTGTGACTGGGTTGTCCATTGGTACTAAATTTGATGATCTCGTGCCATGAAAGCATTCTCAGTTTTCCTGAGGGTGTTAAACAAACATCATTTTCTGTGTGTTATGAGGTGTAAATGTTTGAAAGGCTTTGCCTTGTTAAAAAAGAGACCATACAGTGCTGTGAAAGGGGTATGCAATTGTTCTCCTATCATAGATACTATCAACTATTTTTCTAAGGTGGTTGTGTATATTTTTTCTTTTACCAGCAACCTGAGTGTTCCAAGTTCTCCACACCTTCATCAACACTTGTCAATATCAATATTTTAATCATATTCTGGTGGCTGTTTCAGTATCCCATTATGGTCTCAATTTTCATTTTATACATTTCCTAAATTTTTAATTCTCACAATTCTCTTAATTCTTTCCATTACCAGTTAGTTCAAAATTTTTCTAATTTCTATTTTAATTTTCTTTTTTACCAATGAATTAATTTAAGATGTATTACTTAATTTCCAAACACTTGATTTTTTTGCTAGCTATTTTATTTTTTTGTTTTATTTCTAAGCTAATGTCCACTGGGATCAGAGAATGTACTCTGCATGATTTCAATATATGGTCTTTCCCCATATCTATTTGACCCTGTCCTAGATAGATTGTTACATTCAGTTCTTCATTCATTTATTTAATAATTTCTCCAGAGATTAAGCATGTAATGGTAAGCCCAAAGAAAATATCATTTTAAAGTTTCCCAGACTGTGAAACATGAAGATAAGCAGAATAAGACCCTGTGTATATGTGTGTATGTGTACCTCAAAAATAATTTGATTTTCTTTATAGTTTTTAATATTTTGCTTCTGGTTTTTTAATTGATATCTGAAAACCCCAACTCTCTCCTTACCTTGAGCACAATAATATACACTTGTTTCTAATTTAATTTTTATTTTGATGTCTGCCATAGAGATCATTTTATTCTCCACGACACAAAGGATTAGACAGGTTAAGTATTTATTATCTTACAAATGATGAAAGGGAGATTTAGAGTCTTCTCTGAGGAGTATAAGACCCACTTACCTCTGTCATAAGACCAATTTCAATATTAAATGGAACAACATAAGTGAGATTCCTTTGTAATACTGTTTAAAATTATAACTCTTGTTACCAATTATCACTCTTTTGGAGTTAACTCTGTAGTAGTAAGGTACTACTCCTTATTAATAATCCTTTTTCGAAACATGGGATCGACTTTTGATAATTTTTATGCCTAATTATAAATCAGTTATGTACACGGTTTACTTCCTCAAAGACGTTGAAGAGTTAATGTTTGGGTTTTCAGCCTAATTTTGCCAGAAGTTTCCTTTCATTTTTTGTAGACAAAGAAAGCAAAGACTCAGAAGAAGTACAATAAAAAAGCCTAGAACTTAGATTTAAGAGGCCTTTTTGGGTGGAGACTCTGTGGCAGTTGTATGCTTTAATCTTGACCTACACTTCCTTTTCCTTTTAAAAATAAACTCTAAGCATTGTTTCTTGGATATAATTGTAAGTGATCTTTCCAGAAAAAGAACAACTTTATTTTGAAAGAATCTAGTAAGTACCACTGAAACTTGTATGATGGAAGGTTGGTTAGATTCTAAATGGCTAAAACTGGAAATTCCACAGACCAAAACATTCTTTAATTGTAGCTAAGCAGCACACACTGAGGGAAGAATCCTTTCTAGTTCTAAACCATTTAGACTAAGATATTTCATAAAATTGAGGTTTTCTTTGAAATGACTTTAGTGAGATTTTATTTTAAGAATCAGCATACAAGTTAGTGCCATTGTAAACATAGGACTTGTTTTGTTTTTCTCCAAAAATGATGTATTCTTTTGAGCATAGCTGGAAAATACAGAACCAGCCAATATTAATTTTGTGGCGTTCAGCTAATCTAAATAGGCAAATGCTGGCATATCCCCTTTAAATGTAATATCTTGGTCTGTCATCTCTTGCATAGTGGGAATGTTCTGGAATTGAAAGAACCTTTGTTTACATGAGGAAAATAATGGCCTGAGTGCCCTGTAATTGATTTTAAGGGCCCAACACTGAAACAAGTAATACAGTATTTCATTACTGCAGTGAGTTTCATGAATCAATCTAAATAAGTGTGTTTTCTTTGCAGACTTTAATCAATGCAAACAAATTTGCAGAGTTCTTACCTGGTGGGGAGAAAAGTGCCAACAACTGTATGAGTTTGAGAAGCCTTTTGGGTGTTCTGAAATATCATTTTAAAAATGTTTCCAGAGCTTGAATTTTTTCAGTAAACTTCTAAAACTACCAAATAACATTATATGCTGGATGCTTGGAACCATAAAAAAAAATAATTAATTTATCCAAAGTGCCTTTTGTTATTATAATTCAAAGTTGTCTTACTTATACAAAATATAATGTTTTAAATTAAAACATGCAGAAGACATGCATATATTTAGGTTTAGTAAAATACAAATTTCTTGACGACTGTATTAAGAAGAATCTTGCTTCCAGTTATCCCTGTCTGTGTCTACGGACCAAAAAACATGTACAGAGATTTCTTAACATCAGTACTAGGACATTTGTGTATGCTGGCCTGCCTGCTTTTCTTTCTGTCATACATTTTTATTGAGAGCCTATTCTAGGCTAGACAATTTGCTGAAAGCTAGTGATATAAAGGTGAGTAAGACAAGGCTTCTGTTAGAGCCCATGAGGAAGTGTGCAAATGTCTAAGTTCTAGCCGCTATAACAGAATACCATAGACTGGGGGCTTATAAACAATAGAACGTGTATTTCTCACAATTCTTGAGGCTGGGAAGTCCAAAACCAAAGTGCTGATAGATTCGGTATCCAGTGAGATTTCTCTTCTTGGTTCATAGACAGTTTCTTCTCGTTATGTCATTACATGGAGGAAGAGTGAGGGAGTTCTCTGGTGCCTCTTTTATAAGGGCAAAGCCCTTGTGACCTAATCACCTCCTAGTGGACCTACTTCCAAATGCTATCACATTGAGGATTAAGTTTCAACAAATGAATTTTGGGGACATATATGTTTAATCTATAGCAACATATAAACAAAAATTTCAATATAGATTATGTTATACAGAGTTTTAATCAAAGTGGGGCAGAGCATGAATGGATAGAATAATTCAAGAAGTGAGAATCAGAAATGACTTCACAGATGAGACATAATTTAAGCAGGGCATTGAAGAGATATTAGACAAACTTAAAAAGAAGATAATTTCTGTAAATACTAAGAGCACGTGCTAACACTTAGTTCAGCAAAATAATCCAAGTAAAAATGTAATAGACACCAAAATCAACTGTGAGTTTCTTTCAAATGACAGTTACCCCTTTTCCTTGTCATCTCATGATTATCCTGGGTCTGACAACCCCTGCTCAAGCTTAACCTCAGAAAGGAGTCATGGTAAGTGATGTGACAGTGTTACCTCCTTCAGGTACATGGGAGACAGAAAAGAGTTTAGAACAACTGGTTAGTGCAAAACTACCATTGAAACATGGATGAACTCCTTAAACTGTTTAAAGAGTCAGCTGGAGCAGCAAGAGCATTCTATATCCAATGACACATGGCAAGCAAGTGTACCTGTTCCAAGAATGAAGATAGCCACACAAGCGTTTCTCTAATAGTGTGTGGATGAAACTTATCACTGGGGATGTATATAGTACAGTGTCTTCTTTGGCTTAGCATATGCACCTCTGACACAGTTATTCAGAGTGTGGTCTAAGACCACGTGCATCAGAATCACTAGGAATGTTAAATAAAAATTGATTCCAGGGCTACTTACAATATTCACTACATCAGAATAACTAATGTTTGTGAAGCTGAACTTTAAGCAGCTTGTCAGCTGATTCTTTTGCTGGGTAGATTTGGAAATGGAATGAACTAAGTTCTAAACATGATGAATTCAATGCAGCTTCACCACTGAAATCTTTGCCCTTCATTTGAAACAAAATAAGGTAAAGACAATTCTGATATGGCAGTCTCAGTTTTACCACCAAATTCCCTGAACCTTACTTTCTTCATCTTTAAATCTAGGTCATTAACCATTGAACCAGAGGATTTTTAATTCACTCAATTTTCATGTTTTCATCCAGAAAATACATACTTTTCTAGTACCTATTGTGTTAAGCATTGATTGCTGTATGGAGACCATAGACAAACATTTTCAGGGAGAACCTTAGTTTCAAACACTGCACTTATCAGATGAAGGAGACTAAAATGTGGGAGATCTACATTGGGTCAGAAATCTCAAAAAGGCTATTCCTCTCAGTAAGGCTATTTTTCATTCCCAAGTAAGTTTTGAGAATTATATTTTCTCTATGCTGAAAGCTCTGTCTAGGCAGATTTACAATAATTGCCCTTTGGTGCTTTGTGGGAACTCTATTCTCAGAGAGCCTTAATGGATACAAGAGGGTTTATTACTCAATTCTTGAGGGCACAGTGAACAATTCCTTGAATTAATTTTTGGTATAGTGCAGACTGTTAAAAAACAAAAATCCCTTTTAGGACTTAGAATGGGAAACTTTTGAACAGATTGTAAATCTTTAGGGAATCAAGGAGATTATGTCATAATAGAAGCCCATGGAATTCTGAAGGGAAAGTAGAAAATTGTGCTTTGGGATTTTTCAGGGACCTTGTAGATATATATATTTTTATTATTCAGTAAATAACTGTTTAGTTTTTTTTTTTCCTTTCAGGGTCGATTGGGCACATTTTTGATGATGGTGGGATGTCATGAAGGTGTTTGAGCTGGTAGATACTGAGGTGACTCATCAAGGGATTGAAACATTAGAATCTCTTACTGCTAGGACCTAAAATTTTAACCCCTATGAAAAGAGAAGTGGCATAATCTTGAGCCTGAGGAAGGTGTGGAACTAGAATTGAGGATTCTTCCTAAAATAGGGACCTTGGACTGACTGCTTCTACTGAGCAGCCAAACCTATACCATGAGTTGTTATGGAAATCAAATTTACAGTAAGGGCCTGTTTTAATTCCTAATCTTAGGAATTGTCAAATATGTTCTGGACTGCTGAAATCTTTGGATGTTCAGAAACAAACACATACCATTTGTTAAGAATCATTGCACAGTCCTATGATAGTGGAGCTACTATAGGTAAATAAATTACTTTGAAAAAAATATCACTAACACAAATTACAAGGCAAATATCTACCACGAGGAAAAGCTAGTAGACAAAGTATACAAAAGGACTCTAAGGAGTAAATATAATAAAATTGCATGAAAAAAGTTATATAATAAAGTGTTTATAATCATTAAAGATATAAAGAACAGAAAACATTAGAATTTTATGATAAAAAAGAAAAAAAATAAAGAACCAAATAAGCCTTAAAGATATGAAAAAGGAAGTAATCAAATTAGAACTTTGAAGAACAATTTTGACAGGTTAAGAGTTGGCTGATGTGAGTATCTGTGACTTTGAGGAGGGAGATGAGGAAACTGCCCAGATGCAAGACAGAAAAATAAACAACTATTAAAAGGCTTGAAGCAAGCACCTAAAAGAATATCCCCAGGAAGAGACAGCATAAGGGGAAAGCCAAATTTTAAAATATATTGATAAGAATGTTTAGAATCAATGAAAGACTTGTTTACTTAGAATGGAGAAGCATAGCAAGTCTAGAACATAGTAAAATAAAGCCATGCCATGGTATCATAGCAAAATACTAAAAAAAAAAGATCTTTAAAATTACCAAAGAGAAAGACTGATTAGGTATAAAAACTAACAAGTAGAGAGACTGTACTTTTCATCCTCTTTAGATGAGGCTACAAAATAATTGAATAACAAAATCCAAAAGCAAAAACAATAAGGGTGGCTGTAAGAAAAAGGGAAGTTACACCACACACATCTTAATCAAAAAGCAAGTTGTCACAGCAATGTTGCTATTAGGGACAAAGAGGGTCAATAAAAAGTTAAACATAAAAATTACCAGAAAGTTATAGCAATCTTAAATTCTATTCTAGCAATACAGCCCAAAATATATAAAACAATAATTAACTGGAAGATAAAATATGCAAATTTATTATTGTATTAGGTGAGATTGGGGATTCAAAAATATATTTTTCAGAAGAATTATATATCAATTAGATGGAGAATCAATCAAAATAAGGAAAATTTGAAAAAACGTAATAAGCTTGGCTTAATGGACACACATACACATAGTGAGCTCATTAAAACATTAGGGAAAATTAAGTAGTTCATATTATTTTCAAGGAAACATAACACATTTCTAAAAATTAATTGTATTCTGTACTACAAAAGAAGCCTTAAATATGATGACCATAGTCTCTATAAGAAAAATATACTAACATTAAACATCAGTAAGAAAATAACCCCCAAAATACATCTGAAAATTACAAAGAAACACTTTAATCAATCTAAAATAATGAGTCAGAAAAAATCATAATTATAAAGTAGTTAGAACTGCATGACATTGAACTAACTTTTCAGAATGTAAAACAGCAAAGAACAGTACTTACAGGGAAATATATCAGTTAAATCTATATGCTTGAAAAACAGATTGAAAATTACCTTTAAAAGTTAGAAAAAGAACACAGGCTAAGCTCAAAGAAAGTAGGAGAAAGGAAAGAATAAAAATAATATACTTAAGACTCCCTCTTGTGAGAGCACTGGAATCACAACCAAATGCTGAACAATCATCGACAGGAAGACACTGGAACTCACCAAAAATGATACCCCACATCCAAAGACAAAGGAGAAGCTGCAATGAGACAGTATGAGGGGCACAACCATAATAAAATCAAATCCCATAACCACTGGGTGGGTTACTCATAAACTAGAGAACAATTGTACCACAGAAGTCCACCCACTGGAGTGAAGGTTCTGAGCCCCATGTCAGGCTTCCCAAACTGGGGGTCTGGCAACAGGAGGAGTAATTCCTAGAGAATCAGGTTTGAAGCCTAGCAGAATTTGACTGCAGGACTTTGACAGGATGGGGAAAACAGAGACTCCACCCCTGGAGGGCACACACAAAGTAGTGTGCACATCAGGATCCAGGAGAAGGAGCAGTAACCCCATAGGAGACGGAACCACACCTACCTGCTAGTGTTGGAGGATCTCCTGCAGAGGTGGTGGTGGCTGTGGCTCGCTGCAGGGACAAGGACACTGGCAGCAGAAGTTCTGGGAAATACTCCTTAGTGTGAGCCCTCCCAGAGTCCACCATTAGCCGCAACAGAGACCCTCTATGATCCAGTGCTGTGTCGCCTCAGGCCAAACAACCAACAGGCAGGGAACTCAGCCTCACCCATCAGCAGACAAGCAGATTAAAGTTTTACTGGGCTCTGACAACCAGATCAACACCCAGCTTTACCCACCACCAGTCCCTCCCATCAGGAAACTTGTACAAGCCACGTAGATAGTGTCATCCACCAGAGGGCAGAGAGCAGAAGCAAGAATAACTACAACCCTGCAGCCTGTGGAACAAAAACCACATTCACAGACAGATAGACAAAATGAAAAGGCAGAAGACTATGTACCAGATGAAGGAACAAGATAAAACCCCAGAAAAACAACTAAATGAAGTGGAGATAGGCAATCTTCCAGAAAAAGAATTCAGAATAATGATAGTGAAGACAATCCAGGACCTCAGAAAAAGAATGGAGGCAGAGATCAAGAAGATGCAAGAAATGTTTAACAAAGGCCTAGAAGAATTAAAGAACAAACACCTAGAAGAATTAAAGAACAAACAAACAGATATGAACAACACAATAACTGAAATTAGAAATACACTAGAAGGAATCAATAGCAGAATAACAGAGGCAGAAGAACGGATAAGTGACCTGGAAGACACCATGGTGGAATTCATTGTTGTAGAGCAGAATAAAGAAAAAAGAATGAAAAGAAATGAAGACAGCCTAAGAGACCTTTGGGACAACATTAAATACACCAACACTCATATTATACAGGTCCCAGAAGGAGAAGAGAGAGAGAAAGGACCTGACACAATATTTGAAAAGATTATAGTCGAAAATTTCCCTAACATGGGAAAGGAAACAGCCACCCAAGTCCAGGAAGCACAGAGAGTCCCAGGCAGGATAAACCCAAGGAGAAATATGCCAAGAGACATAGTAATCAAACTGACAAAAGTTAAAGACAAAGAATAAAATTTTTAAAGCAACAAGATAAAAACAACAAATAACATACAAGGAAACTCCCATAAGGTTAACAGCTGATTTCTCAGCAGAAACTCTGCAAGCCAGAAGGGACTGGCATGATATATTTAAAGTGATGAAAGGGAAGAACCAACAACCAAGATTACTCTACCTGGCAAAGATCTCATTCAGATTTGACAGAGAAATCAAAAACTTTACAAACTATCAAAAGCTAAGAGAATTAAGTACAACCAAACCAGCTTTACAATGAATGCTAAAGGAACTTCTCTAAGTGGGAACCACAAGAGAAGAAAAGGACCTACAAAAACAAACCCAAAACAATAAAGAAAATGGTAATAGGAACATACATATTGATAATTACCTTAAATATGAATGGATTAAATGCTCCAACCAAAAGACACAGACTGACTGAATGGATACAAAAACAAGACCCATATACAAACTGTCTACAAGAGACCCACTTCAGACCTATGGACTCATACAGACTGAACTGAAGGGATGGAAAAAGATATTCCATACAAATGGAAATCAAAACAAGCTGGAGTAGCAATTCTCGTATCAGATAAAATAGACTTTAAAATAAAGAATGTTACAAGAAACAAGAAAGAACACTACATAATGAACAAGGGATCAATCCAAGAAGAAGATATAACAATTATAAATATATATGCACCCAAAATAGGAGCACCTCTATACATAAGGCAAATGCTAACATCTATGAAAGAGGAAATCGACAGTAACACAATAATAGTGGGGGAATTTGCGGGGGAATTTAACACCTCACTTACACCAATGGACAGATCATCCAGACAGAAAATTAATAAAGAAACACGAGCTTTACGTGACACAATAGATCAGATAGATTTAACTGATATTTATAGGATATTCCATCCAAAAACACCAGATTACATTTCTTCTCAAGTGCACAAGGAACATTCTCCAGGATAGATCACATCTTGGGTCACAAATCAAGCCTCGGTAAATTTATGAAAATTGAAATTATATCAACATCTTTTCTGACTACAGCTATATGAGATTAGAAATAAATTACAGGGAAAAAACTGTAAAAACCACAAACACATATAAGCTAAACAATATGTTACTAAGTAACCAAGAGATCACTGAAGGAATCAAAGAGGAAATGAAAAAATACATAGAGAAAAATGACAATGAAAACACAACAATCCAAAACCTATGGGATGCAACAAAAGGAGTTATAAGAGGGAAGTTTATAACAATACAATCCTACCTCAAGAAACAAGAAAAATCTCAAATAAACAATCTAACTTTATACCTAAAGGAACTAGAGAAAGAAAAACAAACAAAACCCAAAATTAACAGAAGGAAAGAAATCATAAAGATCAGAGGACAAATAAATGAAACAGAAACAAAGAAAGCAATAACAAAGATCAATAAAACTAAAAGCTGGTTCTTTAAGAAGGTAAACAAAATTGGTAAAATTTTAGCCAGACTCAACAAGAAAAAGAGGGAGAGGACTCAAATCAATAAAATGAGAGATGAAAAAGGAGAAGTTACCATGGACACTGCAGAAACACAAAGCATCATAAGAGACTACTACAAGCAAGACTATGCCAATAAAATGGAGAACCTGGAAGAAATGGACAAATTGTTAGAAAGGTATAACCTTCTCAGACTGAACTAGGAAGAAATAGAAAATATGAACAGACAAATCACAAGTAATGAAATTGGAACTGTGATTAAAAATCTTCCAACAAACAAAGTCCATGACCAGATGGCTTCACAAGTGAATTCTATCAAAGACTTAGACAAGAGCTAACACCCATCCTTCTCTAACTCTTCCAAAAATTTGCAAAGGACGGAACACTCCAAAACTCATTCTATGAGGCCACCATCACTCTGATGCCAAAACCAGAGATAATGCAAAAAAAGAAAATTACAGACCAATATCACTGATGAATATAGATGCAAAAATCCTCAACAAAATACTAGCAAACAGAATCCAACGACACATTAAAAGGATCATACACCATGATCAAGTGGGATTTATCCTAGTGATGCAAGGATTCTTCAATATACACAAATCAATCAATGTGATACACCATATTAACAAACTGAAAGATAAAAACCATATGATCATCTCAATAGATGCAGGAAAAGGTTTTGAAAAAATTCAATACACATCTATGATAAAAACTCTACAGAAAGTGTGCATAGGGGGAACCTGCCTCAACATAATAAAGACCATATATGACAAACCCACAGCAAACATCATTTTCAATAGTGAAAAACTGAAAGCATTTCCTCTAAGATCAGGAACAAGACAAGGATGTCCATTCTTGCCACTATTATTCAACATAGTTTTGGAAGTTCTAGCCATGGCAATCAAAAAGACAAAGAAATAAAAGGAATCCAAATTGGAAAAGAAGAAGTAAAATTGTCACTCTTTGCAGATGACACAATACTATATGTTGATAATCCTAAAGGTACCACCAGAAAACTACTAGAGCTAATCAATGAATTTGGTAAAGTTTCAGGATACAAAATTAATGCACAGAAATCTCTTGCATTCCTGTATAGTAACAATGAAAGATCAGTTAGAGAAATTAAGGAAACAATCCCATTCACCATTGCAACACAAAGAATAAAATACCTAGGAATAAACTTATCTAAGGAAGTAAAAGACCTGTACTCAGAAAACTATAAGACACTGATGAAAGAAATCAAAGATGACACAAACAGATGGAGAGATATACCATGTTCTTGGGCTGGAAGAATCAATATTGTGAAAATGACTATACTACCCAAAGGAATCTACAGATTCAATGCAATCCCTATCAAATTACCAATGGCATTTTTTACAGAACTAGAACAAAATATCTTAAAATTTGTATGGAGACACAAAAGACCCCTAATAGCCAAAACAATACTGAGGGAAGAAAATGGAGGTGGAGGAATCCAACTCCCTGCCTTCAGTAGATACTACAAAGCTACAGTAATCAAGACAATATGGTACTGGCACAAAAACAGAAATATAGATCAATGGAACAGGATAGAGAGCTCAGAGATAAATCCATGCACCTATGGTCAACTAATCTATGAAAAAGGAGGCAAGGATATACACTGGAGAAAAGACAGTCTCTTCAATAAGTGGTGTTGGGAAAACAGAACAGCTACATGTAGAAGAATGAAATTAGAACACTCCCTGACACCATACACAAAAATAACCTCAAAATGGATTAAAGACCTAAACTTAAGACCAAACACTATAAAACTCTTAGAGGAATACATAGGAAGAACACTCTTTGACATAAATCACAGAAAGATCTTTTTCGATCCACCTCCTAGAGTAATGGAAATAAAAACAAAAATAAACAAATGGGACCTAATGAAACTTAAAAGCTTTTGCACAGCAAACGAATCTATAAACAAGATGAAAAGACAACCCTCAGAATGGGGGAAAATATTTGTAAACAAGTCAACAGAGGATTAATCTCTAATATATATAAACAGCTCATGCAGCTCAATATTAAAAAAACAAACAACTCAATCCAAAAATGGGCAGAAGATCTAAATAGACATTTCTCCAAAGAAGACATACTGATGGCCAAGAAGCACATGAAAAGCTGCTCAACATCACTAATAATTAGAGAAATGCAAATCAAAACTACAATGAGGTATCACCTCACACCGGTTAGAATGGGCATCATCAGAAAATCTACAAACAACAAATGATGGAGAAAAAGGAATCCTCTTGCACTGTTGGTGGGAATGTAAATTGATACAGCCACTGTGGAGAACAGTATGGAGGTTCCTTAAAAATCTAAAATAGAATTACCATATGACCCAGCAATCCCATTGCTGGGCATAAACCCAGAGAAAACCATAATTCAAAAAGTCACATGCACCCCAGTGTTCATTGCAGCACTATTTACAATAGCCAGATCATGGAAGCAACCTAAATGTCCATCAACAGACAAATTGATAAAGAAGATGTGGTACATATATACAATGGAATATTACTCAGCTATAAAAAGGGACGAAATTGGGTCATTTGTAGAGACGTGGATGGGCCTAGAGACTGTCATACAGTGAAGTAAGTCAGAAAGCAGAAAACAAATATCATTTATTAATGCATATATGTGGAATCTAGAAAAATGGTACAGATTAACTGGTTTACAAGTCAGAATTAGAGACACAAATGTAGAGAACAAATGTATGGACATAAAGGGGAGAAAGTTGGGGGGGATGAATTGGGAGACTGGGATTGACACATATACACTAATATGTATAAAATAGACAACTAATTAGAACTTGTTGCATAAAAATAAATAAATAAAATTCAAATAAAATTAATTAAAAAATAAAATATTACAATTTTCGATCTCAATAGCACAGAACATTAGATATTGGATCATTTAAAGTCTTATCTTCTAACAAAATGAGTTTTAAGGCAACCAAGGACTCAAAAGACATGTCTCACTATTCTTTTATTGCTAAGTAATCCCTGAGTAAGTGGTACTCCTGGGACACACTCATATACAAGACTTTAACTTACTTTTTAAGGCCCCCATCCAATGAAAGTGAGAAAAATGCTCCTTCTGGAATTTTTCAACACTCCTTGTTCTCGTGAATTATTATTGCAATGTTGTAGAAATTGGTTTAATTAACAGGCAAGAACAGCAACACTATTAGTTCTCCAGCTTGATTATGGTGACTATAAAAGTTCCATAGCAATAATATTTCTTCCCTGAGTCTGAGAAATGCTCATGAATGCAATGCCAACACATTTGGAACAACTGCCCACAAGGACTTGCACTGAAATGTAAGGTTTATGAGCCTAGGCTGGATTAAATGAAGTAGTTACCACTGGCAGCTAAATTACAATGTTTGATCATTGTTGAGGAAGGAAATGAAAGACTAAGTTAGAGACAGAGGGTTGAGTATAAAGCCTGAAGGATAAGACAATAAATGGTAAGAAAAGCCAGGAAGGTCACAAATCAAGTAGTTGAAGAACTGAGTGGGGCAGAATAGAAGTGGGGTTTTGGCATGACTTTCAAGGCTCTATATATGGGGTTTTGTGGTATGAGTGAGTCTGCATGCCTAAAGAGTTCAGGACTAAGACAGACAGTCACTTAGAATAACTAAAGTACTCAAAGGTTCTTCCCATTAGCAAGTCCCTGGGGTCTCTAGCACAGCCTTAGTGTCATCTCCCCTGGCTGCTGTCAAACCCTGTCATTTCATATGAAACTAATGACACTAGAAATGCTCCCAGAAAACCAAAGAGGGAAGAATAATATCCTATTAAGAGAATGTTCTACTACTGTTGTCACTCTTTAGTTCTGGATATTCCATTTATCCAGGTGAAACTCCTCCATCATTATCTAGCTGTAGAACATGCTCCATAACTTCTCTTGAGTCTCCTCATTTGAAAAATGGAAATGATACGATCTACTACAAAACAGCAACAACAAAAAGCACTCAGTGTAAGGACTGGTGTTTAACAGTTTCTAAAAACATGAATTATTTTTTCCTCTTTTCATGAGGTTAATTCATATGGAACTAAAAATTAGAGAGAGGGTGAAAATAAATTAGAAAGGAAAATATAGAGAAAGGAATGCTGAAGATGTTAAATGATGATGCACACTTAAAAAGAAATAGAGTGGAAGAATAAAGGAATGTGACATTATGACAAAGAAAACAGAGAAACTAATAGAAATACATAGGAAAACAGAATGATAAAGAAATAATTAAATGGAAAAAGGAGAAGCAGACCTGGAAGAGTAAAAGAAATGAAAAATTAAAGGCTCTCTCCTGTATAAGGGGCCTTTGTAGGAATGATTTGATGTATCATATATCTTAACTTGTTAGATAAAATTCATCTAAAAATGCATACTTCTAGAAAACAGAAATGAGGTATCTGAAAAATCTGTGGAATTAGAAGGGATAAGGAGCAAGAAAACTGACTGAAAAATCGACCAAAAAATTACTTAGAAACTAACTCCATGATGAAAGTAAATTCTAAAGTGCATGAGGTTTGCAGCTGCAGTGAATTCCAAGGTGACTCAAAAAAAGCACTGTAGATTTGTTCAAATTATAGAATCTTTGTAACAATTCTCAAACAGTTACAAGTATCCAGAGGGAAGATACACCATAGAGTTTTCAGGTGTTCAGTTTTAGGGTTTTATCCCCAGGACAGTGCTCCATTTTATTCCATTTTTCATTGAAAATCAACAACCCAGAGCTGTATCAAAATCTTTCCAGCATTGACGTTTCCACTTTCCTTCAGTAGTGCATGAATAATGAACTTGAAATAGGTACTACTTACTTCACCACAGCTCAGCAACTTACAAACTACCAAACTGTTTCAGAAAGAGCAAACTTCTAGAAACAAAACTCTAAGTATTTAGATAGGGAATATTTATATGTGAGATGATGTTGCCAAACCTGGTTCCCTGTGCACCAATGCCGAATATAAATATGGAGACTGAGAATTGGAAGATAAGAAATAGAGAGGCATTTTATTTTCTTGGCCAGGCAATGGGAAGACACAGTAGGCTAATGCTCCAAGAACTGTGCCCCCCTCCTTGGGGAATCAGAGAAGATTTTATATGTGGAGCTTGCTGTCTGGGGCATGTGATAAGGATCAAAAGTTGTGAAGGTCTTGCATTTCTTTTCTTCTGCAAATTCATGGCCAAAGCTGGCATCAGGCAGCTCAGCAACTGGGTCTGGTGTCCCTGAAGTCATCAGCCTGTGACCTTCTTTCTGAAATGAAGAGTGCTACAAGGGAGTTTAGGGGGAGAAGAAATGCCAGGTGCAAAGGGTAATTTGTATAGAGTCAGAGAGTAATCAGCTTTGTGAAGGACAAGTCTAGCTACAAGCGTTAGTTAGTAGTAACAGCTAAAGAATAGCAAAGACTGCTCAACTCATTCAGGCCTGTTTATGTTGTTTCCCCAGACTGTTCATTGTTTCATTATTTTCTTTGTTTATCAGAAAAATCTCATTTCTAGTCTTGCTGCAACAAAGGTGAATATAAAGAAAATGATTGTTCAGGCATTCAATAAAATAATAGTAACTCTCACTAAAATAATAATAATAATAAATAATAATAATAATAATATACTTAAGCAATGAAATGGAAAACAAAGAAACCAAACAGATATTAGAGACTAATAAAATAGGCAATCTCTTGCCCATATTGATTCATTACAGTAAAGAGAAAGCATAGAAATTATGGTAGGAATGAACATACATAGGTACAAAACACTATGGACATACACAATAAATTTGAAACATTAGATGACATGGAGAAATTTGAGAGAAAAAAAATTTACCACAAGTGACTAAAAAAATAGAAGACCTTAATTAACCCATTATATTAGTCTGTCCTATAAAAAAATACCACAGACTGAATGGCTTACAAATAATATAAAATTTATTTCTCATGCTGTTGGAAGCTTGGAAGTCCAAGATCAGGGCGCCAATAGATTCAATGTCTTGAAGAGGGTCCATCTCCTGGATCATAGACAGCTGTCTTCTTTCTTTGTCCTGATATGGTGGAAGGGACAAGGGAGCTCTCTGTGGGCCTCTTTTATAAGGACACTAATCTCATTTATGAGGGCTCCATCCTCATGACTTAATCACCTCCCAAAGGTTACATTTCCAAATACCATCAGCTTGGGAATTAGGTTTTAATATATGAATTTTTTTCAGGGTTGGGGGGACATAAACATTCAGTTTGTAGCATCCATCAACTCTGTTTCCATTGGAAATAAAATGTGATTCTTGTCTCACACTGAGACATATGTTCAAGATGGGTTAATGGCCTAAGTATGGAAAGCAGCATTTTTAAATGATAGAAGAAAATACAGAGAACATTTTTAAGATAATGGTTGTTAGAGTAATTAAACAGGGAAACCACTAGAACAAAGTGGCTTTAATGTCTTGGCAGCTTATGCAGGCAAACTAAACCTAAGCCAGAGTCAATTCACTCAAATCTGAGAAAGTGAAATGTAAGAACATCTCTCACAAACAGCCAACAGGGCTCTCCCAAATAAGACAACTGCTTAAGCTATAGCCAATCAACAAATTTCCTGCTTTGCTTCCATGTCTTCTCTATAAAAACCTCTCCCCTGACTCCTATTGGTAGAGCACTCCTAGTCACATTTGATTTGGCATTGCCTTATTTAAACTGATGTATACTCATATAAACTCTTGAACATTTTAATGTGCCTCATTTACCTTTTAACACTGTGTAGTGAAAGATTTCTTGAATAAGAGACAGAATGTATAAATAACACAAGAAAAAAAGTCCACATAATCAACACATGTTCTTCCTGACATTATTTAAGAAATGCTTTATAAATCTACAAATTGCAGTATTGAGGACCAATTGGAGAAAAGGATGCTAAAAAAATTTAGCAAGCTTCAACTTCTGCTAATCATAAACCCCGGGGTTGCTCTTTCTAAAGCAGATTCAAAAGTAACATCATCTCTCAAGGGCTAAGGATTTGAGCCTCAATCAGTGCAGTGTTTCTCAATTTGGAATGGAGGATACTCCATGCTCTGTGGGCATCTAGGAATGGGGGGGGTGGACATTTTTTGTTGTCCCCATACTAAGGGGTGGTTGCAGCTCCTGCATTTAGTAAACAGGGATCAGAATATTAAGTGCAGGGTAGAGGACAGTGCAGAACAAGGAAGAACAGTTTTGTACAAATAAGTGACAAATATGGCTTCAATACAAGTCCTGTCTTTCAGTGAGGTTGTCCCTGAGCATCTTCTGATACAGAATTGTGGGATAACCACCAATAAAAGTAGTGCCTGGGTGTTCAACCTGAACTATGAAGCCAGGAGAAAGCAAACCAGGAGATAAGGAGTTTTTGCAGATGCACATGGGTGGAAAGCTCTGTAATTAAGGAGATTGAGAAAATGTCATGAGACTGTGTGGTGTTCAGGATCTAAGTCTGATAATGCTGGATTTCAATGAGAATATCCTTTTGGGAAGCCTATGAGTATTGGGTTGACATTAGAAATAGCAATGTTACAGCAATAGACGAGGGTGGAGTTGAGGGTAGTCTTTTGTGTGCCAGAGCTCGTGCCAGGTGCTTTGTATTATCTCATCTCCACCTTCGGAAGTAGGTGAGAGAATGAGGCTCAGAGAAGCTAGAAACAGGGATCAATAGAGACTCTCTGACCACAAAGCTGGTGTTCTTTGTTTTCCAACATCATTTTGAAATAGGTTTCATTATTCTTATATATCAATTGAAGAATTTAACATCTGGGAGTTTAGGTAACATCAGTGAGTGCCTGAATTCTAACCTAGGACTTTCTTTTTATATTTCAAGTATTCTTAAAACTATGGTCCTTTTATTCACTTTTACTTCAGACCCTGTGTGTGTGTATGTGTGAGAGAGAGAGAGAGAGACAGAGACAGAGACAGAGAGAGAGAGAGACAGAAAGAGAGACAGAAACAGAGAGAGAGGGAAAGAGAAAGAAGAGAGAGAAGGAATAAAATATTTGCATCTTTGCATCTTTTTGATTTGGAATTTTTAATAAAATTTAGTACATTAACATTTTTTGTTGGAAGCGTTACTAGAACATTACTCTGCTTTTCCTACACATAAAGTTTTAACTAAAGTTAAAAGAAGTAAAAGCTGTACATATATTACAGTGTTAGGGAAACAAATGTCATTTCTTCAGTACATTATCATGTGAACCAAGGAGGCATTGTAGACTAACTGTTAACCACTCTTTCCAATAAAATTGCAATAATACATAAAGGAGATACATTACTTCTTATACTCATTTTATTGAGAGTTTTTATCATAAATAGGTGTGGAGCAAAGAACATACTATGGAGAAAGTATAACCTCTTTAATAAATGATGCTGGGAACACAGGACAGTCACACGAAAAAGAATGAAACTAGATGGCAATCTTATACCATACACAAAAAATCAACTCAGAATGGATTAAAGACTTGAATATAAGACCTGTAACAATAAAACTTCTAGAAGAGAACATAGACTGTGCGCTCTTTGTCATAGGTCTTAGAGATATCTTTCTAGATATGTCTCCTCAGGCAAGGGAAACAAAAGCAAACATAAACAAATGGGACTACATCACACTAAAAAGCTTCTACACCACAAAGGAAACCATCAACAAAACAAAAAGATAACATTTTGGAGATGATATTTGAAAGTTCTATATCCAATAAGAAGTTAACATCCAAAATATGTAAAGAACGCATACTCTCAACAATAAAAAAATCAAACAACTCAATTAAAAAATGGGCAGAGGATTTGAAGTATTTTCCCAAAGAAGACATACAGATGGCCAATAAGCACATGAAAGGATGTTCAACATCACTAATTATTAGGAAAATGCAAATCAAAATCACAATGAGATATCACCTCTTGCCAGTTAGAATGGCTATTATCAAAAAGGCAAGAAATAACAAATGTTGGAGAGGATATGGAGAAAGGAGAATACTTGTACACTGTTGGTGGAAATGTAAATCAGTGCTGTCATTATGTAAAACAGTATAGAAATTCCTCAAAAAAACAAAAATAGAATTACCATATGATTCAGCTATTCCGGTCCTGGATACTTATCCAAAGAACACAAAACCACTAATTCGAAAAGATGTATGCACTCCTATGATCATCACAGCATTATTTACAATAACCAAGATATGAAAGCAACCTAAGTGCCCATCAACAGATGAATGGATAAAGAAAATATAGTATATACATACAATGGAATTCTACTCGCCATAAAAAGATGAAATTTTGCCATTTGTGACAACATGGATGGACTTTGAAGGTATTATGCTAAGTGAAATAAGTCAGATGAAGAAAGACAAATACTGTATTTCACTCATATGTGGAATACTAAAAAAATAAACAAACTGAGAGAACACCTACTGAATGCTGGCAGAAGACCCCAGACCTCCCAAAAGGCAAGAAACTCCCCACATACCTGGGTAGGGCAAAGCAGAGAGATTCCCGCACAGAGGATTGGTGCTGACCGGCACTCACCAGCCCGAGAGGCTTGTCTGCTCACCCGCCAGGGCAGGCGGCGCTGGAAGCTGAGGCTCGGGCTTCGGTCAGAGCGCAGGGAGAGGACTGGGGCTGGCGGCGAGAACTCAGCCTGAAGGGGGCTAATGTGCCACAGCTAGCCGGGAGGGAGTCCGGGAAAACTCTGGAGCGGCCGAAGAGGCAAGAGACTTTTTCTTCCCTCTTGGTTTCCTGGTGCGCGAGGAGAGGGGATTAAGAGCGCTGCTTAAAGGGGCTCCACAGACGGGCGCGAGTCACGACTGAAAGCGCGGAGCCCAGTGACGGGCGTGGGACGCTGGGGCTGCTGCTGCTGCCGCCAAGAAGACTGTGTTCGAGCGCAGGTCACTGTCCACACCGCCCTTCCAGGAGCCTGTGCAGCCCGCCACTGCCGGGGTCCCGGGATCCAGGGGCGGCTTCCCTGGGAGAACGCACGGCACGCCTCGGGCTGGTGCAACGTCACGCCGACCTCTGCCGCTGCAGGCTCGCCCTGCACTCCGTGCCCCTCCCTCCCGCCCGGCCTGAGGGAGCCAGAGTCCCCGAAGAGGCTGCTCCTTTAACCCTGTCCTGTCTGAGCGAAGAACAGACGCCCTCCGGCGACCTACGCGCAGAGGCGGGGCCAAATCCAAAGCTGAGACCCAGGAGCTGTGAGAACAAAGAAGAGAAAGGGAAACCTCTCCCAGCAGCCTCAGAAGCAGAGGATTAAAGCTCCACAATCAACTTGATGTACCCTGCATCTGTGGACTACATGAATAGACAACAAATCATCCCAAATTGAGGAGCCAGGAGTCAGTGCTGTGCCTCTGAGGTGGGAGAGCCAACTTCAGGACACTGGTCCATAAGAGACCTCCCAGCTCCACATAATATCAAACAGCGAAAATCTTCCAGAGATCTCCATCTCAACACCAGCACCCAGCTTCACTCAACGACCAGCGTGCTGGACACCCTATGCCAAACAACTAGCAAGACAGGAACACAACGCCACCCATTAGCAGAGAGGCGGCCTAAAATCATAAAAAGTCCACAGACACCCCAAAACACACCACCAGACGTGGAACTGCCCACCAGAAAGACAAGATCCAGCCTCATCCACCAGAACACAGGCACTAGTCCCCTCCACCAGGAAGCCTACACAACCCACTAAACCAACCTTAGCCACTGGGGACAGACACCAAAAACAACGGGAACTACGAACCTGCAGCCTGCAAAAAGGAGACCCCAAACACAGTAACATAAGCAAAATGAGAAGACAGAAAAACACACAGCAGGAGAAGGAGCAAGGTAAAAACCCACCAGACCTAACAAATGAAGAGGTAATAGGCAGTCTACCTGAAAAAGAATTCAGAATAATGATGGTAAAGATTATCCAAGATTCTATTTCCCAGATGCAAAATCTTGGAAATAGAATAGACAAAATGCAAGAAACAGTTAACAAGGACCTAGAAGAACTAAAGATGAATCAAGCGTCGATTAAAAACACAATAAATGAAATAAAAAATACTCTAGATGGGATCAATAGCAGAATAACTGAGGCAGAAGAACGGATAAGTGAGGTGGAAGATAAAATAGTGGAAATAACTGCTGCAGAGAAAAATAAAGAAAAAAGAATGAAAAGAACAGAGGACAGTCTCAGAGACCTCTGGGACAACATTAAACGCACCAACATTCGAATTATAGGGATTCCAGAAGAAGAAGAGAAAAAGAAAGGGACTGAGAAAATATTTGAAGAGATTATAGTTGAAAACTTCCCTAATATGGGAAAGGAAATAGTTAATCAAGTCCAGGAGGCACAGAGAGTCCCATACAGAATAAATCCAAGGAGAAATACGCCAAGACACATATTAATCAAACTGTCAAAAATTAAACACAAAGAAATCATATTAAAAGCAGCAAGGCAAAAACAACAAATAACACACAAGGGAATCCCCATCAGGATAACAGCTGATCTCTCAGCAGAAACTCTACAAGCCAGAAGGGAGTGGCAGGACATAATTAAAGTGATGAAAGAGAAAAACCTGCAACCAAGATTACTCTACCCAGCAAGGATCTCATTCAGATTTGATGGAGAAATTAAAACCTTTACAGACAAGCAAAAGCTGAGAGAGTTCAGCACCACCAAACCAGCTTTACAACAAATGCTAAAGGAACTTCTCTAGGCAAGAAACACAACGAAGGAAAAGACCTACAATAACGAACCCAAAACAATTAAGAAAATGGGAATAGGAACATACATATCGATAATTACCTTAAATGTAAATGGACTAAATGCTCCCACCAAAAGACACAGATTGGCTGAATGGATACAAAAACAAGACCCATATATATGCTGTCTACAAGAGACCCACTTCAGACCTAGAGACCCATACAGACTGAAAGTAAGGGGATGGGAAAAGATATTCCATGCAAATGGAAACCAAAAGAAAGCTGGAGTAGCAATTCTCATATCAGACAAAATAGACTTTAAAATAAAGACTACTAGAAGAGACAAAGAAGGACACTACCTAATGATCAAGGGATCGATCCAAGAAGAAGATATAACAATTGTAAATATTTATGCAACCAACATAGGAGCACCTCAATACATAAGGCAAATACTAACAGCCATAAAAGGAGAAATCGACAGTAACACAATCATAGTAGGGGACTTTAACACCCCACTTTCACCAATGGACAGATCATCCAAAATGAAAATAAATAAGGAAACACAAGCTTTAAATGATACATTAAACAAGATGGACTTAATTGATATTTATAGGACATTCCATCCAAAAACAACAGAATACACATTTTACTCAACTGCTCATGGAACATTCTCCAGGATAGATCATATCTTGGGTCACAAATCAAGCCTTGGTAAATTTAAGAAAATTGAAATTGTATCAAGTATCTTTTCTGACCACAATGCTATGAGACTAGATATCAATTACAGGAAAAGAGCTGTAAAAAATACAAACACATGGAGGCTAAACAATACACTACTTAATAACGAAGTGATAACTGAAGAAATCAAAGAGGAAATTAAAAAATACCTAGAAACAAATGACAATGGAGACACGACGACCCAAAACCTATGGGATGCAGCAAAAGCAGTTCTAAGAGGGAAGTTTATAGCAATACAATCCCACCTTAAGAAACAGGAAACATCTCGAATAAACAACCTAACCTTGGACCTAAAGCAATTAGAGAAAGAAGAACAAAAACATCCCAAAGTTAGCAGAAGGAAAGAAATCATAAAAATCAGATCAGAAATAAATGAAAAAGAAATGAAGGAAACGATAGTAAAGATCAATAAAACTAAAAGCTGGTTCTTTGAGAAGATAAACAAAATTGATAAACCATTAGCCAGACTCATCAAGAAAAGAAGGGAGAAGACTCAAATCAATAGAATTAGAAATGAAAAAGGAGAAGTAACAACTGACACTGCAGAAATACAAAAGATCATGAGAGATTACTATAAGCAACTCTATGCCCATAAAATGGACAACCTGGAAGAGATGGACAAATTCTTAGAAATGCACAACCTGCCAAGACTGACTCAGGAAGAAAGAGAAAATATGAATAGACCAATCACAAGCACTGAAATTGAAACTGTGATTAAAAATCTTCCATCAAACAAAAGCCCAGGACCAGATGGCTTCACAGGCGAATTCTATCAAACATTTAGAGAAGAGCTAACACCCATCCTTCTCAAACTCTTCCAAACACTATCAGAGGAAGGAACACTCCCAAACTCAGTCTATGAGGCCACCATCACCTTGATACCAAAACCAGGCAAGGGTGTCACAAAGAAAGAAAACTACAGGCCAATATCTCTGATGAACATAGATGCAAAAATCCTCAACAAAATACTAGCAAACAGAATCCAACAGCACATTAAAAGGATCATACACCATGATCAAGTGGGGTTTATTCCAGGAATGCAAGAATTCTTCAATATACGCAAATCAATCAATGTGATACACCATATTAACAAGTTGAAGGAGAAAAACCATATGATCATCTCAATAGATGCAGAGAAAGCTTTCGACAAAATTCAACACCCGTTTATGATAAAAACCCTGCAGAAAGGAGGCATAGAGGGAACTTTCCTCAACATAATAAAGGCCATATATGACAAACCCACAGCCAACATTGTCCTCAATGGTGAAAAACTGAAACCATTTCCACTAAGATGAGGAACAAGACAAGGCTGCCCACTCTCACCACTCTTATTCAACCTAGTTTTGTAAGTTTTAGCCACAGCAATCAGAGAAGAAAAGGAAATAAAAGGAATCCAAACTGGAAAAGAAGAAGTAAAGCTGTCACTGTTTGCAGATGACATGATACTATACATAGAGAATCCTAAAGATGCTATCAGAAAACTACTAGAGCTAATCAATGAATTTGGTAAAGTACCAGGATACAAAATTAATGTACAGAAATCTCTGGCATTCCTGTACACTAATGATGAAATATCTGAAAATGAAATCAAGAAAACACTCCCATTTACCATTGCAACAAAAAGAATAAAATATCTAGGAATAAACCTACCTAAGGAGACAAAAGACCTGTATGCAGAAAATTATAAGACACTGATGAAAGAAATTAAAGATGATACAAATAGATGGAGAGATATACCATGCTCCTGGATTGGAAGAATCAATATTGTGAAAATGACTTTACTACCCAAAGCAATCTACAGATTCAATGCAATCCCTATCAAACTACCACTGGCATTTTTCACAGAACTAGAACAAAAAATTTCAACATTTGTTTGGAAAAACAAAAGACCCCGAATAGCCAAAGCAATCTTGAGAACGAAAAACGGAGCTGGAGGAATCACGCTCCCTGACTTCAGACTATACTACAAAGCTACAGTAATCAAGACAGTGTGGTACTGGCATAAAAACAGAAAGATAGATCAGTGGATCAGGATAGAAAGCCCAGAGATAAACCCACGCACATATGGCCAACTTATCTTTGATAAAGGAGGCAGGAATGTACAGTGTAGAAAGGACAGCCTCTTCAATAAGTGGTGCTGGGAAAACTGGACAGGGACATGTAAAAGTTTGAGATTAGATCATTCCCTAACACCATACACAAAAATAAGCTCAAAATGGATTAAAGACTTAAATGTAAGGCCAGAAACTATCAAACTCTTAGAGGAAAACATAGGTAGAACACTCTATGACATAAATCACAGCAAGATCCTTTTGGATCCACCTCCTAGAGAAATGGAAATAAAAACCAAGGTAAGCAAATGGGACCTAATGAAACTTCAAAGCTTTTGCACAGCAAAGGAAACCATAAACAAGACCAAAAGACAACCCTCAGAATGGGAGAAAATATTTGCAAATGAAGCAACTGACAAAGGATTAATCTCCAAAATTTATAAACAGCTCATGCAGCTCAATAGCAAAAAAACAAACAACCCAATCCAAAAATGGGCAGAAGACTTAAATAGGCATTTCTCCAAAGAAGATATACAGACTGCCAACAAACACATGAAAGAATGCTCAACATCATTAATCATTAGAGAAATGCAAATCAAAACTACAATAAGATATCATCTCACACCAGTCAGAATGGCCATCATCAAGAAATCTAGAAACAATAAATGCTGGAGAGGGTGTGGAGAAAAGGGAACACTCTTGCACTGCTGGTGGGAATGTGAATTGGTACAACCACAATGGAGAACAGTATGGAGGTTCCTTAAAAAACTACAAATAGAACTACCATATGACCCAGCAATCCCACTACTAGGCATATACCCTGAGAAAACCATAATTCCAAAAGAGACATGTACCAAAATGTTCATTGCAGCTCTATTCACAATAGCCCAGAGCTGGAAACAACCTAAGTGTCCATCATCGGATGAATGGATAAAGAAGATGTGGCACATATATACAATGGAATATTACTCAGCCATAAAAAGAAATGAAACTGAGCTCTTTGTAATGAGGTGGATAGACCTAGAGTCTGTCATACAGAGTGAAGTAAGTCAGAAAGAGAAAGACAAATACCGTATGCTAACACATATATACGGAATTAAAAAAAAAATGTCATGAAGAACCTAGGGGTAAAACGGGAATAAAGACACAGACCTACTTGAGAATGGACTTGTGGATATGGGGAGGGGCAAGGGTAAGCTGTGAAAAAAAAATAAAAATAAAATAAAAATAAAAAAATAAACAAACTGAACTAAACAAAGACAAACACATAGATACAGAGAACAGAGTAGTGGTTAACAGAGGAGAAGGGGGTGAGGGTTGGGCAAATGGGGTCAATTTTATGGTAATGGATAGAAACTAGACTTTTGGTGATGAGCACGCTATTGCGTCTAAAGAAGTCAAAATATAATGCTGTACTGCTGAACCTTATTTTATCAACCAATGTTATCTGAATATAACACACACACACACACATACACATAAATGAATCAGGGGTACTACTCTTTGTCTAATCGTTTGGGCTTCTTCATCCAAATTTCAGATAATTATCTGTGTTGTTTTGATTTTACCATAGAGTCAAGGCCTACAGTTCCACAGACAATCAATTGCTCATATTTGTTTCTTCAAGATTTGTGTTTTTTCTAATTGAAAAGTCTGCAACCGTGGTTCAGGGTGATTTCTTACCCCAAACTGTTTTCTTTGGATAGCAAAGGAGTGAACTAGAACACTTTTGGACACTTTGCTGAATATGTAGTTACTAAACATCATCCTGGTGAACAATAGAGCCTCTTCAACAATAGACCAGATCATTTGGCTGTTTTCTGTTAGCCAATTCTTATCTTAAATGACATAGTACATTTAGAACAACATGTATTTCTCCAGGTTTGTAGTGTAGCTGAAATATGTGTTCCCGTAATTTTTTTTAATATCTTTATTGGAGTATAATTGCTTTACAATGGTGTGTTAGTTTCTGCCTTATAACAAAGTGAATCAGTTATACATATACATATGTTCCCATATCTCTTCCCTCTTGCATCTCCCTCCCTCACACCCTCCCTATCCCACCCCTCTAGGTGGTCACAAACCACTGAGCTGATCTCCCTGTGCTATGCGGCTTCTTCCCACTAGCTATCTATTTTACGTTTGGTAGTGTATATATGTCCATGACACTCTCTCACTTTGTCACAGCTTACCCTTCTCCCTCCCCATATCCTCAAGTCCATTCTCTAGTAGGTCTGTGTCTTTATTCCCGTCTTCCTCCTAGGTTCTTCATGACCTTTTTTTTTTTCTTAGATTCCATACATATATGTTAGCATGTGGTATTAGTTTTTCTCTTTCTGACTTATTTCACTCTGTATGACAGACTCTAGGTCCATCCACCTCACTACAAATAACTCAATTTCATTTATTTTTATTGCTGAGTAATATTCCATTGTATATGTGTGCCATGTTGACTGGCTGGCTTCATGGTGAAGTCAGGTTAAAAAAAATTATGGAAAACTGTAGGCGGTTTCTGTCTAACACAGTCTTAGGAGAAAATGTTCAATTCCTCCCATTATTGTGACACGTTCCTTTTCATGTGGTGATTTCCTTGTTATAAATTCTGAGTTTGATTTGAAGGCCTTTGCACATTGTTTTTCTATTGCTTAAAATCTTACATGTGTTTAGGAGAGAGAGAGAGAGTAGAATATGTCTGTAGGTCTTTTTTAATTGTAAATTTCCTAAATGATTTCAAAGTCATTATTCTTTATTCATTGTACATAATGAGAATGTTGCTGACAATCACTCATCTCTTGATCTCAATATTGGACACCATAAGGGCTAGTCCTGATATTCAAATGCCCTACTTATCTATTTTCCACATGATTAGTTTCCAATGAACTTCACGGCAATGTATTTATGTAACAAACTTAAATGTCTTAAGCTTTGGATTTCCTTAATCAATATTCACTTTCCTTTGCTTCATGTTTTATTTATGACACACCTGCAAGTATTAACATGGGCTACTGTTTCCTACTTTATGATTTTACATTTTTACTGCAAGCTTTGCTGTACAAATTAGAATTGTCAGAAACATAAGTATTTATAAAAATGAGTTAAAATGTTTAGGTTAAGAACGACAATTCTCAGACTTTAAATTAACTGACATGGCATATTTGTAATACCTAAAATAATAATTTGCCTTTTACTGTGAATGCAACCAGAAAAGTATTATAACTTATTCTTAAATGGATGCCTTGAGGGCTCACCCCCTGTGGTGGAGACGGCTCAATGCCTTCTAGCATGGAGGCTTTTTTTTTTCCTCTGTAACAAAATCCTGATTTTAGTTGACATGTTACTATCTGAAACAAAAGTCCACTTATTCCAGCTTTGTATACATGTTAGATGTGGCATGTAGCCCAATTATGGCCATAAGATATAGGGTAATACTTTTGCTGGGACACTTTCAAAAGGGAGAAATAATCCCCTTCTTTGTTCCTTTTTCCATTCTATATCCTGGAATGCAAATGTGATAGCTGGAGCTCTGGCAGGCATCTTGGATCATGAGACAAGAACAAGCTGGTTGTTCACCATGTTGGAAGGTACCCAGGCTATACCAGTACTGCATTACTCAGAGAAATAAAGTTCACCTTCTTTAAACTATACTTTTTTTTTTAAGTTGTATGAACACAAGTCTAATCCTAAATAATATATATATATATATATATATATATATATATATATATATACCTCCCTACAATAATAATTAATGAGGGAACTCCCTAGTGGTCCAGTGGTTGGAACTCCATGCTTCCACTGCCCAGGGCCTGTGTTTGATCCCTGGTCGGGAGCTAAGATCCCACAAACTGTGCAGTGAGGCCAAATAATAATAATAATAATCAATGATAATTACAATAATAAGTAACATTCAATTTTTACTGTGTCAGACAATGTGTTAAATACTTTGTATTAATTAACTTGAGCCTCATAGGAAACTAATTATATAGATAATATTATTATTTCCTTTTTAACAGATGAGAAAACTGAAGTTCAGAAGATTAAGTAGCAGGCAGAGGATCCAGGCTCCACTTATATGTAATGTGACTCTAGAACATTGGTTCCTACCACCTGGTCATGTACCACCCTCAAAAAATCAGTACTGGTCACTTAGTAGTTAATAACCACATTTCTCATGCACATCACATCATGCCATGGTCACCTGCCATCCTCATGACCCCTGAGACACTTAGGTGATATATAGATTGAAGAAAATAAACATGTATTGATTAACTATTTCCCAGTGCTGTGATACACATATAATTTATATTCTAATTTAATTTTAACCATTGTTCTGTGAGGGAGCCTCATAAAGCAGAAGGGTTGAGTATAGTGAGTGGAGACATAATCACTGAGCCCAGGACTCCCACTTACTAGGTCTCTGACCTTTTCCAAATTAGATGATTTCTGTGCCTTGCTTTCTTAATCTGTATAAAGGGGGGGATTATTAATGCCTGCATCATAAAGTTTTTAGAAATTAAAATAGTTAATCTCTGAAAAGTGCTTAGAATAGAGCCTGGCATAAAGAAATCACTCAATGCAATTGAGCTATTAATATACCTCTTATATATGACAGATGAAGAACTTAAGGCCGGGATTTGGCAATGAACCAGCTATGGTAGACTCTTCTTTTATAAACAGACTGAGATAGTAGTTGGGTTCAAAAAGCCTATTGGAGAATTCTCGCAGCAACAACACCATGGAGGAGTGAGGAGAGCAGGTATGGGCAGAGATGGGTGTTAACCTGTGATGCTAATGCAATCCTACCATAGGTTCCAGCTGATGTCACAGGAAGCTCTGAGCTGGGCTGGCCCTTCAGAGTTGTCTCTAATTGAGACAGGTATCTAGGCCTTTGTACCTGTGCTTTGACCAGTCATTGGCTGTGAAAGACTCCCTTCACAGAACATATAGAGTGTGAAGCAGCTCCTTTTGGTCAAGGGTGATTTCCAGGGATCCCTCATCTGAGAGCCTTCAGGAGCCCACACTTTCTGCCAAATGAGTGCCCCAGTCATTGGTTAAGGGTAGTGGGTGCATCTGGGCAGCACAAAACTGTGCCAAATGTAGAAGCACAAGGTCCTGAAGTCATAAATGATAGAGCAGGGTACAAGGACAAATACATCTAGCTTGTGCACTGCCTCTCTGTGCTATGTTACAAAGCTTCTCATATAATTTACAAAGAAGGGGGTTGAGAAGTAACCACAGAATGACCCTGGTGGGAACCTGTGCAAAACAGCCCTCTGAGAATGTAACTAAACAGCAAAAGAAATTGATAGAATTTATGTCATTTTTTGGCATGATTTACCTTTTTTCTCCTCTTTTCCAGATGGAGCTTCAATCTTAGACTTCCTTCCCTAGAGGTAGAGGTAATATAAAGGAAGGACTATAAGAAAAGCTACTGAAATGAATGGGAAATTAATTATTTGTATAATTCCTGGAAGTATTTCACATTTTGATCTTTTCTAAGCCAACTCTTAATTATCTGTACCATAAATTGAATATAAGACAAATAAACCAACAGTTTTTACATGTGTATTGCCAAAGATTTTACTGAATAGACCACAGAGGCAGTGTACTGAGATGGACAGCACTGAGCAAAGTTACGAGGAAGCTGCTACACATGTGTCATCACTCCATCTTCTATCATTCCAGTAGTTCCATTGCATCTGAGGAAGAACTTCTATATAGTCTCTAGGGGGAAAAAAAGTTTGAACATTTCACTGAATAAGAGAGTCATGTCTGGAAATAGACAATGTGCATGCCAGTACTTGGTAAAGAATCCTGCTAACTTGGTTTAACCCAGCTTTATGAGACTTATCATTTCATCCTGTCTTATGTCAACATCCTAAAGAGTGCATATAGGGAAAGGCTTTGTGATCATATTCTATCCATGGCCTTCTCCATTCCTGTTTTATTTTGTCTCTTAGTATTTCTTACTTAGCTGGGAACATTGACAGGTCCTGTATCCTGTACAGATCTTTGTATTCTGACCCATCCTGGTACCAACACCCATCATTACAGTTTCAGAAGAGCCCCAGCTCCAGCTGCATGACAGCCTAGACTTATATAACTATGTAAATCCTCTCATTGTCTGTTGTATGATGACTAAATCTGTTCCTTGATGTTGAAAGCATCTTTGCTTACTCTCTCCCCTCTCCCACAGTATTGTCTCAGAGGTCTGAGATTCTGCCTTGGCCCTTGGTTCCTACATTGCCCAGAAGACCTAGTCCATTGCCCACCTTTAAATCTAACTTTGCCTGATTGTTTCCCTAACTCCTCCCTGTCTCCTTCCTTGGGAAACCAGAACCAGCAACTTGTACGGAGCACCTTCTCTCATATGGTTCAGTCCATGAAATTACCTTCATCTCAGTCCCTCATGGAGTCTCACCCTGATAATCTAGGACCACCTTGTACTTCACTTGCGTGAGCCATGTTGGAGCTTGTTTTGAACCACATTTGTCCCCTCTTCAGGATCAGACTAGACAACTGTGTGCATTTCCTTTAGCCCTGTGCTGAAGTAAGATCAGGAATCTAAAAGGAAGAACTCTACTTTTAGCTTGATCTTCTTCTAGCTTCCTCTTGTACCTTTCAGCCCTACTTTATGCTCACCCCATCATGCCTCAGATTATAGTATCTTCCCTTTACTGTAGAAGCTAGATGTATGACTCAAGATGAGGTCATTTCTATGACACCTGGGGCATTTGTATTTCATCTGGTTTTGCTAGGTACTGTGGCATTGTGAACTATATAGAGGTGGAAAGTGGTAAGGTACTATGATACTGATAGAAATCTAATACTAGATTTTTTACTAGCACTGCTAGATGTAAGTATAGTGCTGAACATTAAAGATATGAAGAGGAATAAGATTATGCCTACTCTCAGTAGCCTTGTGATCTAGCTGGAAAAATATTACTTTACATAGAGTGATCTGTATTGATAAAATGAAGCATTGCTATGAGGCTGAGTACTGTAGTCAATAATATCCACAGTCAATCAGAGGAGGGGTTGGGTCACTACCTCTGCTTTGATTCCAAGATCTCATGGTAGAAAAAAGACCTAATCTGGCTTTGGAAGTATAGGAGACAAGCAGAGAACTCCACATTGCAAGGCTATTTATTGAGCAGCTGTTGCCAGGGGAGTGTTTTGGGCATTGAGGAGATTTAAAAAATTGAGCAAGGTCCTTGGTTTCAGAAACTTACAATGTAATTTTAGAAATAGAACTAACACAGGAGAAACATTAGTGAATGATAAATGTAATATAAATGTGGGCCACCAATTTCAGGTGCTGCAGAGAGATAGGGATCAAAGAGAGCTGAAGAGATCATTAAAGTATTATTGAGACACTGTCTCAACAATACTTTACATACGAGTGATACTGGGTAATGGAAAGGTATCTGGAGGGGTGAATAATTGGTGGAGAAAGAGACTCATACCAAGCAGCCACCTTGTAATAGAGAAAAACAATCCTGACTCCATATTGAATCTATTCCTTTATCTCTAAACTTTGTTCTTTGTTGTCTGTGCTTAGTCATGCTGGCTCTGTATCTTTTGTAAAAGAATTTTACCTATAGCCTGAAATATACAGGATAGCCCATTCTCAAGGCTCTGGCCTTTAAAAGTATATACTTTCCATTCATGTAGAGATAAAAATTGCAGAACAGAGAATAATATTTTTCTTTTTGGAGTTTATAGGAATATGGTGACCAGACTTACATGGACAGCTGCAAGAACAAAGGATTCTTGCACCAAGAAGTCTGCAACACCAGCGATACCTCCTCCCCTTTTAGTGTAAATGAAGCCTGAATTCTAATTCTGGTAAAATGGTGCTTTGGGACACTAGTCCACCATCTTCAAGGTCTGCTGGCTTTCTGAATAAAGTCTTTATTCCTTGCCCTAGCAACTCGTCTCTCGATTTATTGACCTGTCATGCAGCGAGCAGTACAAGCTTGGACTTAGTAACAACATGTTTTGGTTGGTCGGGAAGTATAACTTAATTATTGATAGAATTCACTTTCACTCTCTGATGTGTCTCAGTTTGGATGACAAATTAGCTGTTCACTGACTCTTGAGGGACTTTCCTATAATCCCCTTCAATGAACATTTTATTAATACATCTACTAGAGAGCTCTATCTTCGAAGATGCCTACTTTTTCTTGGGTTTTAGGCATCTTGAAAGTTTGCTCATTCTGTGGTATTTCTAACATAACTTTCAGAGTGAAAAAGGAGTATACAGCACACACTATTTGTCTCTTGCCTGCAAGACTCTATTACATGCATTATAGATAACCTCCTTCCTTTGGAAGATGAGAGAGTGGAGGAAGCTGGTTTCTGAACTTCTGATTTCACTCTATTTTCCCCTATGGATTCATTACATTACGTGCTAGCAGACAGCTCCATTTCCATTACTTGGAGTTCCAAACTCCAGAATTATGCTCAAAGAAAAAGGTATTCATTAGAAAAAGGTGAAAATGGCTTCAAAAGATGTTTCTTTCTTGCAAAATATGTTTCTTTGTTGTGCAACAAAACTGTTAGCATAGCTCAACAGCTGTGTATCTGTATATCTACTAAAGCATGATACAGGTTAGTAAGTGCTAATGGGTAGATATTCATACCCCTTTGGTGTGCTGAAACTTGTTATAGTATATTGCTTTTATAGGTATAGGAAATCCATACATTTAATTTCTGTTCCTGTTTCAGGGATACAATGAGTAGGTAATGATACTTAAGAAAATAAACAATTTGAAATTCATGGCATTCACTGTGGAATATAATGTGTTATATGCCAAACCTTATGACTTACAGGAAGCTAAAATAACAGTAAGTTCTGCTGGAAGGAAAAAAAAAGACAACTTTTTCCAGATATTTGAATATCTTTGAATTTCTTACCTTATTTTTTCTGCATATGAATTCCCCACTCTCAAACTCCAAAAATACCTGTTTGCTATATGGTGAGATTACTACCTAGTTTGAACTTCAGATCTATATAAAAAAAATTGTTTTTCAGAGCTAGCTAAACAAAACATTTATTAGTATTATTCTATCTGATTCTGTTTCTCTGTCTTTCTGTCTTCATTCTCATCTGGTACATTTGGCTATGGACCTCATGAGTGCTGGCTATTTCATGAGTTATCTGGCACTCCCACTGGAAATCCTGAGAAATCAGCCTTATTTTGACCCTCTGGGTTCTAAACTCAGCCAAACCTTTAGAGTGAAAAATAAAGAGAAGAGCCTGGACCACCTTAGATGGGACCTTATTGGAGGATCATTCAGTCCTTAAACCAAGTGAACTCTAGAAATACTGAGAACTGCCACTGTATTTTGTCCTTCTGAAACTTACCCTTTTGTGGATTTGGGGAAGGAAAGCAGGGAAAGAATTTCAGATGCATAATCTATATCTGTGCTGTTCAATATGGTAGCCAACCACCACATATGTCTATTTAAATTTAAATTAATAAAATTTAATAAAATTAAAAATTAATTTCCTTAGTTGCACTAGCCACATTTCAAGTGTTCAGTAACCACATGTGACTAGTGGCTAGAGCATCTTTGTTGTTGCAGGAAATTCTGTGAGTAGTACTGATTTTTAGGATCTCCAATTAAAATGTGCAATAAAATTTACATTATATTTAGTGTGACTTTAACATGTTTACTTGGAAAAGAGAATAACATGAAAGGGTGTGGCTACTGAGGTGGTAATTTTAGAAAAGGACACTCTTTGGTGTGAAAAAGCAAAGTGAGAACTACATGGTAAGAAGAGAAAGTCTTGTGGCTACTACTACTACAGTTCATACTAGGAAGACTTTAACTCACTTCTTCCTATAAATTCTATAACTATCTAGTCCCAAGAGTCATGAAAAGTCATACATTTTCAATTCAAGAAAAATTTAGAATTACAAAATGCTAAAACTTGATGACTTAGGGAAGCTTTCATTTATATAATTATTACAGTTAAATAAAAACATATTACTTAAGGCTAATAGTCTATTACACCAAAACGGACAAAACCCTGTGTGACTCCTGTCTCCATTGTTTTTAAATGTGTAACTCTGTCCTGTCAACTTATCTTTCCTCAGTTTATTATCACCACGTAAAAATCTTTTAGTAACTCCTACTTAGAAGAATTTTGTGAGAATAAGTATTAAGGCAACTGTGACTGACAATTTATCCTAGATATTTCTATTCTAATGCTAATTCCTATGAATCTATGAACATAAAGCATGTGACAAAGTTTTATTAATTGAAACAAACTGAAATTCAAAATCAAATAAGTCAGTTGAGATGAAGTCAATGTTTCTTTTATGTTCTATAATAATCCATAAATATTCCTTAATATCCTTAAATAGCATGATTGAAATCATGTGGTTATAACGAAAAACTGTTTTCAAAATTGTGTCCTGAAATTAAAAAATGAACTCTAAATTATATTGAATTTAAACACTTATTTTTTTGATTTAATAGTTCACTTTAAACAAATATGGTGGTCCAGTGGTTAAGACTCCACGCTTCCAGTGCAGGGGCACGGGCTCGATCTCTGGTTGGGGAGTTAAGATCTCACATGCTGCACAGTGCAGTGGCCAAGAAATATTTTTTTAAAAAGCAAAGGGTAAATAAGTCAAGTGCATGAAGACAACAGTGCATAGAGTAATCAGAGATATCTTGTTGATAAGATTTCAAGATGGAGACAGCTGGTGTAAGATACCTTAGGAAAGATTTTCACATGTGCTGATTTTAAAGTATGTCTATTCGTGACTTAATCCAAATGTCATTATGTCTAGAAGATGGAAAGGAAACAATCAAAAATAGGTCACACTAGAGGACAAGAACCTAATGGCATTTATTTTGTTCATTCGACAACTATTTATTGAGTATTTACAATGTTTCATGTTGTAGGCTAGCAGCTAGAAACACAATTCTGAATAATACAATCTTCTCAGTTGAGCGGAATGGAGAGTGTGGCTCAGTGATGAATACCATCTTCAGGGAAAAAAACAGTCAGAAGTTAAAAACAAGCGAACACAAAAATAGCAAAAGTGAGAGAGGTGAGGTCTTAAAATTATATGACACTCAAAGACCTTCATTTTGGTTAGAAATTCCAGTTTTATCACCTGCCCCCAAAATCTCTGTGATTGAGAGTGTTATATTTACAGCTCCAGGATAAAAAATGAAAAGTCTTCTCTTTAATTAGATGTTTGCAGAAATTATGAATGGTCAGTGAAAAAGGAGATAGGGCCAGAGCCTGATTTTGTTTTTGTTCACCATTCCTCCACCTTCTCTTTAAAGGCTACAGTTTGTTTCCCACTAATTGTCTCTGGCATGGAGTTGGCAAGCTTATCTGTGAGACTTTCCCTATTGTGGTCTAGGTCAGCTTCACCCCACGGGAGAAAAGCAGGATCTGGTTCATTGAACCAAAGACCTAAAAAAATCACTGAGGAGGTTTTCCTATAATCTTGAAGTTTATTTTGTAAACAAGTTCTCTTTAATCATAGCTTCCAAGCTATTCTGTCTTGCTTCAAAGTACTTCCACACTAGTCCCAAGACACATTTTTGGTGCATGGACAAGGAATGGGCTGTCAAAAAGCAAGCATCATTACCATTCACCACTCTGGTTAGTCTTTTTAAAAAGCCCAGAAATCTACAGCAAATTCTCTGAACAATTACTAGAAATATCTTTCAAGAAGAATTAATTTAGTCAATAAATTCATTTATAAAGATCTGTTTTTAAAGAGAAATTGGGGACAGGACTCAGTAGTTTAAAGAGTGATGCAGAATGACGAGGTGACTTTTCTTCTTAAAGAATCTTCAAATTCCCAACGTAGTGTAAGAGTCAAGGAGATCAGAGATTGAGAGTGATAACTCTTAGTACTAATGGCAAAATGAGGTGTTTCCATCCTTGGAGGATGCAACACCATATGATTCCATGTCTATTGTACTGATCCAGTAGAGATATCTTTTAAAAATCACAGACAGTGTTAAATAAAATGTCCATAATGATAGTAGCAACCAGTTCCAGTATATACTCTTTTGAATGCCAGATACTTTTCTAAACTCTTCACATATGCTAATATATTTATCCTTGCAGCACTGCTACTCTTATTATAGATACACTTATTATGACCCCCCCCCATTTTCTTAAAGGGGAAACTGAGGCAAAGACAGTTTAAGTAACACATGAAAGACAAAGCAGTGAGTGGGTGGTGGAACAGAGGTTTAATTCTGTTATTCGGGCATTAGAGACCACACCTTTAGTATTAAGCAAAGTTGTCTTTCATAAAGGAGTGTTGAAAAAATATGCTTTCCATGGAGCAGTCACTACTTGTATAAATATACATTCATTTATTATATGTTGTTCATTCTGTCAGTAATTGACTAAATACCTAATGTGGTTTTAGAGGCTTCTACAATATAAACACCTTGACTAAAAGAAACAAAAACTATGACAAAGACTTATTTAGGTGAAAGTGTACTATGATTGTCACAATTTTCTGCATGATGTAGTTGTCAAGTGGAAATTACTAGAGTAGCCTCCAACTCAGCAAAAAGCAGGGGCTTTGTTTTCCACAGTGGTTATCTCCTGAGCGTTTTGCAAGGTTCTTTTGAGGTAAAAACACATTTCCTAAAGAAACAAACAATGCTGATTTGAAACACCCTGAGAATGAATGATCTTGGTAAAAGTGGCTCACTTATATGTGAGCTGGAATTTGAGACCTCTTATGGACTGAATGTTTGTACCCTTCTCCCCCAGTTTTATATATTGAAGCCCTAACTCCCAATGTGATGGTATTAGGAGGTGGGGCTTTTGGAAGGTGATTAGGTTGAGATGAGGTCATGAGGATGGAGCCCCCATCATGGGGATTAGTGCCTTTATAAGAAGAGGAAGAGACACTAGAGCTTCCACTCTGCTATGTGAGGACACAGTGAAAAGGTGGCTGTCTCCAAGCCAGGAAGAGGGCCCTCACTAGAAGCCTAATTGGCCAGCACCTTAACCTTGGACATCCCAGCCTCTAGAACTGTGATGAAATACACGTCTGCTGTTTTAACCACCCATCTATGGTGTTTTGTTATGGCAGCCTGAGCAGACTAAGCTAGAACTCATGGATTCTAAGAGAGTCATTGCTCTGTAAGGACAGAAATGCACTGGTGTCATCATGAGATGGAACCAGAGAACAAAACCAAGTGTATTAGTTTCTTGTGGCTGTTCTAACAAGTGACCACAACTAGGTGGTTTAAAACAAGAGAACTTTTTTCTCACAGTTCTGGAGGCCAGAAGTCCACCTTCAGAGAGCTGACAGGCCCACATTCCCTCTGAGGTCCTTAAGGGAGAATCCATTCTTTACCTCTTCCAGTTTCTGGTGGTTGTTGGCATCCCTTGACTTGTGGCCACATCGCTCTAATCTCTCCTTTTGTGGTCACATCGTCTCCTCCCTTTCGGTCTCTGTCTTCTCATTTTATGCCTGACTCAAAACTCCCTTTGCCCTTCTCTTTTAAGGACACTGTAATCTGATTTAGGACCACCCAGATAATCCAAAATGATCCCTTTGTCTTAAGATCCTTGATGCAAAGACCCTTTTTCCAAATAAGATCACATTCACCGGTTCCAGAAATTAGGATGTAGACATATCTTTTTTTGGGGGGCACAGTTCAACCCACTATACCAAATAATGCAAGAACAGCCACAGGAGACCTTCTCTGGGGCTGTTCTCTTTGTGAAGCTGCTGGCATTATGAACCCCCCCTTCACCTTAGCCACAAGTTCAGGAAAAGTGCTAAAACTGTGAATGGGTGTTTGTTTTATCTGAATGTGTGCACATAGCACTGGAGTGAGTATATCTGATTTGTTGCAGTTAATAAGTTCTTAAATTGCAAAACTATATGACTTAGAGTGAGATCAACTTTCCCTGTTCAGTCTTATAATAATTCCATGCTGGGCTTGGTGAATGAAGATAAATAAAATATGGTTGTGGCCCTTGAATTGATTAGCATGTTAAGTGGGAATGTGGTATTAGATTAATTCAGGTGAATGTGCGGAAGGTTTGACATTCTACAGCATTTTCTATTCCTGTCCTGTTAAGTATTTTTTGCCTCATCAGACTGTGAGTTCCTTGTCTTCACCAATTCTGTATTGTCAGTGTCTATCACAGACTTGGAAGTATTTGGTGTTATGAGCTGTGAAGGCAAATTTGTTGTGTGGATGATTGAATGTTTGCTATGGTGATGATGCTTGTTTTTTTTTTTTTTTTTTTTTTTTGCGGTACACGGGTCTCTTGCTGTTGTGGCCTCTCCCGTTGCGGAGCACAGGCTCCAGACGCTCAGGCTCAGCGGTCGTTGCTCATGGGCCCAGTCGCTCCACGGCATGTGGGATCCTCCTGGACCGGGGCACGAACCCGTGTCCCCTGAATCGGCAGGTGGACTCTCAACCACTGCGCCACCAGGGAAGCCTTGGTGATGTTGCTTTTATCTGGAGGTCAATAAGTGGTCAATCCACCTGTTCAGAACACAACTTAGAATAAAAGATTTAATTTTAAAATAGTCTCCCAGCATCTAAGTTAGATGCTATAACTGAGTATACATATCCTTATTTGCCTAATTCCCCATGACTATGCAAGGCTCAACTTCCATTAATTCCTAGCTATTCAGCATCTTTTTTATCCATTCATCCATTGACAAATGCTTAGGTTGTTAAAAAAAGATTGAATTTGAATATCTTGGCTATTGTGAATAATGCTGCAATTAACATGAGGATGCAGACATCTCTTTTGATATCCTGCCTTAATTTCCTGTGGATATATATTCAGAAGTAGAATTGCTGAATCATATGGTAATTTTATTTTTAATTTTTTGAGGAACCACCAGATTTTTTCTCACAGTAGCTGTACCATTTACAGCTCCCACCAACAATGCTCAAGGATTCCCCCTTTTCCACATCCTTGCTAACACTTGTTATCTCTTGTCTTTTTCATGATGGTCATTCTAACAGGTGTGAGGTGATCTCATGGTTTTGATTTGCATTTCCCTGATGATTTGTAATGTGAGCACCTTTTTATGTACGTGCTGGCCATTTGTATGTTTTCTAGTTATTCTTGTTTGCACGTGATTCTAATAATTCTGACTTAACAGTTTTCTGAGTAAATTAGAAAGCAAATTACAAGGGGACACATGGAGAGCAAAACAAAATCACAAACAAAACCTTGACAGAAAAATGTTTAAAATGAGAATTTATACTTTACGTAATGTTCACTGAGCATTTGGTTGTTTCATGAGTATCACATTTTTATAACATTTTATTTGCCTATATATATGCCTAATTATTTAATAAACTTCTCTTATGAAAGTATGGCCGACGGACCCTGAAAAGTACATATGTGCTGACCATTAGAAACACAAATGTATTTCTTTCATCTAAAATAGTGTGGTAAATAATATTATACATATCCATCAGTAATAGAAGCTCACATTTACTGAACAAATTGTGCTTTATGAAAATCATTTAATGTTTGATTCTTCAGGAGTTTTATGTTTTAAGTGAATAAGGTGTTGTTATTACTTCCATTACACAGAGGAGAAAAGAGGCTCAGGGAACATAAGTAAGTGATTTTCCTGAGGTCACACAGCTAGGGAATGATGGAGGTGGTATTCTAACTCAGAGAGTGTCACACAAGACCCATTTTCTTGTTATTCACGCCTTTGTATACTCGCAGTATCTGAGGCCTCCACATCATCTCTTCTAGTACCACGAGGTCTTCTTTCCCCCATTGTTGCAGGTACTGAGATGTCTTTGCTCCTCATCTCAGCATCAATATGTAAGAATTCTTATCTGCTCTGATTGTCTACTGCCCCATTCATTTTCATGTTCCTCTCTCTTGCACTTCTTCATGTCTTTTTACTTTGGAAAATTTGTGTTCTTTCTTGTCAGGAACATACTTCTTCCTTTCTGATCAACATAGCTGGTAGGTTTACACAGCAATTACATTCATTCCTGTGTATTGTAGAGAAAAGATGTTGAAGTGATAAAATAAGCACAGGGCATTGGAGACTTTGGGAAACCAAGGTTTCAGAAACAGAGTAGTTTGTATTATCTCAGTTTTTGGACAGATATATTTGGGAAGTTGAAAAGGCATAAAATTAAAAGTTGGAAAGCCCAAATTCCAGATCTGACTCCCCCACATGTAGTCTCTGTTGTTGTGGACAAGTTCCTTCAGCTCTCTGAGCCTCAGATTCTTATCCATAGAATGACAATAATATCAACACAAGCAGCTACTTGAGATAATGTAAATGGAAAGCATCACAATATTGTAAAATTACAAAGGAGTATTAGCCCTTTTTCTCTACATCCTGAGCATGACTTTGAATTAATAAATCCTGTCTCTGATCAAAATTTTGTCTGTAGCAGAGTCTGCTCTTGATTGAAGCTGATGAGTCATAGGGGAAAGCTGACCCTAGCATCAAAGTGATCTGTACATCCCGAGGTAATGTAGACTTCCATCAGCCAAGGTATAAACATCTAAACCAGATTGACACACCAGAGTACTGGCCCCTATATTGCACTGTGTCTGTTACTTCAACCTTTAGTTGCTTAGTTCCATGTACCCACAGATATTCTTGAAGGAAAGATGTCAGCAAGGCTGGTTTACTTCTGGGCTTCCAAAAGGAACTTCAATTCCCTTTGCTCTTTCAAAACAATTGATTGATTTGTATCTCTAAAAATCCTCCGTGAGTTTATGCTGTTTATTTTATTTTTTTAAACTTTTATTTTATATTGGAGTATAGTTGATTAACAATGTTGTGATTGTTTCAGGTGTACAGCAAAGTGATTCAGGTATTCATATACATGTATCCATTCTTTTCCTATTTCTTTTCGCATTTACGTTGTTACATAATATTGAGCAGAGTTCCCTGTGTTATACAGTAGGTCCTTGCTGGTTATCCATTTTCAATATAGCAGTGTGTACATGTCAATCCCAAACTCCCTAACTATCCCTTCCCCCCACCCTTCCCCCCTTATGCTATTTATTTATCTATTTATTGGTTCACATCTACTCCACCTACTTTTTGAAATAGATTTGAGGCAGCCAGTGTATACCTTTGGGGAAACAGAAGCAAAACAGTGTCTAATGAGAGCCACCTCTGAGTATTATGCTGTTATAACCCCAGTTTATTAATCTTCAGGTCATAAAACAAAACTCACCTTATTAATTGCCCTGCTAAGATGAAAAGGTGGTATGAAATACACTGTATGACATTGCTATCAGCTCGACTAAATAATTTAATGAATGACCTTATTGTGTTTGTACCCTGAGGCTTTTTAAAATTAAGGGCATATTGAAATATTATGAAGAAAAAAGATAATCTTGTGAATGTGGTTACCTGCCCATGGGTGGTGGAAACAGACTATCACAAAAGTCACCTTTACTGAGAGACCTGGGATCAGCCCTGACTTGGGTACAGCCAGCCTGTGTCCTGGGGCTAAGTAATCTGCAATCCTTGGACCATCTGCTGCTTATTCTCCCAGAGAAATGTGTTATACACAATCACAGCAAAGGACCTCTTGCTTCTGAGTGCCTTTGAGAGCATTCAGAAAGCTAACATTCTCTGTCATAAGAACACTTCTTCCCTCCCTCCCTCTTTCCCTTTCTTCTTTCCTAAAGGAAGAATAAGTAAGTGACATGTATTATGCTTACCACTTAGCATTCCTATTTTATTTAGGATAACAAGGATTTATAATCTTAATTTTCTAGAATGACAGAAAATAATTCACATGCAAAGAAACAGTTTTATTTTCATGACTGCCAAATAATATTTCCTGGGGAAGTTGTACACAATAAACAACAACAAAGTGAACTTAGTGCAAATATTTAATGTGGAGTTTGAAAGATCACAGATTCAGGAGCAAACTTGAGCTGAAGACATATTTTATTTGAGCTTTATGGAGTTTTATTAATTTGAACAAGAAATTGAAAATTTAGAGATCGAATGTTCAAATCAGATATTTCAGCTCCTCATGAAAGTATTAGAAAAGGTAGGCCTGGGCCCACATTCTTGCATGGCTACAAATTGGTCTCCCTGGCCCCAAATTTGACTGTTGTCTATGACACACCACATAGGCATATGATGTTGGTCACAGTCGTTTGCTAATCAATGATATATGCATCAACATTTGTTATCCCCATATAATCTGTTCTGTGGACAACAAATATGTTTCCATATTGTTGGTGCTTTTTCCTAAGTCACTCACAACACATGATCATAGGTAATACAATGTCTATAGTGAGGAAGCTCTATTCCCATAATAAATCAACCTCTTGTATTTAGCCATAAGAAAGCATAAGGCAGAAATTTCCTTTCCCAGTACTTGGCACCAAAATTGATTTCACAATCAGTGGCCTTATTCAGTTTTCCTTAGTAGTGCTTAGAGTATAATTTATACCTTAAATTATAGCGTCCATTGTCTGTTGGTTTATCCCTCACATCTATTGGAAGTGTTCATTTGTGAGCTCTCTGACTCTAATGTTGGTAAATCTTCATTTTGAAATCTTGAAGGGTATCTAAAGCCTTAACCTGACATCACCAAGTACTTTTTTTACTAGGATTTATACATTGGCCACCAAATCAAATCCCAGTGTACAAAACTGTCTTTTAATGATTGGAGAGGAGGATAGATTCCTGGTCATGCAGGACATGTTACGTGTTTTCTTTATAAATGCATTTTCAGTCATTTTACATTAATCATTGTTTTTTCTGATCTCTTCAGATGCTCAGGGGTCATAATGTGCCTTGTTCATAGTTTCTTCCAACTAATTTCCCTGCACTTTGTCCTCAGTAATCCCAAGCTACCATGACACTTATGGAACACTTAATAATGCCCAATTGCATCAATCCTGAATACTCTAATGTTCTCTGCAGTCTTTTATTTTTGTTTCTTTTATTTTTTTACTCAGATCTTAAGTATATTGTGTAATAGGTTTTCTAACTACTGCTTAAAGCAAAAGAGCAAACATTTCCTTCAGCACAGAAATTTTCTTTTCCTGCTGCCCACCCACCTAAATCCATCCACAGTCACTTGTGTTTAAGCCTATTAAGGTTTAGTTGACATACATTAAACCACATATACTTAAAGTGTGTAATTTAATAATTTTTAACATATATGTTAATGAAAAATATATATATACAATTTATCTGGTCACCACAATAAGGATTAGATAGTAGTAGAGAACTCATCAGCTGAGATCATGTGTGGTATTGTAATACCCATTGACCAAGAAAGTATAGTACAAATATTAAAATATAATAAGAAGAATAAGAATGTATAATGCATATGGCCCTGAGAACTTTTGATGGCTGAAAGCTTAGATAGTACAAACATTTATGGACATACACATATGTGTGCACACATGCAGACACAAACACACACATAGACACACATATACTTGTATGTATAAAAAGTATAGTACGATGGAATGCATACATTTTTTAAGAAAGAGCTTTCAAAGACATAATAAGGCAATGTAGCTTAGGACAGCATTAAAAGGGTATAATTATATTGATTATTATACACAGGTAATATGTTCAGGTAGTTTTCACCAGGAAATGAACTGTCATATCCAAAGATCAAAACTCACCTTCCTAACTCTCCTATCACAGACACATTATACCTCCTAAAAAACTACAAAGAACTATAAGCACTCTGCTCAGGTGGAACGTGAAAGTGTATGGATAATGAACAAGGAAACACTTCTAAGATAAAGGGCAGGGAGATGTTAGAGATTTCTTGGGTTCAAAAAAGATACCAACTAAAATAAAAAGCACAGCCTGCTGGGAAAAAAGCAGTGGAAAACCTGGTTTTATTTTTCAAATTAATGTTTATAATTCAACCATTATGATCTAAAAAGAGCAGTGTCTGTCACTTCTAATCTCTGAAGACAGTTTTGCTCAACTCTTAGAATGGAAACTACATTTCCTTGTAGTAGAACTGAATCCCAGAACTTACTCACTTAAGATAGGAAGCTTGCTTTAACCATTTTAAACTATATCTATCAAAATTATTGGAATATCTCTTTCTATTGTTAATGATTTCTAGAAAGGATTTTGTTTTCATTTAAAAATAGTAAGGAAAGTGTTATTTCAATCTTTCACAATACTTTGTTTTAGCTTCTGGAACTATTCCAGTACATTCTTATCTTTTTTGCCGAAAATATAAAATGACTTTTTTGTTTTTTCCATCAGTTGTAAAAAGTGCTTTAAATGTGCCCAGTGTGAACAGTTTACAATGATTCACTTTAAGTAGCTATTCTGAAGCACATACTTTCTTATTAGCATATAACATGCTAGCACTTTTTTAATAGGTTAAATCTCTTTTATAGGTTACAATATCTGATATTAATATCTGTCTTGTTAGTAATTATAGGTATGAGCCTTATTTTTAGCAATTAGATGTGTTTCAGGAAATATGGTTACATCTTTAAAATTCTATTCCCTTTCATATGTATCTAAGGTCCATTAATTAAAAGAACCCTGCTGCGCTTTTATAAAATGAAGAACTACACCTAAATGTTTTGCTTTACAAATCAATTTATAATTTTTTCTCTTAAAATCCCTAAGCTTTAAATAAATGAAGTTTTAAATAAAATAGGAAGAGGCTTTAAATGGATTACAGACACCTCCTGAGTTTGTGAATATTAGAATTTTATAGTCTGAATACTGAACTTTTAAATTTACATGACCTGTTAAAAGTGCCCCTCTCTTTATCAAAGTAGCTCCCAAATCCACTCCATTTTCCCCTCTGTTGTTCCCTTTGAACTTAGTACCTTTCCTGAGGTAGGGGTTAGTAGATGTTACAACATCCAGTTAAGGTCAAAATAACATGCACTTATGTCTTTCTCCTAAAGGATTCATAAGAGAAAGAACAATAAACAGAAGCATAAAGACTCATCAACATCAGTCCGAACAGATAACATATTTGAAGAATTTATCAACTTAAGCAGCAGATCGTCATAATTTTGTTCTCCTTTAGTACTATTTCAGTATCTACCAAAGTAGATTTAATCATTTCCTTTAACTCTCTGTTCTTGATTTTTCAAAACTAAACTTAACATTTAGAGCAGTTTTAGATTTACGAGAAAGTTGAGAAGATAATGAGGAGAGTTACCATACTCCTGACATCAGTTCCCTTTTCATTAACATCTTACATTACTATGGTACATTCATCACAACTAACAAACATATATTGTTATTAACTAAAGTGTATAGTTTATTCAAATTTCTTTAGTTTTCATCTAATGTCTTTTTCTGTTTCCAGGATTCCATCCAAAACACTATATTGAATATAGTAGTTCTTTAAGCTCCTCTTGGCTGTGATCATTTTTAAGATTTTTCTCACTTTGATAACCAAAATCAAGATCACATATATTTTCTCATATGTTTTCTTCTAGAAGTTTTATAGTTTTGCATGTTACATTTAGATTCATGATCCATTTTGAATTAATTTTTCTGTATTGGCTCTGTCTAGGTTTTTTTTTTCTTTTTCTTATTTATTTATTTATTTATTTATTTTTATTTATTTTTTGGCATATGGAGAGTTCCAGCACAATTTGTGGAAAAGATTATTCTTTCTCAAACAAATTGTTTTTGCATCTTTGTCAAGATCAGTTTCCTATATAAATATGAGCCTATTTCTGTGTTGTCTATTCTGATTCATTGATCTGTATTTCTGTTTTATCACCAATACCACACCTCCAGAGGTAGCTTAATAGTAACAGGTGGGGGGGGAGGAGTGAGGGAGGAGAGAGAGAGAGAGAGAGAGAGAGAGAGATGATAAGAAATTGTCTCACATAATTATACAGGCTGTCAAGTCCCAGGATCTGTAGGGTGAGTAGACAAGTGGAAGCCCAGCAGAGCCAATGGTCTAGTTCCAATTTGAGTCTGAAGACCTGAGAATTAGAAGAGCCAACAGTGTAGATCCCATACGGAAACCAGTAGGCTCAAGACTCAGGAAGAGCCGATGTTTCAGTTCAAATCTGAAGGCGGGCAAAAACCATGTCCCAAGCTATCGGGCAGGAAGAATTCTTTCCTTCTCAGGGGAGGGTCAACATTTGTTTTCCATTCAAGCCTTCAACTATTTGGATGAAACTCACTCACATTATAGAGGGTAATTTGTTGAACTTAGTCTATCAGTTTAAATGTAAATTTCATTGGAAAACCCCCTCACAGAAACAAGCAGAAAAATGTTTGATCAAATACCTGAGCACATCATGGCCGAGTCAAGTTGACACATACAATTGGCCATCACGCTTTTATTTCCTTGCCTTGTCTTACTGCACTCTCTAAGCCTCCCAATACAATGTTGAATAGTTGTGGTGACAGAGGGCATCCTTGCCCTGTTCCCCATCATAGGGAGAAAGTGGCAAATCGCTAACCATTAAGTATGGTGTCAGCTGTAGACCTTTTGTAGATACTCTTTATCATCTGAGAAAGTTCTTCTCTAATCCTAGTTTGCTAAGAGGATTTTTGTCTTGTTTCTGCACTTGATGATATAATCACATTATTTTTATTTTTAGCATGTTGACGTGGTGGACTACATTGATAGATCTTTTTTTAACATATTTATTGGAGTATAATTACTTTAAAATAGTGTGCTAGTTTCCGCTTTATAACAAAGTGAATCAGCTATACATACATATACCCCCATATCTCCTCCCTCTTGCATTTCGCTCACACCCTCCCTATACCACCCCTTTAGGTGGTCACAAAGCACTGAGCTGATCTCCCTGTGTTATGTGGCTATTCCCACTAGCTATCTATTTTACATTGGGTAGAATATACAAGTCCATGCCACTCTCTCACTTCATCCCATCTCTTCCCCTTCCCCTTCCCCATGCCCTCCAGTCCATTCTCTATGGCTGAATCTTTATTTCTCTCCTGCCCCTAGCTTCTTCAAACCATTTTTTTTCTTTTTTTTAGATTCCATATATATGTGTTAGCATATGGTATTTGTTTTACTCTTTCTGACTTACTTCACTCTCTATGACAGACTCTAGGTCCATCCACCTCACTACAAATAGCTCAATTTCATTTCTTTTTATGGCTGAGTGATATTCCATTGTATATATGTGCCACATCTTCTTTATCTATTCATCTGTCAATGGATACTTAGGTTGTTTCCGTATCCTGGCTATTGTAAATAGAGCTGCAATGAACACTGTGGTACATGACTCTTTTTGAATTATGGTTTTCTCAGGGTATATGCCTGTATTGGGATTCCTGGGTCGTGTGGTAGTTCTATTTTTAGTTTTTTAAGGAACCGCCATACTGTTCTCCATATTGGCTATATCAATTTACATTCCCACCAACAGTGCAAGAGGGTTCCGTTTTCTCCACACCCTCTCCAGCATTTACTGTTTGTAGATTTCTTTATGATGGTCATACTGACTGGTATGAGGTGATACCACATTGTACTTTTGATTTGCATTTCTCTAATGATTAGTGATGTTGATCATGCTTTCATGTGTTTTTTGGCAATCTGTCAACATTGCGAAAAAGACTATACTATCCAAAGCAATCTACAGATTCAATGCAATCCCTATCAAACTACCAATGGCATTTTTCACAGAACTAGAACAAAAAATGTCGTAATTTGTATGGAAACAAAAAAGACCCCATATGGCCAAAGCAATTTTGAGGAAGAAAAATGGAGCTGGAGAAATCAGGCTCCCTGACTTCAGACTATACTACAAAACTACAGTAATCAAGGCAGTATGGTACTGGCACAAAAACAGAAAGATAGAAACCGGAACAGGATAGAAAGTCCAGAGATAAACCCACACACATATGGTCACCTTATTTTTGATAAAGGAGGCAGGTGTATACAATGGAGAAAAGACCGCCTCTTCAATAAGTGGTGCTGGGAAAACTGGACAGCTACATGTGAAAGAATGAAATTAGAACACTCCCTTATACCATACACAAAACTAAACTCAAAATGGATTAAAGACCTAAATGTAAGGCCAGACACTATAAAACTCTTAGAGGAAAACATAGGCAGAACACTCTATGGCATAAGTCACAGCAAGATCCTTTTTGACCCACCTCCTAGAGAAATGGAAATGAAAACAAAAATAAACAAGTGGGACCCAATGAAACTCCTTTTGCTCATAAAAGGAAACCATAAACAGGACAAAAAGACAACCCTCAGAAAGGTAGAAAATATTTGCCAATGAAGCAACTGACAAATGATTAATCTCCAAAATTTACAAGCAGCTCATGCAGCTCAATATCAAAAAAAACAAACAACCCAATCCAAAAATAGGCAGAATATGTTCTTTTACTTTTAACCTATCTGTTTCCTTATAATTAGTTTGGATTTCTTATAAATAACATAGTTGTTATGTTAATTATTTTCAGAGCATTTTTAAATTTTAAAACACTTTAATGATATTTAAACTATTAGTATTTTTAACCTTATAAAATCTTACTTAAATGATAAGAAGTAGTAGTAGCCAAGAATCAGATAAGAATTACCTTGGTTATTAGAATACATTTAAAACTGCTGAAAGACCTCTTTGATCTTTTAAAATTCAAATTTACTCTGCTCATTTTAATTCCTCTCATGGCATTTGATTTTTTATAATTAGTTTTTAATATGCTTCCAAGGAGATTTGGGGTAAAATCAGGATTATAATTGCTTCTGGCTGACATCAAATTAAAATAATTTATTGAAATACTTTCCTTTGTGGTTATATTGGAAATGTAGCTAGAACTATAGTGCATGATTTTATTGTCTTCTATTGTAGATAGATGATGAGATGTCTTTACAGCTGATCAGATGTTAGTATAATTTAATAGGTACTTGCAACAGGTTTGTAATCAAGAAGGCAAAGTTTCAAAATCTTACTATGCCAAGTGCCAGATATATGACTATGAATGTATTATCTAAACTCTCTAAATTGCAAATGTCAACTAATATAAGATTCAAAAAAAGTGTGGACTCAGAGAGTTGTAGCTTCTTGACCCTGCTTTATCATTTATTAACTATATAAATTAAGTCCACTTACTTAATTTTCCAGAGTCTATTTTCTCATCTGTTAAATGGGATATTACAATTTAGTCAGAGTGATTTTTTAATTAAATAAATTTTATATTATATCATTAATACAATATAAATTAGAAGGTGCCTAAAAGAGCTTAACACAATATAGCTCCTAAATAAAATAAAACTTGTTCTTAATTCTGGAATTAGAAATCGTCAAGATTAATAAGATTTTTGAGTTTTTCTCATCCTTTTATGTTTTTTTTGTTTCTTTACCATTAGAGTTTCTCTCACTAATATCTCTCTGTAAATCCCATTTTATCTGGCTATGTGCTTGAAAAACAGAAAACTAAATGTGTTATAAATTAGCTGATAAAGCTAAAGTAGAGATAAAATCATGAATAATCAATCTCTATAAAAGGCAGAGACAGAGGGAAAAATGACAATGAATAAATTGAGCAAATAGAAAACATAAAAATCATATTGGTAATTACAATAAATGTAAATAGTCTGAACACTCCAATGAAAAGGCAGAGGATATTCACATTGTTTGAAGTAGCAAGATCCAATTTGATGCAAAGTAAAAGAAGCCAGACACAAAATATTATACAATCTATGATTTAATTTATATAAAGTTATATAAATGACAAAATTTTAGTGATAGAGAAAACACCAGTGATTGCCAGAGGCAGGGATTGAGGAGATAAAGTTGATTTCAGTTGGATTTGACAGCAGTTTGGGAGGTTATGTAAATATTTTATATCTTAATTGTGGGACTGATTATATAACTATTTGCATTTGTTAAGACTCATCAAATTGAGCACTTGAAATGGGCAAATTTTGTTGTATAAAATTTATAATTTAATAAAAATGAATTAAAAAGAGTTTATGAACATTCATATTTAGAAATCAGGAATGGTTTCCAAGAGGCCTTCCTCTCTGTTAGATTCTTTTGGTTTTCAGACTTTTTTATTTAGTTGTGTATTTGCAGAGAAAGAAAAGATTATCAAAGTATCCAGTTTATGTAGGTATCCAGAAAATTATTCTTAATAATTTCTAAAGTCGGATACTCAAAAAGGGCACATTTGAGGTGAGGAATCAAGTCAGTATTAGCACAATGTATTTTTTAAACCTAAAATGCCTTGAACGTATGGCCTTTCTGATTCTCATTTCAGTTTCCAAAATTATACTCCCTCTTCTTTAGCTTGCAGACTAAAACCAGTGGCAGCTCCATTCTAGAAACTGGTAACAGTGAGATTCAAAACCATGGCATAGTTGAACAGGTTATTTGGTAAAAGCTTCTTTATATTATACAAGGCAATAAACATATTATTTCCACAGTTGCCTTTCCATTGCCTGAGAAACTTCACAGGGATTGCTCATAATCATTAGTTTATATTCTGGTGTCAGTAGGTTAGCATACATTTGTTGTTGGTTAATATTGTGTGTTAACATCACTATTATGTAATACAATTTTTTAAAAGGAGATGAAAGTTGTAAAAACTTAAAAGGTGGTTTGAGCTAGTGTTTGAGTGAGCAATGAGAGAGTACTTTAAGAACCTGAACCAAGGATTTAAAGTTCATATGGTAAAATTCAGACCCTTTCAGCAAATGGGCTTTAACTATAGGTGGAGCTATTTAATGACACATCTTTTAGCTATTTTTGCTTATCATGAAGTTAGTAATGGTGAGAAATTTGAACTTTATCCATAAAGTAATCAGAAACAGAAAATGCAAGCATATGTAGCAAGTGACTAGATTCCCTCTCTGGTAATTTAAGGTCCTGGAATTCACTTAAACTAAGATAAATTGTCAGAAATGTCCCCTTGGGTGTCCATTAGAGCTTTATGGTAGATTTAAGGACTTGGAATAGCTTCACTCTGGACCCAGGAGGCCTGAGCTTCTCTTTGATCAATTATTGTACTTCCATTAAAATATTTTTACTTTACTGTGGGGGCATCTTGATCACTCTGCATCTTGCTTCAGCTGTCATATCATCTAAGTCTTTTATTTTAAAGGTTATCACTCCTCTCTGCTAATGTGTTCAATTTTTAAGGAGTCCAATTCACAGTTGATATAAATTTTTCCTGCTGGACTAAGAATCAACTTCACTTTGCAGTGAAAGATGTTCATCATAAAATATCCTAGTGAAATTTATGGGCTCTCCTGTTAAAAAATTTGGCTGATAGAGTAACATAAATAGTAGCCTTGATGGCTCAGCTATGTTGACAACCTTCTATGATGAAGAGTGCTTGATATATGCTCTAATAGTATATTGTGACTATGTAGTATTTCTTTGGATTTCAATGTTGAAGTGAATGGTCTGCATTGAAAATGGTTAATCGCCACCAAAGAGATGGTTAGCCATAGGTGGCAAATCTCTTGTTCTTTGAGTATTTACTAGACCGGCTATTAAAAAATCACATCATACAGTGACGTGAATGCTCACACCTTCTCTACACTAAAAGCATGAAAATTAATTAGATATCTGGTAGAGACTTTGATTTCTTGAAATATGCCATGTATATATATATATATACATATATATATATATACATATATATGTGTAATATTACTTTAATAGTAGTATGTCAATATTTAGTAATCATTAAATGAAAGTTCATCTTTGTTACTTGGTATAGTCACCTTTATTTCTAATTTCTAGTTCTTTCATTTATTTTGTGTTTTAATAGCACTTCTATACAGGCTTTAATGTTCAATTAAAAACAAAATTGGATTCCTATTGGTTTGTATTAATTGGTTCAGAAGCCAAGTTAGTAGAATATACTCTACTATACAAAAAAGATCAGGCTAACATCTTTGTTTTGCAAGTTAGCAACATTCAAACATCACAGTCTTAGAGAAAATTCTTGTGTCAATTAGTGCATAATTAGTTGGCATAGATCCAGATCAAGCAGTCACAGAATAATTTTATGTATACTGTATTCCATTATTTTCAATAGCATCAAATATACTTTAAAAAGTTACACTCATAATAACATTATATAGTTTAGGATGATGGTAATGGTAAGAAATGTGACATTTATAAATATTATATCAGTAAAATCAAGAGAAGGGAGAAATAGGCTTTCAACTTTAACTAACCACCATTACAAGTTACTAAGAGGACAGAACAATGCTTGAATGTTGAATAACGATCAACCAGATGTACAAGTATCATAGTATTGTTCATTATAATTTAAGATTTGTGTTCATAAGAGTTTGTTCTTCTGTGTACATTGAGCTTGATGTATGTTATTGAATAATAGTTTGATTTGAAAATTTTATGAAAGCCATATAACCATTATTGCATTAGAAACTGACTAGAAGCTAAATGTTTATGGATAACCTTAAATCCTTCTGAACCCAGTATTATCTGAAATTAGACCAGAATCTCAAATAAATTATAGTCCTTAGGTATATTCTACAATCAAAAGATGAAGTTCATATGAGGAGATAATGGATGAATTGGATCTGTTTCTTGTTTCTCTGAGGAAGAAAGTTCATTTATATATTATTCAAAAGGTGGAGAAGAGAGAAAGAAAATAAGCCTAAAGACAGTGTTATCATAATCACAATTTGGTAGTTGAGGCAAAGGAGTGTGTGTTCGTATGTGCTTTTAAGTAACTAAATTAAAATGTTCATAACTATACACATTGATGTAAAATGACTCATGTTTATTTTCTAAAATTCTCTTTAATTTCATTTTTTGCCATATTTTCCCTTTCCTCTCTCCCATGCTCATATAGATAAACAGTTTTCTGTGTTTAGGTGTTGTATCAGTGTTCTAGGGTGGTCATAACAAAGTACCACAAATTTCATGGCTTAAAACTTCAGAAATGTACTCTTTCATACTTATGGAGGCCAAAAGGCCACAATCTAGGTGTTGGCAGGATTGTTTCCTGCTGGAGGTTCTGAGAGAGCATTTGTTCCATGCATCTCTTGTAGCTTCTGGTGATTGCCAGCGATTCCTGGTGTTTCTTGGCTGTAGACACATCACTCCATTCTCAGCCTCTTTCTTCACATAACATTCTTTCTCTGTGTCTGTGTCTCTTTTCTTCTTACAAGGACACCAGTCATATTGGATTCAGGGCCCACCCTAGTCCAGAATGACCTCATCTTAACTTGACTACATTACAGACACTATTTACAAATAATTCCACTTTTAAAGGTACTGGGGATTGGGACTTCCACATCTTTCTGTGGGACGCAATTCAAACCACAACAAGTGTTTACAGAACACGGATGCACCCAGATGCATAGTCTCTGTATCTTCCTTTCTTCACACAATAATGCCTCATGGAAATCCCTTAAAGACAATTGTTATAGCTTTAATATATTTTAAAATGTTTGTATAATTTTATTATTTTAATTCTCTTATACTTACTTAAACGAATATACTTTTTATTCTCTTAAGTAGTAATTCATATCTAGTTTATGGTATTGGAGCTTGCTAATTTATTCATCTATTCACCACTGCTAGGCCTTCACTTTTTTTTCCTGGTTTTTGTCACTACAAACCAACTTCATAAGTACCTTAGAACCTATGATCTTACCAATTTGTTCTTCTGTATCTATGTAATAGATTCCTGGGTTTGGGATCAAAAGGGAGATGTTTTAAAACTTTCTAGTGTTTCCAGGTTTGTTTCTAAAAGCTACAACAATTTATCTTTCCCTCAACAGTTGATGAGCATAGCCCTTTCCTTGCATCTCTACTGGAATAAGTATTGAAATTAAAAAAAAAATCTTTTAGTATGATGGGTGTAAAGTGGTATCTTATTGCCTTAATTTACATTTCCTTGATAGTGGGTTTGACCATATTTTCATATCTTGTTGGGGGATTTGGATTTGCTTTTTATTGTGATGTATGTCTTTTCCCTATCAATTCACATGAAACTGTTGGATATGTAATCTTTATTAGCATCTGCATTATAAAGATTTTTCTCAAAATCTGTCATTTGCTAATTGACTTGCATGAAAACTTTTATAATTTTATATGATCAAGTATAAACTATCTTTTTTTAAATATAGGTTCTGGGATTGACGACCTTGGCTGAGCAACTTTTCCCAGGAGAAGCTGATCCCTTCATTTCTTAAAGAAATTTTTGTGGGCACTGTTACCTGTCTTTCATATTCTTTTGGTGCTTATTTCTCATACTAATAGAACCCTTGAATTTCCATTGTGCCAATTACTGCCTAGACAAGAGTGAGCTTGACAAGCTTCCTTCTAGCCTGGCATGGCCATGTTATTCAACTCTGTTACATGAAATGTAAGCAGAATGAAGTCATGCCTCTTAAGTTTCTTGCTTCACACTGGCTGGAATGTTTCTGAGTTACACTGGACCATAAGGATGTGGTCAATACCCAAGGATTGCAAAGTAACTAGGTGGAAAGAAGGTTGATTCTTGCCATCATGGAGCCACCATACGAGCCCCCAAAATAAATTATCTTGTTTAAGCTGTTGCTATTTGAGGACTCGGTTATTGCAACTGCAGCTATACCAGAAATAATATAGCCACCTAAGAATCTCATGTGTTCCACATTTAGAAACGAGGTCAACTGTCTGTCAAAGGATCATTAGAGAGAGTAGCATTATTTGGGATTCCATTCATGCTAAAAGATTGATTTGCCTACATAATTGTCTGTTTAAAAAATAAAATATTAATCTCATTATTTTCCCGCATATTATTTAATGATTCATTAGTATCTCTGTGTTTATTCAGGAACCTAGTAATTATTTTTCTGAAGCAATGCTAACAGACGGCTAAAGAAGTTTAAATAATAATTTTGCAAATATGAATTGCAGGCTCAGAATTAAGTTTGATATTTTCAATGGTGGGTGTGAGATTTCCTGAGGCAGCAGGACAAATGGATGCTTAACACCTGTTAGCTTTATTGAATAACAACAGCCGCTCGCACCCCAAAATCTCTAAGCAAACCTATCTTCACACTCTAGAATCTTCACATTCTAAAAGGATTGTTTGATCTAAAAATAAATTTTTATTCTCTTAAGTAGGAATACTTATCAATGCCATCTTTATCAATATCGATCTTCTTTTATGCTAAAACATTTAACTTTAATAAAAGTTTAACTGGAAAGATAAAATTCGACGTGATAAATGCTTTCCTTTTTTTCCTGTTCACTAATGTATCGTTTTCATCCTAACCTTAAAATGTTGGCTTTTTTCAGGTTGCAACTTCAATCATCTCACCTCCCTCTACATTTTCATAGTTAACTATCTTTTTCCACTTTTTCTAAGATCCAGAGTTGAACTTGTTTCTTCCCTAAGAAACTCTTTCCCTATTCTCCTCATATTTCAGTATCAGTCTATAAAAGAGAAGCATTCTGTCACCACCTTAACTTTCTCAGAAATTCTGGAGAGAAACCTTTCACCTTTACTTACTCAGAGGAGATATATTGGCTTATTCATGACCATCTCCAAGGTTAGACTGGGTCAACCTCTATTTCTTCTCTGGATCTGCCTGTCTCATGGCCAGATTGGAAGGGCCATTGGTTCCCCTTCTCTAACGGTGAGGAGGAGTGAAAGCTGAGAACTTGGTTTTCAAAGGCAGGCAGGTTGGGGAAGGCACATTCTGTGATGCTCTCTATCTGTTTGCAGCTGGGTTTGTGCACCAGATTGCTATTCTTCTTGGGGCTGGCAAGGTGTTTGTGAGGTAGCTGAATGTTTAGAGCTGTTTGGGAGGTAATAGAAAGCCTCAACTTAATATTAGATCAAAGCCACATTCAGGCCCACCAAATATATCAAAATTCATGCATTTTTGAGTTGTTAAACTCCATGTATCTAGTAAGAAAGCTTATGCTTTCCTGGCTTCCTGTGTCTCTATCGTCGATTGCTTAAAGTGATGATAGAGAAAGAAGATGATAAATTAAAGCTTCTTTAATACATAACAAGGTCCGCCAACACCAAGCCCTAAATTTCTCTTCATCTCTTGGAACAAGACTCTCACCTTTCCATGTGTCCTATGTAGACTAAAAAATTATTCACAACCTAAACGTTGAGAGTTATGTTTTATTCAGCAGAAATTTTTAGGACTTCAAGCCCGTGAGGCAGCATCTCAAGTAACCCTGAGAGAACTGCTCCGAGGAGGTGAGGGGGGAAGCCAGGTTATATAGGAGTTTTGCAACAAAGGGCAGGTAGTCTGAACATCAAAAGATTATTGTTAAAGAAAACCAGATATCCCAAGTTAAGGAATTTAGCTCTTTTCTATGCATGGGAAGAGGCAAGAGTCTGGACTTACTGAAATCATTCCTTTGATAGGCACCTCAGCTATCTGGGCCAGTACCCTGAGTTTTCACATCCTGAGTTTCCTCAGGGCTCACCTTAGGGAGAGGTTGCAGTCTGATGGTTGCTAGATGGCAGATATTCTTTCCTTCCTGAGTTTCCTCAGAGGTCACCAGCTCACTGTCAGAGAGTGTCTTCAATTGCTGATGACTGTGACATCCTTTGTTTACTGACGTGGCAGGCAATATTCCATTTCTCACCTAAGATGCAATAGAGATAAAGGGAGTAGATGAATCTCCCAAGAAGTGACGGCAAGTATAATAAAGAGAGGACAAGAGAAGGGAGAATGAGAAAAGAGTAAAAAAGTGAGAGAGATAACATGAATTTTGTTTTAAAGGATTTTTGAGAAGAGTCTCTTGATCTGGAAATTAGAATCCACTCTTACCTCCAAGAGACATCAGTAGACTGGATTAAAATTTGTAAATTGGTTAACAGCTGAAGAGTAGAAGTGGAGGGAATGGAGGCAGCATCATATTTTTGGTGATGTGGGAAGAACAGTGATGAAATAACACAGTGAGCATGACTGTGGATCAGGTGCTTGTGTAGGAAATCAGGAGTCCATTGGTCACACCTCAAAACCGAACTTTAGGCAGTAGCAATTATGGTCATGAGTGTTATAATGTCTATGTCTATGTCTACGGCTACATCTACATCTACGTATATATCTATATCATCTATATCTATACCTATATCATATCTGTATCATCTATCTATATCTCCTGATATAGTATTATTTTGAATAAAATTAAATTACTAGACCTCATTCTACATATTTCCTAGAGAGGAAACACACTTTTTTTGTTTTTCCTTTTTTTTTTTTTTTTTTTGTGGTTCGTGGGCCTCTCACTGCTGTGGCCTCTCCTGTTGTGCAACACAGGCTCCGGACGCGCAGGCTCAGTGGCCATGGCTCAGGGGCCCAGCCGCTCCACGGCATGTGGGATCTTCCCGGACCGGGGCACGAACCCACGTCCCCTGCATTGGCAGGCGGACTCTCAACCACTGCGCCACCAGGGAAGCCCTGTTTTTCCTTTTTAAAGTCACTGTTTATTTACTTAATTAATATTTATTTTGTTATTCAGTTTATTAGATAACCAATAATAAAAGAGTAAACATAAAAAGTAGTTTATCTTTGTGGAATGTTCAGTGAGGTAGAAAATGTAGACTTAAAAAATTATATTGTGTCAAGGAAGAGAAATTAGAAGATGCCTAGAGATAAATAACTGGAAACTTGATTTTTTTCTGGGTAAGAGACTAGATATGGGTCAGAGGGCTTCCTGGTGGAAGAAGCAGGAGAAATATTAATGATACTTAAAAATGAAGGGACATGAGAGGGCTTCATAGGGACAGAAAGCAGCTCATTTAAGTCTGGAGGGGAGAAACATTGTGGTACCTTTACAAAATAGAAAAATCTCATTATAGTTGGAATAAACAAGGGTAAGGGTGGTAAAAGATGGCTCTTAAAAGAGAGGTGTGGACCAGGCAAATTAAGGATTTCAAATTTTATTGTAAAGAGGTTGCAAACAGAGGAAAGGCATGGCCACATTTGCATTTGAGGCAGATCACTCATGAGGCAGCATGTTAACTGGATAGGAGGGGGCAAGAGTAAAGGCAGTGGAGAAGAATGGAAGCTTGGACTGGTGTATATCCCTGAGAATGGATTGGAGTAAGATAATTCTAAAGGTATTTAAGTGGTAGGATAAAACAGTTTCCTGCTATATTTGAAGGCTGAGTGAGGAAAATGGAGGAGATGATGGGGATAAATTCTAGCCTATTATCTGGGTGGAGGAGGATACCATTTCCCAACATAAGACATAACTGAAGGGCCATCATTTCTGGGATGAGGGAGTTCTCCCACTGCCTTTTTAGACTTCCAACAATCAAGCCTCTAGCCTCCATGAAAATCCTGTTTCTCTGTATTCATCTGCTAGGGCTGTCATAACAAAATACCACAGACTGGGAAGCATAACAATATAAATACATATTCTCACAGTTCTGGAGACTGGAAGTCCAAAATAAAGGTGTTGGCAGGTTTGCTTTCTCTGGAGGCCTCTCTCCTTGGCTTGCTGAGGCTGCCTCTTGTTGTAACCTCATATGTTCTCTTTTTTTTTTGGGGGGGGGGAGGTGTGCACGGGGTTTAGTGGCTCTGTGGCATGTGGGATCATCCCAGACCAGTGCTCGAACCTGAGTCACCTTAATTTGCAGATGGATTCTTAACCACTGTACCACAAGGGAAATCCCCCCTCTATTTCTTTTTCTTTCTTTTTTTTTAAACACCTTCATTGGAGTATAATTGCTTTACATTGCTGTGTTAGTTTCTGCTATATAACAAAGTGAATCAGCTATATGAATATGTATGGCCCCATATCCCCTCACTCTTGTGTCTCCCTCCCACCCTCCTTATCCCACCCCTCTAGGTGGTCGCAAAGTACCGAGCTGATCTCCCTGTGGCATGCAGCTGCTTCCCACTAGCTACCTATTTTACATTTGGTAGTGTGTATATGCCAGTGCCATTCTTTCACTTCATCCCAACTTACCTTTCCCCCTCCCCGTGTTCTCAAGACCATTCTCTTAAGTCTGTGTCTTTATTCCTGCCCTGCCCCTAGGCTTATCAGAACCTTTTTTTTTTTTTTTTAGATTTCATATATATGTGTTAGCATACGGTATTTGTTTTTCTCTTTCTGACTTACTTCACTCTGTATGACAGTCTCTAGGCCCATCCACCTCACTACAAATACCTCAATCTTGTTTCTTTTTATGGCTGAGTAATATTCCGTTGTAAATATGTGCCACATCTTCTTTATCTATTCATCTGTAGATGGACACTTAGGCTGCTTCCATGTCCTGGCAATTGTAAATAGTGCTGCCATGAGTACTGAGGTACTTGACTCTTTTTGAATTATGGTTTTCTCTGGGTATATGCCCAGCAGTGGGATTGCTGGGTCATTTGGTAGTTTTATTTTTAGTTTTTTAAGGGACCTCCATACTGTTCTCCACAGTGGCTGTACCAATTTACATTCTCACCAGCAGTGCAAGAGGGTTCCCTTTTCTCCACACCCTATTCAGCATTTATTGTTTGCAGATTTTTTGATGATGGCCATTCTGACTGGTGTGAGGTGATACCTCATTGTAGTTTTGATTTGCATTTCTCTAATGATTAGTGATGTTGAGCACCTTTTCTTGTGTTTGTTGGCAATCTGTATGTCTTCTTTGGAGAAATGTCTATATAGGTCTTCTGCCCATTTTTGGATTGGGTTGTTCATTTTTTTCATATTGAGCTTCATGAGCTGCTTGTATTTTTTTTTGTGTGTGTGTGGTGCACAGGCCTCTCACCGCTGTGGCCTCTCCCGCTGCAGAGCACAGGTTCCAGACACTCAGGCTCAGCGGCCACAGCCCACGGGCCCAGCCGCTCCACAGCACGTGGGATCCTCCCGGACTGGAGCATGAATCCACGTCCCCCCCATCAGCAGGCGGACTCCCAACCACTGTACCACCAGGGAAGTCCTGCTTGTATATTTCAGAGATTAATCCTTTGTCAGTTGCTTCATTTGAGATATTTTCTCCCATTCTGAGGGTTGTCTTTTTGTCTTTTTTATGGTTTCCTTTGCTCTGCAAAAGCTTTTAAGTTTCATTAGGTCCCATTTGTTTATTTTTTATTTCTATTTCCATTCCTCTAGGAGGTGGGTCAAAAAGTATTTTGCTGTGACTTATGTCATAGGGTGTTCTGCCTATGTTTTCCTCTAAGAGTTTTATAGTGTCTGGCCTTACCTTTAGGTCTTTAATCCATTTTGAGTTTATTTTTGTGTATGGTATTAGGGAGTGTTCTAATTTCATTCTTTTATATGTAGCTGTCCAGTTTTCCCAGTGCCACTTATTGAAGCCTCATACATTCTTTACTCTGTGCACACATCCCAGGTGTCTCTTCTTTTTCTTGTTAGAACACCAATCCTACTGGGTTAGGGCCTCACTTTCATGATGTCATTTAACCTTAGCTACCTCTTTAAAGGCCCTATTTCCAACTACAGCCACACTGGGGGATAAAACTTCAACATATGAATTTGTGGGGGACACAATCCCATCCACAGACTTTCCCACACATTCACTAACTACTAGGTTCTTTCTTCACTAGACTTTAACAAATGTAAAGCCAAAGCCAGTATTACATATGTTAAAAACAAATGTCTTCATATTTTATGACATTTCTTTTTTATATAAATATTAGAATGCAGAAATATTGTCTTATAAAATTTTCTATGTCTCTCTTGTGTAGGGCTATGCCCATAATCACACACACACACACACACAAAACAAAGCAAAAACAGAAACTTAATGTTTGAATGGCCATGAATATTTTAGAGATTTATACCATTCACTATCAGGTTGTAAGCATCAAGAAGATAAAACACATTATATATCTGAGGTATTATAGGTCTAGACATTTATTCATTTATGAGAGAAAGAATTCATATTTATAAGGTCAAATAACAAATTTAAATATTGGGACTTAATATTGTAGTCTTCCTGTCTGTAAATTTGCCATATGTCTCATTGTTAACAAACCAAGCTTTTAATTAGCAAAGAATTATTGTGTTTGTGCATTGTGAATTAATCAAAATTATTATAGCCAAACAAGAATGATAGTTAACAGATTAGTTATCATCCATGTTAAATAGAGTCTAAATCCCTCCTTATAGTAGTTCTGAAAATGTTTTACAATATTGAAATGGACTCATTCCTTCAGGTCTGTTCTCATAATCATATCATGATTATTCATATTTGTAGATTAACACAGAGTTTATCTAAGCTACTTTTAAAAATACAATTTGTGGTTTTGTAGAGATTTTCAAATTGGTTATGCATGTAAAACAGCATCATACTTGCATAAAATATCTTAATAAGGTAGTTGAATGGAATAAAAAATCATTAAGAAAATACATCCTAGATGTGAGTTTACCTCCTACAGTTAAAAATGTGATTAGGGCTTCCCTGGTGGCGCAGTGGTTGAGAGTCCGCCTGCCAATGCAGGGGATGTGGGTTCGTGCCCTGGTCCGGGAAGATCCCACATGCCACGCAGCGGCTGGCCCTGTGAGCCGTGGCTGCTGAGCCTGCACGTCCAGAGCTTGTGCTCCGCAATGGGAGAGGCCACAACAGTGAGAGGCCCGCGTACCGCAAAAAAAAAAAAAAAAAAAAAAAAAAAAAAAAAAAAAAAAAATAAAAATGTGATTATCCTAATACTGAATATAAGTGCCATTAACAGCCTGTGAGAGATAACATTTCATTCTTGGGTTATTCACTTAGTCAACCAATATTCATGAAACACTTACCAAGACATCACTATATGTAAGACACAGTTCATTAAAAAAATAGACAATATTCAAGAACATAAGAAATTTAAAAGACATCAAAGTGGGATACATAACATATGGGATATATAACATTGCCACAATATATCCCTCTACACTTGTACTATTTTTCAAGGAACCTTGTTTGTTTTAATAAATATGTAAGAGAAACAAACATAAACCAGTTAACTTTTGAAAAGAAATAAGTCAATGAAAAAATATGGACTCTTGGAAAGGAGATTAATTATGTATTGTTTTTCTGATAATAGCCATTTTAAGAGGGTAAGGTGATACCTCATTGTGGGTTTGATTTGCAGTTCTCTGATAATTAGGGATGTTGAGTACCTTTTCATGTACCTGTTGGCTGTTCTATATCTTCCCTAGAAAAATCTGTGTTCAGATATTCTGCCCATTTTCAATTGAAATGTTTGGGGTTTTGCTATTGAGTTGTGAGAGTTCTTTATGTATTTTGGATATTAACCCCTTATCAGACATATGGTTTGCAAATATTTTCTCCCATTTGGTAAGTTGCTTTTCATTTTGTTCATAATTTCCTTTATTTTATAGAGCTTTCTAGTTTGATGAAGTCATACTTGTTTATTTCTGCTTTTGTTGCCTTTACTTCTGGTGTCAAATCCAACATAGCATTGCCAAGACCAATGTCCAGAAACTTTCCCCCAGTGTTTTCTTTCAGTTTTATGGTTTCAGATATTACATTCAAATCTTTAATCCATTTTGAGTTGATTTTTTTGTATGGTGTAAAATAAGGGTCCAATTTCATTCTTTTGTATGTGGATATCCAGTTTTCCCAACACCATTTATTGAAAAGACTTTCCCCATTGTGTATTCTTCGCACCTTTATCAAAAAGTAGTTGACCTCATATGTGAGGTTTTATTTCTGGGCTCTTGATTCTGTTCCATTGGCCTGTGTGTCTGTTTTTATGCAAGTACCGTACTGTTTTGATCACTACAACTTTGTAATATAAATTTAAATCAAGAAATGTGACGTCCCCATCTTTGCCCTTCTTGCTCAAGATTGTATAAACTATTTGGCATCACTTGTGGTTCCATAGGTGTATGCAAAGATGCTCAAAATCACTGATTATCAAAGAAATGCAAATCAAAACCACAATGAAATTTCACCTCACATCTGTTAAGAATGGCTATCATCAAAAAGACCAGAGATAAGAAGTGTGGACAAAGATGTTGGAAAAAAGGGCACCCCTGTACAATATTGGTAGGAATATGAATGTGTATAGTCACTATAGAAAACAGTATGGAGTTTCCTTAAAAAAAAATAGAACTACCATATGATCCAGCAATCCCAATTCTTGATATATATCCAAAAGAAAGAAAATCACTATCTTGAAGAGATATTTGAACTTTCATGTTCATTGCAGCATTATTCATAGTAGCCAAGATATGGAAATAACCTGTCAGTTAACAGATAAATGTACACGGTGGAATATAATTTGCCTTAAAAAATGAAATCCTGATTATGCAACAACATTGATGAACTTGGTGGGCATTATGCTTAGTGAAATGAACCAGATACAGAAATGCAAATATTGCATAATCTCACTTATAGGTGGACTCAAAAAAAAGTCAAACTCATAGTAACAGAAAGTATGATGGTGGTTACTAGAGGCTGGGGAAAGTGGGAAAAGGGGCGATATTGTTCAAAGGGTACAAAGTTTCAGTTATAAGATGAATAATTTCTGGAGACCTAATATAGAGTATGGTGAATTAGTTAATACTAATGTATTGTGTACTTGAAATTTACTTCAAGAGTAAGTCTCATACACACACACAGTGAATACATAAAGTGATGGATAAGTTAATTAACTTGATTATGGTAATAATTTTACAATGTATACATATACCAAAATACCACACTGTGCACCTTAAACACATAGAATTTTTATTTGTCAGTAATACTTCAGTAGAACTGGAAAAAACGAATACACACTTATTGATTCATTCTGTTGATATTTATTTAATAACTACACTGTATTAGTCATTATTCTTTGGTCTGAACCAAATGCTGTATTTCTCAAATTCTAACTAGTGAAGCTTCCCTGCCTCTGCCCTCTGCTGTAGACTGATAATTTTGTAAAATGCAGTGTATATATTCTTAATTATTGCAACATTATCAATTTGCTCTTAAAGTTTCTAAATACCAATGCTCATTTTCCATACTTTTGTTGTAGATCGTTAATAAAAATTTACAGAAAGTCAAAACATCAGTCCATGCTTTGAGTTGCACTGTAGAAGGAGATATAAAATAATAATCCAGAGCCTCTGAACTTCATTTCAGTAAAGAATCCATCAAATAAATAACCTAAAATGTAACACCAATACCATGATATATTACAAAAGCCTTAAGTAGTACAAAATAGGTTGGTCTATAATGTACTAACAGAAACCAGTTGTATAAGCAGGAAAAAAAATCTCTGCAAATCCAAGTCTAAAACCAGTACTAATGGTTTTCTCCAAGGAGAGAGACTAATGAGGTGGGGAGGGAGTGTGAGGAGGATGTTGGTAACATTTCTTTTCACTTTTGACTTTGTATACCCTTTAAATTTTTAAAATTTCTGTGCCTCTATTCCTTACTCAAGATGATTAATTAATTTACAATTATAATTTATTAATATAATAAAGGTGTAAATATATTTTATTTAATACCTTTAAATACCTTTTAGTAAAAATAGATATTTTTCAATACTCTTTTAAAATGTTAATATTTTAATGATAAAACTATTAGTCTTAATGCATTTAATCTTTGCTCATGTGTGTTATACCTAACCTGCTACTCTTACACCATAGGGCACACACACACGACTTATGTGATATATGATATTTATTCCAGTTGTTCTGCCATTGATTTCAAAAAATTATTGTATATTACATTGTGTGTTGTGTGATTAGTTTTCTTAGATGTGGGTTTTTTTAGTGCCCTTTCTTGTAGCTCTTTTTTCTTCCTGTTTTATTGAAATATAATTGACATACAGCACTGTATAAGTTTAAGGTGTACAACATAATGCTTTGACTTACATACATCATGAGATGATTACCACAATAAATTTAGTAAATATCCATCTGCATGAAAATAATATTAACATTTAAATATTTATTCAGTTTCAAAGAAGGTAGTTTGAATTAGATGTCCCAAGCATTTGTGGGAAATAATTTTTTTCCTTAATTCCACTGAGGACAACACATCCATCCAAATAAGAGATCAAAGGATTTACGTATGGTGAGATTTGAGCATACTGTTTCTTTTCTTTCAGTCTGATATTCTAGTCATGCGTGTACCACATGAGAAGGTCAACATGAACATGGATGCGGATGACAGTTTTTCAAAGGGAAATCCCAACACTTATTATTCAACTTTTCCTGTTAGGACGATTTTCAGATATTTGAGCATACTTTTCCTGAATACTAAAATCTGAGAATCCAAGTAACATGAAAAATACAGAAATCATAAAAAGACCATCTGTGTCATACGTTGGGCTCTGTTGCTAGGAAGATTCACAAGGGTAAACTTGGCCCCATCATACATTGATGTCATTTCTGGATACTGAAAGTAGATAAAAATCATAAGTGTATTAAAACAAATAAAGGCAATGGTCATGGTTGCAGTTTTTTTACCTTTCATTAGTAACTAACTGAATAAACTGACTCATTCAACAAATAATCCCTGAACTGATCTTCTATCTGGAAGATGGGTTATGCAGAGTGCTACATGTGGGAAATGTAATCACACAAATAATAAAATCTAGGGTTCTACCTATAGTATTAGTAATTCAGGAAGAGGTATGTCAGGTGAATAAGTACTAACAATACAAAATGGAATATATTATGAGCTGTAGCAGATGTACCAATAAGTCTAAGAAAAATGTAGATTAAGGAAATGTCACCTAAATTTAGGGCTTCAGTGTGAGTTTCACTAAAAAGTTTATCAAACATCAAGGTCAAAATGTCAAGGAAATGTGCCCAGCCCCATCATCTTCAGACATACATGGAATACATTGTGTTAAGTTCTTTCCACAGAGAGTCAAGCTCCTTAATGGGTTGACTCCATGTTGTCAATATACAGCTCCAGGTTGTTCTCAATTAGAATGCCATCATGATATCATCTTAGCACTGTTACAGGGATATTAGGTGTGGAGCAGTCTGGTCTAGTTATAGGCTCCTCAGTCCAGTTCACATCCTGGATTGTAATCTCTCCTGTTTTTCCTGAGCACATACCCAGGAAGCAGCTTTGACCTGAAGCTGAGTGAGAGGACTATAGTCTGCATCTTCCACTGACTGCCATCTTTTAAGAATTGGGATGAAAAAGCTCTTGATTATTAACTCTTCTTTTGTTCCTAATTGTTTATAGTTTTGCAAAAACTTGGCAAGATAAAGTTTGGAATTAGACATGCTTAGGCTCAAGCCATTACTCTGAAATTTGCCATCTGTGTGACTTGGATAAATTACTTTACCCCTCTTCACCCTTGATTGTTCACTTGTAAGATGAACATTAGGTAAAATGATATGTATATGTCTGGCACAGAGTGAGCATCCAATAGCTTTTACCTACTGTAATGGTAATAGCATCACTTTTATTTAGCGGCCAACCATAAATCCTCTACATTTAAGGCCAGGTGTACAGTTCCCTTTGTCTAAAAATATCTCCATTGATTTTCCACTTACCGAGGCCCACTCCATTTTTACAATCCTGTTTAAGTCCAACCTTACATTTCCTACAATAACTAGTTATGGCCCTCAAATTAAATGTTTATTTGGCTAAATGCAAATTAGTGTTTGATAGTCAAGTGAGAGAGTTAATAAGTGGTTAAAATATGCTAAGATTAATGCATATTAGTTAATTCTAGTATCATAATTTGAATACCAGACACAGTATGATTGGAAGAATAGTTAGGTTGCCTAGGTTCAAATTACAGCCCCGTTATTACCAGGTGTGTGACTTTGGGCAATTTGTCTCACCTCCCCAAACCTCAGTTTCATCAGGCGGAAAAAAAAAAAAAAAAAAGATGTTAAGCATAATATTACATAAGGTTCAACTTCTTGATCTGTGATCAGTTTTTTCAACTTTATTGAACATGCTGTGACACCAGTGGCTATGGCACCACCAGTATCCATTCCATATATAGTACTGCAAAAATATATACCAATACTGGTTACTTCTAGAACAAGATTTGACTATAGCATATTCTCACTGAATATTTTAAGCTTTATCTGATTTGAAGAATATTTACTGGCTCTGGAGTCTAATGGCCTAGATTCAAACTTTGGCTCTTCCATTCACTATCTCATAATTCACAGGGTTGTATTCAAAAGATTGGTGATTCCAGAGAGATATCTGATGATGAGTTTTCTTAGGAGTTTCTGAAAAGCATTTCTGGCACTCTCAGTGTACATTAAAATTTGCCATTTTTCTTTTCCACAGAGTAAAGTTTGGATATGTTAAGAAGGGAAGAGCAGTAATAATAGATAAACAGCATTATTAATCTAACAGTAAGCCAGGAATTTGAACACTTGGATACATAAAGCTGAGTATTATCTAACTAAACATGGGTGCTTGCATGCCCAAACAGAGTTTCTAATCACAGCTATCGCCTTCTTAATAATAATAATTTCAAAGAACTTTATGCAAATATATTGAATTTTTTTATTCCAAATAGTGTTCATGAGCATATGGATGAAAATATTTGACTTTATATTGATTTTTTAACTCTGAATGTAAAAAAAAATATTGTATATTACATTGTGTGTTGTGTGATTATTTTCTATTAGATGTGGGCTTTTTAGTGTTGTTTCTTGTAGCTATCCTTTTCTTCTCATTTTATTGAGATATAATTGACATATAGCCCTGTGTAAGTTTAAGGTGTACAGCATAATGATTTGACTTACATACATCATGAGATGATTACCACAGTAAGTTTAGTAAACATCCATCTAGATGAAAATAGTATCAACATATAAATTTAAAAAAAAATTCTTCTGGAAAACCAACTTTTAGTGAGTGCATACCATTCCACCACCATTCCCAGTCATAGCAACAACCCTAGAAAAGTACTGTTAGAAATTAAATGGAAAGTATAAGTGAGTTTCTAGGAACCTCACCCAAGCTATCTACCTTCAGCTTTTAGATTGTATTGGATTTCATGTTGCTGAACAACTATAATGATGATAGGCCCATTTTAGAGATTGAAGCTGTAATGACAATAATTAATCAATCATTTATTTATTTACTCATTAATGTAATCAATTAACATTTTCTGAGTGCTTATCATGGCACAGGACCATATTATCTTTGTGATAGCAAAAAATACTGCTTTTTGTTTGTTTCCACATTAAAATATTTTCTTCAGCATGTATAGACTGGAAAATTTTGCATAAGAGAAGTTCCACATGTAAAATAGGAAAGGGAAATATTAATATGTAGTCTACTTTATGTTTATTACACAGGAAATACATGAATAGATGCTCTTACTATCACAAAGTACAGATGCTGGAGAAAAATATAGAATAAAAAGTGAAATCCCCTTCAATGTTTCACCCACAACTTATATGCACCCATCAGAATTTTTGCAGTGTATTTACATATACTCCCATATTCCCATATATAAAATACATGTTTATTTATGCATATACATATACATATGTACAATTTTAGAGTTGTGTGGGTTTGTTTTAAACATACATCAGTTTGTGCTATAATATTGTTCTATAATTTGTTTTGTTTGTATCTATACTTTGGAGATTTTTCCATGTTAGTATATTTAGCCATACTTTTTTTTTCTTTTAACTGAAGCATGGAAGGCTATTTCAGGGAGGTGTGCTTTAAAGTTGATCATTATAATTAACCTGTAAGATGGCTATTACAAACAGCAGTTTAATAAGCCTGGAAAGGTGAAGAAAAATTTCCCAACCTTGGAAAGTAGTAAGTAAGTACTGGGGTCTGGATCTGAATTTAAGTCCTTGTGTGTCTTATTGTTGTTTCTTGTTTTTTTCTTAAATTTTATTCAATATCTCATTTGTACGAGTTTGAAAGAAAGAAACATTATAATTTGTGCATGTGCAAAATGGGATGGTCTAGGTCAAAAGAAGGAATATTGCTTAAACAAAAATGCTTAACTTCTGGATGCAAAGCATTTAAAAAGACTTGTTTGGATCAACTAGGTTTATTTCAGGTATTTTTTTTTTACATCGAACATTTTACATTAAATTAGCAATAATACAGAACTGTGACAAAGGTTCTTGTGAGGAAGATGGATGGGGTACAAATTAAACAAAAGGGGACAAAAGTTAAGGTCCCTTGTGTCTTTGGACTCCCCCAAAAGTAGTTGCTAAGGCAAATACATGGATCTACGTGGTTTATTTTGGAGGAGATTCTACAAATCACTAGTGAGGAAGTGAGGAAAGTGAGATCAGGAGAGGAAAAATCCAATACCAAGTGCATCAGTAGCTTCTGGGTAACTGAGGCTCAACCCTTCAGATGACCCTTTGAGTAATAATGCAGAAACTGCTTCAGACATGTCCCACCAAACATGGAACGAGTCTAAGATATTCAGTCACAGAATCCCACACCTCCATAGTTGGAAATTGTGTCCAAGGATATTAATTCCCCTGTCCTATCCTCCACTTGGGTTGCTTCTGTCTTGGCTGAATGGCCTTTCAAGTCATCAGAGAGCAAAACAGAGAACCTCTTATCAAACAGCTGCAAAGTGTAGGGAATCATCCACCATCACTAAACTGAAATAGGGTGCGAAGAAGTGATATAGTTTAGGGTGTCACGAATGTCAGCTTCAATCTCATTAACCATTAAGCAATGAAAAGCCAGGCCTTGGTTAGAATTACAAAGTAGAAGGAAAATCTCTGTGAGGTTCTTCTGTTGCTCCATCAATAAACTCTCCTCTTCTTCCCGCATCGACCATCCTAGACTAACCTCCACACAATATTTACTTGCATCGTGCTATCATCAAACACATTATGTACATCAACAAAAATGTTAAAAGAATGTCAATTGATAAGTTATATTTCACAAGCACAATTAAATTTTAATCAAAAGCCTTCAAAGAAGAGAAGGATTCATGGAACCAAAGAAATGATGTATTACACATAGATGGATGGTGAGATCATTATTTTGAGACTGATTTTTATTCTACCTAATTGTAATGAGAAAGAAAAATGAATATGTTCAAGGAAACTGTATTCACTAATACATTCGTTTGTTTCTTTTTTCTTTATTTAACACTGAATTATAAAGGACCTTGTATGTGTCAGGCATAGTTAAAGGTACTACAGATATTACAAAATACAACCTAGAACAAGGCAGGGGAGGTCACAAAACTCAAGAAACCTTGGTCCAGAGAAGAGATACGATTCATATGTAACAAATAAATATGTGGAATAATTACTGATTCCCATCAATGTTATGATAGAAACCGTCAGGGTGAGAGATAAAGAATTACTGGATTGAGTAGGATGGGTAAAGGGACTTTAGATATGGTTGTGAGAAAAGGTCTCTTTGAAGATATAATATATAAGCTGAGTTCCTTGGAGTGGAAAATCAGGCCACCATGTTACAAAACTCTGGGGAAACCAGTCACATCATAGTCTAAATGAGTGTTAACCCTGGAGTTGTGCTGTACACATGGCATAGCTATATATGATAGCTTTGATGAGAAAGAGGAATATTTGGAAAGTTTCATTCTAGGCCAAACAAATAGCAAATGTGAAGTTTCTAAATTGGCAAAAGATAAGTTTAAGGCTGGAGACTAATATGTGTGGGAAAAAATGGGGTTGGAGGGAAGGGGATTAAAAGAGAGAGAAAAGAGCAGTTCATGCAGACTCTTGTAGACCATGAGAAAGAGGTAAGATGAAGATGAGAATAGAGGACAAAACAAAAGAAGAAAAAAGACAGTGAGAAAGAGGAGGAAGAGGAAACAGAAAAGGAGGGAAAATATAGAGAAGTGAGGGATAGTAATGTTGCTTAAAGGGTAAAAATTAAAGACCATGGTGATTTAAAATAAATTATTAAGACTCAGAAAACAAAAATGGTAAAACTTGTCAGTATCTCAGAAAAAAAGAAAACCCTACTAACACTTAGAGGTATAATGAGTATAGTTTCTGACATATAAAGAACTATAATCTGGAAGGAACAACTAATAAAGAAATAGGAAATGGGAATTCTGCTTTCCTGAGATTTTAAAGCCAAGTTTGTCCAGTAATCCCTATAGAGACAAATATGGACAGAGAGTCTTATAGGATCTGTAAACAAAGATTCTTATCTCCTGTATTATATTTTCTATATTTATAGTTTATAAACCCATGAGACAGATTTTCCTAGGATGTTCTTATTCTGACTTAATTTCAAATATGTCTAAAAGAAAAAACTGAAGCATTTATACACCTTGACAGGCATACAGAAATTTTGCTCTGCTACCCACATTATCTGTAGGATTGTCATTCTTTTTGTCTTTCTACTTTGCATTCACAATGTACAGCAACAATTATTTAGTTGTGGAGAAATTCCTGTGTTGTTTTGAAATGAGTTATAATCAGTTATAAAATTTGGCATGCATGTATTTTATTGTCCAAAGACACTAGAGCTCTCAGATATGTTTTCTATTTGTAGTAGGGATAAGGACAAGATGAGGATTTAATTTAGTTCTCACCCATCCAAAGGTGTCAACATTTGTTCTTCATAAATTTCTCTGCAGATAAGTATTAAGAAAAAATACCTTTGCCTGAAGTCTGGCCTGTTATGTCATTGTGCATTTCATGTTTGCTTTAGTGGACAGAATATTAGGTTGAGGCAACACCCACCACATTATGCATAAGAGCACATTATGAAAGCAGATTTTGCCAAGAGTTGCTGGGCTTGACTTGGTTGTGTCAGTTAAAAAAATTTTAACATCTTGGATCAAGTGTCTAGTATGTGAAGAATTAGAATATATAAAGATGGGTTGCCTGAACTCATGTAAGTATGCCATTTGTGCAGACAGCATCTCTACACAGCTTCCGTGATTAAATCCTGACTGATGAGTATTTAGGGTGTATAAAGGGATCATAACCTTTATTTTTAAATGGATCACTCTGACTGCTGTTTGGATGTGTAAGAAAGGGATACCACTGGAATCTAGAAGACCACTTAGGAGGCTACTGTGAAGGGATGTAGGGACGTGGACAGGTTCAGTATGTCTCTTGGAGGTAGACTTGATAGGACTTGATAAAAATGTGAAATGCCTTATAAAATTCCATATACAATTTAGATTTATGAATCTCTTAAAAAGTGGAGAATTTTAATAATATTGGCCAATAATGAGTTAAGTGGTGGTTTCCCCTTAATTAGAATAGGTGACCTCAGGTTGCTCAGAGTGCCCATCCATTGCTTCCTGGTATCTTATACATTTCTCACTTTATTCCTTGACAATGTATGCTGGGTTGCTATATGCCAGGCCTTTATGAAATGTTTAATACACAATAGCCTTTTTTCTGTGAAGTTGCTATTATTTTTAAGAAATTTCATGGAAGAATGGAAAGAATATTGGGCTTTGAGCCAAAATCACTGAGCACAATTAAGGCAACACTAATTATCCCAGTCACACTGGACCTTTCAGAATCTTCTAATCTGTAACAATGAGGATAAAAACATCTGTTCAGTCTCCCCTACAGAGTGGTTGTGAGGATCTAATGGGGGCAGTAACTCTCTTCTCTGGCTCTAATACCATGTTGAGTATGCATCTCACTTTGTTCTGCCTTCTATTTTAATTTCTCACATAGTTTATATGTTGTTCTTCTCCACAAGGTCATTAAGTCCTTGAGGTCTAGTAATGTGCTTGATTCATCTTTGCATCTCCCATAGCTTGAGCATAGAGCTTTGAATAGAGTGGCACTAAGGAAAAACTTAAGTTTGTTGAGCAAATGTATGAGGGATATTTTATATGTTGTAAATGGTTCCCAACATATAAATTTTTAGTACATCGATGAGTCACTGTGTCCTGATTTTCTACTGGCCACCTGAGCAATACAGGTAAGTCTGCTTTCAGTCTGAATCTACAGATAGGTACCAATTGCAGTAGTTAGTTGATCTTGCTGGCAAAATTCAAGAAATCTAACTCAGTGATTTAAGCTCTAAAGGTCTGAGAAGCTCACAGGTAGGAAATGTGAGGGGTATGGCTCGATTAGGGTACTGTTTGTTCTCTGGTTCTTGTGGCTTGGTTCTACTCTCTATGGATTCTTTTAGCTTGAACTGGATTGCCTGGTTATGGAATGAAGTTCATAAAATTCTATAGCAGTTTTAGGTTTTACATCAGCTCATCACTCTCAATAGGAGAGAGGTGATACTCATAAATGGTGCTATTGAGCTTGGGATGTGATATTTCTTTACCGTGTGCAAATATACATATATATAATTTTTCTTTTTGCTGCCAGTCAATCATTGACAAAAGGGCTGCACTGACTAAGACTAATGAGGGTTCTTTCCTAAAGCTGGTATAGAATCACGTGCTGCTACACATTGAAGAAATGGTGGAACAGCTGCTGGAGATTCAACTTCAATATCTGATCTGGACTTAATGTCCCCCTCCCCCAATTCATATGGTGAAATCCTAATTCCCAATGTGATGGTGTTTGGAAGTGGAATCTTTGGGAGGTAATTAGATTTAGATGAGGTAATGATGGCGGAGCCCCATGATGGGATAAATTCTCTTACAAGAAGAAGAAACACCAGAGTGCTCTCATTCTCTGCTTTTCTCTCCCATGTGAGAATACAATGAGAAGATGGACATCTGCTAGCCAAGAAGAGAGCTTTCACTAGAACCCACCATGCTGACACCCAAACCATGGGACTTCCCGGGCCGCAGAACTGTGAGAAATACATTTCTGTTCTTTAAGCCATCTAGTCTATGGTATTTTGTTATGGAACGGATTGCTGACTGAGAAAACATCCAATATATTCTCAGCCAGCCTGAAACCCTAGGGAAACTGGTGGCCTCTCCCATTAAACGTTTAGAATCATAACACAGAGACCAGGAAATACTTTTCTCTCTCCAATTCCATTAAGAATAAAAACAGCAACCATTTACTGCCATTATGTTAGGTACTTTATGGCACCTTATCTCACGTAATATCTCCAACAACCCTGCAATGAGTATTAATATCCCCTTACAGCTGAGCAAACTGAGGCTCAGTGTTGTCTTAGTAAATAACCCATTACCACAGTTGGTAAGGGGCTATACCAGTATAGTATACCATATACTGTACGTTTATTGACAACCATTTTTAGTAAAGGGCCAGATAGTAAACATTTTATGCTCTGTGAATGACGTAGTCTTTGTCACAACTACTCTGTCACAAAAGCAGCCATATACAATATGTAAACAAATGGATGTGTGGCTATGTTCTGATAAAACTTTATAGCCACTGCAATTTGAATTTAATGTAATCTTCACATCAGTAAATAGCCTTCTTCTTCCGATTCCTTTTGATCACATAAAATGTAAAAGACATTCTTAGGTCATGAGTGTATCAAAATAAGCAGTAGGCTGGATTTAGCCTGTGGGACATAGTTTGCTGATTCCTGGGATACACTATATTGTCACCCAGAAAAATCTCACTGGATTCTGAGATGGAATTGAGAGCATTTCTGTGGCCATTTGGTTGTTGAAGCACAACTATTAGTCTCACACTCTTATGGAAAGTGCATTCCATGCCTACATTGTCGGTTAGTGACCCACAGACTGGTGTCTAGAGGCTGGCACAGTGAGATCCTGGAGTTGTCTTGATTCTTGACCATTGGGTCAACCCATCCACCTGAATTCAAGGCTTTAGTGATCATATGAGTATGCCCTGTGGATTACTGGACCTTGTAAAGTTCCCAAATCCCACTAGTGATGTCACCTCTTTGTTGTGCTACCATTGTCTGTAATTGCGTATTCATTAAGGAAAGGTTTTCTGTAAGCCTGATATTGACCTATTACTTTTTCTAGTCTATGTCTTTTATTTAAAGCACAAACATTGAAACACTGAATTTGAGGAGCAAGTGTTTGATGTCTCCTTTCTTTCCCTCTGTTAAGAAATATACCACACCATGGCACTGAAGGCGATCAGGAGCCAACACCTGTCATTTAGCACCAGCTGAACTTGCTCATCAGCGACTCATCCTGGACCACGTTCAGGTCCAGCCTGAAGCAGAAGCAAGTAGGCAGCTGCCTGGGGGAGAATCAGCACAAACTTGAACAGGTGCTCGGAGGCCTGGATACTTCAAATATTTAAGATGGGAGCCTTGCCCACAAGTAATTTTAAACACACACATTTATCTTTGGTTTTGCCTTCAAGCCCATTTTTTAAAAAGCATATCAGTTTCCTTCTGCAGGTTCACTCTTCATTTTAGGAAAGTTTCATGTATTTTTATTTTTCTTTCTTTTTTTTACATGGTGAGTCAATATATTGTCAAACAGCTTAGTGATCTATTTTATGTATTCCCAGCTTGCTAGAGTATGAATGAATAAAATAGGTCCCCAAACTAAGGCATAAGAAAACCAGTCTGCTTCTTATAGAATCTCTCAGCATAAAAATATAAGGTACATGACCATATTGCCTTTAGGATTTAATTTTAATCTAGTTCTGAATCTGGGTTGTAGAAATTGGAGTCATAGGCAAGAAGCAAAGAGCCCACTGGCTTGCAGACCCCGCTGAATGGAGCCATTGTGAGCATTTGTGAGCAGTGGCTGTATCGGGCCACCTTTGTCTCCTGAATGCAATTTAAGGTGAGACTTGGGTGTTTAAGATACTTGGTAACCACATGTAGAGATGTGGGGTCAGCCTCCAAAGCCTCCATCAGATACCTAAAGTGAGGTCAGCCTCCAAAACACATGGCTTTGGTAGTTACCTCTCATGACCATCTGACAGGATCAAGGCTGCTGGAAAAATGTCATTTAAACACCTTGCTTTGTGATTTTGGTTACTATTTTTTGGTTTATTTTTGTTTTATTGATTGGTGGTTCTCATTTTAACCATGGCCTTAGCCCATTAGGTTTAATTCACATTTTTAATCTCAAAGAGAATAGATATCAATTTAGTACATCAACAACTTAAAGATTTATCAACTGCCTTTGAGCCTTCATTTTCTTTCCCATTTGCACAATTTTGATTTTATTTGATATTTCCTAGGAAATATTATCTAAATAACATAGATATTCTGCCCTGTGCTGACTCCTGAGGTGCAGCTACAGGTATTAGGTTTATCCCTCTTTCCTTCTCTCCCTTCAGCCTTTTGAGATTAGAAGAGGAGACTCAGAGGTAGGGTGGAAATGAGAAAACAGGAATCTTCCACTCTGTCATTATGGTCAGCATACTCATTTTTCTCAAAAAGGACCAAATCGTGTTTGTTTTCAGGGTGTATCAGACAAACTCATTATTAGTCCAGGGCCTTCAGGGAAAGGAAAAAATAAACAGCAACAAAACCCCTTTCCTCTGGTTTGTTAATATTTGGTCTTTCATTTAGAGAGAAGATTTCTTTCATCCCCCAATTGATGTTTTTAGTTAAACAGTTGAGCTCATATAAACAATCCTGCACCTCCTTCCCAGAGGATGAATTAATCAAGGTATCACTGCTGGGAAGAAGTTGAATCATTTAGCATCTTTTAGTCAAGAATTAAATAAAGTCTTGGTTATTTATTTTAGTTTAAGTATGTTAAAATGAATACATTCCTAACCATTAGTGACATACTGAAGGTTACTGAGATGGTTGTGGATAGAGCTATAAGTTTTTAACACCATAAGGCACAATTATATATTTAGCTACAAAAATTCTGTCTGGAAATAGGTTCATTTTATCAAGTAAACATGGGAACTGTCAAATAAATATCAGCTTGATCTGCTTAGTTATTTATAACCTCTAATAAAATAGATAAATCAACTTAGCCAGTATCTGCTTGAAGTCTAAAAATGCTATTTTCTAGATTAAAAAAAATGTGTTTGCTTATCAACACTTCAGAGAACAAATAAATCTTAGGATTAATTCTCCATAAATAATCTAATTCATATCATTCCCTGAATGCAATTTAAATCAAGCTGTAAAAATGTCTGATCCACAGTAAGCAAGTTGATGTTCTACCAAATGACGTAAAATATTTAAAAACTGGAAAGGTAACTTAGGCTGTATACATTTTACTTTATCCTTTTGAAGGGTATAACATCTCATTAAGGTAGAGTAACCACTCTAAATCCAATTATTTCACATTTTATATCAAATTGTTTTCTAAAATCTATTTATATGTTGACCTTAATGAAGCCATCAGTTTAATGAAAAAAAATTTTAAAGATACAGGAAACAACTAATGTCTCCAGCTTCATCTTTATAAATGAATTAAATTTATAATAAATTTCACTATTTCTTTGTGGTTTATCATCTTCTGGAAAAGTTTAATTTTTCTAGCTTTTACACTGCCCAACTGCTTGGTTGGAATTATCGAGTTGTCTACATCTACAAGACTTTGATATTTTAGTTTAATTCTGTCTGCAATCGAGAATAATCATACCTATCCCTCGGCATTGTGAGAATTAAATATGATTCTACATGTAAAGCTCTTGCAAAGTGCTTGGTAACTGTTAAACACTAAAAAATTTAGGCATTATTGTTAATATTAAAATAAAGAATGTATATTAAAACACCTGTCCAGGCAAAAATAAGCCTTTGAGAAATGTGTTTCTTCCTTTCTTGTATTATTTATTATTTTGGTAATGTAATTTTTGTTTCTAAACTCAGCTTCCAAAAGAATACTATGCTTTTTTTTTAATGCATAGAAGTAAGACCTTTAAAGTAAATGAAGTCAATTAACTGATGCACATACTCAGCAAATACCAGTGAAATTCTCTGTGATAAAAATTACACTCAGGTTCAGAATATACAAAAAGGGATAATGCATGGACCATACCTCTGAGGCCAAGAACCTCACTTGAAGGGAGACAGATGTCAAAATGATTTTACAACTATGCCATTCATGAGTAAAGTGTTATATTGGGAGTATTAGATGAAATTTAAAACTCAGTTTTAAATCCAATGCTAATTGCTTCTTACGTACAATATCAATATCACTTAATTAACATCTATGCAATAGTTGCTTTCGTATACCTACTTTTATAAGGTCTGGGGTTTTTGTTCCCTGCCTTTGTAGGCCTAACAATCTGGGTGTTGAAATAAAGATTTACAAATAGTAGAAGTATATAGCTTTGAGAGTGAAATAATAACACAAATCAACACTGTAAATAATGTCAAATTTCAGTGATAAAAGATTTCAAAGGAGGGATTAGTAAATTAAGGTGGAATTTTCTGGAAAGCCTTTGTAGTAGAAGAAAAGGCTTTAGTTGGTCCTTGACACATAGATAGGACTTAAATACCTAAAGGCCACAGACGGAGATTTTCTAGGCTTGTTTAAGGTTGTTAGGCTTGCAAAGGCACAAATCTGAGAAAGTACAGATGGAATACTATGGTTGGCAAGAGCTGCTTCTTAGTTATACGAAGGAAGGTTTTGTGGGAGAATCAAGGATCATGCCTGTGGGTTTTGACATTCCTTAATTACAATACGGGAGAATTTTCTCCTGTAAACATAGGAGAGAGTTATAGTGCCCTGTATATATTAGATGTTCAATAAATAATTTTAAATGAAATAAAGAAAACATGGTTATTCATGCTTTCACAAATTGCATTTTGAAAATGGGAAACACTACAGTAGGGAACCAGTTAGGAATTTTGATAATAATCCAACTGGAAACAAGAAACAACTTAAAGTACTCTATGTATATGCAGTTAAAAAAATCATACTTACTAGTCTTATCTTAATAAACCATAGTGACTCAAAATGACTAAATTATTGAGGGCAAATTTAGAAGCATCAGTACAAAGAATACAGGTAACCACTGTTCCTTTGTCTCAGATCTCTAACAAGCACTGTTGATACAGGATGAACACATGAGACTTAGTAGCACAAATCCTTCTTTTCTAATTTTTAGTTATTACATACAGTTTGCTCAGAGCATTAAGACAATATGTCAATAGGGAACTGATTTCACCCTGAACCCCACTATTATAATATACTACTATTTGCACTCTCTTTTACTTCCCTTAAAATCTTTTTCCATGTGTAAATCTTTTTTAAAAGGCTTAATCACTAAATACCTGCAATTTTGTACTCTTTATTTTCACTAACTCCACTGCATATAGTTTTCATGTTGCTTCACTCAGCATTCACAATTACAATTGTAGTGACTAACTGATATTTTTGAAAATTTAATGTTCCATAATTTACTACCCTTCTATTGTTAGATATTTAGGGTTTTTCCCATTTTTTCCACTGGTAGAGTTAATGCTGTAATTAATACTTTTATGCATATAGTTGTGTTCTTCTTTTGAATTATTTCGTTAGGATAAGTTCTCCAGAGAGATATTACTGGGTCAAAAGGTATAAAGGTTTTTATAGCTTTTCAGATACGTTGCCAAATTGCTTTTCAAAAGGACTTTACTACATCAATTTGTAATACCTAGGTGCCTCTCCTGATAATAATGCATGCATCTCCACTCACTTCCTATCCCATACTATCCATTATAAGTCTTCTATGAGTATCCAAGCTGTGTATCAGGTGGCTTATTCTTACTCCATCTCTATTCTCCTAGAGATAATCATGTCTTCTTTTGTTGCATGAAGGAACTCCTGTTCCCACTTATAGCACCCTGCAGAATCATGTCTAGGATTTTCCTTATAAAGAGCTGTGGATAATTAGAATTTTTGCCTCCCTGGGAGAAATTTTTGAAAAGACCTTGCAGAAGGAAGGATAATGGATTAAGGCAGAATCAGTGACATGGACTATTTCTTGAACTAACCTGGTTTTCCTGGACTCTAAATGATATTAGAATCCTATCTAGTATTTTATATTTTCAATAAATTATTTATAAATCTATGATCACTTTTGATTTTGTCCAGCCCCTCTAGTCCAGCAAGGCATTATTGTTGTAGCATATCCTCCTCAGACACTTTAGGTACAAGGATCATAAAAAGTTCCTTTGGTGAAAGACTTGGCCTCAGATTCTTAGGCTACAATATATAAACCACATGACCATAGAAAGTAACATGAATTCTCTGGTCCGTGAATTCCTTATTCATTGGATGAGGATGGTATTAACTCCTACTTTATCCTACTATGAAGACTGCATGAGATTACATAAGTAGAGTGTTCAGTACAGTGACTAGGACATGGCAAATCTCCAATAAATATTAACTCTTTGAAGGCAGTAACACAGATTAAGTATGTTTTCTCTATTAAAACCAGTTAAAATATACCAAGAAGCCCAATGGTAAAAAAATTTCATTTACTGTTTCAAATATACTGAGAGTATTTCTGAAACATTTTTCAGCTGTGGCATATTTGAACATTTGTTAAAAGCTATCAATCCTCTCTTCCTAGACAAATACAAACTTTTTATCCTAGTCTTCCAAACTGTCTGAGTCCATGAATTTCAAATAAAGCCTTGTTTTTACATATCTAATTTCAAATATGAAGAAACTAAGCTTCCAAGAACTTACATAGTTTGTTCAATATTGTATGATTATCTAAAAACATAAAGCAGATTAAAGTAACTATACCTATTTTTCCTACATATTTCCCACTGGAAATGTTCAGTGGGAGCTGGAGTTCTTAAATGTTATCTTCTCTAAGATGACTTTTTTTTTTTTGTAAAAACGAAATAAAAACTGTAAAACAAAAGTCATTTTTATGAAAACAGAATTTTTGGTCATTTTGATTGCTTCTTTCCTGCCAATTCCAAGGCTTATATTTGTTAGATAATATAGAAATTTTACTTCTTTATGTTTTCTAATTCACATTTTCTAGGACATCATTCCTCCTGGCTTGTGTTACAGACCACGAAGTGTCAGCACATTTAGTTGAATGGAATCAATTTTTGGGATTACTGACTCAAAGGCAAGTCATAAAGAGAATTATTTTCACCAGGGTTTACTTTTTTCAGTATCTAATTATGTGTGAGATTCCATACACACTAATGTTTTCAAAATTCAAAGAAAAAAATACAACTTTTTTTTAATGGGGGCAGATCTACAGTTAAAGAAAAATGACTAATTCACAAGTATCTAAGAGATGCTCCCTAAAGAAATCTTGCCAGACAAGCAAAGCAGCACTACACCATTCAAATGAAGTTGCAAACCTACCTGTGTAGTGTGGGAAGGTGGTATGTGAAAGTAGATTTTTATAACAGAATTTTTAAAGGTGAAAAAGGAAACCAGAAAAATGTAATCTTCAACCACATCATGGAAACCTACAATAACAAAAAGAATGACTTTCATTTACAAAGCTAGATATCCAGTTAGAATACAGAAATTGTAAGAGACTCCCACTTCCATCTGAAAAACCATAACAATGTAGATAAGCTTCAAACTCACAGATTTGTGCAAATCTGTGACAGAGTAAAGGGTGCAATAAAACCTAAATAAATTTTAAAAACATTTTTAAATGATAAGCCTCTCATAAGAGAGAAGAGACTCACAGCTATCCTTATTCATGAGAGAGGGAAGAATTCATCACTGACAAGAAAAAGAATAAAATAGCCAAAATTTTAATTGTTAACAACCTATTAATGGATGCTTCTGGAAGTGTGTGCCAAATTAGAATTTTAAAGAACCCAGCACTCCCTGTTGCTCTAATTCCTCCATATGGATATTCAAGAATTGTTAGGTCCTGTATGTCAGACATTGGTGGTAAAGCAAGACAAATGAAACAAACTCCCCTTAGGTGCATGAGATCTCCCCCAAATGCTGGGCAACTCTTTGCTGAATGGAAATGAAGGAGAGAGATATAGTGATGAGAGGAACCCATTTGAGGTACTCCAGACCCTCAACTACCTAAAATTAAAAGCCAGAAAAGATTGTTGAGAGAAATCAATTTGAGGCACTCTGAATTTCATCTCCCAAAGACTAGAAAATAGTATAGGAGAGCTGAGAAAAACATCTCTGAGGAATTGTAAACATTCTCAGATTATAAGGTAGTTTCCTTATTAGAGCTTGAAGAAAAATATTAGGGTGGAATATTGGAGAAGAAAGAGAACACTCCAATGGCCGAACAACAGGTTTCCTGCCTATAAAACACACAGAGCTCTCTGGGATATTATCAATATTCATACCCCAAGTTTTGCTGAAGGGTGGATCCTGACCTTGCCCACAACATTTGAATCTAGTGATGACTTCAAGCAAACTAAAGGTGTGACAAATTCCTCATCCAAATCAAATAATGGTCTCCTTGGTCTATTGGTCTGATTGAAGAAAAAGGGTGATCTTTGGAAGTAAAAGTTTTGGCATGCAATAAAATAGTAAAAGAAACAAGAAATTGTGACGTAAGGTCAAGGAAGGAAACAGTCAACACAAGCAGATCCAAAGATTACTCACATGTTGGAATTATCAGATGGGAACTAAATAACTATCATAGAAATATTAAATAATATATTAGGAAAGATAAACAGCATTGCTGGAAAGATAAGAAAATCAAATGGAAATTGTAGAAAGGGAAAACACAAAATAAAGTATACATTAGATGGGCTTGACAGCAGATTGGGCATGACATAGGAAAAGATCAGTGACTTTGAAGTCAGGTTAATAGAAAATATCCAACCAAAACCGAAGAAAAAATGAGTGATTTCAGAACATGATCACAAATTTTTTTGGCACTCTCCCATCAAGAGGAAACTTTGTGATCTCCTTGATAAACAGAATGTGATTGAAGTGACATTTTGTGACTTGTAAGAGTAGATGCAAAAAGACCGTGGAACTTTTGCTACAGTTTCCAGGGATACACAGTCTTGGAATCCAGCAGCTATGCTGTGAGGAAGCTCAGGCCAAATGAAAATGACATGTGTTCTGGTTGCCAATCTCCACTGAAGTATCAGCTGACAACAAGCTTCAATGGGCAGGCACATGAGTGAGAAAGATTTTGAGATGACTCTAGCTAAAGCCATTGTCAAATCACATGAGAGATGCTTGGTGAGAACTAACTAGCTGAGCCCAGTCAATGTCAAGTGCATGAGATAATAACAATAAATGCTTATTTTTTACTCCACTAAATTTGGGATTGTTTGATACACAATATTAGGTCCATGGAACAAAGCTAAAGTGACTAAGACCTGTGAAACAACAATGAATGATTTAAATGTGTCATATAAATGGGGTCCCAGAGAAAAGGAGATATAAAATAGGGGAAATGGCTGAAAAATTTTAAAAAATTGATGAAAGACACCAATCCAAAAATACAAATAAATAAATACAGCATATTCAAAGCAGGATAAATACAAAGAAAACACACACACGTGTGTGTGTGTGTAAAAGACTTATATACAGAATCAAAATCAACAATAAAAAGATGAACTAACTAAACTAAGAAAATGAGCAAAAAGCTTAAAATGACACTTCACAGAAGAAAATATTTAAAATGTTCGTAACAACTTTATGCATAGTTGTCAATAACTGGCAATAGTCCAAATGTCCCTCAACAAGAGGACAAATTGTGATACAGTCTTATAATGAAATAGTACTCAACAACAATAAAGAATGAGACCTGGGCCTACTGAACATAAGAAAGTAGACACAAGAGAGTACATTACGTATCATTGCATTAACATGAAATTCTCCAACACGCATAAACTATTCTGTAATATGTGAAAATTGTAACAGTGATTTACTCAGTAGAAATTGTAAAAATGACTGGAAAGGGACAGGAGGGAACTTTCTGAAGAGCTGCAAATATTCTACTTCTTATCTTGGGTGTTGGTTATAGAATTGTCAAAACATATTGAATTTAATATCTCTGCATTTTAATGAATGTAATTATACCTCAATAAAAATTTAAAACATTTATAAAGCCAGGACTAGGATGCCATATTACTTGAAAAAACATCAGGAAAATTCCCTGCATTGGTATATATTTAGGCCAGCTTTTTCAAGCCTCTCGAGGAAAGGTAGTAACTTCAAGAATGTTAATTTCTTTCTTTTTCAACTATTTAATGGCAGCAACAGTGTTTAATATGATGTGGAATGAGAACTCTATTTCCCTAGCTTCTGCATAGATGTCCAAAACTGAAAATAAGATGTAACAAACACCTCCAGATGTTAGAGAGATGTGTCAGCCTATATATCCAGAAATTAGTAAGTGTTTGTGACCACTGCCCAAATTCAGAGTTATGTATTCACACACACACACACACACACACACACACACACATATTATAATGAGGGAAAGTTAAGTATGACAGATTGATGATTAACGACCAATGGCCCATTTTCCCATTCTATCATTGTTCACAGTAACAAAGTGTTCAGCTTAGAGAATCTCCTTCCCAGCTCCCTTGTAAACCTTGATAATCATTTGGCATACTTCTCATCAGTTAAAAGCTTTGATACAGCCTTTAATGCCCTGATTTTAGAAAAAAAATGGTGGGGGGAAGCTAGAGTAGGATTGAAGAGTATTTTATTCATTTGTTTGTTGGTTGGTTTGTTTATGTACTTATTTTATTTATTCTCCTGTTCATGTTCCACTTCCTCTTTCTTGAGATCAAGTCCCTATGCCTATAGGTTCTGGAGCCATCCTCTGACTGTGAAGACAGATGCCATATGCTGAGAAAAGGGAAACTGGAAACCAGACAGAACTAGGTTTTGAATGACTTTTGAAGGAGCTCTACAAATGTACAAATTTCCTACTTAACCTCTTATTATTTGTAAATAATAAAACTTCTATCTGGTTAAGTAATTGTAGTTGACTCTCTCTTATATACAGCTAAATTCATTCCCATCTAATGCAGTTGGAAAGTGAAGATTTTTACAAGATTTTAGGGAGTGTTACCTCACTCACAGCCTCACCCTCACCAGAAAATGTGAATTGTAATAAAATAAAGTTTTTATACCATCACAGTAATTTAAACAAAGAAATAATAAAGGAAAAATACATATTGTGTTGGAATTGGAACTGTTAGAGATCTTCCCAGAATATTCTTGAAATATCTCTTGAAATATAGATCAGTGGAACAGGATAGAAAACCCAGAGATAAACCCACACACATATGGTCACTTTATTTTTGATAAAGGAGGCAAGAATATACAATGGAGAAAAGACAGCTTCTTCAATAAGTGGTACTGGGAAAACTGGACAGCTACATGTAAAAGAATGAAATTAGAACACTCCCTAACACCATACACAAAAATAAACTTAAAACAGATTAAAGACCTAAACGTAAGGCCAGACACTATAGAACTCTTAGAGTAAAACATAGGCAGAACACTCTATGACATAAATCACAGCAAGATCCTTTTTGACCCATCTCCTAGGGAAATGGAAATAGAAACAAAAATAAACAAATGGGGCCTAAAGAAACTTAAAAGCTTTTGCACAACAAAGGAAACCATAAACAAGAATAAAAGAAAACTCTCAGAATGGGAGAAAATATTTGCCAATGAAGCAACTGACAAAGGCTTAATCTCTAAAATTTACAAGCAGCACATGCAGCTCAATATCAAAAAAACAAACAACTCAATCCAAAAATGGGCAGAAGTGCTAAATAGACATTTCTCCAAAGAATATATACAGACTGCCAAAAAACACATGAAAGAATGCTCAACATCACTAATCACTAGAGAAATGCAAATCAAAACTACAACGAGGTATCACCTCACACCAGTCAGAGTGGCCATCATCAAAAAATCTAGAAACCATAAATGCTGGAGAGGGCGTGCAGAAAAGGGAACCCTCTTGCACAATTGGTGGGAAAGTAAATTGATACAGCCTCTATGGAGAACAGTATAGAGGTTTCTTAAAAAACTAAAAATAGAACTACCATATGACCCAGCAATCCCACTACTGGGCATATACCCTGAGAAAACCATAATTCAAAAAGAGTCATGTACCACAATGTTCATTGCAGCTCTATTTACGATAGCCAGGACATGGAAGCAGCCTAAGTGTCCATTGACAGATGAATGGATAAAGAAGATGTGGCATGTATATACAATGGAATATTACTCAGCCATAAAAAGAAACAAAACTGAGTTATTTGTAGTGAGGTGGATGGACCTAGAGTCTGTCATACTGAGTGAAGTAAGTCAGAAAGAGAAAAACAAATAACATATGCTAACACATATATTTGGAATCTAATAAAAAGAAAAAATGGTTTGAAGAAGCTAGGGGCAGAACAGGAATAAAGACACAGACATAGAGAATGTACTTGAAGACAAAGGGAGGCGGAAGTGTAAACTGGGATGAAGTGAGAGAGTGGCATGGACATATATACACTACCAAATGTAAAATAGATAGCTAGTGGGAAGCAGCCACATAGAACAGGGAGATCAGCTTGGTGCTTTGTGACCACCTAGCAGGGTGGGATAAGGAGGGTGGGAGGGAGACACAAGAGGGAGGAGATATGGGGATATATGTATATGTGTAGCTGATTCACTTTGTTATAAAGCAGAAACTAACACACCATTGTAAAGCAGTTATACTCTAATAAAGATGCTAAAAAAATACATATATTTTGGACAAGTAATTCTACCTGGGACTTTTTTTGACAGACAAAAATCACTGGAGCATTGGAACACAGGAATATAGAGTAGTGAAGTAACAATTGTAAAAAGAAAGAAAAAAGTGAATGCCCTTCAATAAGAAAATAATTCAATAGATTATGAGACATTCATACTCTGGAGTATTTTGCAGCTGTTGAAGATAAAGAATTAGTGCTATCTCTTCAGTATTAGTGCAATACCTACCGCAGTGTCCTCAGTAGAAAGGGACCAGAGGTGGTGGGAACAACTCACCTCGGTGAAAGTGATTAGTAGGAGGTTCATTGTAATAAATATACCCAACTAGAAGACACTCTGTTTTTTAGTATTACTGTATGCTGGTAATTCTACTAATATCATTGATAATACACTTTTCCCCATCAGTCAAGATTCTTCTCACTACTCCTCTGTCTTTGGTATTGCACTGTGTAACAGTTAACTTGGAAAGGTTTCTTTAAAGTACTATTGAGTGGCGAAAGACAAATACAAAATATGTATATCATATTATTCTAGTAAAAATAGTGATCAAAATCCTATATCTGTATGCATATTTGTATGCGTGTATATCACATACATAATGCATACACATATATATGACTAAAACGATTATCTGAGCATGAGAAAAAAGACAGAAGGCTAGTTTCTAGATTGTTAACATGGGCTCTGGGAACTGGGAGAGGTGGAGGAGAGGGAGGAGGAAGAAAGATTAGCAAAAAAATACGCCATTAAAAAATATATGGGGCTTCCCTGGTGGCGCACTGGTTGAGAGTCCGCCTGCTAATTCAGGGGACACGGGTTCGTGCCTCGGTCCGGGAAGATCCCACATGCCGCGGAGCGGCTGGGCCCATGAGCCATGGCCACTGAGCCTGTGTGTCCGGAGCCTGTGCTCTGCAACGGGAGAGGCCACAGCAGTGAGAGGCCCGCATACTGCAAATAATAATAATAATAATAATAATAAATTGTATGTATGATTTGATCACATCTGCACTTTCGTATACATAAAAGGGTGGAAATGTAAAATCAGACAAAAGCAAAGAGAATATAGCAAATTTTAGTAATTTCAAGCTGAAAATTGGGGTCCAGATTTCAGAACTCCATACTACGTGAAGACAAATATCTGAAATCCTATGTGAAAGGATGGGATAGAGATCAGGCTTGGAAGATAGTCAAGAAATACTCGTCCACCCCAAAAATCCAAGATGTAGTCCATGAAGAGGTTCTTACCATTTGCTTAAATTGCAAGTTGAGAGAACTGACTCATTTAATACATACAACATGAATACATAAATATAAATGTCACCCATCATTCGATTGCAAATTTGTATTGAGAATGAAGACTAACTTTTAAAATATTTTCTTTAGAATGAACGTAATCAAATGGTTAGAAGAGAGCTCCAATAATTTTGAGTATAAAATTTCCTGTTGGCTTGTTTGTTTAGTTATCAAGAAAATTGGGATGCAAGGCTTAAATTTTTATTATAAGCTTTATAAACACAAAAACTAAGCCTCACCTAGTTCTAAGAAAGCAGAGCTAGGTGGAGGATCGGGGGTGATGGTTTGTACCTGACACAAAACAAACATTTTAGTTGTGTCTAATCAGAAACTGGTCTTGTTTTTAGTTCCAGTGTCAAATCCAGCAGTCTGCATTAAGGAATCTGTACAGAGGCACAATGGATTAGTCATTCGTCTCCATTAGTCACTCAGGCTGCTTTGTCCATGTCACTGTGACCTTGCAGAGAACACAGTATCCTTAGAGACTTTAAAATCATGTTCTAGGTGAACCTCACCTCATAAAGTACATTAAGGCTATAATTCTGCCCTGTGTAAAAAGACTATGAATTTACTAAAAGATGTAAAAAAGTTTTTGTTTTTTTTATCTAGATTAAGTACATGTTAGGATTTGGGAACTCTTGCTTGCATCAAAGTCACTAGATTTATAGCATCAGTAACTTACTACAAATAACTAGAAACAGTTCAGTAATTTTTTAAATAGTCCTTTTAATTTTAGGCAGAAAGACAATATGGAGAAGTAAACAGTGTTGACAAGCAAGATCCTTCATTTCCAGGTCTACCTTAGTCAGGTAGTATTGACTTCTTTCTAACAAAGAATAAATATATTTTTCATAAAGAGCTTCACTTTCAATCTCTGCATTCAAGGAAATTGCTATGAAAAAGGTTATTGTCTTTATCTCATTACAAATAAATATTGAGTTGGATAAACATTTCATTCCAAGTTTTGGATATTTGCTGGTAATAGATTAATGAACAAAACACAAACCTGTTCTCAAGACATTTGCAGATTCAAGTAGAATGACATGTGAGAGGTAACCTAATTTTGCTAGTACAAGGAATCTTGTAAGCATAGAAAATTATAAATATCATAATTTTGGTTACATAGTTTATAAACTTTTGTATTAGGATTTTCCAGGTTAGGATTATGGCCACACATTGCTCTAATTAAATACTTAAAGTTCATGCTTAGGGACCACTTACAAGGTCTTTGAGATCATCAAACTACCAAATCCATACAAGTGAGACAAGATTGAGATTATGTTTTACTCCAAATCCTACACCTTAGGCAGAATTACATCAAGGTCAAGCTTGCTTTTAAAGAAATTAAACATATTTCTCAGACATGGAAATTTGATTAGGAATTTAGATCTGTTCACCTTGGTATAGTGCTTGCCACTTTGGAGTCTACTTTCTTGTATGGGTATGAAAATGGATCATTCAACCCAAGCCAGCACTCTGACCAGGCATCTTTCTCTCCAATGCTCTAAAATTAAATGATGAAGAATAAAGGCAATTAAATATTTCCACAGATTGTAGGCAAATAACCTGGAATTACCTATGACTGCTTGACAGAAAAAATTGGCTTTTAGTTTTTCTTAGCAAGCTGCTCCAGAAAATATTGAAATTGTTGATTTGAGATACATTTAGTTCATTTTTGTTTCATCCTTTTTAAAATTCAGTACTTATTTTATGAGTTTAAAGGGCAAAAGGCCATGACTTATTTTTAATTTTCACACACATTCCCTTAATAGCTACATTACCAATCTCTACCTGGATATTTTAGTTAGATAAATATATAGAAAAAAAATAAGATAGGCCTAAAAGAGCCTTTGGAAACACCAATTTTTAAAGCTGAAATATAATGCTTGGATATATTTGCAAAACAAAATAATACAATAATACTCTGTTTCTTTCTCTTTTTTTTTTTTTTTTTTGCTGTACGCAGGCCTCTCACTGTTGTGACCTCTCCCGTTGTGGAGCACAGGCTCCGGACGCACAAGCTCACCGGCCATGGCTCACGGACCCAGCCACTCTGCGACATGTGGGATCCTCCCAGACCGGGGCACGAAACCATGTCCCCCACATCGGCAGGCGGACTCTCAACCACTGCACCACCAGGGAAGCCCTCTGTTCTCTTTGATACTTCAACATTTTAACTTGTAGCAGATACCTGTAAATTTAAGCACTGACCCTAAATAAAATACAAAATTTAAAAAAAATTTAGTCAGATAAAAATTTACTCAGACAAATGAATTCTAATAGTCTTTTGGGAAATAATTAAATATGATTTGCTTCCCTCCTGTTCAGCTAAACACAGATTACTTAGTCATAGCAGTTAATAGTTATGCAGGTCTTTGTACGTGTTGAGAACTCTTTTAAGCTTTTTGTATGCATTATTTCATGTAAGTCCCATAACAGCCCTACGTTGTGTGCATTTATATTAATTAAAAGAAAGCTGACTGCTATAACAGAGAAGCCCCATAATTTCAGTCCTTTTATTAAATAATCTATTTTTTTCACACTCATAAAATCTAATTAGTCATAATTTGGTGCAGGGAATTGTCAGATACCAATACCCATAGATGCTTAAGCCCCTTATATAAAACAGCACAGTATTTGCATATAACCTATGCATGTCTTCCTGTACGTACCCTTTAAATCATTTCTAGATTACTTATAATACTTAATACAATGTAAATTCTATGCAAATAATTGCTGGTACACAGCAAATTCAAGTTTGCTTTTTGGGACTTTTTTGAAATATTTTTCCGAATACTTTTGATTCGTAGTTGGTTGAATTTGAGGAACACATAGATACAGAGGGTCTATTGTCCTCTCTTCACTGACAGTTTGAATCTTTACCTAAACAACTCAGGAATGAAGGGAAAAAATGGATGAAATTGATTCTTCTCAGAGTTGAAGACCTTAAGAAATGATGCATTAATTTCTGCTACCTAGATCTTGAGTGAGATCCAAGTTATTTTCCTCCTTGAGACCCAATGGATTTTTAGCTATTCCTTTGATTTTGTGAGTCTTCTCCATATCTTTCCAATAAGTTCCTTTTTTTTTGGAATAATTTAACTAGACTTTCAGTTGAGTTCAATTTTTGAAAGTAGATATAAAGTAGTATATATCACCAAGGTATTTTTTATTACAGCTTTAGTCTCAAAACTGGACTTAAACTGTTATGATTTTTAAGTCAATTTGATCACCCAGCAAATAAAGAGAGCTAAAGCTGTCCTTTTATCAAAAAACAAACAAGTATGACTCTTTTTGTGCCTAGTGCAGCTGTGGCTTGCAGTTCCAAGCAACTGAAGCATGTATCAGCTTCAGTAGACTAGAAGTTGTTAACTGACCAATGTGTTTGCTCCTCATCCATTTACTGGTTCCCACAAACACAGAATGTCTCCTTATCAGTTTCCTAAGGAGCATACTAAGTATATGCTGACAGGAGATGAACTAAAGAAGATCTCATGCAGCAGTCCATTAAGATTGATGACAAGGTCTGAAATGATACAACGTACAGTTGCTGGATTTATGGATGTCATCAATATTGACAAGACTGGAGAGAATTTTGGTCTGATCGATGACACCAAGGTTTACGTTGCTGTTCATCATATTGCACCTGAGGAGAGGCCAAGTACAAGTTGTACAACGTTAGAAAGAACTTTATGGGCACAAGAGGAATCACACATCTGGTGACTCATGATGTTCACATCATCTGCTACCATGATCCCCTCTGAAAGATGAATGACATCATTCAGATTGATTTGGAGACTGGCAAGATTACTGATTTCATCAAGTTTGACACTGTGTAAAGTGACTGGAGGTGCTAACTTGGGAAGAATTAGTGTGACATCCTTGTTCTTTTGATGTGGTTCATGTCAAAGATGCCAATGGCAGCAGCTTTGTCACCCAGCTCTCCAACATTTTTGTTATTGGCAAAGGCAACAAACCATGGATTTCTCTTCCCCAAGGAAAAGGTATTCACCTCACCATTGCCAAAGAGAGAGACAAGAGGCTGATGGCCAAACAGAGCTTGAGGTAACATGATTGGTAGAGTCTTTGTACTTAATTAACGACAATACAGCATGATATATTTTTTAAAATACGTCCAATTAGAGTAACATCTGGCTGTTGTTCAAAGTGACTCTTTTATCAGTCTTTTGTCAGTGACCCAGTTGCCAATGACAGAGAGAGAGAGAAGAAATGAATATATTCAACAACTTATTGGCCACCGCCTGCTGTCTATCTATCATCTACATAGTGAATTTAATTTTTTCTGATGGCAAATTGATTCTAAATTTCATTGAGCTTTCAAAGCCTTCAACTTCATAAGATAATCTTGTTAAATACAAATATTCTGAGCTACACAAAGGAACATTCTCAGGAGGTCTTGGAGGCAGAATATAAGCAGATTCTTGTAAGTGCAAAATCCCTAGGTCTTGTGTTCTATTATTAAAAACTATATAGATTTTTGTATTCAGCTCTATGGAATATCCAATTTTGTTGTTGTTGTTTTGTTATTTCTATGTGACTTTGGACAATGTTCATGCTCTGATACACATATATCATTTATCCTATGGTGTTGAATAACCTTAGGACACTACCATGTTCCCTTAAGGGCACTAATGATATGTTTGTGAAGCAATCCACAATGTTGTCTCTGATAATAACTTTTAAGTTCTCACCTTTAGGGATAGATCATTACCTTTATCACGTTGTTATCATCAGTTGTACATGTATTCATGTATCATACCGGGAGCCCTGGGCTAAAAATGTATACTGATTTGAAAGGAAGAAATAAAACTGCCTTTATTCATCAAGAACAAAATTGTATATGTAGAAAACCTCAAAGAATCTACAAAGATACTCATTGAGTTAATAAGTCAGTATAGCAAAGTTTCAGGATAAAGGACACTATACAAAAGTCCATTGCTTTCCTGTATACAAGCATTGAACAAATGAAATTTAGAATTTTAAAAATACCACTTACAATAATGCCAAAAATGAAATACTTAAGAAAAAATCTGTCAAAACTTGGGTGTGATATATTTTCAGAAAACTACAAAACACTGATGAGAGCAATAATAAAGGATTGTCTATAAATAGAGAAATATTCCATGTTCATGAGTTGGAAGGCTCAATTATTAAGATGTCAATTTTTCCCACCCTGATCTATAAAATAATTGCAATTTCAATCAAAATCCCTGCAAGTTATTTTGTAGATATCAACACACTGATTCTGAAAATTATATGGAAGAGCAAATGACTTGGAATAACAAACACAGTATTGAAAAAGAATAACAAAATTGGAGAAGTTACACTACTCACTTTAAAGACATATTATAAAAATAATAAAGTGGTATTGATAAAACAGTAGACACTTAAAACCCAACAAAGATATTCAAATCATTTTTGACAAAGGTGCAAAGGCAATTCAATGAAGAAAGGGTAGTATTTTCATCAACTTGTGCTGGAACTATTAGAGGTCCATATGTCAAAAAAAAAAGATAAAAGGAAAGAACAAAAAGAACTCAGACACAGCTCTTGCACATTATAGAAAAATTAACTGAAAATGGATCACAGACATAAATGTAAAAATGATAATTTTTAGAAGAAAACATAAGATAAAATCAAGATGTCCTTGTGTTTGGTGATGAGTTGTTACATACAATACAACATAAGCATCCATGAAATAAAAATAATTAATAATGTGTATTTTATTACATTTATTACATTAAATTAAAATTTCACATCTGTGAAAAACACTGTTATGAGAATGAGAAGATAAGTAGCACAACCTATGAAAAAGTTTTAGCAAAATATATACCTGAACAAGGACTTGTAAACAAAATATATAAAGAACTCTTAAACTCAACAATAAGAAAACACACAATCCAATCTAAAAAATGGGCAAAATATCTGAACAGACACTTCACTAAAGAATATACACAGATTAGAAGCATATAAAAAAATGCTCAATATCTTTTGTCATTAGGGAAATGCAAATTAAAAATAATGAGATACAAGTTTTGGAATGGCTTAAATCCAAAACTTGACAATAAAACTTACTTGCAAGGTTGCAGAGCAACAGGGACTTTCACTCATTTCTGGTAGAATGTAAAATAGCACAGTCACCTTGGGAGAGAGTTTGACAGTTTCACCACATGATACAGCAATTGTGATCGTACATATTTACCCAACTGATTTAAAAACTTATGCACATACAAAATCCTACACACAAATATTTATAGCTGTTTTATTCAAAATGCCTTTCAATAAGTGAATGAATAAACAAACTCTGATATATCATACAGTGGAATATTATTCACAATAAAAACAAATGAGGTATTAAGCCACACAAAAATATGGATGAATCTTAAAGCATATTGCTAAGCTAAAGAAATCAGTCTGAAAAGACTGTTTACTGTATGATTCCATTTATATGACATTCTGGAAAATATAAAACTATAGAAACAACAAAAATATCGGTGGTTGCCAAGGATTTGGGAAGGAGAAAGAGTTTGACAAGAAAAGCATGTGGGTCTTTTTAGTGCATTGAAAGTATTCTGTATGATAGCATAATTATGGGCATAACACACAAGGTATTTGTCAAAACACACAGGACTTTACAGAAAAAATAGTGAACCTTAATATATGGCATGTTGCAGTTCCAAAAAGTGTGAGGTGCTCAAGAAAAAAAAAAAAAAAAAGAATAGAGATATGTCAAAGGGATACAGGAACCAATGGAAAGAGATCCCAATGATAAAAGCTGGAGCAATTTTAGTAACAGAATAAATAGTGTTGGATTATAGCCAAAGTAAACATAAATAACCATGAATCTAGATTGATTATTTAACTCTAAGAGGAAAATAAATTAATCAGAAAGAATAATAAATCTCTCAGGCAGAAGAATTCTAAATAATTTGTGCAGATATTCTGCCCTCAAGGAGGCTTCCTCAATTACTCCCCACTCCTTAAGTATGGACTTTACATAATGACTTTCTTCCGAAGAGTACAGTATTGAAAGGGGATAAAATAATAATTTTACAATGGAGAAAACTGACAAACTACCTCAGACAGGAGATAAAGTTTAACTCAACAGCAATAAATCAAGTTAATAGTATGTATCCTTTATATTACAAGATGAAAAGGGCACTTAATCTTTGTGGTCTTACTCCTCAAAACACTGCAGCCTAAACAATGGCAGACAAATCCCAAACAAGGAACATTCTATAAAATATCTGACCAGTATTCCTCAAAAACTGTCAAGGTCATCAAAAACAAGGAAAGTCCTAGAAATTGTCACAATGAAGGAAAGCATAAGGAGACATGATCAAAATCATGATCATGATGACTAAATGTAATGTGATATCCTGGATGGGATTCCGTAACAGAAAAAGGCCATAAGGTAAACACTAGCAAAATCTGAATAAAGTATGAACTTTAGTGAATAATCTTTTATCAACATTGGTTTATTAATTGTGACCAATTTCTAATATTAATAATAGGAAAAACTAGGTGTGGGGTATGTGGGAACTCTGTACTATCTTTGCAAGTTTTACATAAATCTAAAACTACTCTAAAAATTTTACTTGAAAAAACTTACATACTTTTCCAAAAACCTTAAATATGTAAGGCTAAAAAGAAGTGCTGCTGCATATTGTGGGCAGCTGGAGTATTATTAGCATCACACGTGTTTACACAATAATTAACAATCTCATCTTTTATCTTTCCACTGTATATCCTTATTTTTCCATCAACATGTGACTTAGGACTCCTTGTTCTTTCAATCAACCCACTTGCTTATGCAATCTTTGCTATCACCTTCAACTTGTAGTTATTATTAATGGAAAAGTAAGCAAATGCCTGAGCCATGGATTTCTAGGAGGAATGGAGAGAAAAATAGAAGAAGAAAAAGAAAAGACATCTGTAAATGTGAAGATACCAAAGTGTAATGAATTTCCTAGATAATCTATTTCCTAGTAGTAATATTTCCCAAGTGGTAAAATTTGGAAGTAAAATCTATAACAGTTAAATTTTACTGCTAAATGTTATAAATATTATTTTTAAAATGATTTTAAAATATTATTATCAACTTTGTTAGACTAGTACGCTGAAACTGCTTTCAGCTCTGGTCTCAGTATCCATGCTGTGAGATCCCATATTTGTGAAATGATTCTTAATCAGAACAATCCTGATTTGATATTTTTAAAAAAGACTATTTTATGTTGGCAGTAATCTAAGATAGATTCACTACAAAAAAGTGCATTGTGTACCATGATTAGGTCTAATTTCTAAACGTTAATAATATATTTATAGATCAGAAATGATATGACAAAATTCTCTAAAGATAGTAACTATACTTTGGTCAGTTTGGTTGTTTTAGTCTTCTTAATACAATGAAAGCCAAGGTCAAGAAAACATCACACTCAGTGTGAAACCAACAAAAATAAATAGCAAATGGTTAAGATTCACTCTCTACAGGAAGTATTCCTTTTATGAAATGTGTGTATATTTGCTGCTAAGGAGATGGGGGACAACCCAGTCCAATCTTCACAATGAGAGTACATCATTCAAAATAACATGAAACAAAGAAAGGTACAACCTAATCAACTCAATTGTCACAGCACAGGTTAGAGTTAGGAGGTATGGATTGTTTTGGACCGTAGAGCATCAATGATATTTGATGATATTTGGCAAAAAAATGAATTTTTTGTGTTTCAACCTAAAGTATTCAAGCTTTAGGAGTCGTGGGGGACAAAAGAATAGGAACATTATTACTTATTTTCTTAGGAAAGCAGATACTCTGCTTTTTGCTGACTATAGCTATTTTCCTAGCAATATCCCTGGGTGGGAGAAGACTGTACATTAGGACACCATACAACCTATAGGAGATGTTCTTCCAGAAAATTTCATTTCCTTTGTAACTTGGTGCTTTGTAGTAATATTTGGATCTATAATTTGGCATCCTCACTGAACTTGCCCATCAACAATGGCTTGAGAAGCTACCACCTCTGGTTTTTAAACCAGAAGTGAACTGCTATGTTAAAATGCTAACTTGAAATCCTGGACTATTAACAAGTCACTAGAGAATTTTGTTATATGGGTCAATGCCTCTGAAGCTAATCAATTATATACACATATTGAGCAGCTATGTTTTCAAAGACTTGTATTGGCTATAAAGAGTGAAAAGATGTAGACTTGTAAAACCCAAAGACCTCATAATCCAGATAGGGAGATGAATATATACAAAATTAAGTTTAATACAAGTTCAAGGGTTATGGGAACCTAGAAGAGAAGGTGATTTATTCTGAATGTTAGAATTGGAGACAATTTCCCAGAAAAAAATGAGAGTTGGGCTGGGTTTTAGACAGAGATTTAACACAAAGAATATTGATAATGGAATTGGTAAACTAGAGACTGCATCTCAGTGACAAGAAAGTGCATGATGTGTTTGGGGGAAGGGTGTATTTTTGGTGTGAAGATATCATAAGACATATGATCAGACGATATAAACGTGGATTTTTTGATAAAATGTCTTAAATACCTTGCTTACCATTTCTATAGATCTACTGATTTACCACCTTTTCTGCCTCTGGAAAAAAAAAATGGGTAACATTCTCCCAAGAATATTATTTCTCATTATTGACAATGATTTTCCCTGTGGGAAACAGAAATACTCTGATGGGGGAGGTAAATTATAACTCGTGATTGAAAAGTTCTTAATGTTTCCTGCCGAGTCCGCCAGCAGCACTCCTATAAAACACACCAAAGTTAGGTGTACTAATAATTGTGCTGAAACAATAGAGAACACATCCCAGAGGAAAACTAGGAATAACTATGTAGGAGGATTAAGAAGGGTTTTTTTTATGGGACTTAATGTTTATGTTTGGTGAGTTTAAGGAGGAATTAGCATAGTCAGGGTCAATAGTGAATTAGACATGGTCAAGTAGCAGAGGCTACTTTGTGACTGGGTATCTTCATAAATGTATCCCTGAGGTGGAAAGATCAAAGTTGGGCTAAAATTGTAGAGGGAAAGGAGCAGTAATCACTCATGTTGTTCAGAAGAGTGGAATGTCTTGTCATGTTTGTGGTGCTCACATAGCCTTGTTGACATCCTGGTATGAGCATTGTTTCTGATGGGAATATTGCAGTCTGGTTGTCATCAATGCCTATCCTACTCTTACTGATTGTCAGCAAGGCTGATTTTCACTTTTCAGTTCATCCTGCCCCATCCACCAGCATTCTTCATTCTTGGTTGAATATCTGCTGAGGGCACATCAGAGTAGTTTGTTGGTGGTGGAGGTGGGTATTTTTTGAGACTGATATATCTAGATCATTGTAAAATAATAATTATGATTACTCTGTAAAAAATCTTGGAAATAAGATGCCCTGAAGACATGGTAACTAGTTAGGAGGCTTTTTCAAAATTCTAAGTAAAAATTATGGGGGTCTTGGCTTAGATAGTGAGATTAGAAAAAATTTAAAAATAGTCAAGACACTTCCACAGTGGAATCTATGACTCACCAGCCAAATGATGTGGGCCATCCAGGAGTACATCTGAAAGAGTTTTACAGTAAGCATATTAAATACTGATACATAATTAAGCACCTATTTCAGAATACTCAGGATGTTACAGGCTTTTCTGTATGCACTGTGATAATTATACCATGATTGGAAGATGAGTAAATATAGTCTTCATCTCTTTGGAGTTCACTGTCAAGAGAGGTATGCAGATATCTAAAATATGCAATGAAAACAAATAATATAGAGGAGGATTATACAAACCTACAGACAGTGGGGACTTAGGGACCTTCTCCAGGGAGATAACCTGGAATTTGGGACCCAAAGTATAAATAGGGGAGATGATAGAAGATGAAAAAATATCATGAAATAGAAAATGAATAGTTCATGCTACCAAGATACAAATGTGAATATACTAAAGAGCTAATCATAAGTAACCAGGGATGCTAGAATAAAGTGGATAGGTGTAGCTGGGGGTTTTAGAAGCTTAGAAAAATGGGTTAAGCTATAAGTCCATGCTGAGGAAATGTACATTGTAGGAAACTGAGAACCATAAACAAAGCCAATGCAATGAGCAAAAGTGGCTTATCATACACATTAATTTGTTATCAATAAGTATTTGTTATGAATAATTATCAATAAATTAATCTAAACTGGCCATGGAAAAAACCTACAATAGTCAACTAATTTGTAGTGTACCTTATGCAGAACCACACCTCTACTCTCCTATAGAGAATATTAGCATATTAACATATTTTAATTTAAAAGTGTTAATTTATAATATATTAATATATAGATTTATAAAAATTTAATTTAAAATATAAATTAACATATTAAATGCTGTTCTATTTATAAAGACTTCCACTGGAACAGATTGCTTCATATCATTTAAAATACAGTTCCAGTGTTAACCTTTGTTGGCCAGGATTTTTTGGTTTTTTCTCACAGAAAGGTAGTTCCTTTCTTTTCAGGCTCTCTGTTTTCTGCATCATGGTAACCATGGAGCTGTGATCATTGTTCTTTGAAGCCACAATCCCCACCATAGTCTCAGGAACACTGGAGGAAGATAGTTTCATTTTCTTTAAACAATCCTGGAAAGTACCCTCTCTGTATGCATATCAGAGCATTCCCTGCCATCACAGTTCTGCATTCCTTCCATTTTGATTTTCTGAAAAGCTTCTTGTCAGAATCTCAGCAAATACACAGGTGATAAATAAACTCCCTACCTCTTGGTGTGCTACATGTAGAGGTGAAGGATCATTCCCCCATGGTGTTTTAGAATCCCAACTAAAAGGCTAACAAGTCACAAAGGTTTGGTAGTACTTACTGTCCCAAAATGGTGACAGATAAGGGCAAATCAAGTCAAATCCAGATGCAGTTCTCAGCTAGAATTGACAATGGCACCTGGCATCCACTTAGGAAGGACATAATGTTCAGAATATTCCAATGAACAGAGCTCAAGCAAACTTTCATTATTTCACTCTGTGGTGAAGCCATTCTGGAGCCGAGTGTAGTCAGTTTCAGTGACTTGTTCTGTGGCATTTTAAACATCTCTGTTTCTTCCCCTTTCCTTCCCATAGCCCTCCTTCTACACCCCTCTTGGGCATCTCTACTACCCTAACGATTCCTGAAACTACACTCTGCCTTTCAGAGTTAATTGGTTAGGATGCCCTCCACCACCATTTTCTTAATCCCCCTCATTCCCATCCTCAGAACCTCCTTTATTTCAGACCACTGGTATTGTAAAAAGAACCTTCTTTTCTCGTTTTTTTTTTTTTTTTAAGTTTCCTGATTAACAACTTTTATTATTTACTTTATTACTTGTTATGGATTCATCTGGAAGACTTTTCTACCAAATTTCATTTTAATCTGACAATGCCTTTGGTTTATATCTCACCTTATATACATTTTAGGAATGCATGCATGTTTAGACCTATATATAGTATTATTGTGTATTAATATAAATATACAGTTATATGTATGAAGTTAGCTCTCCCTATTCACTGATTCCTCCCTCAAACATTTCAACATCATGGATTTCAAAGTCAGATATAAATTTGAAACAGCTGTGCAAAGTATGTATCGGTATGTCATTATGTACTGTTTGACTACCAGGAGATTCATCCCTAGCATTGTGATAATCTAATAATAATTAAAATTCATGAAAAATGCCTAGTATAGTGTCTTGCCTGTAGAAGTTCTCAGTAAACATTTGTCCTCTTTCTACCATTTTAAACACCACCCCCCACCCCACACACACACAGAAAAAGAGAAAGAGAAGAGATGACTCATCTTAGAGATTAAATAAGTTTTTAGAACAAAGCTGAAAAGGCAAAAGAAATCATCATATTTTCAAGAATAAGATATAGAGCAAATTTAGACAAGCAGTGATGGTGCTACTAAAAAGAAAACATCAAGATTAGTGTGTATTTCTGTTCTCCTCCATCAAACAGTTCATCAAGAATTAACTGCACAGTCTCAACACACATCACCTCAATTATCCCCTTCAGGTCCAGTGAATTTTCCTTTGACCCCTGCTGTAGCCACACTTTGGGCCTTCTTTGTAGTACCACAAACTTTCCAGGTATATTCTTGCCTCAGGAATTTGCATTGTTTACTTCTCTAATTGAATGCCCCTCCCCATGTAGTAGACTAACATAATCCCTTACCTGCTTCAGATCTTTGCTCCAATGTTACCTTCTCAGCTAGGCATTTCTTGAAAGCACTAAAATTACAGGACACTTCCCAACTGTTACCACTCTTGGAAACCCTCATCATGGGAAATCTTTTTCCATAATTCTTATTGTATTCTGAAAAACTACTTATCTGTATGTCTATTTTCTCTTCCCAACACCAACTAGAATGTCAGTTCCATGGGTTTAGTGCATCCATAAAATATTGAAGAAATAGGGCTTCCCTGGTGGTGCAGTGGTTGAGAGTCCGCCTGCCAATGCAGGGGATACGGGTTTGTGCCCTGGTCCGGGAAGATCACACTTGCCGTGGAGCGGCTGGGCCCGTGAGCCATGGCCATTGAGCCTGTGCGTCCAGAGCCTGTGCTCTGCAACGGGAGAGGCCACAACAGTGAGAGGCCCGCGTACCACACACACAAAAAAAAACAAATAAAAATTTAAAAATATATTGAAGAACTAAATGAATAAACAGTAGTTACATATAAAAGAATACTAAATGGTTGAACAGTAAAAGCCTGAGAAGTTATAGGCTTGGAAGATGTTTATCAATTTAACTCAGGAAATCACTCAGTGTCCATTTTTTCCAACAATGGGAGTTAGATTCTGGAGATTATTTCATCTGCCAAAATGGATAGACTCACTTTCAAGACTGAAATGTTGTCCTTCACTTTCTCTCTTATGGTGACCAACTAACTCATATCAGTTTGACAGGGAGTTTCATGATTTTAGCATGGAAAGTCCTTCATCTAATCTAGTATCTCACTAACTCCATCAGTTCCAGGTATACTGGGATGGTTAGTTGGCAGACATCCAACCCAGAACCAAAGTCTATCAATATTGCCTGGTAAACATCTCTTAAATCTGTACACCTTTGTCCATCTCATTGCTTCTATCCTACTTCTATCTGCTGCCACATCTAACTTTCAGCCTTAAATAACCTCTTAACTGTTCTAAGCAGAGCTACCCTGAATGTCCTCTATTTTATTTCCACTGCCCCATCTAAAACTCTATCCCATCATACTACTTCCCCTGCTTATAACTCTTTAATGATCTACTACTGCTCTTAGAAGGATAATATAATTTAATATACCTAGTATGAACCAGTCTCTAACTTCTCCACCAGCCTCATCCTGTACCAGTCTTTACACTTCATCTAAACAGGGCTTTTCTAAAACCTGAAGCTTTTCATGTTCCCTTCCACCACAAGGCTTTAGTACATGCAATGCCCTGTGTGTGGAATGTTATTTTCTCTCTGCTTAACCTATTCCTCCTTCTCATTTTTCAGACCTACTTCAAATATCCCTAGCTCAGGGAAATATGGCAGACTTACCTGACTTGGTCAGGTTATCCAAATATATTTAAAACCATGTTTTTTTTTTTCTTTTGTAGTAGCTATTGTCCAAGTCACAATTTATCTACTTGTGTGTAATTATTTGTCTAATGTTGGTCAGCCTCACTAGTTTATAAGCTTTACTTTTGAACCTGTACACCTTTATTCATCTCCTCCCTTGGCATATAATCAGTTCTTAAAAAGTATTCTTGAATGAATAAATAAATTAAGAGAACAAGAACACCAAAGCAATTTGAACAAAATGCAAAGCCCCATAATCATGTCAATAGACAAAATTTCTCTAGATATAAGTCAGTAGCCTCAGACATTTAGGAGAAGGTATATTGGTGAAAGTAACATATCTCAACAACACAGTTGATACAGACTAAATCATAGTGAATAGTTAATGGGTAATGAATGATAATTATTTACAATTAGAATTATCTGCTGCTTGGAATATAAACTAGACAATGAAGAGAGAGAAAGAGAGAAACAGAGACAGAGAGGGACAGAGAGATTGAGAGATTTCACTTTTCTGGATAATAGATTACAGACTATTTTCTTACCCACGTCTTATTAACAAACTCACCAGTTCATAAATGAGAGTAATTTAAAATGACACACAGCTTTGTTTAATCCCTCCTCTTGAGTGTGGGTGAGATGTATGACTTGATTCTAACCAATAGATTATAGCAAATGTAAAGAGATTTTGCTGATTTAATTAAAACTGACAATTAGGGGCTTCCCTGGTGGCGCAGTGGTTTAGAGTCCGCCTGTCGATGCAGGGGACACGGGTTCGCGTCCCGGTCCAGGAGGATCCCACGTGCCGTGGAGTGACTGGGCCCATGAGCCATGGCCGCTGAGCCTGCACGTCCAGAGCCTGTGCTCCACAACGGGAGAGGCCACAACAATGAGAGGCCCGTGTACAGCACAAAAAAACAAACAAACAAACAAACAAAAAACCTGACAATTAAAGTCAAATGACTAGTCAGTTGACTCTTGGTTAAGCAACAGGGAGATTACCTTGGGTGAGTCTGACCTAATCAGTAAGTCCAATAAAAGAAGATTTGGAGGTTGGATATGGAAGAAGTCAGAGATTCTCCTGCTAATCCATATGAACTACCTATGGAGAATGACAGGCAACAGCAGGTGTCCTTTAGCTGCTGAGAACCTCAATCCTACAACCGCAAAGAATTAACTAATCAGCTTATGAATTCACTGAATTCTATGAAATTGCCATTGTTCTGTGTGAAACAAATAGTTAAATATCAGAAATTTCATATGGTTCAACCTATATATACAATGTATTCCAGGTAATGTGACTGGTGGTCTGCATTAGTATTTTTATCTGCATAATAAATTACAACAAACTTAGTGGCTTAACCTGGCACTTATTTGTTGTCTCACTCTTTCTGTAGGTCAGAAATCAAAGCACAGCCTAGATGAGTTCTCTGCTCAGGGTCTTATAGGCTGCAATCAAGATATTGAGGGTCCTGAGTTCCTCATCTGGAGCTCAGGGTTCTCTTCCACCTCCTGTGAAGCTATGTATGATTACTATCCCAGCAATTTTAACATTTTATTTTCTCCATTAGGTTTTATTTTTTTAAGTATTAAGCAACTTCTATAGAATTTGGTATTATTGAAACATCTAATTATCTATTAGGTATTAACTTAAAGATCCATGTTAGATGGATACATGGATTGAAAGGACTTTATCTGATTATAAATGATGAGACATTATTTAGGCTACATAGGCAAGGTAAATAGTATCCATTAATGAAAGATGCCTTAAGACATATTTCAGTAAGAATGAACTATTTGTCATTTACTGACATTGGATATTTGGAAAAATAATTGGATCATTTCATAAAGTATCTGAATATCTCTTGGTAAAAAATAAAAGCTATGATAACATCTTCAGTATTATCTGAAAGACATTCTGATGCATAAATCTTTTTTTTTTTTTTTTTTTTTTTTTTTGCTGTACGCGGGCCTCTCACTGCTGTGGCCTCTCCCGTTGCGGAGCACAGGCTCCGGACACACAGGCTCCGCGGCCATGGCTCGCGGGCCCAGCCGCTGCGCGGCATGTGGGATCTTCCGGGATAGGGGCACGAACCCGTGTCCCCTGCATCGGCAGGCGGACTCTCAACCACTGCGCCACCAGGGAAGCCCTCTGATGCATAAATCTTGATAATTTAACTTCTCTCTGCAAAAATTCAAATTTACAATATTTTGGGCTTCCCTGGTGACACAGTGGTTGAGAGTCCACCTGCCGATGCATGGGACACGGGTTCGTGCCCCAGTCTGGGAAGATCCCACATGCCGCGGAACAGCTGGGCCCTTTGAACCATGGCCACTGAGCCTGCGTGTCCGGAGCCTGTGTTCTGCAATGGGAGAGGCCACAACAGTGAGAGGCCCGGGTACCACAAAAAAAAAAAAAAATTACAATATTTTACTTAGAGCTAAAAAACTGAATTGAAGACTACCTACCAAGTCTCATGTGCTCCACTGATCCTTTACACAGAGGCAATGTATTTTTCTATAAACTTATATGCCATCAACATAGCTAACCTGAAGTACATGTGATAGGGAATCTATAAGTAAAGTATGTCTTAGTGATTGCTTAAACATCTGGCAGAAAAATACCAATAATTATGTTGTCTCAAGTTAATTTACTTTTTTGAAATATTCCTTGGCATTATATGTGAAACATGTAAAAAGAAACTGATTGCTTTGTAAGCGTAGCTATATCTCAACCATAGAAGTAATTTAGTTTTGATTTCCTTTTAGGTGAGTATTTAGAAAGATATGCAAATGTAAAACAAATTTATTTTTTTTAAAAAAGCGCAGTAAAATATTATGAAAAAATAGGGATCATTAGTTTTATGAGGAAGCATAAAATTTTCTCTTGTTCAAGAAAGATATGATTCACCATTCCCTTTCATTTTATTTTATTTGCCTTCTTCCCTCTCTCTCTCCCTCCCCTCCCCCTCTCCCTCCCTCCCCCTCCCCCTCTCCCTCCCTCCCTTCCTTCCTTCCTTCCTTCCCTCCTTCTCTCCTTCTTTCCTTCCACAGATATTTATTGAGTCTCTACTATGTGCCAGGGAGCTGGGGATATAGTGAACAAAACAAATACAATCCCTGCCCTCATGTAGTATATTTTCTATCTGGGAAGACAAACATATATATATAATGTTGGAAATAAATAATATGAACTTAAATAGGTAAGGGAGCTGGAGTGATGGAGGTTGCTATTTTAGATACTAAAAGAGTTACCTGTTGGAACATTCTGGGGATGGAGTGAAGAGCACTTTGTTTTTGTCTTATTTTGTTTTGTTTTTTAATATACTGAACACAGGAAAGGCAAGGTAACTTCTCTCTTCCCAGCTTTTCAGGCTCTCCTTTGCACCTTCCGATTAACATAATTTGCAGAGGACCAAAAGCAGTGCAGTACCACCAGTTGAAATAGCTCTAGAAGTTGCTCCATGACTAGATGCGTTAGAGTAGAGCAAAACATTAGCAAGTTTCTTCACGGAGTGAGGGCAAAGGAGAGGATGCAGTCATGGTGATAATAAGTACACCCTGCGACAGCCACAGGAGTGCTTTGTGACAAGAAATAGAGAGGAGTGCATTTGGAGAGGGCTTTGGAGGACTCGGCATTGGGTGTGTGTGTGTGTGTGTGAAAGGATCTCAAAGGCTAAATTTTCATACTTTGCACTGGAACCGGCTAGTAACAATAATCTTTTCAATCTTTGAAAATTATCACAGGTTGCTGGACCTGTTAAACTTGAAGCCTTTAAGGGGTGCATACATAAATTCATGTTAATGGTATTTAGGTAATTTCCAGGTGTCCCAGCACTAACCGTATTTTGAAAACTTTATCAACATGGAAAGAACCATGGATTTTAACTGTAGGAAATGTGGTTCATTTCTTGTTTTATAATTTATACACTCTGTGATCTAGTACAAGTCACAAAAACTACTCATTTTGGTTTTATATTACTCAGAATTTAAATGTCCATGGCTATAGGCCTTTTATGAGGATAAGCAAACACTTTTGGGGAATGAACATTTCTCTCTCTAATTTCTGTCATGACTCGTTTACTTTATTTTTTCCTTTCTGTGCCTTGTTGTGTCTTATTTATTTTATTATGATTATTATTTTGGGGTAATTTTTGATTAGCTGTACTGTTTAATAAGTAGCAACTGGGGGTTTTGCTTTATGGTTGAACTTGTGTGTTTTAAACTTTTGATATGAAGTTTAACTCAAAATAGTTATAATATTTTAACATCACTGATACGTTTAGTCATATGTATTCATCTCATTCAATTTTTCTTTTGTTTCCTTATAATTTACTTACAGTCTTTCCTCATTTTTTCTGTTTCTGAATCACTCAAATTCTAACTTTTGCTTTATTACTATGTTGTTCAAATGTAAGTTATCTTTTTATCCTTATATAGTGAGGATAGTATGCATGGTGTTTTTGTATACATTATTATTTGGTTGCATTCTTGTAGAAATTTCATTTCATACTAAAAAAAGTATATGTTTAGATTTTTTTTAATTCTGCCAAAATCATAGTATAATATTAGAAATTTTGAACTTTAATCTTTAAAGATAAGTGAGGTATATTATGTACATATTTGGTTATTTTTAAAATGTCACGCATGACAGTATTTGATTTAAATATGAAGATGATTATGATAATATAAATTCCTATTAAAAATTTGCTGTCTTCTATAGTTTTTTACAATTTTTCTTTTTTTTATAATGCACGGGTAATAGTATTTTTTTCAATTTATTACAATTTTTTTCATTATCTTATAAATTATTAGATAAGGTGTCCATTATTTTACCCTTAAAATGTGTCTTATTTTTCATGCTGCTTCTTAAGAATGTGCTTTATTTTTCATGTGCTTCTCAGGCCTTTATTTTTAATTTATATGATCTTTTGGTAATCACTAAAAGGTAATATGAGACAAGCATTAAAGAGATGATGAATTAGGTTTAGGTTATCGTGGATATGCTTTTATCCTCTTGACAGCTCAAAGGCATGAAGACAACTTTCTGAGGTTAAAGAAATGGGTCCATTTAAAACTGGGATTGCGTTTATCATTGGTGTCATAGTTGGAGTGTGACAGGCGGCTGTTAACTCTGGCAACTTGTCATGTACCAGCTGTTTTGTCATTATTCAAAGGGCCCACAGGCAAATTCTGAGCAAAAACAATTAAATGATAAAGAAATAGGATCACATAAAAATAACACCTAATACCAAAAGAACTTCAAGTTTCAGCAATCAATAAATAAGGTGAGTTCCCATGGGGAAGTGTCCATCACAAGAGCAATGGAGAGATTTACTTTCAGCATCTTCAAAGAACAAAATCAAATACTGTGATTCTTCAAAGCGTCTAGATTTTATTTTGACCAAATTCTTAGGCTAATAAGTCTATTTTTCTTTTAAAATTTCGACAAGAACGTTACAGTACAACAAATTATTTCAAGGATATTCCTTAAAATAAAATTCCACATAAGAAATACCTAAGTTATCATTTGTAATCTCTACCCTGAGGATTTTATAGTTGGTACATCAAAACTCTAGGTAAAACTTCAAGATATCACACTTTCAATGGGATTCATGTTCAATACAAGTTGTATTACTTTAGAGAATATGGAGACTTTTTCTAGTTCTTGCTCTTAACTTTTTGAAACTAATGGACTTAGCATTGCCTGTGGGACGATCATCAGTTGACTCCCAATTTACCTAGTTTTAAGTGAATATGCTTAGTAGCAGTAGATAAGATGGTCAAGGAACACTGGATTCCTGTCATATATGGAAGAAATTTCTCACTTGCAATGGGCTTCAGGGGATCCTGGAATCACTCTTTGTCTCTGTGATTGAGTCAAATCATCCTAGTAACACCTTGGTCCTTGTCAGGTTACATCCACTTTATCAGCATTGTCAGTATTAACATAACTGTGTTCTGACTCTTGGGATGACAGTCCTAGAACAGAGTAAACCAGGTCAGGTTCTTTTAATAGAGATCCTAGAACCCAGAATAGAGTGAGTGAGTCACACAGAGAAGGAAGAAGCATTAGTCTGAAACAAGGAGATAAATCATAAAGTTAATGTTCAAGCTCTGGTATGAGATAAATCTGGGTTTGATTTCTGATTCCTTCACTATCAGCTGTCTGTGGCTATAGGCAACTGATTTAAACACTCTAGGCTGTAGCTATGTTTATCCCTGAAATGAGGAGGTTCTACCTTCTCTTAATGTCACTATGAGGATTAAATCATATGATCTTCATAAGATTATTAATAGAACTTGTGAGTACTACCTTAATAAACATTCCTTATTGTTTTGGCTGTTTCTATGTTCTATTTATCATTATCACCATCATTGTCATTTTGAATTTTGTGGCTTCAAACATCATAAAATCTGCTTCAATTTTTTTTCCTCCAGGAAATATTTTCTGACCTCCTTCCTTTACCATGAGGGACCTATACCACACTGAAGGCTAACCATATTTACCTGTGCTTGCCTTATCTTCTAAGACAGTGCCAACTCACTGAGTGTAAAGATTGGATTTCACCTGTCTACATGCTGCTATCATACTTAGCATGATGCTTTGAATGTATTAAGAGCTATGTATTGGTTGTGGAATTGAATTGCTACCTGGTTTGGGTATAGCCTGTTATGGAGCTTTAGTGTTTCTTCATGTATTGTTGTAAAAACACTACTAGTAATTGGAAGTCTTTTATTGCAAATTCAACATTTTTTATGAACCCATACATGGGTCATTATGATTTAGATATTTTAAAAAAAACAGGATGATCCAGCTTCCCCCCACTACATAATTTCTGAATTCCCAAATCTAATTTTCCTTTACAGAGTTATGAAAACTTTCCTCTTCCAATTGCAAATTGTCTTATTATGAAATTGAAAGTGAGGTTTTTGTAAAATACACTTGGAGAGGGATCACAGAGTAATTTTTTTTAGGTATCCTATAAGCCAAAATAATAATAATAAATAAAAAACAAAATTGCTATTTGGTCTAGCCCTGATAACTCAGAAATCTATTTGATACTTAGAATGATGAAGGCTTTAGGAGCCTGTTTTTTTTGTTTCTTTCCTTATCATCCTATGTTTTCAATGATTCAGAGGATCTAGACATGCTTTATGAGGAGTAAGGCTACTCTAAATATTTAAGCAAGCATGATCTGGGGGACCCATCTAGACTAATTCTGATCCCCGATTTAGAATTAAATTTGGTAAGAAATACCTTATACTTCTCAGATGTTCTCAGGTTTTCCAGAATTAGACCAAACAGGAAAAGTGAATTTTATGGAAAAATAAGAGCCAGGTAGAACACTCCTTAGGTATCTAAAGCAAACATGAGAATGGTGAAAATACCATAAAGGATTTGAATCTTCACTGACTGAAACCACAAAATGGGAAACTAGAGAATGATCCAAGTTGCAGTGGAAATGCTGTTGATGGGTGACAGTTTGTCTACCGCCTGGGACCCTGTTAGGGGAAGAGGTAGCATTTGAAGGGCCTGGGTTCTGGCACCTTTTGAAATAATAGCTCAAATACAACTGAAACTATATCAGTAGATTTATTTTGTGAGTCTGAAAGGGGTGATGTAGAGTAGTATCTATGTCATAGAATAAAGTTGTAATGTCCAGGAGAAGAGCAATTCTGGTCACCAACATTAAGAGAAGTGCTGGAGGTCCAATTCCAATTAGATATAAATATTAATGCTCTTTTACTAAAGTCTTAATCATGACATACGGTGTCTTAGATTATGGAATCATAGAATGCTATATCTGGATACCATCTAATCCAATTACTTTCTTTTTTTTTAAACAGAGAAGGAATTATAAATTCAGGGTAATTTGCTCAAAATATTTATTACGTATTTCAAGTTGCAAGTGTGTGTGTGGTTTTTTCTGTTTTTTAAAAAAATTTATTTTGGTCACACAGCACAGCTTGCTGGATCTTAGCTCCCCGACCAGGGATTGAACCTGGGCTATGGCAGCAAAAGCACAAGTCCCATAAGTTGCAAGTGTCGAAAGGCCAAAACAAGTGTAACAACAACAATGAAATTTTCTCAATAATTGGAAAACCCTAGGGGAGAACTGTCGCCATGAACAGCTTCATTCAGGAGCTCAAATGATATCACAAAAGACTTGATTTCCTACGTATCTCAGATCAGTGCACTCCCCTTCTCTAGGCTGGGCTTCACTCTCAAGCTCTGAGTATGAACAAGGTGACCAGTGGCTTCTGCTTCACATCCTTTGAGGTCCAAGTCTAGGAGGAAATAAATTTGCCTTTCACATTGCCATCCACTTGTGCCTCCCACAGAAGTATGGAACTTTGTCTTAATTAGACCAGTTGCAGGCTAGGTTCCTACCTGTGACCCCATCTTTGTTGCCAGGACAATGTGAAGCAATGATTGGCTTAGATCTGATGCAGAAAGGGTATTTCACTCTTAAAAATGATGGTCAGAATTCAGGTTCCATGGGCCGAGAGTAGAGGTGGAGAGTCCCTCACAAAAAAAGAAATGAGATATTATCAGGAAAAAGCAGATACAAGCTGAGGTAGTAAAGAACTATTTTTTTTAACTTTTTATTTTATATTGGAGTCTAGTTGATTAACAGTGTTGGGTTAGTTTCAGGTGTACAGCAAAGTGATTCAGTTATACATATACATGTATCTATCCTTTTTCAAATTCTTTTCCCATTTAGGTTGTCACATAATATTGAGCAGAGTTCCCTGTGCTATACAGTAGGTCCTTGTTGGTTATCCATTTTAAATATAACAGTGTGACATGTACACACTACTATAGTAAAGAACTATCAAGTCAAGAATTAATCCAGACAAAGCTATCAGGGTCCTTCACTAAAATGTTGCATCCCTTAAAGTCTTCATATGAAAAAAACATATAATCATGTGTGTGGTGGGTTGTATTTATTATACACCCATATGTGGTGCCTCCCAGCAGGAGGAATACACTCAGATGGAACCTGGGACTTGCTTTGTGAGCAGAAACAACATGTGACAATTTTGAGCAGAAGCTTCAAGAACCAACAGAGGGTTCAACAAATTTGTTTTTCCTTCTGCCATCACAACCAGTGGTGTTTCAGCTAGGAGACTTCTCTGTTAGTCTGGTTTTTGGAAGTGAAGATGAATTGGAGCAGTGCCATAGGCAATACATGAAGGACATAGAACATGAGAAAGGAGTAGATCTTTCCTTCTGTAATAGACTAAAATTTTGGGACTGTTTGTTATCACCGTATGACTTAACTTAGCCTGACTGATACAACTTCCTAAAAAGAATCACCAACCTCACTTCTCTTTTGGCATTTATAAACCAAGAAAAACCTTTTCATCTACTGCTTTTCCTAAACTTCTTGCTCCCCAGCAAAGCTAGAAAAATCATTTTAATATGATATAATATTATTTTAGTTTTTGGTAAAATTAACTGATTTAAATTTGCTCTATGCCTAATCTGAAATGTGCCACATACTAGTTCTGTGACTTTGGACAAATCTCTTTATCTCTTCAGATCCTATATTAACTCTGAAATATTGTGTTTGATGACTAGATGACTTCCAAAATCACCTCTGTCAATGAGTATCTATGGTTCCAAGAGTTCATGCTTTTCTTTCCTTTATAGCACCCATTATAATTTGTAATTATATATCCTTTTGTAAGGATATATATATCCTTTTGTTGCTTTTTAGTTTTACCTCTCCACACTAGACTATAAGTTCCATGAGGGCAGGAACTATCTCTGCCCTTTTCACCACTGTACACTCAGTAACTAGCAAAGTGCTTTATGCATAGAAGGATGAATAATGTTGTTGTTCATTTTCTTACAAATGTGATATACATCTTGGCTTGAATGAAACATTATCTAGATTAATATCTTTGAGCAGGCATTATCTTCCAGTTGTCCAAAACAAATGTCTATGTCCATATCCAGACATAATGTGTAAAATGTAATCTAGATGTACATATTTTTACTGAATCAGAAAATGTGCATATACTTTGCTGTTGACAGTATAAAAACCATACAAATCATTCTAGAAAATCATTGTCAATCCAAGAAAACTGTTAAACTCACAGGTCTGTCATGCTGGAAATTAAAGCATGGGATGGTTTATGAGTTGATATTCAACGATGTGTACACAGACTGTTAGGATTTTTTTTTTAACTTGACATTTTAGAAAAAAATCAACATTTATTTGAAACAAAATACTACTAATGATGGTTTAATTCTTAAGCAGTTCCCCATTTTGCCTCTAGATGTCTCACCTGGAATTCGCATTGTAGAAGATTATTCTGATGCAATACCCCACTGTAGGCTTGGCTGAAATGTCATCTTGGGAAGTAAAAGAGTAAACCATGTGAATTTAACTGCAGTTGGGTCAAAACATTCCATCAGTATTTTTTTTTAACTTTCTGGAAAAATGCAAATAACAGATGGTGGGAGAATAGACAGATTTATGAGAAAAATGACTTGGTATTAGTCATTCCGATGAGCCACATCCCAAGTAGGCCCTGCCTTTTTAGCTGTGATAAACAGTTTCCAGGTGTAACCCTTGATGTTGGGAAAGTGATATTTAAGACAATAGTCAGCAGCCCATCTTAACAGCTTTTTTTTTTCCACTTCAAAAATAATTCATACCACATATATCCCAGTAGGCGAGGTATGGAATCCAACATATTAATATGTTTTAAGAATATGGCTTATAGGAAAATAACAATGATGTTATCCTAGGAAAACTGGCTCTACAAGTTAAGCCAGAAGCAAAAGTAGTAGTTTTACTTCTTGATACAGTAAGAAATATTTTGGCAATGGGCAAAAATAAAAGTTTATTTATTAAGATATTTTTATTGTAAATAAATGAGAAATAATACTCTTGCAGATATCTCAATTAGTAAAAATGTGTTCCAAGTACCATATGTTATATAGATTAATATACTATATATGCAAATGCTATGACAATATTTATTGTATAGAGGGAATGTGAAAAAGACAGATGATCTGCAATGGTTTATAAAAAATATTACATTTCAGATAATATTCAAACTACTTCAAAATGCAATAGAGCATAATCACTTGGACTTCTACCACAAAACCTAGAAATCTCTAAAGCAAGGGGGCGGTGGGGGTGGGGAATCTCTTCCTGTCCCTAAAATAGGCTAGCAAGAGCAGATTATCAATATTGATTTGTTGAAAAAACTGAGAATGAAAGGTGAGCAAAATCTGATTTTTTTTTTGCCAATTTACTAAAGAAGTGTTTTCTTTCTTTGTGGATTTTCATTATACTATGCTTCAGTTTCTATATCTTAAGTTTCTTTTGTTTGTTGTGCTTTATTTTAAGCCCTGCAGATCTAAAGAAAAAGTTAGAATGACTTTTACTGATCATTTTGATTTTTATTCAAATTGGACACTAATAAAACTAGTAAAATGTATTAGTCTCAAAATATTTGGTATAACTACTCACTTTGCACTACCAAAAAACAAAGATTAAAAAATTCTCAGTGTGCCCCATGTTCCATCTGCTTTTGTTTCATTTTGATTATTCAACTATTTTTTTCAGTTGATTCAGGTCAGTTTGGTCATTTAAGTTACATTTACAAATATGTCACTTTCATATTTAAAAGCACTTTTCAAAGAATTATTGCAAACTTCCTAATTGTCAATGAACTTTTGGGTCTAACATCCAAGGCTCCCCCTGGGCTAGTTCTAGCCTCCTTTTCCAGAATTTCTTCTTCTAATAATTGTAAAGTGATCTAAGATCTCTTCTTACATTTACCTATTATGGTAAACTGTTGTTCAATTCAAATATTATTTACTTCATGATGCCTATTCTTGTTCCTTCAAGTAGACATGATCAAATCTGTCTCTACTTATGGAAATTGAAGTACTATTATGTGTTTACTTATCTCTAGCTATTGGTTTGTAACTTCAGTAGTTCCCTGAGTGAAATGAAATACTGGTTCCTGTACACGGAGGGCAAGGAGAGACTCAAGAAAGGAGCAAATCACTCCAGATAGGTAGGTGGTGGTTTTAATAAGCAAGGGGACTTATGAAGCTCGTTTTGGACAGCTCCAACATGAGTAGATCTTTGCACCTACCTTCCAGAATCTTAAAAGTTTATATAGAGGCCTTAACTGGGTTCAGTCATGTATTCAGTTCAGATGGTCTCAACAACACCTTATCTCTCAAGGCTAAGTCCTTGAAACACCTTCTAGCATGGAAATATTAGGAGTGACATGTATTCCAAGGAGAGGGAGGAGATAAGGAGCCTCCAACTGCATGGGTGACTGCGTGGGTCCTGCTCTCAGGTCAACCAGAGGTCATCATGACCTCCTCCAACACAAGCCTCTGTCCAGATTTTAAATTGAGGTCAGCAGTTGTAACTTATTCCTAAGAACATTGCTTGACCTTCAACAAAAGTTGGTTAAAATAAATTCTATTTGTCAATTTTCCAGTTAAAGGAATTGATACGGTCAATATTATCCATGGGAGGAAGGAGAGTATGACTCTGATAAGTTCCTGTTGGGATGACACCATGAGAAAAGGGAAAGAGAGAAGCTGAGAGAAGTTCATGAAAAAAGACAAAGAGGTTAGAGAGATATGAAAGAAAATGAGTAACAGGAAGAGTAGAAATAGAATGAGCAGGAAGAAAGGTATGTCTTGCTCATAGACCTGAATGGTATTACTTCTGGGATCTTCTGTCTTAGCTCCACCTCATCTTGAAACTCCCAACTTGCCTGATAGCAGTTCAGTAGGAATAAATCAGCCTTTGAAGTATTTGGGAATCCATCCAGGGATCAGCCAATCTGTGCAGGTCCTGAGAAGTGAGGAAGGTAAGCCAACTCCCTGGTCCCTTGTCCCTTCCTTTGCACAGCATGATGTTCTAGTAGCTTCAAAGATACTTTTTCCTCAAATAGTACCTACTCTTCAGAGCAAATTCTGAGTGCTTCATCTATGGAGCAGCTGGAATTCCTTAGAGATCATCAATCAAAATCCAGAGGCTTACATTTAGTTATAAAATTGGGAAGTATTTAAATTTCCAATCAGTTGTGTGTCAGTTGTGGATGATTCATTTAGATTCTTTTGGTCTCAATTTTCAAATTCTAAAGGATGACTGTTAAGCTAGAGTTCTCGGAGAACTCTTCTAGGTATAAGATTCTGTTTTGCTATTCTGGAAATTAAAGTATGGATGTTTAATTCCCTAATCATAACACCTGAACTTTTTTGTCTGTTACTAATGTAATGGTAATTATAGATATATATATTTCTATCTCAGATATATATATATATATATATATATATATATAGTTTAATTTTAAAAGAAACATTATAGCATTTAAAGTAGTTATCAGTGCTATAATGATGTGGCACAGTGGTTAAGAATCTGGTGCCAATGCAGAGAACACAGGTTTGAGCCCTGGTCCAGAAGATACCACATGCTGCAGAGCAACTAAACCTCTACGCCACAACTACTAGGCCTGCTCTCTAAAGCCCGCGAGCCACAACTATTGAAGCCTATGTGCCACAAATACTGAAGCCCACACACCTACAGCCCGTGCTCCGCAACAAGAGAAGCCACTGCAGTGAGAAGCCTGCACACAGCAAAGAAGAGCAGCCCCCACTCGCCACAGATACAGAAAGCCCACGTGCAGCAACAAAGACCCAACGATGAAGACCCAAGGCAGCCAAAAATAAATAAATAAATAAATTTATAAAAAGAAACAGTAGTTATCAGACTTTAAACTTTTAGCGTCCTCTTTTCAGTTAATCAGAAAATGAAGTAAACTTTATTTTTTTTATAAATTCAACATATAAAAATGTATTGAAAATCTATCATGGGCCAGTGCTTGGATTATAGCAATGAGGAGAATACTTCTTTCCCTCCACATGAAGCAGGTACTTGAACTGAATAAAAGGCTAGTAGATCTAATTAAATTATGTGTTTTGGATATCACTGCCTTTAAAATTCTAATCAATAGGCATTTGATATTTTCTTTAAACAAAGAAATCAAATCTGCTTTTTAAAACTATTTACTGGTGCTAACAATAGCAAATATGTTTTTATTAGAACACTGTTTCATTTATAAATGCAGGTAAGTCTTGACAAATATATGTAAGTTGTTGAGAGTATAGAAAAAAAATACATTGGAGCTGATGCAAAGTTTATGATTTACTTTTAAAACTCTGTACGAAGGCTACTTGAACTTAATTCTAATAGTCCAGACATGTGTCATATTAGGGTTCTGCCAGAAATAGATGGCTCTTTCAAATGATACAATTGATGAGCTTTTAATAAAGATACTCTTTTCTTTGTAAGTGGTGTGGGCAGGGTTTAGAGAAACCAACAAGGGGTGGATCAGCACACATGGGCTAGCAGCTCTGGGATTCTGTGACCACCCCTTCACCAGAAGTAGAGAGGTTGGTGCCAGAACATGGAGACGTTAGCATATAGGTAAGACAGCTTAGGAAGCACTATGGCCTTTGACAGAGTGACACAGCCAACCTGTGGCCACCTGGCAAGGAGAATTACATTGAAATAGATATCCTGGACACAGTCTCCTCTTCCAATTCAGTCTATGACTGCTTCTCATTGGCTTAACCCAAGCCAGAGAGCATGGTAGCTCAACGATGGGATCCATAGACGTCAATTTTCTGTAGTGTAGAACAGAATAAAGAAGGCTCGTACATGCACCTGCACAAAAATATGGAGGACATGCAGAACAAAATGGTAATTAGAAGTTATTAAAATGATGTCTTAATGATCTTTCTAGTTTAACATGGAAAAATTACATAACAGAAAAGTTGAGTTCTATTTTATTTTGAAAGCAATTTTCAAAATTCAAATTAATATTTTAATCACTCATTTCTGTAGAACATGATATATATATATATATATATATATATATATATATATACATATGGATGACAGTGTTTTCTCCAATATTAGTAAAAACTTTACCTTTAGAATGATTTAATGATAGTGGAAGTGTTTCTCAGCTTTGAATTGCTAGATGTCATTCAGTAGGCACTTAAAAATGGAATAAAAGGGGCTTCCTTGGTGGCTCAGTGGTTGAGAATCCGCCTGCCGATGCAGGGGACACGGGTTTGTGGCCCAGTCCGGGAAGATCCCACATGCCGCGGAGCGGCTGGGACCGTGAGCCATGGCCGCTGAGCCTACACGTCCGGAGTCTGTACTCCTCAACGGGAGAGGCCATGGCAGTGAGAGGCCCACATACCGCAAAAAAAATAAAATAAAAAAATTTTTAAAAAAGGAATAAAAGCATGAAGGGAGAAAAAAGTAGATTCATGTACAAACCTCATCACAAGTATTTTGATCTGGTTCACTTTAATTCATAGAAATATATAGATACTTTTATTTTTATAACACTGAAAGTGCACTACCCTAAAATCAAACCAAAATAAAACAATTCTATACTTGATAAGTCCACACAGGACTTAATAATATGAACACCTAGTGAATACAAGCAGAATGCATGGTCTGGGTTTCTCTTCAGAAACAGATAATTATGATCATGTTCATTTTATTTATTTTGTTCCTCTTTGTACCTTTATTGTCCCCAAACTAAAATGGAGAAAAATTCTAAGTATTCTGTAATTTTTAAAAAAGTAACAGACTTGCTGATAATACAGAATAGCTACAAATTTTTATTGAATAAATCACTTTGTTTTGCTTTGCTTCTGTTTTAAATCTAAAGTTGAAGATGAAAGAACTAGATGAAGATTTCTAGTTTATTAATATTTTTTAATATCAAAACACACACACTTTTGATACATAATCTGGCTTAGATCAAGCTGCCTGCTCCATCAAGGGCAATGTCTTTGGCAAAATTAGTTCCTTGCAGTTCAACATAACATATGTTAAACATGTACCAAATATTTTGCTACAACTTGGCAAGTTCAGCACAACTGGCAAACCCTTCATAAGAAAGGCCACAATGTCACATTGGCATGAAAATAGAATCTAGGCTGAGAAGTAGAGAGAAAAATAAAAGTTCTCTTAAGGTCAAGGGCAACAGCTGAGCAGCGCTGGGGCTACCTGTTTCAAAGGATACAGTGTCTTGTGTTTGTAGATAAAATGTTGGTTTCTATGGGGGGGAGGGTGGTCACAGGAACAAATATCCCTGACTCCCAAACAAAATAATCCCCAATAAAATGGATGATGTAGCCCTTAGTAAAAAGGGAGATAACTATTCATGGGAAAAAATGCATGACCTCACCCTTTCAGAATACACAGTGATTCATCAGCATTTTCCAGCTTTCTTGCCTGCTTGTTTTGAATCTCACAGCTCTGTCCGTTTCCCTTTTGCCCCCAAGGTCAGGTCACCTAATTAAAGGCCCTGGGGTTTGGGAAGGACAGTAAAATATAAGGAAAGCCCATGGTTTGTGGAAGTACTTCTTGTCAATAATTTAGAGGCACAGTCTTTGCTGACCGCACGTGTTTCTCAGGAGCTAAATGTTATCTTTGTTTCTTTTCCTCACTTTATTTTGTCTCAGAAAGGCTGTGTGTTGACTTCATTGAAAAAGAAGCCTCTGTGATCATGAGGAAAATGTCCTGGGAATAATATATGGAAATGTATTTATAAGCAGGAGGAATCAGCTAAAAATATCATTACAAGCAGGCTAAGTTATAATTTTAAATTGTGGCACTTGCAAAATCCTTGAAGTGCTATCAGTCCGTCTCCTTCTTATGAAAAGGCATCATAGTTTAATCAAATAACTGTGAAACCACTGCCTTGAAATTGCAACCAAATTGTTTGTGCAGTGTTATGTATCTAAGGGAACAAGTGTGGACTTCTAGAATTACATTATTAATTTCTTTTGAGCCATGTGCACTTCAAAGATTTTTCAGAATCTAGTAATGCTAATGTTACACAGTGACCGATTCCTCTGTGGGTGGAAGTACTAGGCTTCTTGTTATGCCTCTTCCTCTTCTCATCTGCGTATCTCCTGATTATTTCTGATTTTTGGCTCTGCAATGTGGGGGGCAGGAGGGGGAGGGCACATCTGTCTAGTTTGTTCTACCAGACATCTACAACTTTATACAAAGAATGATAAGACCACTATTGGGGAAAAAAAGAAAGTTTTTGATCAACCTGCTGCTTTCAGCTACACTCTACCTGTGAGTCCCGGCATAAACAGTACCCTTGTGCCTATTAAAATGCATATTCCCGGGCCCTGCTTCCTGAGATCCACCAGTGGTGGGTCTGAGATCTCTAATTTTTATTGGGAATCTGTGGGCCTGAGAGCTACACTTTGAGAAATCCAGCAGTATGTTTTCCTTTGATCTTTAGAAATCAGATCAAGCTAATGATTTTCATCTATGCTAACTGAGCAATTTCTAGAAAAATCATTTCACTGCTGCTCAGAAGCCAGTGATTCAGGCCTATCATAGCAGCTGGTGCAGCCTTGGCTCTCAAGTGTTCTAGGTAATCTCTCTAAAAGCCCATTAACCATTAGTGATCTGAAGACGTGGTTAGGGATAGCTTAAAAATTACATGCTAATATCGTCTCTTCATTTGGTTGGCTTGATTGTACCAATGTAGAGAAAACCCTGGGTATGAGCATCCACCACCTCAACCTGGGGCCCAGGTAAGTGGCAGACTTTGCTTGATCTTCCTCATGTTATGCTCTCACATCTTGGGAACAACCAAAGACATTGGGGGTGAAAGTTGGGGCTAGACTTCCCACATCCCTCCTCTTACCCCTCTCTTATTTCAGAGGTGTCTATGGGTCTCAATGACCTGTGTCTATCCACATTTCTGCTTGGATTCTGGCCTTGGTGTTGCTGGCTGGGCAGATAAAGCACTGTTGTTTTCACTATGAGAGCTTTCCTTTCTGCTTATTTGCACTTCTATCACTCTGTACCCTGATGATAAACCCCATCTGATTCAGACTGATTGCTTACACTCTATGCTGTCAGCACTATATTCATTTATACAAGTGGGCTGAGTGTAAATATCCTTAGGTCTTTTCCTGAGATGGTTTGACCAAATAAATGGCATGTTATTTATTTCCAGAAGTTTGTTATTTTCTTAGGGAACTCAAACCTGGGGTCACTCCATTTTGCTTATTCATTATTGAGGAGTTAATGACACTGATGCTTATTTTTTGTAATCAACATTACTTGAGGTATAATTTGCAAACAATAAAATTCCCATGTGAAATGTACAAGCTGGTGGCTTTTTACACTTTCTTCTTTTGAAACAATCATAGATACACAAAAAGATGCAAGGATAGTACAGAGCATCCCATTTACCCTTCACCTGTGTGCCCTCAATTGTTACTTCTTAAAGAATGATTGTATAATACAAAACCAGGAAAATGGTGTTAGTATGAAATGTGTGTATAGTTCTATGTTATTTCATCACATATAGATTGGTGTAGTCACCAGCACAATCAGATATATGTAATAATGAGGCTGAAGTAACACAAATACAAAATTGGAAGCAGTGAAAATAGGAAGGCATAGCAAGCTAACCTTAGTGAATGATAACATAGTCACTATGTTTAACTTTCAGGACTGACTATGAAATCCCTGGCATCCAGGGTGAAAAGGAGAGCATGATAAATGGAATAGCTTTCCTTATGAGAAAGGAGGATGCCTGCCAGTTCTTCAGTGAAGAGAACTTTTCCGCTGGTGTTACCTCTAAAAGAAATAAGTTTTACACAGACCGTACTGATGTAATGGTTAACGTTCTGAGCAATTCTGAGTAATATTTCTATAGAAAAAGCAAACACAGATTTTGCTTAACTGGCTATTTTTCTTTGTGACTACTAGTCACAAGTCCGAAAGCAAACTATTAAAGCAAAACTCCATAAAGCTAACAAATAAGACACATTAGGTGGCTAGCACTTCAACACAGCATAAAGAAGGCTATGGAGTGGGGGGAGGGGCTTCTATGATCAGTATTAGTGTGACTCAGCATCTATTTCTGGTTTTCCTTTTCAGGCTTTTTGTGAATGAATGAGGCCATGTGACCAGTTATGGCCAATGAGTTGTGAGTATGGCAGTTTATATTTTCAAAAGAAGGCTTCTCCTAAAGTATGACACTGACATTCCTCTGTCAGGAGATTGGGTCTAGCTTTCCTCCCATTGAACTACAGCGGGTGGGCTTTACAGAAGTGATGCTGTGTGATCTCAGATGTTAGCTTCTCCCTGGCCCCCCTTCAATTAATCTCTTTTTATCTCTCTCTTCTTGCATTTTTATGAGTCCTGTGACAACATGTAAGAAATTCAGCCATCCTGAAGCAGTCATGCTGAAGAGAATACGTAAAGAAACAGCACAGAGGTAAAGAATTCTGTCCAAGGCACCCCAGCTGTTTCAGTGCAGAGCTCTTCAAGTCATTCAGGCTTAGGACCCATATATGGGAGTAAAGAAGCCCTGGAGATAACTGAGCCCCAGTCATCTTCTCACTACGATTTCAAGAAAGGAGGTTAATTTAATATTTATTTGAAAGGAAATATAGAGCAAATTACTTAGGATTCCTAGGTCTAGAAGAGTAATTGAATTGCAAACACCTATGCTATCTGCAAGTGTTGGTGAAGAAATATGTAACAGTATCCTGTATACTAGAATCAATTTTGAAACATCTTGGAGATCAGGCTTCACCTGAAATATTAGGGAAAAAGAATCACCCATTCTTATAGAAGGTCCTCTTTTGAATAATCTCCATGGAGGAAAAAAATACAAAAACAATTTCAACAAATAGTTCTGATAATTTCAGTCATAATGACTTTTGTTATCAGTGCTACTTTTCTGAAGTTTGTTTTTTTTTTTTCATTCTTTGTGTTTAATTTTTTTAATGCTTTCTTCTTTTGTTTTATCTTCTAGACCATAGTTGATTATGAGTACCTGGTTGATCATAAAAGAGCATATTTTAGGGCCAAATAAGACTTTATTGATCATCTTGGCTTAAATCCCAAATATTGTGACAGAGGAAATTTGATATCTAGAACCTTCCCAAGGGCATGGCTTAATTGTAACCCTGGGCACCTGACTGGCCGTGCTCTCTGTCTTCAGAGACGTCACTGACTTGATGGATATGCCATGAACAGCCTTTTCAGAGACGACCACATGGCATCTGAGTATTCCCCAAAGGGTGAGGAGTAGGAAAAGAAGAAAATGCAATAGCCCCTCTCCACTGGTCACCTGTGGATATCACCCTCCACGTTTTTCTGAATAGCTCCTCCCTGCCCCCAAACAGAGATGTAATCAACATTGATAAAATGGCTACCCAACACTTACTTCCAATATGACTGTGATATTTTAGAAAAACAGGGAATGTCTCTTCTGGTAAAATGCAGAATGTATTAAATGATAATGATGTATAATAACTGGTTACTAATCCCTGAAGAGAAAAATATTCTTTCCTGTATTTTGTCTTATTTGGATAAAATAAATAATTTTTAAACCTATAGCTATTAATGTCTTTTTAATAATATTCTGTTCAAAATCACACAAGTTCAGAGTTCTACAACTGGTTGTATCTTATGTACCTCTGATAATGTATTCCTCATTCTTATTTCTGAAAAATTTAGATTTGAGGAGATTTACACATGCTCAAAACTTCATTAAATCTCATAGTCTCAGAGACCTTTCCTTATCACCTCTTCTCCCTTTCAATACAAAATAGCCCTCCCATTAAATACTCCCTATTCACACTAAATTTGTCTTTCAGAGCTTTCCTCTAAAGCTGTTATGCTTTTGCTTATTACAATTTTATATTTCTCTGCCACCAGTCTGTAAGATCTATGAAGGCAGGGACAACGTCTGTCAACTTCATCATTATAGGTTTGAGATTAGTTGTTATAAGTATTTGTTAAATGAAGTAAGCATTGACCTTCAGCTCTAATATTATCATTTGTAGGTTTCCTCTTCTTTAATAGATGATTAATAAGAAAACTTATGGAATATGATTATAGTTAAGACAATATAAGAAATCACACAACAGACTCAGAAGAAATCATAGACATAATATAAATGATAAGTGCCATAAGAGTTGAGTAGGTAGCACCATCCCCTCAGGAAGGTGTTTAGAGAACATTCAAGTAGAAAGTTGGACTTTGAAAAATGGATGGGAAGATGAGTAGAAAATATATTGACAGTGGGAAAAAATTGGCATGAACAAAATCAAAGAGAGAAATAGATGTTCTACACATAGCAGGGCAGTTTTATGGTTTTTCATTTTTGGAGAAAATATTCTTATACGGACATCATGAAGTATGAACTTTGAGAGGTCATTTGGGGGATTATTGGATACTTTTGAATGCTACAGTCCAAGCTCTGTCTCATAAGCATCGGAAACCACTGTATGTTTTGCACAAGCAAGTGGAATGATGAAAGAGTTCTACCAAGATGTTCTTGGTAGCTTAATGCAAGATGGATTGACTAGACAAAGCTCAGAGAGAGAAATGAGTAACCTGTTGAAATTTCATAAGCAGGGTAGAGATAGTTGAAATAAAAAGGAAGGTTATATGTGACATGCATTGTGAAATATAATAAAATATTAAAAACCAATGTGGATTATAGATGGAGATAGATGGTAATAGAAAGGAATAGGCAAAGAAGATACAACAACTGGAAAGACTGTAATAAAACAAATGGAATGTGGGAAGCCAGGTATAAGAGATCATTTGTGTAGATCAAGTGATAACTTAAAGATACGGGATGATCATTGACAATGGGATGTCCAAGTGGCCATATTTTGTAGGCAAAGGTATTATAAGATGAGCTTACAAGGGTAAAGTCAGTGGTAGAAATCAGTGGTCTTTGGTCAGATTACACACTGGTCAGATTTTGTAAAGGCTCCATATATCTTTGAAAATAATCAGTGTTCCCTAACAGTTATATTATATTTCTTTATATTTCTTTATATTTTATCCCTTTATATTTCTTTTAAATCAAGCTTATTGATTATGTTATTCAAACTTCTATATCCTTATTAGCTCTGTTGCTGCTTGATTTATCAAGTATCTGAGAGAGGCATATTAAGCTTTTTTTTTTGGTAAAGTTTCCATGCACTTTTTTTTTTTTTTTTTTTTTTTTGCGGTACACGGACCTCTCACTGTTGTGGCCTCTCCCGTTGCGGAGCACAGGCTCTGGACGCACAGGCTCAGGGGCCATGGCTCAAGGGCCCAGCTGCTCCGCAGCATGTGGGATCTTCACGGACAGGGGCATGAACCCGTGTCCCCTGCATCGGCAGGCGGACTCTCAACCACTGTGCCACCAGGGAAGCCCCTCCATGCACTTTTAAAAATAATCTGTGTTCTTTAAAACTTATGTGCACACTTTTGTATATTTCTTTTAAATGAAGCTTCTTAATTGTGTTGTTTAAAACTTCCATATTTTCATTAACATTGTGCTGCTTAATCTGTCAAGTTTCTGAGAATTATATTAATATCTCTACCAATTAGTGTCTTTACTTTTAATCATAATTCTGCCAGTTTTTGCTTATATAGTTTAGGATTATGTTGTATCCAAGTTCAAGATTTAAAATTTCTGGTGAATTTTTCATGTTATCATTAAGTTAGAAAATACTTTATCCACAATAGAGTTTATTTTTATCTAACAATATTAATTACAATATTTGTTTTATATCTTATTTTTACCTTTTTACTTTTAATATGCCGGAGTCAACTTACTTTTAGATGTGTCTCTCATAAACAGTGCATAACTAGTTTTTTTTTTAATCAAAACTGAAAATTTCTTTCTTATAAATGAGAATTTGCTCTTTTAAGTTTTATTTTAATTACTAATGCATGTGGACTTCAACATTTTAAGTCCAATTTATTTTTAATCCCTCCTTCTCCTTAGCTATTACTTTCCCCCAAGAAGTTCTGATTCAGGTTTATCAATACGTTTGCCAGTTTCTTTCCTTGTTTTGACTGCTTGCATCACACTCCTTCATGGGAATTCAATGTTTTTCTTACTGAAGTATATATATCCTTTAGTATCAATAATATACTCTTTCAGTATATTCTTTTAGTAGTTCCTTCAGTCGGTAGTCATAAACTTTCTTTATCTTTGCTTAAGAGTCCTTAATTTTGCATCATCTTAAATAATGATCTAGTTAAATAGATATTATTTTTACAGATATATCTCTTGTTAATGAATATGTCTCTTCAGGGCAGTAATAATATCTGATTAATTTTTAATAGTTGCCCACAGGATCTCATTCAGGGCTGTGTGCACAATAGATATTCCATCAGCTATCTGTGGACAGAATGGCTAAGGTATCACTTCTTGTGTGAATGCCAGTGTTTTGAATGAACCTCATCTTAATGGAGAGTGATGAATGGCATATGCCTCATTCTCTCTTTCTGACCACAGGTAAAGGCAAATCTTGAGATTCGTTTGGAGATTTGAGGAGTAAGTAACTCAGAGTTAATTTGTGTTCACTTTTTAACTTCCCCCTAAAATCTTGTCAAGTTATTACCCTATAAAATATTGTGTGAAGCCTATTGCTTCATACATGTAGTAATAATTGATAACAGAGAAACAAACTATTGTTCTTGAGCATTTTTTTTAATTGTGAAAAACAAGTCCTCTGCAAAGATACCATGAGAAGTAGCCAACTTAATTGCTATTTTTTAACTTTTTAAAATTTGACCTACTTTAACATTTACAGAAGAGAACTTCTCTATTAGTACTAGTATTTCTTTTATTCACCTTAAAAATAAAGTCGTAATTGAACTATGCCTCTATAAATATGCTTCAAGAACAACATGTGTATAACCAAAACAAGCTAGGTGGGAGGGGATCTATGTTGAAAAGGGAAAGGACTTTGCTGACACGGAACACCTAGAGAATACATCAAAGACCATACAACAAATATGTCTGTGTTACCTTTGAAATGAGAAGCTACTAAGCACATTTGCATAACCTTCATAGAACTGGCACTAAGTTTATTAGTGTTTAATTAGGGGAAAAATAAAATACACCCAGCCCCATCAGGTGTAGACTAGATGAGGAAAAGAAAAATAATCGTATATAAGAATGTCACCCATATACTTCGTTCCTTCATTCACTCATTCATTATCAGCAATCTAATTCATAATCACTTATTGAGTATCTATGACTGTGTCAGGGACTATGCTAGCTGCTGGGATTATGAAAACCATTACTGTTTGGCCTCAGCTTCAATGAGTTTATATTCTAATTAAGCATGATATCTAACAACATAATGTAATAAATACTATGCTAGATGCATGATGACTGTGAGGAAGGAATGCATGTTGGAGGGATATTCTCAATGCCACTGCATATCTATTTAGCCAGAAAATATAGCACGAGGGCTATTCAGGGCAGAAATGTGTAACTCTAGGTAGAGTGGCAGGTGTACTCCTGATGTTAAGATGGTCATATGTGGCTATGAGAGCCTAATGCTATTAAACATTGGAAACATCACCTTGATCTTCTTTTCTCTAATTCCAAGCTTATCACGGTACCTTCCTTTACAGTTCAAATACCTGTGTAGGTCTGCTTACAGGAAAAAAAAATTGTGCTAGCCACACCAACAGAAATATCCCAATACTCTTGACATTATATTTCTCATTGTAAATTTGCATTCTTGTGTAAATCTATCTCCAGGGAGTTTAATTATTCCGTATGACCCTCCCTTACTCCTTCACAGAGATGCATCCCCTCTTCACCTGCTGAATAAATCAGGCTTCTGAGATGAAAGCCATGAAAACAGAGTTTCAGACCCTAAACCTTGAAAAATTCATCAAGCAGATGTCACCTTGTTTCCTTGATGGCACTTCTGATCTCACTGCATGTCTTTCTTTTTCAGACATCCACAGTTACATGTGATTATCATAAATCTTTTACTCACAGTTCTCTTACACTCTCCATTTGAGATCGTGATTAAGTCAGCTGACTCCTAGAGCATCCTCGTCCAAGAACAGTCCTTTCCCAGATGCAGCTGGCTCCTCCTGCCTTGAAACCGAATTCAGTCCTCTTCATTCTCACCACGAAGCATCCACTTACAGCAAAGTCATCTTCCCACAATGCATATATTTTTTAACATCTTTATTGAGGTATAATTTCTTTACATTGTTGTGTTACTTGCTGCTGTATAACAAAGTGAATCAGCTATATATATATATATATATATATATATATATATATATATATATATATATATATATATATATATATATATACATGTATCTCCATATCCCCTCCCACTTGCGTCTCCTTCCCACCCTCCTTATCCCACCCTTCTAGGTGGTCACAAAGCCCTGAGCTGATCTCCCTGTGTTATGAGGCTGCTTCCCACTAGCTATCTATTTTACATTTGGTAGTGCATATATGTCCATGCCTCTCTTTCACTTCCTCCCAGCTTACCCTTCCCTGTCCCCGTGTCCTCAAGTCCATTCTCTACGTCTGCATCTTTATTCCTGTCCTGCACTTAGGTTCTTCAGAGCCATTTGGTTTTGCATATTTTTGCATAGATTTTGTAGGGGAAAGCTGGAAAGTCTATGTGAAACCTTATAGAAAAAAAAAAAAAAACACTTACTTTGGACCTGTTCATTATTTTTGCACCGCTCAAATGTTGGCTTCAGCTGTGCCCAAAGATACCTTCTCCCTGAACGCAGTCCTCACAATGGTCCTCCTTCTGAGAGCCATCACTCTTGACTTGCCACCCCTGAGCTACTCCTGGATCCCTGGGAAGGCATGTCCAGTGATCTGTTGTCACTGTGTGTCCCTTCAGACCTGTCTTTGTGAATAAGACCTACTCTGTGTCATTTTGCTATGCATACTCTCTCTCATGCTTAGGTTTTGCTTATATGAACTGAGATTTCCCCAATTTATATTCTACCTCCTATATCTAACTCCTATGAAGAGAAGCATTTTAATAGCTTTCTTTTGCTGCATGACAAATTGCCACAAACCTGACAGTTTCGAGTAACACAAATTTATCATCTCCCAGTTTCTACATGTCTGAAATTTGAGCATGGCATGTCTGGATTCTCACCTCAAGATCTTGCTGGGATGAAATGAAGGTGTCAGTTGGGGCTGCAGTCTCATCTGGGCTCAGGGTTCTCTTCTGAAATCATTGATGTTAGCAGAATTTATCTCGCTAAAGCTGTGGGGTGGAGATTCCATTTTCCTTTTAGCTAACGGCCAGAGATAGCTCTTAGCAAGTAGAGGCTGCGTGTTGTTACTTGCCTCATGTTTCTAATAGGTAGTTTACAACTTATGTTTGCTTTCTTTCAGGCTAGCCAGCGCGTGTCTCTTCGACTTTCTCTTCTGTGACCTACCAGAAAAAAACTCTGCTTTTAAGGGGTCCATAAAATGAGGTCAGTCCCACCTGGATAATCACCGTACCTCTACTGATTTGAGTTTATATATATATATATATATATATATATATATATATATATATATATATATATATATATATATATATATATATATTAACTGCAGTACCTGAATTAGTGTAGGAATTAACTGGGAGAAGGTGAGTACATCAGTGGCTGGAATCTTGGAAGGACCATCTTAGAATTCTACCTACCATAGTCATGTTTACAGTGAAGTGAATAAAGAATAAGTTTCAAGATCGCTCATTTGCATAGTTTTGTCCAGGACTTCTAGGAGAGGATCCCGTTATGTGTTTGCATAGACAAAAGTTACATAATTTTCTCAAAAGTAATATATCTGGCTCCCACTTAATTAAGACAACAGACACTTCCTACTCTAAATTTTCTCTTTTTTGTTTGGCCATGGCATTCCCCAGCTAAGGGGAAGTTAAGTTAGGAATAATTTTGATTTCTTCTAGTGGGGGATTTTTATGTGGTACCCAGTCACTTCTCTGCACTGGTTGGGAACTGCTTCCTACTGTTTCCCATGTCCACACACTGGTTGGTGTAACACAAAGGGGTACAGCCAGGGCTGCACTGCATTATGAATGGGACTCATGAGATCCAGTACTGGAAATGTGTGAGAAGAGAAGAAGGAAAAATAGGTTTTAAATGTATGAAGCTGGGAGCTAGTATGTGGAAAATACTTCATGAAATCAGAAGTGTAAAATTACATGCGGAGAATTTGTTTCTCATCAAAGCCTACTTGAGAGCAAAATTTTCTACTTTCAGGATTATTATTAGGGCGGCATATTCAATTAAAATGCACAATACTTTTTAATATAAATGGAATATATAATTAATCTAGAATACACAATTATATTTCCAATTTTAAAAAATGTTTATAAGAATTTTATGAAGAAATTACAGGCTTTTGGCTTGGGTATGTATCAAGTGTATCTTCTTTGTCAAATTTAAATTTATTGATTAAGGAGGTAAAAGAACATTCTGGTAAAAATCAATGAAATATGAAACAAAAGTGATAAATATGAACAATTAAATTAATAGAAATGATTCTCATATTAAGATCTAAATTACAGCCAAAATATATACAGATTATACCAAAAAATGGTAATTTATTAAAAGGAAGTGATAAGTTTTTAATAGAATTAGTAATAGTTCCTTGGAATTTTGATAGCTTAGTTAATGAAAAGAATTCAATCATTTATAAACACTGTAAGAAGATTTAAACTTTTCTGCTGAATTTACAAAAATACTGCTACAAATGAATGGTAATATAATAAGCACAAGAGTAATTAACATTGGACAATGAAGAGAGAAATTTGAAAGTTCCTGAAATTTTACAGATACGACAGAAACTTATCAGAGTTTCATTTGAAGCTAATAACAATTTTAAAATTTGCATGACAATTATAATTAAAAATAAGAAGAAAATGTGCCCATTCATGAGGATTGCCGAATTTTCTTTCTATTCTCTTTATAGAAAATATTTCAAGTTTGTCTTATGAAGATATGATCAAAGAGTAGGCAGCCTAATCATCAAAACACTAAACAAAAACTCCATTAAACATTTTGGCTAATCCCAGCATCACTCTGACAACTGGAGTTCCTCTCTTTTGGGCCCTTTGCTAGCTTTCTAGGTTTGTACTCATGTTCTACTGCCTTCTCAGACATGTGCTGGCAATGAATCATCCTCATTATTTTCTATCATCTCCTGAAAAGAGTGGTCATTTGGATTTCTTGATCTGCTCTCTTCTCCTCTTGGGGATCAAAGGGGATCAATGCCACATGGCTGACTATTTCCCCAGCGTTCCTAGAATTTCAGCAAATTCTCTGTTTTCTGTATTGTCAAACATGTATCTACAGAAAATCTCAGTCTAGTCATTGCTGCAAAAACAGACACAAGTCCAGATGTGCCAAAGACTTAATGCAATTAATTTCATCTTATCTTTCCCACAAGAAAGCAATTTTTTTTAATTTAAGAAAAAAAAAAGGAAGAGGGAAAGATCCAAAATTGTTATACCTTTACTAATTCTTTTTTAGAGGTCACAAATTGTTCTTTTCTGTGTTGTCCTAATAGAATTAAACTTCCATATATCTTGGAAAGCTTTGATATATCAGTAATTTTTTAACATCTTTATTGGTATATAATTGCTTTACAATGGTGTGTTAGTTTCTGCTTTATAACAAAGTGAATCAGTTATACATATACATATGTTCCCATATCTCTTCCCTCTTGCACCTCCCTCCCTCCCACCATCCCTATCCCACCCCTGTAGGTGGTCACAAAGCACCAAGCTGTCCTCCCTGTGCTATATGGCTGCTTCCCACTAGCTATCTATTTTATGTTTGGTAGTGTATATATGTCCATGCCACTCTCTCACTTTGTCACAGCTTGCCCTTTCCCCTCCCCATATCCTCAAGTCCATTCTCTAGTAGGTCTGTGTCTTTATTCCCGTCTTGTCCCTAGGTTCTTCATAACCATTTTTTTTCTTAGATCAATATATATGTGTTAGCATACGGTACTTGTTTTTCTCTTTCTGACTTACTTCACTTGGTGTGACAGACTCTAGGTCCAACCACCTCACTACAAATACCTCAATCTTGTTTCTTTTTATGGCTGAGTAGTATTCCATTGTATATATGTGCCACAACTTCTTTATCCATTCATCTGTAGATGGACACGTAGGTTGATTCCATGTTCTGGCTAGTGTAAATAGAGCTGCAATGAACATTTTGGTACATGACTCTTTTTGAATTATGGTTTTCTCAGGGTATATGCCCAGTAGTGGCTTTGCTGTGTCATATGGTAGTTCTATTTTTAGTTTTTTTTAAGGAACCTCCATACTGTTCTCCATAATGGCTGTATCAATTTACATTCCCTCCAACAGTGTAAGATGATTCCCTTTTCTCCAAACCCTATCCAGCATTTATTGTTTGTAGATTTTTGATGATGGTCATTCTGACTGATGTGAGATGATATCTTATTGTAGTTTTGATTTGCATTTCTCTAATGATTAATGATGTTCAGCATTCTTTCATGTGTTTGTTGACAATCTGTATATCTTCTTTGGAGAAATGTCTATTTAGTTCTTCTGCTCATTTTTGGATTGGGTTGTTTCTTTTTCTGTTATTCAGCTACATGAGCTGTTTCTAAATTTTGGAGATTAATCCTTTGTCAGTTGCTTCATTTGCAAATATTTTCTCCCATTCTGAGGGTTGTCTTTTGGTCTTGTTTATGGTTACCTTTGCTCTGCAAAAGCTTTTAAGTTTCATTAGGTCTCATTTGTTTATTTTTGTTTTTATTTCCATTTCTGTAGGAGGTGGGTCAAAAAGGATCTTGCTATGATGTATGTCATAGAGTGTTCTGCCTATGATTTCCTCTAAGAGTTTGATAGTGTCTGGCTTTACATTTAGGTCTTTAATCCATTTTGAATTTATTTTTGTGTATGGTGTTACGGAGTGTTCTAATTTCATACTTTTACTTGTAGCTGTACAGTTTTCCCAGCACCACTTATTGAAGAGGCTGTCTTTTCTCTACTGTATATTCTTGCCTCCTTTATCAAAGATAAGGTGACCATATGTTCGTGGGTTTATCTCTGGGCTTTCTATCCTGTTCCATTGATTTATATTTCTGTTTTTGTGCTATTACCATACTGTCTTTATGACTGTAACTTTGTAGTTTAGTCTGAAGTCAGGGTGCCTGATTCCTCCAGCTCCATTTTTCTTTCTCAACATTGCTTTGGCTATTCAGGGTCTTTTCTGTTTCCATACAGATGGTGAAATTTTTTGTTCTAGTTCTGTGAAAAATGCCAGTGGTAGTTTCATAGGGATTGCATTGAATCTGTAGATTGCTTTGGATAGTAGATTCATTTTCACAATGTTGATTCTTCCAATCCAAGAACATGGTATATCTCTCCATCTATTTGTATCATCTTTAATTTCTTTCATCAATGTCTTATAATTTTCTGCATACAGATGTTTTGTCTCCTTAGGTAGGTCTATTCTTAGATATTTTATTCTTTATGTTGCAATGGTAAATGAGAGTGTTTTCTTAATTTCACTTTCAGATTTTTCATCATTAGTGTACAGCAGTGCTAGAAATTTCTGTTCATTAATTTTGTATCCTGCTACTTTACCAAATTCACTGATTAACTCAAGTAGTTTTCTGGTAGCATCTTTAGGATACTCTATGTATATTACCATGTCATTTGGAAACAGTGACAGGTTTATTCTTCTTTTCTGATTTCGATTCCTTTTATTTCTTTTTCTTCTCTGATTGCTGTGGCTAAATCTTCCAAAATTATGTTGTATAATAGTGGTGAGAGTGGACAACCTTGTCTTATTCCTGATCTTAGAGGAAAAGTTTTCAGTTTTTCACCATTGATAATGGTGTTGGCTCTGGGTTTGTCATATATGGCCTTTATTATGTTGAGGTAAGTTCCCTGTATGCCTACTTTTGGAAGGGTTTTTATCCTAAGTGGGTGTTGAATTTTGTTGAAGGTTTTTTCTGCATCTATTGAGATGATCATATGTTTTTTTCTCCTTCAACTTGGTAATATGGTGTATCACATTGATTGATTTACATATATTGAAGAATCCTTGCATTCCTGGAATAAACTCCACTTGATCATGTTGTATTATCCTTTTAATGTGCTGTTGGTTTCTCTTTGCTAATATTTTGTTGAGGATTTTTGCATCTATGTTCATCAGTGATATTGGCCTGTAGTTTTCTTTCTTTGTGACATCTTTGTCACAAAGATGGTGGCCTCATAGAATGAGTTTGGGAGTGTTCTTCCCTCTGCTATAGTTTGGAAGAGTTTGAGAAGGATAGGTGTTAGCTCGTCTCTAAATCTGTGGTAGAATTTGCCTATGAAGCAATCTGGTCCAGGGTTATTGTTTGTTGGAAAATTTTTAATCACTGTTTCAATTTCAGTGCTTGTGATTGGTCTGTTCATATTTTCTATTTCTTCCTGGTTCAGTCTTGGAAGGTTGTGCATTTCTAAGAATTTGTCCATTTTTTCCAGGTTGCCCATTTTATTGGCATAGAGATGCTTGTAGTAATCTCTCATGATCCTTTGTATTTCTGCAGTGTCATTTCTTACTTCTCCTTTTTCATTTCTAATTCTATTGATTTGAGCCTTCTCCCATTTTTTTCTTGATGAGTCTGGCTAATGGTTTATCAATTTTGTTTATCTTCTCAAAGAACCAGCTTTTAGTTTTATTGATCTTTGCTATTGTTTCCTTCATTTATTTTGCATTTATTTCTGATCTGACCTTTATGATCTCTTTCCTCCTGCTAACTTTGGGTTTTTTTTTTTTTCTTCTTCTTTCTCTAATTGCTTTAGGTATAACGTTAGTTTATTTATTTGAGATGTTTCTTGTTTCTTAAGGTAGGATTGTATTTCTGTAAAGTTCCCTCTTAGAACTGCCTTTCCTGCATCCCATAGGTTTTGGGTCATCATGTCTCCATTGTCATTTGTTTCTAGGTAATTTTTTTTTCCTCTTTGATTTCTTCGTGATCTCTTGGTTATTAAGTAGTGTACTGTTTAGCCTCCATGTGCTTGTATTTTTTACAGATTTTTTCCTGTAATTGATATCTAGTCTCATAGCATTGTAGTCAGAAAAGATAATTGATTTAATTTCAATTTTCTTAAATTTACCATGGTTTGATTTGTGACCCAGGATATGATCTATCCTGGAGAATGTTCCATAAGCACTTGAGAAAAATGTGTATTCTGTTGTTTTTGGATGGAATGTCCTATAAATATCAATTAAGTCCATCTTGTTTAATGTATCATTTAAAGCTTGTGTTTCCTTATTTATTTTCATTTTGAATGATCTGTCCATTGGTGAAAGTGGGGCATTAAATTCCCCTACTATGACTGTGTTACTGTTGATTTCTCCTTTTATGGCTGTTGGTATTTGCCTTATGTATTGAGGTGCTGCTATGTCGGGTGCATAAATATTTATAATTCTTATATCTTCCTCTTGGATTGATCCCATGATCATTGTGTAGTGTCCTTCTTTGTCTCTTCTAATAGTCTTTATTTTAAAGTCTATTTTGTCTGATATGACAATTGCTACTGCAGCCTTCTTTTGATTTCCATTTACATGGAATACCTTTTTCCACCCCCTCACTTTCAGTCTGTATGTGTCCCTAGGTCTGAAGTGGGTCTCCTGTAGGCTGCGTATATATGGGTCTTGTTTTTGTATCCATTCAGCCAGTCTATGTCTTTTGGTTGGAGCATTTAATCCATTTACCTTTAAGGTAATTATCGATATGTATATTTCTATTACCATATTCTTAATTGTTTTGGGTTTGTTATTGTAGGTTTTTTCCTTCTCTTGTGTTTCCTGCCTAGAGAAGTTCCTTTAGCATTTGTTGTAAAGCTGGTTTGGTCGTGCTGAATTCTCTTAGCTTTTGTTTGTGGGTAAAGTTTTTAATTTCTCCATCAAATCTGAATGAGGTCCTTGCTGGGTAGAGTAATCTTGGTGGTAGGTTTTTCTCCTTCATCACTTTAAATATGTCCTGCCACTCCCTTCTGGCTTGCAGAGTTTCTGCTGAAGGATTAGCTCTTAACCTTATAGGAATTCCCTTGTGTGTTATTTGTTGTTTTTCCCTTGCTGCTTTTAATATTTTTTCTTTGTATTTACTTTTTGATAGTTTGATTAATATGTGTCTTGGTGTGTTTCTCCTTGGATTTATCCTGTATGGGACTCAATGCTCTTACTGGACTTGATTAACTATTTCCTTTCCCATATTAGGGAAGTTTTCAACTATAATCTCTTCAAATATTTTCTCAGTCCCTTTCTTTTTCTCTTCTACTCCTGGGACCGCTATAATTTGAATGTTGGTGTGTTTAATGTTGTCCCAGAGGTCTCTGTGACTGTTCTCAGTTCTTTTCATTCTTTTTTCTTTATTCTACTCTGCAGTAGTTATTTCCACTATTTTATCTTCCAGGTCACTTATCTGTTCTTCTGCATCAATTATTCTGCTATTGAACCCTTCTAGAGAATTTTTAATTTCATTTATTGTGTTGTTCATCATTGTTTGTTTGCTCTTTAGTACTTCTATGTCCTTGTTAAACGTTTCTTGTATTTTCTCCATTATATTTCCAATATTTTCGATCATCTTTACTATCATTATTCTGAATTATTTTTCAGGTAGACTGCCTATTTCCTCTTCATTTGTTAGATCTGCTGTGTCTTTACCTTGCTCCTTCATCTGCTGTGTGTTTTTCTGTCTTCTCATTTTGCTTAACTTACTGTGTTTGGGGTCTCTTTTTCACAGGCTGCAGGTTCATAGTTCCCGTTGTTTTTGGTGTCTGTCCCCAGTTGCTAAGGTTGGTTCAGTGGGTTGTGTAGGCTTCCTGATGGAGGGGACTAGTGCCTGTTTTCTGGTGGATGAGTCTGGATCTTGCCTTTCTGGTGGGCAGGTCCACGTCTGGTGTGTTTTGGGGTGTCTGTGGCCTTATTATGATTTTAGGCAGAATCTCTGCTAATGGATGGGGTTGAGTTCCTGTCTTGCTAGTTGTTTGGCATAGGGTGTCCAACACTGTAGCTTGTTAGTCGTTGAGTGAAGCTGGGCCTTAGCGTTAAGATGGAGATCTCTGGAAGATTTTTGCCGTTTGATATTACATGGAGCTGGGAGGTCTCTTGTGGACCAGTGTCCTGACTTTACCACCTCAGAGGCACAGCCCTGATGCCTGGCTGGAGCACCAAGAGCCTGTCATCCACACAGCTCAGAATAAAAGGGAGAAAAACTAGAAAGAAAGAAAGAAAGAAAGAAAGAAAGAAAGAAAGAAAGAAAGAAAGAAAGAAGATAAAGTAAAATAAAATAATATAAAGTAAAATAAAATAACTTTATTAAAAGAAAAAATAATTATTATGAAAAAAAATTAAAAAGTTAAATAAAAAATGAATGGACAGATCCCTAGGACAAATGGTATAACCAAAGCTATACCGACAAAATCACACACAGAAGCATACACATACACACTCACAAAAAGAGAAAAAGGGGAAAAATATATATATATGTATATATCTTTGCTCCACTTTCTCAATTTAAGATGACTCATTGTCTATTCAGGTATTCCACAGATGCGGGGTACATCAAGGTGACTGTGGAGATTTAATCCGCTGCTCCCGAGGCTGCTGGGAGAGATTTCCTTTCTCTTTCTTTGTTCGCACACCTCCCAGGGTTCAGCTTTGAATTTGGCCCCACTTCTGTGTGTAGGTCGCCTGAGGGCGTCTGTTCTTCACTCAGACAGGATGGGGTTAAAGGAGCAGCTGATTTGGGGCTCTGGCTCACTCAGGTCGGGGGGAGGGAGGGGTACGGATGTGGGGCGAGCCTGTGGCAGAGGCTGGCGTGACGTTGCACCAGCCTGAGGCGCACAGTGCTTTCTCCCGGAGGAAGTTGTCCCTGGATCACGGGACCCTGGCAGTGGCGGGCTGCACAGGCTCCCCGGAAGGGGGGTGTGGAGAGTGACCTGTGCTCGCACACAGGCTTCTTGGTGGTGGCGGCAGCAGCCTTAGCATCTCATGCCCGTCTCTGGGGTCCATGCTGATGGCCGCAGCTCGCACCCGTCTCTTGAGTTCCTTTATTCGGCGCTCTTAATCCCCTCTCCTCGTGCACCAGGAAACAAAGAGGGAAGAAAAAGTCTCTTGCCTCTTCGGCAGGTCCAGACGTTTCCCAGACTCCCTCCCGGCTAGCCTTTGCACAGTAGCCCCTTCAGGCTGTGTTCACGCTTCCAACCCCAGTCCTCACCCTGTGCTCTGACTGAAGCCTGTGCCTCAGCTCGCAGCCCCGCCTGCCCCGGCGGGAGAGCAGACAAGCCTCTCGGGCTGGTGAGTGCCAGTCGGCACCGATCCTCTGTGCGGGAATCTCTCTGCTTTGCCCTCCGCACCCCTGTGGCTGCGCTCTCCTCTGCGGCTCCAAAGCTTTCCCCCTCCGCCACCCGCAGTCTCCGCCCACGAAGGGGCTTCTAGTGTGTGGAAACCTTTCCTCCTTCACGGCTCCCTCCCCGAGGTGCAGTTCACGTCCCTATTCTTTTGTCTCTGTTTTTTCTTTTTTCTTTTGCCCTACCCAGGTACGTGGGGGAGTTTCTTGCGTTTTGGGAGGTCTGAGGTCTTCTGCCAGCATTCAGTAGGTGTTCTGTAGGAGTTGTTCCACATATAGATGTATTTCTGATGTACTTGTGGGGAGGAAGGTGATATCCGTGTCTTACTCTTCAGCCATCTTGAATCTCCTCCTCAGTAAATTTTAAAAGGGTTATTCCTGGCCACTTATCTAATAACCGTGGACTCAGTTATTGTATTCAGTTTTGTATGGAGAATTCCCCATATAAAGACTCAATAGTAGACTTCCTTGTGCTATACGGTAGGTCCTTGTTGGTTATCTATTTTAAGAAAAACAGCGTGTACATGTTGTACACCTGAAGCTAACACAACATTGTTAATCAACTATACTCAAATATAAAATAAAAATTAGAAAAACTCAATAGTATTCATCACCCAAAGGTATTTATCAATACTTTTCATTTTTCTAGGGAACTGAATAATTTTAAGAATTATTTTTCACATCAACTGACATGTAATCAAAATGAGTCTTGCAGTTGTTCAAGGTAAGTAGTAAAAAAAATACAAGAGAACAAGAATGCTGAGAAAACATAATCAATTATATACAGAATTTAAATTTTTTTCTTTATTTATTACTTATATTCACCTCCCACCTTTTTGTAGCAAAGAGAATTGCTACTTGTGATAGTTTGCCATGATCAAGAATCAGAACCTTGCTTAACTGAGCTGTCACTGTCTTGGTTTGCCACCATCCAGACTCAGAACACTGTTAAAGTGGGCAGACTTCCCACTGTTTACTGAAACGACTTTCTTGTTAACCAAGGCAAAATGTCCAATTCTGAAAATACTCTTCTGAGAACCCCCATGAACTCATTGCAACTCCAGCATAACGCACATTTAGAAGGATTTCTGTTAGTCTTTTAAAATTTGTGGTTTATCACAAATTGCCACCAATTCGCCTGCAGTGCTGTTTATCAACATTAAATTATTTCAAGCGCCCTTCCTGTTAAAGCTTTTAATGTTTGGTGTGACTCCTTATGCTAATTTATATTTATCACTGGTTTTCTTTGCTCCCATGAAACAAAGCACATTCATAAAATCTGAAGATCAGATTATTCTTCGACATTTCATTTAAATTGATTCTTTCAAGCATGTCCTCTATATTCCTATAAATCTGATATGGAGACTATTTGGATGGATCTGTCACTAAAATGAATCAGATAATGTGTTATACATTAAGGCAAAGTAAATTTAACCTACCACTAGTAAAAATGGATTTAGATGTGTGCAGTTTTTGTACAACATGCAATCTGTTGTGTTTGATCTCCTCTTTGTAGGTAGGGATAGTCTAGGCACAAACCCACTAAATGAATATATGTTTATGTAGGCAAATAAATGATCCTTTTCTCTTTTAGCAGGCTCCTAACCCCACCTCTGATCCAAGCAAGGCCATGAGCTCTGGGTGGAGTTCAGCTATGCTACTAGGCACAGCCCTTCCACAGATACTCCTAAAAGAGATATTTACTATATAATTTTGAGAGGAAAAGAAATGTACAGATGATCTCTCTACTAACTAAGGTCTATTATATAGAAAGATTGTGTATTTAAATAAATGGTTTTGGATACTTTTGAAAATCAAATGCAGAGTTCTGCTGAATTTTAAGTATATCAACCGTAAGAGCTATATTATCAACTATAGACATCTTGTTAAATATAGAATTGTAGAATTATGTCTAGGTTAAAATTCATACATGGCTCAACCAGTTGGACTGAATGAAGGTGTTTGTTCAGTTAAATTGCTGAACTAGTTAAAGCAAAGTTCCAGAAAAAGGAGCTGTTGATAATTAAGTTAGTTACAGTGGTTGAACTGTTTATCTATGTGAACATGTACCATTCATGATGCAAAAAGCAGAGCGACTTTGGAAATTAAATCCTAGAATCTTGATGGTACAGTTTTGGGCATATTTGTGTGTGTGTGTGTGTGTGTGTACTCCATAAGATTCATTCATAAAATTACTTTACAAATCTTACAGGAAAGTATTGACTGGTGCCATTGTCACTTGCTGTGATAACCCATGAGTACAAGAGAAAGAAATACAGCTCTGAGGCTCTAGATTAATAGTGCCCATCCCAGAATGTTTTTATTGAAAAGCTGGGTGCCTCATTTAAATCATAAACACTATTCTTATACAACTTGTTAAGAACTGGAGAGGGTCTCCCATATAACATGGAGTTAGTACTAGTATTCTTATGCTAGTCACAAATGTAGTAACCTACAAGGTCACAGAAATAAAGTTCATATTAACTGTATGAGTGAGGAAAATAAGTTTGAAATATAATGCAACTGAATCTACAAACACAGACTGAGTCTTCTACTGAAAACATTTTGAGAGATTTAATAAGAACAACAAAATTAAGATCCAGTCCCTCTTTCTAAGGCAATCACAGTCTAATGACAAAGCCTTAAGAAGACAATTTTCCTAGTTTAGATGTAGTAGATTAAACAAAGTCCAGGTTTAGGGGATTCAAAAGTAAAGGCAATTATTTCTTCAGTAGATCTAAAAACATATATCTCTTCACTTCTAACAACAAAATACTAGTAGTCTTTGTCTAAAATTTTAACTTTTTGTATAAAATTAAGACTCATACTTATTCAGTGTAATCTACTTTATTTTTCAGGTGCAGGAACCTACCCTGTGGTCTGTAAGGGATTTGACCATTGTTTCACACCTATTTCACAGTTTCAATGATAATGTGAAACAGAAAAAGTGTCAAAGTAGTGATGTAATGTGAGTATCAAAAAAGTGGAATTTAATACTTTATGCTTATATTTTATATATATTCTAATATTTTTATTCTTATTTAAGTAATATTTTCTTATTTGGGTTTTCTTACTTTTGATTATGATAAGATTTGAGCAGGTTGCTTTTCTATGAATGATTTTATTTCTGGCAGAATGCCCTATTCATAGTGTTACATTTCTGGAAACAATACTGTGATCCTCATTAACCATCACCCTCTGAATGTAGGTTATAACACTATCAAATATTTTGTCTACATTTTAATTTAATTTAATTTATTTATTTATTTATTTTGCAGTACTTGGGCCTCTCACTGTTGTGGCCTCTCCCGTTGCGGAGCACAGGCTCCGGACGCGCAGGCTCAGCGGCCATGGCTCACAGGCCCAGCTGCTCTGCGGCATGTGGGATCTTCCCAGACCCTGGCACGAACCCGTATCCCCTGCATTGGCAGGCGGACTCTCAAACACTGCGCCACCAGGGAAGGCCTGTCTACATTTTTAAAGAGTAATTTCCCTTTGATTTGATGTAAGAGATGTTTGGTGTAAGAGCTACTACATTGTACAGAATAAAGTGTATGTCTGTGGAAAATGAACACTTTGGTATAGGATTTGGAGTTTTATCTCTGAAATATAAATCCCCAGTGTAATAAATCATTTGTAAACTCTGTACTTTCAAACCATAAGCCCATTTTATCTTGTGTGTGTGTGTGTGTGTGTGTGTGTGTGTGTGTGGCTGGCATATCTAGCTACCTATCTGCACGTTTTCAGAAAAAGACTCATGTTCAAGGCAACTTGTTTTCACATTTCTCTGATGTTAAGTCTCTTTGGATGGAAGATTTTTTTTCCCTCTTGTTCATGTTTTTATAGTTGTTTTTATCAAGTTACATGTTATTAAATCTATAGTTAGATAAATATTTGTCAATACAAACCTATGAAACACAGACTATAATAATGTGTCCAGAGTCCAGAAAACTGGCAAACTGAGTAACATCCACAATGGTCAGCTGAGAAATTGAGCCCATTCCTTTACTCATATTAGTTTGATATCACTGTGTTTGTTTTCCCCCAAGATATGAGCTAAACTCCAGCAAATGGTTTTTAATTTGTAAGTTCATGGACAGAAAATAGGTTAGGTAGCATATGGTTAGTATCTTAAAAAATCATTGTTAAAATTTGATTTTTCTCTAACATCTATCCCAGCCTCCAAGGACTATATTTCATACCAAAAAAAAAAAAATTTTGGTCATAGTTTCAAAGGAAATACCTTCATTTTTTCAACAGCTATTCAGTGCCTCTTAGATGCCAAACCCTATGCAAGATACTTAAAATGCAGCAGAGCATAAGAAAATACAATGCTTTCCATCATGCAGCTTTGAGTCTAAAGTAAACTGGTTTATGGAAAAGAAGAGACACAAGGAGACTAGTTAGTCCAAACTTACCATGTTGTGAATGTTCACAAAATTGTTTTTATGACTCAGTATAAATGAGGCAAAGGCTTAGATATTTAATATTAACTTGCAGCATATCCCTAAATACTAATTTTAGCCTAGTGCACAACCCATATATGTGTGTAGGCAGACAAGAGTAGGATATCATGTGATAATACATGTGAAACGTTTAGCTTTGTGAAATGTTTAAACTTAGTGAAATGTTTTTGTTTTTTGGACAAGATATTATTAAAGTTCAAATTTAATTATGTGGGTATTGACAAGAGCTCTAATTTAAAGACAGACTCTTCTACAATTTGGAAAGTTATCATTCCTCCTAAGAAAATGTCTCAAGAGAGACATTTGTAAGAATGCTCAGAAATCCATGTGGGGCAAATTCTGATCCACGGAGAAAGAGCAAAATCTTTAAAGGAATTTAGTACTTACCCTTCCATTTCTCCTGGGAGTATTTCAGCATCCTCATAATCTCGTTTGCCATCTTCTCTCCCTCCAAAAAATTTCAGCAATACTACCTACTTTTATCTTAAAAACAAAGTCATCCCATTCTTGTCTTAAGTCCCTGGAAGAGTCTTATCTCATCTGCTGTAGTTCTATCCTCCTGGTTGTCTCTATTCATTAAAAGGGTCACCCACTTCAGATGCCTTACTCTGATTAAGCAATGTTTGAAAGCAAGAACCCTTCCCTATACAAGATTTTAAGCACAGCCAATACTATATGTTTACAAAAATATTTCATTTCCCTTTTGTATATACATCTCTATGTTTCCCAACTTCTCTGGCCCCTGAAATGTGAAAAGAAGTAATATTTATTACTTTCAAACCAGACCTGGCTATGAAACATCCTGCACAATTTTCCATACTCTTTCTCCTCAAACTAAATAGTTGGAATTGAAGGATTCCAAGATGGTGGAGCCACATGTTGAATGGAGTCCATGTCTCTTAATCACTGGCTCAAGAAGAGCTGTCCAGGAAAGCTACCCAATCCTCATTGGCTTAAGTAAGAAATAGGCTGTCTTGAGTTATGCCCCCTGAGGTTTCTAGGTTTGTTTAACTGCCACTCCACCCCCCCAAAAAGAAAACCATCTAACCTGCAATCTCTTGAATAATTCTGCTTTTAAATGTTGTTTTCGCTCTTTAGACAGCTCATCTTTCAGGCAACATTTTCATATGCTAAATGTATCTTACAAATGTAAGTAACCTGATAGAACTTTCAGAGTTTATTAAAGTCATTGTGCAACTGGACTCCAAGTAGGAATGTCTTCACTCTTGAGGTCTTCATCCCCAAGCCATCCACACATTAAAGGCATAGTTCCTGAGTGCTTATTCTGGGCATGCAGAGCAGTGTCCTAGATGCCATTTCTCTAGAAGAATAATTTTATTACTTCTATACACACAGTTTGTCCTTATGTCTTGTTAACTGATAAACTCAGCCTAATTATGCAAAAAGATCAATTAACCGAAACTTGTCTGGGATTACATCACAAAAGTTTCTACATTGACTGAAAGTGTATTTTCTCTAATTTCCTCCCTACATACTCTTCAGTGTTCGTTCTAAAAGCCAACTGCTTCTTCAATCTGAATAAGAGAATAAAATCATTCTTCTTCTGATGATTAGCTGACAGTCAAGGCTTCTTGGAAAAGAATATCTAGAAATGTATTAACTCCATCACTTGGCTTCTCTTTGCTTCATGAGGTTGATATGTAGACTCACTCTGTGTCATTTCAGATGTCCTTTTCTATGGTGCACTTCATACAGCTGGACAAAAGCTACTGCAAGGCAGGGGCTTTGCCAATAATGCTAAAGCTGGGTAGAGTGCCAGAGGCTTGATCAACTTGTCTCTTAGCCCACTTTTGGTGATTTGGGTCTTTATACCTGGGACCGTTTTTAAAGTTACTGTTTTTGCTTAGAGAGTATGAAAATAGTTTAAAGGCCATAATACTTTTTATTACTTTCTGTATTTTTAACTTCATACTGCTTTGCAAAACAGACAACTCAGAACCTTTGCATCCTCTGAAAATACAGTTTCTTCTGTTTATTCATTAAGAAAGGTTGCCCTTCTATGACACATGGTAGACTTAGTTTGTTGAATTTTGTAAAGTTCAGTTATTCAAACTAGAATACAGAGTTCTCTGTAAGATATGCTGTAAGTTTTCACAAACCATTTCCATCACATTAGGATTCATTTTCCAGTCATTTGATGACTAGATGTCTATCTTTGGCAATAAACAGAGTTCACATTAACAAGATAGCCAAATTTTACTGGTCCTAACCTACTTATATCACATCAAATTTTGGATACCACAAACCACCCCCCCTATGTGATTTAAGAAACAATACCATCTTTTTTTTTTTTTAATTTCCCCTGCCTATCCTCAGAGGTCTTCTTTGCCTAGAAAACCTTTTCTCTCACCACTGCTGTGGTCCCCTGTGACACTGGTGATGAACACAACAAGGATAACATTTACAAAATGTCTGAGGGCTTACAAAACATCAGACCTTAAAAATGAAGGCCACTTTGCTATCTCTTGTCTCACTGAGTCAGTTCCAGTCTGTGTCATTGTCATGCTCATCACAAGGAGGGACAGAAACAACGGGATTTCCAAGTCTCACTATTTCCCTTCCACAGCTTATGAGTGGTCTCTCCTTGAAGGATCCTCCCGTGTACCAGAGACTCCTGATACAATGCTTCTCTTCTCCTTCTACCTTCTCCACTCACCTGCTTCTCTCCATCCAGCTCTGTTCATAAGTGTGTCCATTATGACCAAAACAGCCTGTTTCAGGTGGAATCCACATTAAGTCCTTACCCTATTACTACCTCAGCCACAAATATACTCATTTTCTTTCTTTAATACCAACTGTCTTTTCATGGATTATAAATCCTGTGCAGTAATGAGTGAAATGTATGATTCTTCACTCTTAAGATTCAAAGTTTAGTCTGCAAAGGGATTATCTGGTAACCTGTTTAAAATGTGGATGAAATATTTACATTTTTGACAAGCACTCAGATAACTTTAATTCAGGTGATTCAAGCCTACTTTTTTAGATAAAATGCTAGTTGCAGTATAATATTGTTGACTGTTTGGAGTATAATATAAAATTGCATTAATTCTTTCTATAATGCATTTTTTTTTCTTTTTTCTTTAGTAATAGTGCTTTTGCTTTATAGGCTACCCTGTTATTTGTTGCAGACACATTTAGGATCATTATGTCTTCCTGCTGGATTGGTCCTTAAACCATTATGTAATGTCCTTCTTTTTCTCTAGCCATTTTCTTTGATCTGAAGTCTATTTATCTATTAATTTGTATGTTTAAAGCATTTACATTTAAGACAATTTCTCATAAAACAAAAATTGTTCACATTTTATCATTTGTTTTCTGTTTCCTCTCTTTCTAATTTCTTTGTTTCTCTTTTATTGTTTTCCTGTGGGTTTCTTGAATATATTTTAGCAATCTATCTTATTAATATACAGAATTCTTGAGTATGTCATTTTGTATAGTTCTTAGTGATTTCTCTATACTTGTATAACTTATCATAGTCTACTGACATCAACACCATACCACTTTGAAGCACGTATAGAAAATTACTTCCATTCAGGTCCTTTTATTTTCTCAACATTTAAAAATATAGCTGTCTTATACACAAAAATAAAATCAAAATGGATTAAAGACCTAAATGTAAGGCCAGACACTATAAAATTCTTAGAGGGAAACACAGGCAGAACATTCTATGGCATAAATCACAACAAAATCCTTTTTGACCCACCTCCTAGAGGAATGGAAATAAAGACAAAAATAAACAAACGGGATCTAATGAAACTTAAGAGCTTTTGTACATCTAAGGAAACCATAAAAAAGATGAAAATACAACCCCCAGAATGGGAGAAAATATCTGCAAATGAAGCAACTGACAAAGGATTAATCTCCAAAATATACAAGCAGCTCATGCAGCTCAATATCAAAAAAAAAAAACAAACAAACAAACAACCCAATCCAAAAATGGGCAGAAGATCTACATAGACATTTCTCCAAAGAGGATATACAGATTGCCAACAAAGACATGAAAGGATATTCAACATCACTAATCATTAGACAAATGCAAATCAAAACTACAATGAGGTATCACCTCACACCAGTCAGAATGGCCATCATCAAAAAATCTACAAACAATAAATCCTGGAGTGGGTGTGGAGAAAAGGGAACCATCTTGCACTGTTGCTGGGAATGTAAATTGATACAGCCACTATAGAGAGCAGTATGGAGGTTCCTTAAAAAACTAAAAATAGAACTACCATACAACCCAGCTGTCCCACTACTGGGCATATACCCTGAGAAACTGGTGATTCAGAAAGAGTCATGTACCACAATATTCATTGTAGCTCTATTTACAATAGTAAGGACATGGAAGCAACCTAAGTGTCCATTGACAGAAAAATGGATAAAGAAGATATGGTACATATATACAATGGAATATTACTCAGCCATAAAAAGAAACAAAATTGAGTTATTTGTAGTGAGGTGGATGGACCTAGAGTCTGTCATACAGAGTGAAGTAAGTTGGAAAGAGATAAACAAATACCATATGCTAACACATATATATGGAATCTAAAAGAATTTAAAAAATGTTTCTGAAAAACTTAGGGGCAGGACGGGAATAAAGATACAGATGTAGAGAATGGACTTGAGGACACAGAGAGGGGGAAGGGTAAACTAGGATGAACTGAGAGAGTGGCATGGACATATATACACAACCAAATGTAAAATAGATAGATAGTGGGAAGCAGCTGCATAGCACAGGGAGATCAGCTCGGTTCTTTGTGACCACTTAGAAGGGTAGGATAGGGAGAATGGGAGGGAGACATAAGAGGGAGGAGATATGGGGATATATATGTATAGCTGATTCCCTTTGTTATAAAGCAGAAACTAACACACCATTGTAAAGCAGTTATACTCCAATCAAGATGTTTATATAATTATATATATATATATATATGTATATATATATATATCAGAAAAATAATATATATATATATATATATATAGCTATCTTAAGTATTTTCACTATACTCACTGAGTATTACATCAGACAATGCTACATTTTTTCCCCAGCCATTAAATGTGGCTTAAGAAGCTAATGAGAAGTATAGGCTCTCATCCATATTTTTATAAATTCCCATGTTCTTCGTTCCTTTTTGAAATTTCAAGTATCCTTCTGTTATAATTTATTTTCTGTTTAGAGAACTTTAGTCATTCTTTAAGGATTGGTTTGCTGGCAAAAATATTCTTAGTTTTTCTTCTTCCAAGAATGTCTTGATTTCTACTTCATTCCTGAAGTATATTTTTGCTGGACATTGGCTTCTGGATTGACAAGTTCTGTTTTTTGAGATACAAATGATGACATAGTTCTCTGCAATTTCTGAAAGTTTTTCTTCTTATTTTTCTTCTATTAAGAAACATTTCTGAAACCAATATCATAAGTTTTGCTGGAGGAGTCATATGTTCATGTGCTGCAGGGGAGGATTCCACAGAGAAACAGAGGTGAAATATAAAACAGCCACAGAGAGTGAAGATTCATTGGAACAAGGGCTGAGAGGAAGTGGAAAGGATTATCTTGAACTGAAGTCGGTACACTTCCTCCTCTGGGACTGAAGGGAGGATAGGAAGAGATACACACAGAGATTGGAGTGTTTTCTGAGTTGTTTTTTCCCTGTGTGCTCTCTTAATGCAACTTGAAGTCTTATGTATATATTTCTATACACCAGATACTAAACTGTAATCCAACTACTTAAGTTCTCATCTATAGAAATATCTATCTTTTCCACTTCTGGATAAAAAAAAAGAACTACAAAATTATAGAGACTGTATGAAACATGAAACAATCCTGAATAATTTTCAAGGGTGATTTAACCACACCCAATAATTGCCTCATACTCTGTCTTTAGAACCTAACCTTGGGTTAGATGAGACTCCACTGCATTTGTTTTTTGATGCCTAACATGAAGAATCTTGCTAACATTAAAAAAAAATTGTCATGAACTAGTTATATGTACATTAAATGCCTTAAAAACATAAAGACGGAGATAAAAAACTATTTTTGGCTATAAAAGGGAAAAATATTAAGAAGTCTTCTCAGTATTGCACAGAAAACCATTATTAGGGGAAAATATGATGCAGATCTACTTATTGAAGTTTTAATTTTCTTTTTTGGACCATGCTGCTTCTAGTAATAGGACTTGGTAGTTTTTAAAAAATCAACAGAATGTACACATCAAAATGAACTATATTTACTGTAGAGCGGGGGTCCACAACTCCCTGGGCTGCGGACTGGTACTGGTACACAGCCTGTTAGGTAGCGGGCCACAAAGCAGGAGGTGAGCAGCAAGAGAGCCAGCAAAGCTTCATCTGCAGCTCCTCATCACTCATATTGCCACCTGAAACATCCCCCCTCTCCTCCCCCCACCAGCATCCTCTGTGGAAAAATTGTCTTCCATGAAACTGGTCCCTGGTGCCAAAAAGCTTGGGGTCACTGCTATAGAACAATCTTACTTGTCTTTATATCCAGGTTTGCTGTTAATGTGAAAAACCTTTTGGAAACTCGTTTTGAGGAAGGTGTCCAGAATCTGTAGCACGCTCTTTTAAGGAATCTTAATGATGGCAAGGTGAACCAGCTGGCTGTGTTGGTGAGCCACACAGGACACTGAGTTGGTAAAGCAAAGGTGAGCTCTGTCAGTTCCCACGAAGGCAAGAGAGAATTGAGTGCTCACTGCGTCTGTCTATCCCAACAGACTTTTGGGTGATGGAGTGAAGGTGCCATATTTTATTAATTTCAGTGTTTCTGGCATAGTTCCTGGTACATAGCAGGCATACCATGAATGACTGTTGAATTCCATGTTCTTAATTAAAGTCTTGGTTAATGGTCCTAATAATTTGAAATGACAAAAAATGGTTCTCTGGCCATTTGCAAATAAGCATGAGGTGATTTTTTTTCTCAAGCATGAATGCTATTTCCCTACAGAACATATATTCATACTGTACTATACATTTTGACAGAATACTATTTTCTGACACCATCCTCGCCTTGTGGTGCAATAGTCTTATGGGGATTATCCATGATTGATTGTTAGATTCACTTTCCAACTCGATACCTGGATCCAAATGAATGATTTAATATTTCAACCTCTTAAAATGTAATAAAAAACTTGTCATGGGTAATAAGTTGCAATAAGGTGTTTGAGCACCTAAAATGGCAGGCTATCTATGATTTCAGACTTCAATTCTCCTGGATTTGAGTTATATAGTTAACTAAGCTAAGGATGGTATGTGTTAAGAAACAAAAGATAATAATTTTAGCAAATATTATAATCAACATCAACAACTAAAACCATCACTTTGTTTTATGTTAAAATACTAAAATAATTATTTTTTTCAAGACCAATGCACCAGAAACCATGGGGTATAATCTGCAGTCTCCTTCCTTTGCTGATTTCTTGTCTCTTTTGTCAGCTTATTTGCTTTGTTTTGTCTTGATTCAGCTCTGACATTCTCTTATATATTAATCAGAATCGTATTATGTAACACTTTGAATAAAGCTTGATTGCTAGGGTAACTCACCAAGCTTTATCAACAACTGATTTTTTGGGGGGTAATCTTAAAAATGTAAAATTTTCAATCACAAAATTTAAGTTTCTCTTTAGCATGTTCAGGATTTATATTTAAAGAATCAGAGTGCTTTCCTAGATGTAACCCAGAATCAAAGGTTTTATTACACTGGTAAATGTGATTTTCCACTTCAGAATAGTTCCTTTTTCAAGTCTGTGTTTTGTGTGGCTATTTGTTACTGAGACAAACAGAATGGTAAATCAATACAAACGGCCCTTGAGGTCTAGAGAGACCATAAGAAAGTGTAGCATCATTAAACTAAATTACAGACAAACTCTTAAGGAGACAAATGAGTATTTTTTTACCATAAGTCCTCATTTTTTTATGGTGAGGATGATTGAAAATGATTGCCAGACATGCACGGTACCAAGAACAAGGTTTCTGTGGGAATGTCCCAATAGTTAGGCTTAACTTAGTTTCTATGTCTGTTTTAATCAGATAGGAAAGTATAACTTAGGGAGAGGTGGAACTCTGATAGTGTTTTTCTAAACCTCGATCTCCATCTGGTTTTAGGAAAAATGTAATATAATGTAACTCAGGAAATCTAAGAATCACTGAGATGAGAGTAAGAGTAACAGAGGCCAGCTAGCAGACATGAGTATAACACTTTCATTCCAAACCTGGGCCATGGGGTGAGCTAGGAGAAGACAGACACTGGAGGAGTAAAAGTGAAATAATACTAGAACACGGTCTCAGTCAGGGGTTCCCTTCCTTTTCTCTAGGAAAAGTGCTCCCTAATGCCCAGATTTATGTCATCAACTCCCTTACAGCAGATGAAAACAAAGACAGAGGGATTAAACTAGTATTCTACAAACTGAATACAGGCCCAAGAGCTAGAACCCAGGGAATCATCTTAAAACAAACAAACAAAAAAACATTTTGAGGAAATGTATCTCAAAAGAAAGAAGAATAATTGCCTAGAGTATTTTAAACTCAGAAAAGCTCAGGGAATAAATGACTTCTGGTTCTGAGCAATACCACATGTATGATATGTCCTCCAGAAATGGCAGTTTAGAACAGTGGTCACTATACTGCAGACTGAAACTGTCCCTGGAAGAAAAGCAAAATAATTTAATTAACCTTCTTGTATGAGGTATTAAAGCTTAATATTAGAAAAAAATCACTTGCATTATAAAGTAATTATGGGACTTGAGGCCCTTCACCCAGGAGATATATTTTATATGAACAATTTTAAGCCTAAATATGAGACGTTTCAAACAAAATATTTTAATATAAAAATGATGTTCATGATACAAATACACAGATTTGGGTTTTAACATGAACGCTTTTTGGAAAGTTCAAATTCTTTATAGCCTTTGTGAAAGACAGTATTCAGCAAAAGGTTATGCTCTTTTGCCCGTACTGGTTACTGGATTCTTGAATTTGGAGGAATCATTTTATATATATCTTTGTCACTGCCAGCTTTTATTTTGACAGATTAAATGGGAATTGAATAGACAATTTTTATCTCACTAAATTGAAAGCATTTTTTATTGGTTGTAAATGACATTGAGCTACACTTCTGCAAAGCACATAAGAGTGGTTTATGACTTTTCGAGGAAAAAGATTCCACTCAATGGGCTTGCTGAAAATTTGTCTTCACTATAACAATTCCATTATATGTGAAAAAAGATAACATTTAAAGAAACTAAAACAGAGATGAATTATTTTTATTTGTCCTTTGACAGCTGTGGTAGAGAGGTCAAGCACTCACACATATGTGTTTCTCCTCTCTTTTCAGGTTTCTGAAAGGATTCATTTTGTTATCTTTGCCCTAGGTATCACTGTGCAATTTTTTCTGGTCGAGGAGTTGTGACTATGGGTTGCTTCCAAGCTAAAGCATTTAGTTGCTGGTATGAATTCCCCAGTACTCTTCTTCTCTTCTCTGACAGTCATGGAAAAAGGCATGTTCTAATGGTGAAATAACAGTTTGAAAGATCATGGATCAGCAAATTGCTACTTGGAGAAGAGTTGCCTGAGAGAGCTATCCAGATGCATGGGGGACTTAGCATTAGCAAGAAATAAATCTTTGTAATTTGAAGTCACTAAGATTTCAGCACCACCTAGAATGTAGTAACAAATACAACTTTACATGGCACTTTTTGTTTCATGATATTTCCATGTAGAGTCTAATGTAAAAGTGTTTATGCTTTGATATGGTATTAAATTTAATTCACCGAAGCTGGTTAGGACCTGAGACAAAACTAAATAATAAAAGTGAACATCATGACCAAAGTTAGCAAAATATGAGTCTCATCTTAATGTAACAATTTGAGATATAAAAACATGGTGCCAGAGGGTTATTTCTTCAAGTATTGGGTTGGCAGCTATCTTTCTTAGTAAGGAATCTCCTACCCATATAAACAGAACTTTTGTGAGCAGTACGCTTTACTATGTCAATACTCTATAGCAGCCAGCAACTCTGAGTTACAGGGTATTAGAGTTGGCAGAGGGATATGAAGAGACACCCTGAGGGTAATGTTTGGGTGTCTTATTTCTGGAGGGCAGGAAGTAACAAATACAGCCAAGGGAAACCCACTCCATGCCAGCAATCCTTGGGGACTTTTGTGGAATTCAATTTTTTATGTTCATGTTACTATTACTTTTAGAGTGCATTTTAAAATAGAAAATTTTGAAAAATAAATTTTCTTTTCCTGAGAATGAAATATTTTTCAGAGAAGAGTTTTTATAGAGTTTTTCTTCATTTGGAAGCATTTGCACTTATGAGAACTATAGGGAACTTTGGGAAATTACAAAAGCCATACGAGAGAGGAATTTTGAATACCAAACTTGCTTTTTACTTTGGGTTATTCTGTCTGAAGAAGAAAACATATTTGGTTGACTCTCTTAATATCTTGTTGAAAACTTATTTGTTGGAAAGTTCTGAGGTGATGATATAACTGGGAAACCCTCATTAACATCATACCTGTATTCTCACTGTCTTCTATTCTTGGTCTTATGTCTCTCCCCTTCATCAAGTCTTTTCAGGTGGGAATACTGACATTCTGAAATTGACTTCATAAAAGCAGGGACTATTTTTACCTTGTTTTATTGTTTTATCTTAAGTGTGTGTGTGTCTGTGTGTTTGTGAAAGCTTGTGTGTTTGTAAGTAGGATAGAGAAGAGGAACAAACATTTGCAAAGTCATGTGTTGGGAAGGCAGAATAATGCCTCTCACAAAGGTGTCCACATCCTAAACCTTAGAAACTGTGAATATGTTATGTTACATGACAAAGGGAATTAAGGCTGCTCACGAAATTAAGCTTGTTAATCTATTGAACTTAAAATAGGAAAGATTATCCTGGATTTTCTGGATGGTCCTAAGGTATTTGCAAAGGTCTTCAAATGTAGAAAAGGGGGGCAGAAGAACGTCAGTGTCACAGTGTTCTGATGTGAGACTCAACCCACCTGATGGCTCTGAAGGTAGAGGAAGGCGGCCGTAAGTCAAGGAATGTGAATGATCTTCAGAGGCTGAAAAAGGCAAGGAAACGGATTCACATTGGAGGCTCCAGAAAGGAGTGTAACCCCAGTGCCACAATGACTGTAGCATAGTGAGACCCATGACAAATTTCTCATTTATAGAAGTGAGATAATACATTTGTGGGGTTTTTTTTAACAACTTTATTGGAGTATAATTGATTTAAAATGGTGTCTTAGTTTCTGCTGTATAACAAAGTTAATCAGCCATGTGTAAACATGTATCCCCATATTCCCTCCTTCTTGTGTCTCCCTCCCACCCTGCCTCTCCCACCCCTCTAGGAGGACACAAAGCACTGATCTGATCTCCCTGTGCTATGCGGCTGCTTCCCACTAGCTATTGGTTTTACAGTTGATAGCATATATATGTCCATGCCACCCTCTCACTTCGTCCCAGTTTAGGTTTTCCCCTCCCCATGTCTTCAAGTCTATACTCTATATCTGCATCTTTACTCCTGTCCTGCCCCTAAGTTCTTCAGAACCAGTTTTCTTTTCTTTTCTTTTCTTTTTCCAGATTCCATATATATGTGTCAACATATGGTATTTGTTTTTCTCTTTCTGACTTACTTCACTCTCTATGACAGACTCTAGGTCCATCCACCTCAATACAAATAACTCAATTTAATTTATTTATATGGCTGAATAATATTCCACTGTATGTATGTGCCCTATTTTCTTTATCCATTCATCTGTCAATGGACACTTAGGTTGCTTCCATGTCCTGGCTATTGTAAATATTGTTGCAATGAACATTGCGGAATATGACTCTTTTTGATATATGGTTTTCTCAGGTTATATGCCCAGTAGTGGGATTGCTGGGTCATATGGTAGTTTTACTTTTAGTTTTTTAAGGAACCTCCATACTATTCTCCATATTGGCTATATTAATTTACATTCCCGCCAACAGTGCGAGAGGGTTCCTTTTTCTCCACACCCTCTCCAGCATTTATTGTTTGTAGATTTTTTGATGATGGCCATTCTGACTGGTGTGAGGTGATACTTCATTGTAGTTTGACTTGCATTTCTCTAATGATTAGTGATGTTGAGCATCCTTTCATGTGTTTGTTGGCAATCTGTATGTCTTCTTTGGAGAAATGTCCATTTAGGTCTTCTGCCCATTTTTGGATTGGGTTGTTTGTTTTTCTGATATTCAGCTGCATGAGCTGCTTGTATATTTTGGAGACTAATCCTTTGTCAGTTGTTTCAATTGCAAATATTTTCTCCCTTTCTGAGGGTTGTCTTTTTGTCTTCTTTATTGCTTCCTTCATGGTGTAAAAGGTCTTAAGTTTCATTAGGTCTCATTTCTTTATTTTTGTTTTTATTTCCATTTCTCTAGGAGGTGGGTCAGAAAGGATTTCGGTGTAATTTATGTCATTGAGTGTTCTGCCTGTTTTCCTCCAGGAGTTTTATAGTGTCCAGTCTTACATTTAGGTCTTTAAACCATTTTGCATTTATTTTTGTGTATGGTGCTAGGGAGTGCTCTAATGTCATTCTTTTACATGTAGCTGTCCAGTTTTCCTGGACCACTTATAGAAGAGGCTGTCTTTTCTCCATTGTATATTCTTGCCTCCTTTATCAAAGATAAGGTGACCATATGTGTGTGGGTTTATCTCTGGGCTTTCTATCTTGTTCCATTGATCTATATTTCAGTTTTGTGCCAGTTCCATACTGTATTTATTACTGCAGCTTTGTAGTATAGTCTGAAGTCCGGGAGCCTAATTCCTCCAGCTCCATTTTCCTTTCTCAAGATTGCTTTGGCTATTCGGGGTCTTTAGTGTTTCCATACAAACTGTGAAATTTTTTGTTCTAGTTCTGTGAAAAATGCCATTGGTATTTTGGTAGGGATTGAATAGGATCTGTAGATTGCTTTGGGTAGTATAGTAATTTTCACAATGTTGATTTTTCCAATCCAAGAACATGGTGTATCTCCACATCTGTTTGTATTGTCTTTAATTTCTTTCAACAGTGTCTTATAATTTTCTGCATACAGGTTTTTGTCTCCTCAGGTAGGTTTATTCTAGGGCATTTTATTTATTTTTCACAGTGATAAATGGGAGTGTTTCCTGAATTCCTCTTTCAGATTTTTCATCATTAGTGTATAGGAATGCAAGAGATTTTTGTGCATTAATTTTATATCCTGCTACTTTACTAAATTCATTGATTAGTCCTAGTAGTTTTCTGGTAGCATGTTTAGGATTCTCTATGTATAGTATCATGTAATCTGCAAAAAGTGACAGTTTTACTTCTTCTTTTCCAATTTGGATTCCTTTCATTTCTTTTTCTTCTCTGATTGCTGTGGCTAAAACTTCCAAAACTATGTTGAATAATAGTGGTGAGAATGGGCAACCTTGTCTTGCTCCTGATCTTAGCAGAAATGATTTCAGTTTTTCACCATGGAGAACAATATTGGCTGTGGGTTTGTCATATATGTCCTTTATTATGTTGAGGTAAGTTCTCTCTATGTCTACTTTCTGGAAGGTTTTTATCATAAATAAGTGTTGGATTTTGTCAAAAGTTTTTCTGCATCTATTGAGATGATTGTATGCTTTTTTTTCCTTTAATTTGTTAATATGGTATACCACATTGATTGATTTACATATATTGAAGAACCCTTGCATTCCTGGAATAAACCCCACTTGATCATGGTGTATGATCCTTTTAATGTGCTGTTGGATTCTGTTTGATAGTATTTTGTTGAGGATTTTTGCATCAATGTTCATAAGTGATATTGGCCTGTAGTTTTCTTTTGGTGTGATATCTTTGTCTGGTTTTGGTGTCAGGGTGATGGTGTTCTTGTAGAATGAGTTTGGGAGTGTTCCTCCCTCTGCAGTATTTTGGAAGAGTGTGTGAAGCATAGGTGTTAGCTCTTCTCTAAAGGTTTGACAGAATTCTCCTGTGAAGCCATCTGGACCTGCAATTTTGTTTGTTGGAAGATTTTTAATCACAGTTTCAATTTCAGTGCTTGTGATTGGTCAGTTTATATTTTCCATTTCTTCCTGGTTCAGTCTTATAAGGTTGTGGTTTTCTAAGAATTGTCCATTTTTTCCAGGTTGTCCATTTTATTGGTATATATTTGCTTGTAGTAATCTCTCATGATCCTTTGTATTTCTACAGTGTCAGTTGTTACTTCTTCTTTTTCATTTCTAATTCTGTTGATCTGAGTCTTCTCCCTTTTTTTTCCTGATGAGTCTGCCTAATGGTTTATGAATGTTTATCTTCTCAAAGAACCAGATTTTAGTTTTATTGATCTTTGCTATTGTTTCCTTCATTTCTTTTTCATTTATTTCTGATCTGATCTTTATCATTTCTTTCCTTCTGCTAATTTTGGGGTTTTTTGTTCTTCTGTCTCTAATTGCTTTAGGTGTAAGGTTAAGTTGTTTATTTGAGATATTTCTTGTTTCTTGAGGTAGGATTTTATTTCTATAAAGTTCCCTCTTAGAACTGCTTTTGCTGCATCCCATAGGTTTTGGGTCATCATGTTTTCATTGTTAGTTGTTTTTAAGTATTTTTGATTTCCTCTTTGATATCTTCAGTGATTTCTTGGTTATTTAGTAGCATATGGTTTAGCCTCCATGTGTTTGTATTTTTTTTACAGATTATTTCCAGTAATTGATATCAAGTCTCATAGCATCGTGGTCAGAAAAGATACCTGATACAATTTCAATTTTCTTAAATTTACCAAGGCTTGATTTGTGATGAAAGATATGATCTATCCTGGAGAATGTTCTATGAGCACTTGAGAAGAAAGTGTATTCTGTTGTTTTTGGATGGAATGTCCTATAAATATCAATTAAGTCTATCTTGTTTAATGTATCATTTAAAGCTTGTATATCCTTATATATTATTATTTTGCATGATCTGTCCATTGGTGAAAGTGGGCTGTTAACATCCTTACTATTATTGTGTTACTGTTGATTTCTCCTTTTATTACTGTTAGCATTTGCCTTATGTATTGAGATGCTCCTATGCTGGGTGCATAAATATTTACAATTGTTATATCTTCCTCTTGGATTTATCCCTTCCTTGATCACTATGTAGTTTCATTCTTTGTCTCTTGTAATAATCTTTTTTTAAGTCTATTTTTTTCTGATATGAGAATTGCTACTCCAGCTTTCTTTTGTTTTCCATTTGCATGGAATAGCTTTTTAGATCCCCTCCTTCCCATCTGTATGTGTCCCTAGGTCTGAAGTGGATCTCTTGCAGCCAGCATATATACAGGTCTCAATTTTTTATCCATTCAGCTAGTCTATGTCTTTTGGTTGAAGTACTGAATCCATTTACATTTAAGGCAATTATCATATTACATTTAAGGTAATTATGTATATTCCTATTACCATTTTCTTAATTGTTTGGGGTTTGTTATTATAGTTCTTTTCCTTTTCTTGTGTTTCCTGCCTAGAGAAGTTCCTTTAGCATTTGCTGTAAAGCTGGTTTGGTGGTGCTGAATTCTCTTAGCTTTTGCTTGTCTGTAAAGGTTTTAATTTCTCCATCGAATCTGAATGAGATCCTTGCTGGGTAGAGTAATCTTGGTGGTAGGTTTTTCCCTTTCACCACTTTACATATGCCCTGCCACTCCCTTCTGTCTTGCAGAGTTTCTGCTGAAAGATCAGCTGTTAACCTTATTGGGATTTTCTTGTATGTCATTTGTTGCTTTTTCCTGCTGCTTTTAATATTTTTTCTTTGTATTTAATTTTTGATAGTTGGATTAATATGTGTCTTGGAATGTTTCTCCTTGGATTTATCCTGTATGGAACCCTCTGTGCTTCCTGTACTTGATTGATAATTTCCTTTCCCATATTAGGGAAGTTTTCAACTATAAACCTCAAATACTTTCCCAATCCCTTTCTTTTTCTCTTCTTCTTCTGGAACTCCTATAATTAGAATATTTGTGCATTTAGTGCTGTCCCAGAGGTCTCTGGGGCTGTCCTCAATTCTTTTCATTATTTTTTCTTTATTTTGACCTGTGGTAGTTATTTCCACTATTTTATCTTCCAGGTCACTTATCCGTTCCTCTGCCTCAGTTATTCTTCTATTGATTCTTTATAGAGAATTTTTAGTTTCATTTATTGTGTTCTTCATCATGGTTTGTTTGCTCTCAGTTCTTGTAGGCCCTTGTTAAACGTTTCTTGTATTTTCTCCATTCTATTTCCAATATTTTGGATCATCTTTACTATCATTACTCTGAAATATTTTTCAGGTAGACTGCCTATTTTCTCTCCATTTATTTGTTCTGGTTAGCTTTTACCTCATTCTTTCATCTGCTGTGTATTTCTGTGTCTTCTTATTTTGCTTAACTTACTGTGTTTTTGGTCTCTTTTTCACAGGCTGCAGGTTCGTAGTTTCCATTGTTTTGGGTGTCTGCCCCCGGTTGGTAAGTTTGGTTCAGTGGGTTGTGTAGGCTTCCAGGTGCAGGGGACTGGTGCCTGTGTTTTGGTGGATGAGGCTGGATCTTGTGTTTCTGGTGGGCAGGGCCGCATCCTGTGGTGTGGTTTCGGGTGTCTGTGAACTTATTTTGATTTTAGGCAGCCTCTCTGCTAATGGGTGGTGTTGTGTTCCTGTTTTGCTTGTTGTTTGGCATGGGGTGTCCAACACTGGAGCTTGCTGGTCATTGCGAGGAGCTGGGTGTTAACATTGAGACGGAGATCTCTGGTAGAGCTCTTGCCCATTGATATTACATGGGACTGGGAAGTCTCTGGTGAACCAGTGTGTTGAACTCAGCTCTCGCACTTCAGACTGTAAGGCGTGACACCCAGCTGGAGCACTAAGATCCTGTCAGACACATGGCTCCTAGTTTTGGAGGGTCTCCTGCAGAAGCGGGGGTGGCTGTGGCTCACCATATGGACAAAGATACTGGTGGCAGAAGTTCTGGGAAGTACTTCTTCTAAATGTTTGTTTTAAGCCCTATATTTGCTGTAATTTGCTACAGCCATAATAGAAAACTAATGTATCTGTTATGATGTATCAGAATAAAAAAATCTGAAAGCCACTATTCCTTAAGTCTTTGAGAAAGCACTGCAAGGGAGCACAGTAATCAACTGTTCTTAATTTCAACAAACACCCCACAAATAAATTAAAAAGACTATAAACAAGTTTGAATAAAAGGACATGGGAATTTTATTAGAATGAGCCTCAATCTCCAGAATGTAAGAATTTGAGGAAACAAAATCTGATTCCCCCCTTAAAAAAAAAAAATAGTAGGAGAGGCTAAATGTCCCCTGTGCTTGGGCTTGCTCAAATGCAATTTTGCCAGGAAACTGAGAAATAAACTAGGTTCTCTTGTGAAGTCCTCTGCTCTCAAGTCTACGATTGAAGAATAAATCATAACAAGCCAAGCTCTTGAAAGGTCAAGTTCAGAGTTGGACTGGGTCACAAGCTGAGAGTGTTATTTAATACTGAGGAGATTGTAAACTTGCCAATCCAATCAGATTCTACTTTGATGTTATGCTTCTTGCTTGCAGGTTCTGACTTATGGCAGTGTATATTTATTTTCACATATATTTTCTTTTATTCTCACTTATGAAGTTCTTGGAATTGGTATTTCTGCATCCATTTTAAGCAATACATTAATTCAAGCCAATCTTCAAGACTCTGCCATCACTTGGCTCCAATTTCCACTCCATTATTGTATAAAATTTCATGTTTACAACATACTAAATCTGTGTTAAGGAAAACAGCCTCTGTCACCGAGGCTCACAGGGCCTTCAAAATTTTCAAGAATGACAAATAGTCATGAAAATGAAATGCACATCTTAAAATTTATTTTGTGGAGTAGTAACATTTATCTAAGTGTAGATGGGAACTTTTTATACGTCATAGAGGTCATTGCAGTGATTCCAAATACTTAGGAGGGACAATAAGACAGATTTTTTCAAGTTACTAAAACCGGGAGGGAAAAAAAAATTTTAACAAGGCAAAATATCCACTTCAGTCTTAAAACCTTATTAGAATAATAAAGACCACTAAAGAATTCCGAGGAAAGTTCTAACACTGTGACAAGTGTTAAGTAATGATAAATAGGATTCTCTACAAAATTTAATTATTTAGTCTTTTGAGATTGAGTTCATTGCTAAATTAACTAATTAGAATAGATCATAAGAGGTTATTAAACACTTCATACTGATTTTCTTCAATGTATAATCTATTTAATTAACATTTGAAAAGTCTGGATATTTGGTTTAACACTGATGAAAGATCAAAATCGTTCCAAAATTTTTCATAATTAAAATAAATGTTCTGGTGTTAAAAAAGTAGGAATTTAAATATTTGGGGATTTTTTTCCTTCTTTTTTTAAAAACATCTTTATTGGAGTGTAATTGCTTTATATTGTTTTGTTAGTTTCTGCTGTATAACAAAGTGAATCAGCTATACATATACATATATCCCCATATCCCCTTCCTCTTGTGTCTCCCTTCCACCCTCCCTATCCCACCCCTCTGGGTGGACACAAAGCACTGAGCTGATCTCCCTGTGCTATGCAACTGCTTCCCCACTAGCTACCTATTTTACATTTGGTAGTGTATATATGTCAATGTCACTCTCTCACTTCATCCCAGCTTACCCTTCCCCCTCCCCATATCCTTAAGTCCATTTTCTACATCTGTGCCTTTATTCCTGTCCTGCCCCTAGGTTCTTCAGAACCATTTTTTTTTTTTAAGATTCCATACATATGTGTTAGCATACGGTATTTTTTTTTTCTGACTTATTTCACTCTGTATGACAGACTCTAGGTCCATCCACCTCACTACAAATAACTCCATTTCATTTCATTTATGGCTGCGTAATATTCCATTGTATATATGTGTCACATCTTCTTTATCCATTCATCTGTCGATGGACACTTAGGTGGCTCCCATGTCCTGGATATTGTAAATAGTGCCACAATGAACATTGTGGTACATGACTCTTTTTCAGTTATGGTTTTCTCAGGGTATATGCCCAGGGGTGGGATTGCTGGGTCATATGGTAGTTCTATTTTTAGTTTTTTAAGGAACCTCCACACTTTTCTCCATAGTGGCTGTATCAACTTACATTCCCACCAACAGTGCAAGAGGGTCCCCTTTTCTCCACACCCTTTCCAGCATTTATTGTTTGTAGATTTCTTGATGATGGCCATTCTGACTGGTGTGAGGTGATACCTCACAGTAGTTTTGATTTGCATTTCTCTAATGATTAGTGATGTTGAGCATTCTTTCATGTGTTTGTTGGCAATCTGTATATCTTCTTTGGAGAAATGCCTATTTAGATCTTCTGCCCATTTTTGGATTGGATTGTTAGTTTCTTTGATACTGAACTCCATGAGCTGCTTGTATATTTTGGAGATTAATCCTTTGTCAGTTGCTTCATTAGCAAATATTTTCTCCCATTCTGAGGGTTGTCTTTTTGTCTTGTTTATGGTTTCCTTTGCTGTGCAAAGGCTTTTAAGTTTCATTAGGTCCCATTTGTTTATATTTGTTTTTATTTCCATTTCTCTAGGAGGTGGGTCAAAAAGGATCTTGCTGTGATTTTATGTCATAGAGTGTTCTGCCTACTTTTTAATCACAGTTTCAATTTCAGTGCTTGTTATTGGTCAGTTTATATTTTCTATTTCTTTCTGGTTCAGTCTTGTAAGGTTGTGCTTTTCTATGAATTGGTCCATTTCTTCCAGGTTGTCCATTTTATTGGCATACATATAGTTGCCTGTAGTAATCTCTCATGACCCTTTGTATTTCTGCAGTTTCAGCTGTTACTTCTCCTTTTTCATTTCTAATTCTGTTGATCTGAGTCTTCTCCCTTTCTTTTCTTGGTAAGTCTGCCTAATGGTTTATGAATTTTGTATATCTTCCCAAAGAACCAGCTTTTATTTTTATTGATCTTTGCTGTTGTTTCCTTCATTTCATTTTCATTTATTTCTGATCTGATCTTTATGATTTCTTTCCTTCTGCTAACTTTTGGATTTTTTGTTCTTCTCTCTCTAATTTCTTTAGTTCTAAGGTTAGGTTGTTTATTTGAGATGTTTCTTGTTTCTTGAGGTAGGATTTTATTGCTCTAAACTTCCCTCTTAGAACTGCTTTTGCTGCATCCCATAGTTTTTGGGTCATTGTGTTTTCATTATCATTTTTTTCTAGGTATTTTTGATTTCCTCTTTGATTTCTTCAGTGATCTCTTGGTTATTTAGTAGCATATTGTTTAGCCTCCATGTGTTTGTATTTTTTACAGAATTTTTCCTGTAATTGATATCAAGTCTCATAGCATTGTGGTCAGAAAAGATACCTGATACAATTTCAATTTTCTTAAATTTACCAAGGCTTGATTTGTGACCCAAGATATGATCTATCCTGGAGAATGTTCTATGAGCACTTGAGAAGAAAGTGTATTCTGTTGTTTTTGGATGGAATGTCCTATAAATATCAATTAAGTCCATCTTGCTTAACGTACAATTTAAAGCTTGTATATCCTTATATATTATTATTTTGCATGATCTGTCCATTGGTGAAAGTGGGGTGTTAAAGTCCCCTACTATGATTGTGTTACAGTTGATTTCCCCTTTTATGGCTGTTAGCATTTGCCTTATGTGTTGAGGTGCTCCTATGTTGGGTACATAAATATTTGTAATTGTTATATCTTCTTCTTAGATTGATCCCTTGATCATTATATTGTGTCCTTTGTCTCTTGTAATAGTCTTTATTTTAAAGTCTATTTTGTCTGATATGAAAATTGCTACTCCAGCTTTCTTTTGATTTCCACTTGCATAGAACAGCTTTTTCCATCCTCTCACTTTCAGTTTGTATGTGTCCATACATCTGAGATGGGTCTCTTTTAGACAGTATATATATGGGTTTTGTTTTTGTATCCATTCAGTCAGTCTATGTCTTTTGGTTGTAGCAAAAGCATTCAAACCATTTACATTTAAGGTAATTATCGATATGTATGTTCCTATTACAATTGTTTTAATTGTTTTAGGTTTGTTATTGTAGATCTTTTCCTTTTCTTGTGTTTCCTGCCTGGAGAAGTTCGTTTAGCATTTGCTGTAAAGCAGTCTAGTGGTGTTGAATTCTCTTAGCTTTTGCTTGTCTATAAAGGTTTTAATTTCTCTGTCGAATCTGGATGAGATCCTTGCTGGGCAGAGTAACCTTGGCTGTAGCTTTTTCCCTTTCATCACTTTAAATATGTCCTGCCACTCCCCTCTGACTTGCAGAGTTTCTACTGAAAGATCAGCTGTTAACCTTATGGGAATTCCCTTGTATGTTATTTGTTGTTTTTCCCTTCCTGCTTTCAATATTTTTTCTTTGTACTTAATTTTTGATAGTTTGATTAATAGGTGTCTTGGAATGTTTCTCCTTGGATTTATCCTGTATGGAAGTCTCTGTGCTTCCTGGACTTTATTGACAATTTCCTTTCTCATATTAGGGAAGTTTTCAACTGTAATCTTTTCAAATATTTTCTCAGTCCCTTTCTTTTACTCTTCTTCTTCTGGGACCCCTATAATTTGAATATTGGTGCTTTTATGTTGTCCCAGAGGTCTCTGCAGCTGTCCTCAATTCTTTTGATCCTTTTTTCTTTATTCTGCTCTGCAGTAGTTATTTCCACTATTTTATCTTCCAGGTGACTTATCCATTCTTCTGCCTCAGTTATTCTGCTATTGATTCCTTCTAGAGAATTTTTAATTTCATCTATTGTGTTGTTCATCATTGTTTGTTTGCTCTTTAGTTCCTCTCAGTCCTTATTAAACATTTCTTGTATTTTCTCCATTCTATTTCCAAGAATTTGGATCATCTTTACTATCATTACTCTGAATTATTTTCCACGTAGACTGCCTATTTCCTCTTCATTTGTTTTGTCTGGTTTGTTTTTACTTTGTTCCTTCTTCTGCTGTGTATTTCTCTGTCTTCTCATTTTGCCTAACTTACTGTGTTTAACTTACTTTTCGCAGGCTGCAGGTTTGTAGTTTCCATTGTTTTTGCTGTCTGTCCCCACAGATAGATTTTTTCAGTGGGTTGTGTAGCTTTCTGATGGAGATTACTGGTGTCTGTGTTCTGGTGGATGAGGCTGGATCTTGTCTTTCTGGTGGGCCATTGTGTGTTTTCGGGTGTCTGTGAACTTATTTTGATTTTTGGCAGCCTCTTGCTAATAGGTGTGGTTGTTTTCCTGTCTTACTTTTTGTTTGGCATGGGGTGTCCAGCACTGGAGCTTGCTGCTTGTTGAGTGGAGTTAGGTAATTTCATTGAGATAGAGATCTCTGGGAGAACACTTGTCGATTGATATTACATGGGGCCGGGAGGCCTCTGGTGGTCCAATGTCCTGAACTCAGGTCTTTCTCCTCAGAGGTTCAGGCCTGACAGCCAGATGGAGCCCCAAGACCCTGTCAGCCACATGGCTTTTGGGAAGTCTAAGGTCTTCTGCCAGCATTCAGTAGGTGTTCTGTAGTAGTTGTTCCACTTGTAGTTGTATTTTTGATGTGTTTGTGGGGAGGAAGGTGATCTCCATGTCTTACTCCTCTGCCATTTTATAGGTCCGTCCCACTCAGCTGGTGAATGACATTCAAAGAAGATTGACTTTCAATCCAAAAAGTAAGCAGATTTTTTTCCTTCTTAACCAAGATGAAGAGAGCCAGCTGTGAAAGGAGAAGTGGATGAAGAATCCAAAAATTTGAAATCTCATCATTATTTTTTCAGTAAGGAGCATTATACTGGGCTAATTATTCTACTTCCTGACCTCAGTTTCCATAAGTATAAAATGAAATATTGGACTATATTTAGTCATTAAAGAGAAAAATCCAGAAATCTTGTATGGGCAACTGGGATACATGAATAAACAGAGTAAATGCACAGAATTTATAATTTGATATCCCTTCCTGTATAACTAGCATTTATTTGTTTGCTAGAAATCATTACAATGTAAGTTTAAGGCAGTTTACTAGTGGCAGTTATATGTCCTGTACTTACAAAAACTGACTTTCTATGATTTCACACTTTAAGTCTCTATAATAAAAAATCAGAATTTCTTTAAGTATTCTTTAAATATTTTTTTTTTTTAAGACTTTCGTTTTATTTATTTATTTATTTATTTATTTATGGCTGTGTTGGGTCTTCATTTCTGTGCGAGGGCTTTCTCTAGTTGTGGCAAGCGGGGGCCACTCTTCATCACGGTGCGCGGGCCTCTCACTATCGCGGCCTCTCTTGTTGCGGAGCACAAGCTCCAGACGCGCAGGCTCAGTAGTTGTGGCTCACGGGCCTAGTTGCTCCGCGGCATGTGGGATCTTCCCAGACCAGGGCTCGAACTCATGTCCCCTGCATCAGCAGGCAGATTCTCAACCACTGCGCCACCAGGGAAGCCCTAAATATTTTAAGAGTATACAACTAATGAAGAATTTTAAGAAGCAATATTAACATGAAAAAATCAAAATATTTTAACAAATCAAAAGCCAGAGTTGAAAAAATGCTTATATAAAATTGATTTATTGAGCTAATGCTTTAATGAACAGCACTACCAAACAAATTTTTATAGTAAATTCTAGATATTTGTATGGATTTTTTAGTTTTTGAGACAAGGATTGAAGCAAAGTGAAAACTCATTTTAAAAAATGTTGATCTGAATTAAAAAAAATAAACATAGAACAAGCCATAATTAGACCTAGATGGTAGAAAGGAAAAGAGAAAAATTTTGAGTTCCCCAAATATTCAGAGTTCAAGGACTTCTTTGAAAATGTGTAAATTTGACTTTATCAAAACTTTTATTCTCATTCTCTCTCTTTCTCTTTCCCATCACCCCACAATTTCTCTTCATTTAGCTGTTCCATTAACCCTTTTAAAATACCTATTATCTTGTACTTCTCTTATATCACATATTCTCCTTTTTACACCTTATTTCCTTCTTATGTCCTCTTTTCTCCCTCATCTTCTCTCCTATCACCTCACTCCTCATTTTCCTCTTAGTTATTATTTACTTATATTTATGGTCTGAGACACCACAAGTAACTACAACTGACAGAGAATGACCCGTTTTGCTTTTCCTTGGTAAAGTCCTAAAGAATCTCGACAAGATACTCATGGTTCATTCTACCCCACCCTTTTTTCTTTTTTTTTTTTTTTTTTGCTGTATGCGGGCCTCTCACTGTTGTGGCCTCACCAGTTGCAGAGCACAGGCTCCGGACGCGCAGGCTCAACGGCCATGGCCCAACCGCTCCATGGCGTGGGATCTTCCCAGACCGGGGCACGAACCCCTGTCCCCTGCATCGGCAGGCGGACTCTCAACCACTGCGCCACCAGGGAAGCCCCACTCTTTTTTCTTTTTTTTTAACTTTTATTGGAGTATAGTTGATTTATAATGTTGTGTTAGTTTCAGGTGTACAGTAGAATAAATCACTTATACATATACATATATTCACTCTTTTTTTTAGATGCTTTGCAGCACTATTTACAATTGCCAAGACATGGAAGCACCCTAAATGTCCATCCACAGAGGAGTGGATAAAGAAGATGTTGCAAATATACTATCCCATTCTTATCAGCTCACTTTTTAGTTACTATTGGTTATCCTGCTTCCAAGCCATCATCAAACCTTTATAACTTATACTGTAAGGGAATAATCCATTAGTCCCATTTTACATCCCAAGAGAGTGTTGTCCCAACCCCTGAGATGTTGTTGGGTCCTGCATATTAATGACTCTAGTGTTTATCTGGCTATAATTTTGGCTATTATTTCCCAATTATTAATAAACATGAACACTGGTTCAGAAATACACTTTTATTCTTTGGCTTCTTCTCCTAGTGACAACTAATATATTTCTTTTCAACTTTGGAAACTACCTGCTATAAATTCTTCAGTTTGCTTAATGTTGCCCTGTATTAGTTAAGACTTTTTCACTAAAAGTGAGAAATCCACTCAGGCAAGTAAAACCATATAAAAGGAAAAGTGTTGCCTCAAAAAAACAGGAGTTGAAAGGATGATTATCTTCAGGTTTAGTTAGATCTAGAGCATTGATGATGTAATCATCTTTCTTTTTCTCCCTCTTAATTTCTCTCTGTTGCCTCCTTTCTGTGTTGGCCTAATTATCTGCTTCCCTGTCACATAGACTAGATTTCTGCATTATAATGATTCCAAGAAAATATTCTATAAACTTAAAATCCAAAAGTTATGCTTTTCTATCTCCAACAGAACTTTGAAGAGAGAAGGTCTCCCTTAAGCTTATGCCTATCTTTTATAAAGAAAAGAAACTATAGTACTCTGTGCAGCCCAGTTTAAATAATATAAACACCCCAGTAGTTGTAGTGGTAAAATAGATGGAAGATTATGGTACAGTGTCTTGATTGAAATCCATATGGAAACTATATGAAATGGAGGAAATATTTCCTAAGGGAGATGGAAAAAAATTATGAACAGAAAACATTTATATTTAGAACAATCCGATCTTCAGACTTTTTCAAAATTATACAATTCTGGGCAGTAGCCTTGTAAACTCAGAACAACTGAACTGTGACAGATATGAGAAGATTCCAGAAAACCAGTTAAATTCCAACAAATATGAAAAGTAGGTATAGACTTCATAACTAATGTAACTAATCCTTTGGGAGCATGTCAAAATTTCAGTGTCTCTGTTAAATTAGACAGCAATCACTATATTTTTTTCATGTCACATGTGGTTAAGAATAAGTTTACTTGTATTAGTGGATCAAAAGTTGTGAGTTTTATGTTTCATTTTCCTGCCCAACATTCATTCCTCCTCTTCTAGAACTTAAATTCTCATTTGGGATACCACTTTTATTCAATTTTCAGTCTAAAATCTTAATCTTTAATATATCCTGACCAAGGTGTCTCAGTTCACTGAAAATGAAATTTAAAGTCCATAAAAATACCTATAAGACTTACAAAACCTTGCCGCAGTACCTCTCTGACCTCATGTTCTATCTAATCTACTTGCTTTACTCCAAACCACACTGGCCCCTTCTTATAGTTCCTCAAACATGCTAAGCACATTCCCATCTCAGGGTTTTTGCATTTAGTTTTTCCTCTTTCTGGGACACTCACCTCCCCATAACCACATAGCTTACTTCCTCACATAATTAATATATTTGCTCAACTGTCTTCTTTTAGGGAGTACTGCATTAGTGTCTTTAAAGAAACAAATAGACAAAATCCTCTCTATCCCATTAGCATCTCTAATTTTCTTCATAGCACTTTTTACCACCCAACATGTTATATCTCTGTTTGTTTATTTTCTCTTTACCCACTGACATAAGAGTTACTTGACAAGAAAGATTGATTTGTTCATTGCTACATTTCAGCACCCAGGACAGTACCTGACACATTGCTGTTGTACAATAAATATTTGTTAAGTAAATTCCTAAAGGGAGAAAGAATGAATGAATGTTCCCATCACCCAGATACAAATGTAAGCTCATGACCTAAGTGTATCTGATGATATCTGTCATATCATCACTCCTGGACAAAGTGATGCTTCAAGAATGGCCATGAGACATATAAAACAAATGACATGACAAATGTACTCACAATAGATCTGTGTGTGATACTACAGGTAAAACAACACAAATCAAAGCAATGAGACCCATGGAGAAGTCAGCCTGATCAATAATCCAACACAGACATGATGAGGAGAATGATGACGCAAATAACACTCCCGTTTTTTTCTTATGTCATTTGGAGCTGGTTTTCTTTTTCCTGAAGTTGAAGGAATTCTGAAGTCCTTGATTTTTTTTTTTTCTGAAAGAGATGTAGTGCCTGTACCACAAAGAGTAATTAATGGGCATGTCAATTTTTGATACTATAATTTGTTATAAATTTTATATATTTTGCCCATTTTGAAAAGAATATCATAGTACTCTTTTTAGTATATATGAATTCCAGTCATTTTTGTATGACTTACTTATTAAGATCATTTAATGATGAATTGATTGAGCTATTAGTAGTGACTTGAAAATATAAGGTGACATCACAATATGGCTGAATAAGACGTCCTTGCTTATATTCCCCTCTCAACAACAGCAATCTAGCATCCATTCATGGACAAAGGTGCCTTTGTTGTGGAATCCACCACCTTTTGGAAATGAACCCAGAAAGGATCTCTCCCACCCATGCATTGAGTAACTCAGTCTTGACTATGGGCCCTGCATTGGACGGTAAACCAGCTCTAACCCCTCTTGGCCACAGTGTGGAAGCCCCAGGAGAACATTATCTTAAACAACAACCACAGATATGAGAACCTTTGTGGAAGTCCAAATTTTCAGTAAAGAGGTTCTGGCACAATGTTGGAGGAAATAAAGATGAGTTTGCACACACGGGAGAGGGTAAGAGGCACAACTTTGGTTTACCCACATTGTACCTGTCACTGGGTAGCACAGCTCAGTGTCAAGAGACCCTCTTGGTTCATGATTTCTCTTGAGAGGGAAAGTGAGAATGTGTGAGTGTGTCCAGTTTCCCCAGCTGTGTGGGATGCTTCCAAAGATGCTCATTTATCTCTCACACCATTCAGAGTACTGAGTAATGTTTTGCATGACTGGGGAGCAGGAGGAAGCTGGGAGAGTGGCAGATAGGACTCTTAGAGAGCATTAACGAGACAAGGATCCTACTAATGGCATTGCAGATTCAATCAAGAAGTCCATCCATGAGCCACTTGGGATTCCTTGCATGCAGATATGTCAACTGGCCCATGGGCACTCCCAATGCTCTGCATACCTCATCCATACCTTCACACCCCCACCTGTAGCTGGCTCTCTGTGGCTCCCAGTGGTGATGAGAGTGAGCTTTGGCAATTAGCTAGTGAGCATGCACAGAAAGCCAATCTGAATCTGCAGGTCAGGGAAAGACCACATTTGAACATTACTCTATACTTGGAAAAGCAAAAGGGAGGCTGTCAGGACCCATCCTGGTATGTTGCCAGGATCAAGAGAAAACATGCAAGCTTAAGAATTCTACCACAGGAGGGAGCAAGACGCATGGGGCACTAATATGTGTAGAAGGCCTGAGAAAGACTCAGAATCTCTAGTAGGGCTGATGGAAGGTATTTCTCTCCTAAAGTCAGTTGGTAAAGTATGAAAGAGGTGACTTCTATTTGAAATGTGAAGACAGCAAAGCAAAATTTGAAGCAACATGGAAAATCTAGAAAAAAAAATATAATACCAGTATGGGGGGACACTAATCATCCAAAAGACATGGAGATCTGTGATATACCTGATAAATAATTCTAAATAGCTGTTTTGAGGAATCTCAGTGAGCCATAAGAAAACACAGACAATTCAGTGAAATCAGGTAAACAATACATTAAAAAATGAGAATTACAAAAAAGAGAGAAATTTAAAAAAACAGTTACTGTTATATCTATAAGAGACTCTGTGCAAGCCTCATGGTAATCATAAAACAAAAACCTACGGTAGATACACAAAAGATAAAGAGTAGGGGGTTTCCTTGGTGGTGCAGTGGTTGAGAATCTGCCTGCCAATGCACGGGACACGGGCTCGAGCCCTGGTCTGGGAAGATCAAACATGCTGTGGAGCAACTAGGCCCATGACCCACAACTAATGAGCCTGCACATCTGGAGCTTGTGCTCCACAACAAGAGATGCCGCAATAGTGAGAGGCCCACGCACCGCGATGAAGAATGACCCTCTCTTGCTGCAACTAGAGAAAGCCCTTGCACAGAAATGAAGACCCAACACAGCCAAAAATTAATTAATTAATTAATTATTTTTTTAAAAAGAGGGCTTCCCTGGTGGCGCAGTGGTTGAGAGTCTGCCTGCCGATGCAGGGGATACAGGTTCGTGCCCCGGTCCGGGAAGATCCCACATGCCGTGGAGCGGCTGGGCCCGTGAGCCATGGCTGCTGAGCCTGCACGTCCAGAGCCTGTGCTCCACAAAGGGAGAGGCCACAACAGTGAGAGGCCCGTGTACCACAAAAAAAAAAAAAAAGAAGAAAAGAAATAAAGAGTAGGAATCAAAGCACATTCTTATGTAAAATCAACACTTCATAAAAGAAAGCAACAAGAGAGGATGAAAGGACAAGGGAACTATAAAACAGCCGGAATTAATAAAATGATATTTATAAGTCCTTACCTATCAATATTTACTCTACATTTAGATGGCTTGAATTTTCTAATGAAAAGTCATAGAATGGCTGAATGGATAAAAACAAACAAATGAACAATCACAACAATAGGACCCAACTATGTGCTGCCTAAAAGAGACCCACTTCAACTTTAAGGACACATATAAGCTCAAGGTGAGGGGATGGAAATATATATTTCATGCAAGTGTAAACCAAAAGAGAGCAGGAGTAGCTATACATCCAAGAGATAAATAAACTTTAATTCAAATTCTGTAATAGGAGACAAAAGTCATTATATAATGATAAAAGGGTAAATTCATCAACAAGATGCAATAGTAAATATATATATATATATACACATCCAACATCTGAGCTTCTAAATGTATTAAGGAAATACTGACAGATCTGAAGGGAGAAATAAACAACAACACAACAATACGGTAATTGCAGAGGACTTCAGTGTCCCACTTTCAACTATATATAGATCAGCAAGACAGTAAATCAACTAAGAAACATTAAGCTTGTACTATACTTTATACCAACTAGACCTAACAGACACATACAGAACATTCCATCCAACAGCGGAAGAATACACATTATTCTCCAGTACACATGGAACATTCTCCTGGATAGATCATATGACAAGTCACAAAACAAATCTTAGCAAATAAAAGAAGACTGAGATCATACCAAATATGTTTTCTGACCACAATAATATGAAACTGGGAATCAATAACAAGAGGAACAGTGGAAAATTCACAAATATATGGAATAAACAATGGGTAAAAATAATAATAATAATAAAATAATATTTTTTAAAAATCACGAAAAAAGTGAAAATGGAAACACAACATATCAAAACATATGGTGTGCAGCAAAAGCAGTTCTAAAAGGGATGTTTGTAGTGATAAATGACTACAATAAGAAAAAAGAAAGATCTCAAATAAACAATCAAACTTTACACCTCCAGTAACTTGGAAAAGAAGAAGAAATGAAATCCAAAGGCCAAAGTTAGCAGAAAGAAGGAAATAAAGATTAGGGCAGAAATAAATAAGAGACCCCCCACAAAAAAAAGAAAAGAAAAGAACAAAACTAAGAGCTGGGTTTTAAAAAGGTAAACAAAATTGGCAAACCTTTAGCTAGATGTAGGGAAAAAGAGAGAAGATTCAGGTAAATAAAATCAGAAATGAAAAAGAAGATATTACAATGGATACCACAGAAATATAAAGGCACATAAGAGACTGCTATGAACACTAACACGTTGAATAATCTAGAAGAAATGAATACATTCCAAAAAAATACAACTTACCAAGATTGAATTATGAAGAAATAAAAAAACATGAGCAGACCAATAATGTGCAGAGATTGAATTAATAATCAAAAACATCCCAACATAGAAAAGCCCAGGACCAGATTGGTTTCACTGGTGAATTCTACCAAACTTTTAAAGGAGAACTAATGCCAATAGTTTTTAAAACTCTTCCAAAAAACTTTAAGAGGGAGGAACACTTCCAAACTCTTTTTATTAGGCTAGCATTACCCTCATACCAAAGCCAGATGAGGACACTACAGGAAGAGAAAACTATAGGCCAATATCCCTGATGAAGATAGATGCAGAATTTCTCAAGCACCTATTAGCATACTGAGTTCAACAATACATGAAAAGGATCATACACCAAGATCAAGTGAGATTTATCCCTGGGATTCAAGGATGGTTCAACATATATAAATCAATAAAAATGATACACACATTAATAGAAAGAAAGATAAAAAGCATGTGATAATCTCAATAGATGCAGAAAAAGCACTTGACAAAATAAAACATCCAATCATGATGAAAACTCTCAAAAAACTGGATATAGAAGGAAGATACCTGAACATAATACAGGTGAAATATGACAAGCCCACAGATAATATCATACTCAACAGTGAAAGTTTGAAAAGTTTTATTGTAAGATTAGTTATAAGATAAGAGTGCCACTCTCACCACTCCTGTTCAACATTAGAGAAACTAGGGGAAATAAGGAACAAAAGGAGAAGCAAAATTGTCTGTGATTGCAACTAATATAATGCTAAGTATAGACAATTCTAAAAACTCCACCGGGGAAAAAAAAAAAAAACTGTTAGAAGTAATCAATGAATTCAGTAAAGTTGCAGGATAAAAAATCAACATAAAGAAATTAGTTGTATTTCTATACACTAGCAATGAAATATCTGAAAAAGAAATTTTAAAAATCCCATTCACAATAGCATTAAAGCCAATAAAATACATAGAAATAAATTTAACTCAAGATGTAAAACATCTATACACTGAAAGGAATAGACTATGATAAAATAAATTGAAGAAGACCCAAATAAATGAAAAGAAATCCCCTGTTCAAGGATCAGAAGAATTAATATGGTTAAAATGTCCATACTACTCAAGGTCATATATAGATTCAATGCAATCCCTATCAAAGTTCCAATGACATTTTTTACAGAAAACAAAATCCTATAATTTGCATGGAACCACAAAGACCCTGAATATCCAAAATAATAGCTGGAGGCAGCACACTTCAAACTATATTACAAAGCTATAGTAATCAAAACAGTATGGTGCTGGCATAAACACTGACATATAGACCAATGAAACAAATTAGAAGCCCAAAAATAAACCCTCATATATATGGTTAACTAGTATTTGGCAAGAGAATTAAGAATACTCATTGCAGAAATGATAGTCTCTTCAATAATTGATGTTGGAAAAACCTGGATAATCATTTTCAGAAAAATGAAATTGGACCTTTATCTTACACCATTGAAAAAAATTCACTCCAAATGGATTAAAGACTAAACATAAGATCTGAAATTGTAAACCTCTTAAAAAATATAAGGAAAAACTTCTTTTAACTTGGTCTTGGCAACATGTTTTTGTATATGACATCAATAGCACAAGCAACAAAATTAAAAATCAGTAATAGGACTACATCAAACTAAGTATCTTCTGCATAGAAAAAGAAACAATCTACATAATAAAAAGGCAATTTACTGAATGGGAGACAATATTTTCAAACCATATATCTGAAAAGGTTTAATACCCAAAATTATAAAGAATTCATGCAAATTAATAACAAAAATATTTGATTTAAAAATAGTCATAGGAACTAATTAGACATTATTCTAAAGCCAAATGGCCAAAAAGTGCATGAAATTGTGCTCAACATCACTATTCATCAGGGAAATGCAAATCAAAATCATGAAGAGATAGCACCCCACACCTGTTAGAATGACTAGCATCAAAAAGATAAGACATGCTGGGGGTGGAGGCACAAATTGGGATTGACATATACACACTACTATATATAAAATAGATTAATAAGAACCTACTGTATAGCACAAGGAACTCTATTCAATACTCTCTAATGACGTATAATGGAATACAATCTAAAATAAGGTGATATATGTATAGATATAACTGACTCATTTTGCTGTACAGCAGAAACTTACACAACATTGTGAATCAACTATACTCCAATTAAAAAAAAAAGACTGGAGATAATAAGTGTTGGTGATGATGTGGAGAAAAGGAAACTCTTGTGCACTGTTGACGGGACTGTAAATTGGTGCATCCACTATAGCAAACAGTATGGAAGGTTCTCAGAAACGTAAAAATAGAAGTACCATATAATCCAGAAATCCCACTTCTTGTTATATAAAGAAAATGAAATATGATCTTGAAGAGATATCTGCACTTTCATATTCATTGCAGCATTATTCACAATAGCCAAGATATGCAAACTAAGTGTTCACCTATGGGTGAATGGATAAAGAATATATGACACATATATAATATATATATATAATATAGAATGATTATATATATAATCATTATATATAATGAAATATTCAGCTACAAGAAAGAAGGAAATCTTGCCGTTTGTGACAACATGGATGAAACTTGAGCGCATTATGCTAAGTGAAATAAGTCAGTCAGATTTAGAAAAAAAGAATATTGTATGATGTCACTTATATGTGGAATCTAAAAAAGCAGAATTCATAGAAACAGAGGGTAGAATGGTGGTTTCCAGGCACTGGGAGTGGGGGAAATGGGGAGATATTAGTCAAAGGTACAAAGTTAAAAGATGAATAAGTGCTAGGGACCTAATGTACAGCATGGTGACTGTAGTTAATGATACTCTATTACATACCTTGAAAGTTACTAATAGAGCAATTCTGAAATGTTCTCAACACAAAAGAAATGATTATTGTGGGAGATGATGGAGCAGTTAACTAACCCTACTATGGTAATAATTTCTCAATATACAAGAATATTAAATTAAAAAGAAAATTTGAAAGCGCTCCTTATATAACATTACTGTCACCAATTTCTCAATTATGCTTGTAGCTAATAATTTCCCCTGTCTCTTAATAAATCCAGAGAATCTCAGATGGGGAGGATCTAAAAATCAAGTCATACCCCTTTATTTTAAAGATTAGGACACTGAGATAAGGGAAATGCAATAATCCAGGTAGTAAATTAAAAGTCATGCATGGTTCATCTTATATAAGCCTTGTCGAAAGCCTAGTTGAATTTTAGTATTTACATATTCACAAATAGAAATGTAGCTGTGAAATTGAACCAAATTAGCAGTCAGTGGTGACTAAAAATGTCCTAGCAGGTGCAGCCCTTAAATTTATCTTGTCTCACATTCCAAATGATACAACAAATGCAAGATCTCAACTATATTCAATGAACACATCCTAATACAAGTGAATGCAAATACTCATATGAAAGTTCAACACTAATACCAAGAAATCAGTAATATGAACACTGCTGAGACATTTTTGACCTAAATGACAATAATATCATACAATTATGATAAAGATAATGTTAGACTTATTCATCTTGGTTAACTTGGTTCAGTGTTTAAAATGTGACCTAATCTTTCCCATTAATGTCTATTCAAGCAATCTTTCAGCTGCAGGATTATATCACAGACCAAAAACAGTACTTAGAAACAAGCTGTAAATTACTAATCCAGCATATACAAATTTAGAGCTCAAATTAGCATCTCAGTTAACTCACTTACAAATAATGATTTGGAAAAGATACTTAAAATGGGAGAGAGACCTCTGTGTACAGTATGCTTTCGTGCATGGTTGTAACATCTTTATAGGTTCTAAGATCTTTCTTAGAGAGGTCACATAATACCTTATTGTATGTACAATTTTAATATTTAGACATATATTAAGTTATTTAATCCTTGTAACAGCTCTATGAGGCCAGTACAATAATTACCTCTGTTTTACAGGTATGGAAACTGAGGCATAGAAAAATAGTTCAAGGTGACTAATCACTGAACTACACAGAATTATTATCAATTGACTAAACAGTTTTTGATTAGAATTTACTATTTTATTCTTGAAATTATTGTTTATCCATTTACCAAATATATGTTAAACCTCTGTTATGTCCAGATACTGTTCTGGAGCCAGTATGCAGCCATTAAAAAAAAAAAAAAACAGTTAACATCCATATTTTCACACTCTTACAACCAAGGGCAGGAAGACAATTAAAAAAAAAAAAAAAGATGTCTTCTTCTTCTTTAGTCTTGAAAATGTTCCTGAAGAACTAAATGGAATAAAGTGATGGAACCAAAAATGATGGGTAGTAAGTGGGATAGTGTACTTTAGATGAGGTGGTCCAGAAAGCCCTTTCTGATGCAGCAACACTGTAGTTGATATGTCAATGATGATAAACAGTCAGCTATATAAAATTACAAAGGAAGAACATTTTAAGCAAAATGTAGAGCAGAAAAAAAATTCTTATTTGGACATGAGTTTGGCATGATCAAAAGACAAAAAGACGGCTTCCCTGGTGGCGCAGTGGTTGAGAGTCCACCTGCCGATGCAGGGGACACGGGTTCGTGCCCTGGTCCAGGAAGATCCCACATGCCTCGGAGCGGCTGGGCCTATGAGCCATGGCCGCTGAGCCTGCGCATCTGGAGCCTGTGCTCCACAACAGGAGAGGCCACAACAGTGAGAGGCCGGCGTACCACAAAAAATTTTTAAAAAATTAAAAAAAAAAAAAGACAAAAAGAAGCCAGAGATACTGCAGTGGACAAAAGAGGGGATGAGATTAGAGTAGATGGGGGGCCAGACATTGAAGGGCCTCATAGGCCAAGGTAAGGATTTCTAACTACATAGGTAAACACTAGAGAATTTTAAACATTTGTATGATATTAACATGATCTTATTTACATCTAAAAAGATAACTTGGTTTGCTTTGTAGAGAATGGACTCTAAGAGAAATGGACAAAAGTAAAGCAAGAAGACTAGTAGAAAGGGTGTTGCAATAGTCTATATAAAAGTTGGTGGACTTAAGATTTGTCAGTGATAGAAACCTCCAAGTTGTTTATTATTGTTAACTATTCTTCCTGCCCATAAGGCAGATTCCAGCCTCCTGTTTTTATTGGTCTATGTTCAGGATTCTGGTCTAAACTTGAAGATCCTTTAGGACCCAACATCATGGCCTAGATTAAAGGACTGAAATTGTTATGACTCTACTACCTTCTTCTACCAGCAACATCAACTAGAAATATGCCATATAGATTCCAGTCTATTTGACAACATAGTCTGGATTTATGGCCACACCCTTGTTCTGACAAAACTACAGTAGTGGCAGTTCCCCAATATGAAACCAATATTTCCAAATTCCTCTGCATTCTTACTACCTTCTTGGCAGAACTCATGGAATGTCACATCTGCTTATGCAATGACCTTAAATCTCTAAGAAGAAAAGTAAAGTACTTAGACTCAGAGAGGTACAATTCCACTATATTCCTCATCTGTCTCATTTCCCATGGAATATTAAATTCCTGATACTGTAGAAACAGTTTTCATTGGGATAAAAATACATGAGAGAACATTCAGAAAAGAGCAGGTAGAATGATATGGCAGCTGGAATCTTCTACTTGATGAACGGTTGAAGAAAATATGACCCTTTAGCTAACAGTATAGTAGGCATTAGTAAGAATTAAATAGTCTTTAAATATTGGTAGGGTAGGATCTCAGGAACTCTACACGGGTTTAGGAATATGTAACTGTACTTGGGAGACAGATTTTATTTCAGTTTGAGGAATTACTTTTTTGCCAAAGATCAAATGGACTCCTTAATAGACATTTATTTTTTGCATGCCTGGAAAAATTTTCCCTCCAACTTTTAATAATGATATATTGTTGAGACTTAGGGGAAACTCCATCTTACAAACATTTGATTTGAGTACGTGCAAAACACAGCTCATCTCCATCACATGAGATGAGCATAATACCTATGGATATCTGATCAATTAGAGTATCCAATCTGCCAAATGACAGTGAGTCATTCCAAAGAGGGGCACAGTTCCCTAGTCATGCAAAAAAGACTCAGTTCCAGGACAGTTATTTAACTAACCTCTATTTCCTCTAAAGTTGCTGAAATGGAAAAACAAAGCTTAGAACTTCCAAAGGTCACAGTGTGGAGAGAGATCTTCTTTGAGAATGAAGCAAACACGGAAGAAAGAAGAGTTATTCAGGGTGTGGGGGAGAATACGTTACATGAGTCATGAAATTCCCTTTTTACTTAAGTAATTTTGAATTGGATTTTTGTTACTGGCAACCAAAGAAGACATGATTAGCACAGGACAGTGCCTACAATAAATAGCTATAGAATAAATATATGCAATTTGCTTCTTTCCAAAAGATTGCATTACTTTCAGAAAAACATAACTAGCTTGCATGAAATAATAAATAATATGATGGCAGAATATAATTAATTAATTACTGAATTGATGGATTATAAATTTTTTGTCCTTATGTGTACATGCCATAGTCATTAGAAACAGGCTCTTACATGCTCTTGTAAGTAGGACATTTGACAAGTTACATAACCTTCTGTTTTTTCAGTTTTCCATCAATGAAAAGGGAAATATGATAGCCTCTATCTTATAAAATTGCTCAAAGATTAAATGAATAATGGATATAAAGTATAAGACCCAATGTTGGCAAATAATTATTTCTCAATCAATATTAACTATAAGTATAATTGTTATTGTCATTATTATCATCGTCATTTTGGTAGGTAGCTTGTTACATGGATCCCAATGATCCCACATCTTCGTATTTATGCCTTTGTATAGTCCCCTCCTCTTGACTATTGGCTGTACCTAGTTGCTTGCTTCTAATAAAGAGAATACAAGAAAAGTGATGAAATATGATGGGATAAGCAAGACCATGACTTCTATCTTGCTAGCGCTTTCTCTCTTGCTGTTACTCTCTCTTGCCCTCATACTTGCTTGCTCTGAAGAAATGAGCAAGCAGGTTTTAAGATGCTCTGTGGAGAAATCCAGTGGAAAGGAAATGATGAAGCCTCTGACCAAACAGAGGCTCCATGAGAAAGTAAATTCTTCAATAACTATGTGAGTGGGCTTGGAAGCAGATCATCCCCAATCAAGTCTTCAGATAACAATACAGCCTTGGCTGATATATTGATTGAACATAGTGTGTGCATTCCTGATCTTCAGAAACTATGATACATACAGAGTGAATTAAGTTAGAAAGAGAAAAACAAATATTGTATATTAATGCATATATATGTGGAATCTAGAAAAAAGGTACAGATGAACAAGTTTGCAAGGCATAAATGGAAACGCAGATGTAGAGAACAAATGTATGGACACCAGGGGGGGGGGAGAGGAGGGTGGGATTAATTGGGAGATTGGGATTGACATATATACACTAATATGTATAAAATAGATAACTAATGAGAACCTGCTGTGTAGCACAAGGTACTCCACTTCGCTGTACAGTAGAAACTAGCACATTGTAAAACAACTATATCCCCAATAAAAAAATTAAATAAATAGGGCTTCCCTGGTGGCACAGTGGTTGAGAGTCCGCCTGCCGATGCAGGGGACACGGGTTCATGCCCCGGTCCGGGAGGATCCCACATGCCGCGGAGCGGCTGGGCCCGTGAGCCATGGCCCCTGAGCCTGCGCGTCCGGAGCCTGTGCTCCACAACGGGAGGGGCCACAGCAGTGAGAGGCCTACATACAACAACAACAACAACAACAACAAAAATTAAATAAATAAAAAATAAATATGATACAATAAGTGTCTATTGTTTTAAGTCATTATATTTTCATGAAATTTGTTATGCAACAAGAGATAACTAATAGCTAATAGCCACCATTACCGCCATGATGCTCAGGAGATACTCATGAGTAATCCTATATTCCAGGAAGGACTTTTGGAAAGTAGGGACTTTGAAAGATTAAGATAAGATTGGGATAGGGACTTCCCTGTCAGTCCAGTGGTTAAGACTTCACCTTCCAGTGCAGGGGGTGTGGGTTCGATCCCTGGTTGGTGAGCTAAGATCCCACATTCCTCTTGGCCAAAAAATCAAAACACAAAACAGAAGCAATATTGTAACAAATTCAATAAAGACTTGAGAAATGGTCCACATCCAAAAAAAAAATCTTAAAAAAATAGATGAGATTGGGATATACATAAGAGGTGAATGGAGGGTGTGAGGTGTGAGGTCATTTAAAGAGACAGAAAACCATGGGTAAAACATCAAAAACAGAATACTGAATATTTAAGAAGCATTAAGATAAGCTGAAATAAGACTGAGATGGGTGTCTGGGAGTAAATTTGACTAGACTGATGGAGATAAAATCAAGTTCACTAAAGTTCAGGCTTTTCCACTAGACTTATTAGATACTTGATAGTGGGAGAAGATTCTGCCTTAATTCCCTCTTTCCAAAGTGCCTATGATTGGGCTGATCAGAAAATATTTAATCAAAAAATATTTGAATGAAAACAAATGAGAATAAGGTGAGTTTCTAGGCGTCAGAAATCACTGGGGGAATTTACAATTAGAAGTGACATGATGAAAAAAATGTTTACAGAAAGTTATTTGAGTGGACATCTGTACCATGGATTACAGAGAGAAGAAACTCTTGTCATGGAGGCCAGCTCTTATTCATGTATAAGGACATGTGAACACAGACTAAAGGGAGAGTGGTAGGGATGGAAGATATCCAGAGACAAAGCACAGTCTTCCCAGAAAGCCACAAGTAACCAGCCTGTGCCCAGAATATCAGATCTTTAGGGATGTCAATATAATTAGTTGATCTATCATTCCTTCTACTTTCCTTGCTAAGAATTAACTATGAATTCTCTACTTATCTCTTCCACTATTTTCCATCTGTGCAACTACTGTCCACCTGTAGCAGAACCAGCTATAAATCTATAAGGACAGATGACTATTAGAGGTAAATAGGGTCACAGACCAGAGCAGTATTTTCAGAGAGAGAGGAAATCATGAAAATAAATTCCAAACACCGACATTTTCTATTTTTCAACTTATTGACATCCTATTTGATTCTTGAAATTAAGCCTCATAAATCTAACAGAAAGAATGAAATAAATAAAAATTACTGTATCTGAGAATCAGTCCACTATTTTTTTATTGAATGACACAGTGCTAAATCTTGAGTAAACTAAAATAATTTAAACACACACTCGCACACACACAATTTCTGCCCTAATGAACCTTATGATCTGAGTTTAAAAAATAAAAATGCATAACTAGCCATGTAAAAGAGTAATGAAAGCTACTCTTCATTTAGAGGTTACTCTAATTATAGAGGTACTCTTAATGTGTAGCACAATATAATGAGAGTGATTTAACTGTGTCAATATTTAATGGAATATTCATTTATATGTATAAACCCTGTTACTAACAATCTAAAATAGAGTGTAAGTATTTGAGAAACTTTTTCTAAGGCAGTGACTTTTCTTCCTCACCTGTTTCTTGTTTGTAATTTTATTGATTGCCATCTGTCTTTTGGCTTTGTTTTGTTATTACAAGCTATGTTGAAATTCTGTAGAAAAATGAATGAATTATTATTTAAATATATTTAAAAATATATATGGAAAAATAATTGATAGCAATGTGACAATGAAAGAGAAATTACTTGTTCTACAAGAAAGTAAACTGTCTACATGATATTCTTGAGAAAAGCAGAATCAAATAACATTTGGGATTAATGTCCATGTGAGAGTTCATTAAGGTGAGAGAACAATCAGGCCGTTTCAGTTTGTACCTTAGTTTTTTCAAGGAAATTTTTCACTCAAATACAACACACTTACAGAAAAGTACATAAATCATAAGTGTAGAGCTCAATGAATTTTTATAAATTGAACTCAACTGCAGAGCCAAAACCCAGATCAACAAACAGAATATTGCCAGCACCCCATAAAGACCCTTAATAGCCTCCAAGGCATTTCTGTCCTTCTGAAAGATAAACATTCTATTCATTTCTCAAATCATAAACAACATATGCCTATTTTGTAAATTGTAATTAATGTTTATTTAAATGTTTTTATTTTCATCCATGTTGTGTGATGTTGCACTCATTCATTCTCATTTATGTAATGGTTTTAAAATGAATGAATATGTTAATTTACAAAAACGTATTTATTTGTTCTACTGTAGATGGACATTTCAGTTGGTTTCTATTTCAGGCTATTACAAACAGTGCTGTTATGAACCAACTGCTAACAAATGAATATATATATATATATATATATATATATATACATATATATATGTGCACACACACACACACAAACACATAATTTGGACTGGGCACTATGCATGGTGTAAAATTCGTTAGATGATTGAGTTCATGTCATTTTTCAATAAAACAAGATAATATAGTTATCATTAATATCTTCATTCTTAAACTGTAGAAACTGAGGTTTGGAGAAGGTTAGTAAGTTGCCCAAGAAGACATAGCTAGTAAGTAAGGGAGGTGGAATTCTGGATTCAACACATAAAATCTCTGTGTGCCAGAATTCTTGTAGAAACAATAGAAAAAGCAATAAACAAAACAGATCAAAATCCATGTCAACCATTTTGGTTGGTTTTGGGTAAGGAAATAATAAAATGTCATACATTAGCTGGTGAGGTAATAAATGTTATGAAGAAAGTAAAGTAGGAAGGGAAATAAGGCATGGGTGAGTGTTGATTGCCAAGTGTGGTGACCAGAGAAGATGAGAACAGTTCTGTTGGAATCAAAAATCAGAAGGAAAACCTGTCTAATTGAAGAGCCCATGCTGTTTACTGCCATATTAAACCAATAAATATACATTTATCTTGTCTTAATAGAGATTTCCTGAAAGTTCTGTACAGCCTTTTTTTTCCTTTTTCTTTTTTTTTTTGACAAACAATCTATTGGCCACACAGTGTATAGATCATTAAACAGAACAAAACAAAACAAAGCAAACAAACAAAGGCTAATATTTTTAAATTGATTAGATTTATATAAACACAGAATAAAGATGATGAAGGAAATAATCAGTGAATTTGTAGAAATATCAGTAGAAATAATCCAATATAAAGAAAAAAACAATTAACATGACTTCAGGAGCCTGTGGGTCAATACAAAAATATTCTAACATATGTATAATTGCAGTCCTAGAAAGAGAGGACACAGAGAAAGGGGAACACACAATATTTGAAGAAATGGCAGCCTAATAATCATATATTTTATAAAAGACATGTAGATTCAAAGAGCTCAAGAAAGATAAACACAAAGTAACTGCACCAGAAAATATTGCCTTGAAAGAACTGTTAAGAGAAGATTGTCAGAAAGAAGAAAAATGATATAGGTCAAAAAACTAGTTTTTTGTAAAAAAAAAAAGAAAAAAAGGAGCATCAAAGAATGAACAAGTGAAGGGAAAATAATTTTTTTTTATTTTTCTTAATTCATCTAAAAGATAACAGTTTATTCAAAATAATAACAAAAATATATTTGATTATGCAAGCTTATATATATAAGTGAAATGGATGACAGCAATGAAGAAAAGGAGTTGCTCTACCCATGAAGTGGTACAGTGTTATTTGAAAGTGGACTTGGATTAGTTGTAAATGTGTATTGCACACTGTAGGACAACCACTAAAAAAGGTAAAATAATAATAATGTATAGCTGATATGCTAAGAAAGGAGAGAAAACTGAATCATGTAAAATGCTCAATTAAAACAATAAAAGGCAAAAAAAGTGGAATAAAAAATAGGAAAAAAGAACTTTGGCAACAAATGAAAAACTATCAAATAAGGTATATATAGGAACTATATTTCATCAATAATCACCTTAACACCAATGGTCTAAATACACTAATTAAAAGACAGATATATTCAGAGTGGATCAAAAAACAAGACCCCAATTTGTTGTCCACAAGAAACCCACTTTAGATATAAAGACTCATATAGATTAAAAGTAAAGGGATGGAGGAAGCTATACAATAGAAACACTAATCAAAAGAAAGCAGGAGCTATATTAATTTCAAACAGAGCAGACTTCAGACCAAGGAAAGTTATTAGAGATAAAGAGGGGAATTACATGATGATAATGTGGCCAATACTCCATGGAGACATAATAATCCTTTATATGTGTTAGCCCAACATCAGAGCATCAAAATATGTGAGGCAAAACCTGATAGAACTGCAAAAAACTATATATGAATCCACAATTTTAGTTGAAGAATTTAACATCCCTTTCAGAAATGGACAAATCCATTAAGCAGAAAAACAGAAATGACATAACTGAACTTAACAGTACCATCAATCAAGTGGTTATAATTGACAACTATAGAACATTTCATCCAGCAACAGCAGAATATATAATTTTATTCTCAAGCTCATATGAAACAATCATTGATAGTTCACTTTCTAGACTACAAAACACACCTTAACAAATTTAAAGGAATAACAATCATACAAAGTCTGCTGTCAGGTCACAAGGCATTAAACTAGAATTAATAACAGAAAGATACTTGAAAAAAAATCTCAATATACTTGAAAATTAAACGACACTTTTGAATGACAAATGGGTCAAAGAAGAGATCTCAAGAGAAATTTTAAAATATTTTGAACTAAATGAAAATGAAAAAAAAATAATTTATCAAGTTTGTGGGATGCAGCCAAAACGGTACCTAGGAGGAAATTTATAATATTGAATGCATATTAGAAAAGAGAAATCTGAAATCACTAATCTAAGCTTCCACCTTAGGAAATTACAAAAATATAAGGAAATTATATCCAAGATAAGCAGAGGAAAAAATTTAAGAATTAGAACAGAAATCAGTGCAACTGTAAACAGAAAATCAATAGAGAAAATTAATAAAACAAAAATCGTTTTTTGAAAGATCAATAAAATAAAAAAAAACTCTAGTTAAGCTAACTAAGAAAAAATAGAGAGGACACAAATGACTAATATCATAAATGAAAAAAGGTATACCACTACAGATTCCATGAATATTAAAGGATAATAAAGGAATGTTATGAAAAGCTCTGTGCCCACCAATTTAATAGCTGATTCACTTTGTTATAAAGCAGAAACTAACACACCATTGTAAAGCAATTATACTCCAATAAAGATGTTAAAAAACATAGCTTAAATAAAATGGACCAATTCCTTGAAAGAGAAGACCTATTGACTCACACAAGAAGAAATAAATAATCTAAATATATCTATTAGAGATATTAAAAAAGTAATTAGTTACCTTCCAAAGTAGAAAGCACCAGGCCCATATGGTTTGACTGGTGAATTCTACTAAACATTTAAGGAAGAAATTATATCAATTCTCTACAGTCTCTTTCAGAGAATAGAAGCTTAGGAAATACTTCATAACTTGTTCTTTGAGGCTAGCATTATGCTAATATCGTAACCAGACAAAGACATTACAAGAAAACTACAGACTAGTATTGCTCATGAACATAGATGAAAATATCCTGAATAACGTTAGCAAATTGAATCCAACAATATATAAAATAAATTATACATGAAAACCAAATAGGATCTGTCCCAGGTATGTAAGGCTGGCTCAAAAGTAGCATCACATGATTATATAAGTAGATGAAGAGAAAGCATTTGACAAAATCCAAACCCATTCATAATAAAAACTCTCAGCAAACTAGGAAAAGAAGGAAAATTTCCTCAATTTGATTTAAAAAAAATCTATAAAGCCTAGAGCTAGCATCGTACTTAATGGTGAGAGGCTCAAAAATTTCCCAGTAGGGTGATGAAAAAGGAAGATGACCCCTCTCACTACTCCTTTTCAACATTTTACTGGAAGTTGTGGCTAATAAAGTAAGACAAGAAAAGGAAACTAAATGTATATAGTCTGGGAAAAAGAAATAAAACTTTCTGTTGTCAGATGACATGATCTTCTATGTAGAACATCCAAAATAATCAACAAATAAGCAATTATAGAAAGGATGCAGGATACAAGGTTAATATAAAACTGTTAATTACTTACCTATATATCAGGAAAGAAAAAGTGAAATTCGAAATTAAAAACATATTACCATTTACATTAGCACCCCCAAGATGAGATACTTAGATATAAATCCTACAAAATGTGTGCAAAATCAACATGAAGAATATTATTAAAGTTTCTTGAATATAAAAGAACTATAGAAATGCAAAGATGTACCATGTTCATGGACAAGAAGACTCAATATTGTCAACATGATAGTTTTTCCCAACTTGATCTACAGATTCAGTGTGACCCCAATCAAAATTGTGGGTATCAACAGCCTGATTCTAATGTTCATGTACAGAAGCAAAAGACCCCAAATAACCAACTGAATATTGAAGGAAAATACAAAGTTAGAGCACTGACAAGTATAATGCTACATTAGTCAAGACAGTGTAGTATTGGCAAAGAATAGGCAAATAGATAAATGGAAAAGAATAGAGAGCTAAGAAATAGATCCACATAAATATAGTCAACTAATCTTTGACAAAGTAGCAAAGCGCATATAATGGAGCAAAGAGTCTTTTCAACAAATGGTGCTTGAGTGACTGGACTTCACATGCAAAAAAATGAATCTATACACAAAATTTACACCCTTCAGAAAAATTAACTCAAAAGGGATCATAGACCTAAATGTAAAATGCAAAACAACAAAACACCTAGAAAATAGCATAGCTGAAAACCTAGATAACCTTAGCTATGGTAATGACTTTTTTAGGTATAACATCCAAGGCATGATCCATGAAAGAAATAATTAATAAGATGGATTTCATTAAAATTAAAAATTTCTGCTCAGTAAAAGACAATTATCAGGAGAATGGAAAGACAAGCAGCAGACTGAGGGAAAATATTTGCTCAAACAGATCTGATAAAGGATTGTTATTCAAAATATACAAATAAATTTTTAAATTCATCAATAATGAAATGAACAACCCAATTTAAAAATGGGGAAAGACAACAGACTTCTCATCAAAGGAGATATACAGATGGCAAGAAGACTTATGAGAAGAGGTTTACCATCATTAGTCATGATAGAATTACAAATTAAAACAATGAGATAACTCTGTACATCTACTAGAATGGCAAAAATCTGGATCGCCGACAACACCAAATGCTGGCAAAGATGTTAATTAACAGGAATACCATTCATTGATGATGGAAATGCAAAATGATACTGCCACTTTGGAAGACAGTTTGGCAGATTCTTACAAAACTAAACATATCTTTACCATGTGATCCTGCAGTGGTGTTCCTTTGTATATACTCAACTAATTTGAAAATTTTATGTTCACTCAAAAACTTGCACCTGAATATTTATAGCAGATTTATTTAATATTGTTAAAACCAATTTATTATTCATTATTGAAGCGATCAAGATGCCTTTTGGTAGTTGAGTGAATAAATAAACTGTGATACATTCAGACAATGGAATATTATTCAGCACTAAAAGAAATGAGCTATCAAGCCATGAAAAGACATGCAGGAAGCTTAGATACATACTACTAAGTGAAAGAACAAAATCTGAAAAGGCTACATACTATATTACTCGAGTTATATGACATTCTGGAAAATGCAAAATAATAAATACAGTAAAAAGATTAGAGGTTGCCGTAGGTTAGAGGGGAGAGTGGGTTGAATAGGCAGAACACAGAGAATTTTTAGGGTAATAAAATTATTTTGTACAACACTATAACAGTGAATACATATTAGTATACCTTTGTCAAATGTCTTGAGTGAACCCTGATGTAACTATGGACTGTAGGTGATAATGAAGTGTCAATGTAAGTTTATTGATTGTAACAAATACATCACTCTGGTGTGAGATGTTAATAGTGGGAGAGGTTGAGCATGTTGGAGACAAAGGGTGTATGGGACCTCTGTATTTGCTGCTCAGTTTTGCTCTGAATTTAAAACTGTTCCAAAATTAAATTTATTAATTAAAAAGAAACCAAAAATAATATGGAAATGATAAAATGTCTACGAACTCCTCAAATTTTTGAAATTAAAGTGCATATATTTAAATAAACTGAATCGAAGAAGAAATCTAAAAAGGAAATCTTACAGCACTTCCTTAGGTTTGGTGTCAGTATGATGCTGGCCTAATAAAAGTTCATTTCAAAATTTTTCTGCCTTCTCTTCTATGTTTGTATAAACTGGAATTAATTTTTCCTAAAATATTTGATAAAAGAAGGCAATGAAACCATTTAATCTTGGAGTGTTATTTATTATAATTCAAATTCTGTTAGAAATGTGATGCTATTCAGGTTATCTATTTCTTCTTGAGTGTGCTTTGGTAATTTGTATTTTTCAAGTCACTTGTGTGTGGCATTTAAGCTATCTAATTTATTGACATAAATTAGTTTGTCATACTCTCTTATCACCTTTTAAGTGTCTGTAAGATCTACAGTAATATTTCAGCATTTATTCTTGATATTGGTAATTTGTAAGCTGTTCTATAATAAAACAAATTTGTTAAACTAGTCTATATGTTGTTTATAAAAGGCACAGTTCAACATAAACATTAAAATGGTGAAATTAAAAGGATGGATACCATGTATGGATACCATGTAAATAATCAAAAAGAAGCTACTGAATGAATGTAAAAAATACTTTAAGACAAGAATCATTAATAGAAATAAAAGGAGAATTTCATTTAAAAAAGGGTGATCCAACAAAAACAGAATTTTAAATGTAAGCTCACATACTATCTAGATTTAAATACTTAAATAAAAAATTAATAAAACTAAAAGAAAAAATCATCCAACTTTTAAAAATCAGGAGACTTTAATATACATCTTTTAGTACTTGATAGAATAAGAAGATTAATAAGGTAGCAATCATATAGAAGATCTGAATAGCGGAGTTCTAGGTTTGGCTTAACATATAAAAATACTCCACCTAATAATTGCAAAATAAATGGTTTTTTTTACAAATAACCATGAAGTACTTAGGAAAATTCATCATTTACTAGCAATAAAGCCATCTCAACACATTATAGGATTCAAATGATGCATAGTTAATTCCCAAATCAGAGTGGAATTTATCTAGAAATCAATTAAAACAAAAAAAATTATCTGAAAATCCCCATGAGTTTGGAAACTAAGGAACACATTTCTAAATAAAGAAATGTGTCATAAAATGAATTTCATGAAAATTAGAAAATATATTACATTCAATATGAATAAAACAATTATACTTCTCAACTTGTAAGATGAATCACAGCTGTGCTTACAGAGAAATTTTAGCCTTAAATTAGTTTACTAGGTTTTTTTTAAAGGTAGAAAACAATTATTTAAAAATCCTTTTCAAAAATTTGTATTAACATCAATAAATTCAAATAAAGTAGAAAGGAAAATAATAAAGAATGAATAAGTGAACAAATATATGATACAGTGAATCAACAAAACCAAAAGTTTGCACTTCAAAAAGACTAATACAATTAATAAACCCCCTATAATATTGATAAACAAAGAGGGAGAGAGAGCGATATAGAGAAATACCTTAAATAGCCAGGTCTGAAAACAGTAACTTCTCTATTAATACTAAAACATTAAAAAGATAGGCAAAGTTATCATGATCAAATTTAAAGCAATGAAAATCAAGATAAAATAGCAAAATCCTGAAAAACACAAATTACCAAGACTGAAAATAATTTACCAGTGAATTCTGCCAAATACATCAGGAAGAAATAACAACAAACATGCACAGAATTTTCCAGACTAGAAATATATGGAATAATTTCCAACACATTTTATAAGATCAGCATAACCTTGATAGCAGTATCTGATATCCAACGAATTTTTAAAAGGAAAATTACAAGACAGTCCCACACAAAAACACAGATGTTATATGCCATGATGAAATATTAACAAAATAAATCCAGCAATAGAGAAAAAAGATAATATATTATGATAATATTGAGTTTTTTCTGACTGGAATATAATCCAATACAATAACAGAACAATTTTGTTAATGACACTATCTCAATAGATAGTTTATTCCAAGACTTGTTCAATACACATAAAGCAACCAGTATAAAACACCATATTAACAGGCTGAGAAGAAAAATCACATGATCATATCGATTGAAGCAGAAAACGCATTTGAAAAATTTCAAAAACCCATAAATAATTAAAAACACTCCAAAAGACAGGAATAGAGGAAAACTTCCTAAATTTTATAAAGTGCACCCATAAAAACCTACAGCTATCAGCATAATTAATGGTGAAATACTGAATGTTTCCCCTTGAGATTGAGAAAAAGGCAAGGATGTCCACTGTGTTACTTTTATTTGATATAGTGCTAGAAGTTCTATCTAGCATATTAAGGCAGGAAAAGAAAATAAAAATCACACAGAACACAAAAGAATAAATAAAACTCTCCTGATTGTTAAATGACATAATTATCTACGTAAAAAAATTCCAATAATTTTACAAAACAAACAAACAAAAAGCACTCCTGGAGCTAAGTGGCTTCAGCAGCATTGCAAGAATACAAGAGAAATGTACAAAAATCAATTTTATTTCTATAGCAGTTGACACTGAAATTGAAAATACCATACCACTTATAATTGCTTAAAAATACAATAAAGTAAGTCTAATGAAACATATACAGGACTTCTATACTAAAAACTGCAAAACACTGTGAAAATATAAAAAGGTATAAATTAGCGGAGAGTCATATCATTTTCAAGTATTGGAAGACTCAACACAGTAAAGATGTCATTCTTCCCAAATTATTATACAGAATTAGTGAAATTTCTATTAAAACCCTCACAAGATTTTTATAGATCTAGACAATATTATCCAAAAATTTATATGGAGGGCAAAGGAACTATACAAGTAAAAGTAATTTTGAAAAGGAAAAATTAAAATGAGAGTAGATTTACCCGATTTCAAGAGTTTTTATATAGCTACAGGGATCAATACAACTTATTTAAACTTCCTTCAGGCACTAATATAAATCTGTAATTATTCCATTTTTTATTTAATTTCATTCTTTCAACAAATAATTTTAGAGTCCCTACTTGTTCCAAACACCAGAAATATGGAAAACAATGTCTCTATTTTCATGAAATATATATTTACTGGAAAGAGAGAGACAATATATAAGAAGTAAATTGGGAAATATCAGGTAATGCTAAGACCAATGATGAAATAAAATAGAATAATCTGACATAAGAATACCTGATTATTATTGCACTGAAAAATGTAAGCACCATGATGACAAGGACCAACTTTGATGTTTCTTTGCTACATCACCAGAACACTACATAACACATAATACTCATTCAGTATATGTTTGTCAAACTACATAATGAACTAATGGGAAAAAAAATAATCAGTGGAATAGGGAAACTACATTATCAACTTTCCCAAACCAAATGCCTTGAAAATACCCCAACTCACCATCAGAAGCCCATAACATTTTGTTAAACCATTTTATTAAGAAAGGTATGGTTCTGGTAGATTAGTGACTGGAAGCACTATTTAGGAGGATGAAGAATAGCGTTTTAAAGAAGTCATCTGGGGCCAGGTTTTAGCAGTTGTAGAGTCTGGTGGAAAATGCCAGGAGTGATTGAATAGGGAGATTTGATTTTTTGCCTAAAAGTATGTCTGGCAGAGTATATGCTCTAATTCTGGGCTCTGAAAAATATATTTAGCATATTCCATTTGAATAATTATGTAGCCATAAAATATTGAGTGTGTCACAGCAAGTAGAAATATCAATATTATAATATAGATAGATAGATAGACAGATAGATAGATAAATAGATATTCAGATGTATATATACATCCAGGGAAGTAGAAATGAATGACCCAAAATTGCAACATAGGCAATATGGAAATTTATGATAAATCAGTTTTTTTTTTTTTTTTTTTTTTTTTTTTTTTGCGGTACGTGGGCCTCTCACTGTTGTGGCCTCTCCCGTTGCGGAGCACAGGCTCCGGATGCACAGGCTCAGCGGCCATGGCTCACGGGCCCAACTGCTCCGCGGCATATGGGATCCTCCCAGACCGGGGCACGAACCCGTATCCCCTGCATCGGCAGGCGGACTCTCAACCACTGCGCCACCAGGGAGGCCCGATAAATCAGTTTTAAAGTAGCACTTTATAGAGAATTCTATTTTGATAAATCCATTTCTCCCTCCTTTTCTTTGTATTTTCTAAAGTTTAGTCTTCAGTTTTCTGTTCTCTATCTATGCTCTTATTACAAGTCAAATGTGTTGAATGTGCTGACTGCCAGCCATGTTTGGAATTCTGTATTAAGTATGGAAGCAGGATAGGGAAGTGTGAATGATAAACAGACCTTACACAGAGGAACATAATACACTAGTACTTCACCACTAACAGATTTAGTGAAACTATTCATGAATGTATGTGGTGAACTTTATATTAAATCCATACTGCAACATTTGTCTAAAGCTTCAGTAAAACACTAAGAATTAGAGATGTAAACTCTTAAATTATCACCACTTTTTTATGAATCCATTCATTTTTTTAAAAAAGTATTCATGGAAGCATATAATGATAAGAACAGAAATGCATACAAGTTTATAGGTAGGAAATGTTCTGGCAGAAAATGAGTAAAATGTGATTTAGCCGCTCCACATTAAACACTGACACATGGATGGAAATAAAAGCACAAATGCACAGTCTCAACAAATATAGGGACTAAAAATATAGGTAAAAAAATGTACCATATAGCAGAAATAATTCTTTTCAAAGGAAATTAGGACAAAGACAGAGATTCACAGGATCATTGCTGGAAAGAGGAATTGAGACCTTCCTTTCTCCTAGCTCTACTGTGCTACTATCTGTATCTCTACTTCTGATTCAGTGACTCTTCTCCAACCAGAGGGAAGGATGCAAACTCAGAAGGACATTTTTCTGCCACAGACAATGTTGGTTCACCCTCATATGATTAACCAATAACATTTTGTGGATTGACGTTATTCAAGACAATGCAGGTGGGGGTTACAGTACATCAGAAGTTCGAGGCTAGTAATAGAAGAACATGGAGGCTTCAATGTTAAGACTGGAGCTGGGTCCAAAGAGCCATGTTCAGAGATGTCAGGTAGTAGCTTGAAACTGACCACAGTAATTACAGCATGGAAATCAGGGCTTCTTTTCTACCTCTCAGGAGAGCTGATTATTAAACATTTACCAGCACAACAATTCCTGTACTTTTAAAATTTACTCTTTCTGGCAAGAAAATTAATATAGCACATTTCAGATTATCCTTAACTAACTTCTACCCCAGCAGGACTATCAAAAATCTGTTTGCTTAGATCCATAGATACACCCTACATAAAAGACTTAAAACGATTAGAAACTCATCCAGGAGCTTTGTCTGTCAATCACTTTTTAAACTAGATATCAAAAAATATGACTCAAAAATTACTAGATGGGTATATGAAGAACTAATAGAAAATATCTGCAGTAATTTGGACTAACACATGACCTGGACAGGCCCAACTTCCTTTAAGAATGAATATGGAGAGACAAATACAAAGCTTATAAAAATATTCCACAATTCGAGAGAAGTAAAACTCAGCTTAGGGTAAGCTGGGACAAAGTGAGAGAGTGGCATGGACATATATACACTACCAAATGTAAAGTAGCTAGCTAGTGGGAAGCAACCACATAGCACAGGGAGATCAGCTCAGTGCTCTGTGACCACCTAGAGGGGTGGGATAGGGAGGGTGGGAAGGAGGGAGACGTAAGAGGGAAGAGATATGGCGATATACGTATATGTATAGCTGATTCATTTTGTTATAAAGCAGAAACTAACACACCATTGTAAAGCAGTGATACTCCAATAAAGATGCTAAAAAACAAAACAAAACAGTCTAAACAATAAAATCAGAAATTTATTTTGAAAATAATTTTTTAGGAAACCAAAGAACATTTAGAAAATATATATATTTTAAGCCTAGAAATGTTCCTTAGCTGTTGTAAGGAGTTTGCAGAAGGCAACTGGTGGAAGTGGGGAAATGGGAGCTATAGAAAGGGAGGACATTGTTAGCATAACTTGGGAACTTGGATTTGGATTTTGGATTTTGGTGTCATGACCAGGACCAGGGTTACAGTAAAGAGTATTTTTCTCAAGGATTGTAGAAATGTAAGTCATTGAACTAAATAAATATTTCAAAGAACTCTGAATCTGAAAAAAAACAATTGGAATAATGTGTCAGCATCAAAAGAAAGATTTTACTTGATTTTAATATTATAATATCATGTTTCCTGTGCCTTGGTTTTTCCAAATCTAAAAGCGTTAAAAAAAATACTGTTCTCATACATTCTTGTAAGAATTAAATAGTTTATTACTTTTAGAATCAAACATGGCATGTAACAAGTATGTAACAAATGTTAGCTTTTTTACTATGATCATTTCTTGAATAGAACGGCTGACAAATGCTAGTTTTTCTTCTGATGTCCTTATACGATGGTCTTCCTCTCATTTGCAGCTCTAGAATATGAGTTTTTAACTTGGCAGAACCAGAAAGAACCTAAGAGGCTGAGTGATCATACACAATTATATAAATAGTAGTGGAAGAAAAGAAAAAGAAAAGCTGCAAAGGGAGAATTTGACATACCCCACTTCCGTTGGTTTTTGTTATTTTTCTCCTCTCTTTAACTTACTGAATCACTCTTTTCTTTTTTCCCCCCATAAATCGAGTCCTCCAGTCTCCAGCCTTGTGCTATCATCCAACAACCTCTCCTTGGATGGCCTCATTCATTACATGGCTTCAATTTCCATCTACATGATGATGACTCCACAGTATGTATATCAGCCCAAATTTCTCTCTAGTACTTGAAACCTGAACATCTAAAGTTCATCTTGATATCTCCACCTCAGTATTCCACAAAATTATCTTCTTCTCTATGTCCAAACAGGGTTCTCTTCTGTTTCCAAGTCAGAAATCTAGGAATAATCCAAAAATCCTTCCTTCCTCTTGTTTTTACCTATCAGTCTGGAAAATAGTATTTTAGATTTTTTAAAAATTGTGCTAATACAAGCTCATAATTAAATATCAAATTATAGTAGGGCATATAATAAAAAACATTTTATCCATCCTAGCCCTGCTGGGGTGTGGGAGTACAGACTGGTAAACACTTTTAATGGATTTTTATCATTTAGTTCTTTTCTATAACTATGGAAAACAAAATTATGGCTCTATTTCTTTTATGTTAAAGTGAGTACATATTTTGTTACTTTATAATATGTTAGATTAAGATTTGGCAATTTAAACCACTAGCCTCCCCTTCCCTTTCTAATATAGGTATAAATGTTATCATCACTTTTTCTACTTGTCACTTCTGTTACTGAAGAGTAAAATTAATTTGCCCTGTCTTGTTCAGTAAGACTTATTCAGTTTTTCTGTCCTAAGAGGAAGCTTTTAATGTTCCCAGGTTTCCTTTTACCTCTTCTCATCTTCTACCTCTCATTTGCTGCAGCTCCATCTTTACTTTTACATTACAAGACTGATAATATTACGTTCAGTATACAATTAGGCATTATGTGATTTATCTACAAATCGATTCTAAAAGTAGAGAATAGTTCAATGATTATTATGATTATTCAGCATGTTTACTACAGATCCAATGTCACAATGCCGTGCTCCTCAAAACAGAGTATTACTATAGTCAAGTTAGAATGGATCTATAATTTTTATCAAATTTCTTCTAAAGGTTCTGTAATTTCATCTCTGCATTCAACTCCCCTATTCCCCCCACATTCTTCCTCCTAGAGTTTTCTACCCTCATACTTTTATACTGAATTCTATATTGACTCTCCAAGTTTGCCATTCTCATTTCATACTGAGAGCAGTTCACCACTCTCCTAAAGTGCTCTTCATGGATTCCATGTCTTCCTCATTCTTAATTTCTCTTGAATGCTTTTAGAGTATATCTTTAATTAGTTTTCCAAAGAAGCCAGCAAGGCAGACAAAATTTTGAGATTTTGTATATCTTTAGAGGTTTACATTCTGATCCTTTATCTTTTTGTCTTGTAGTCTGGGAGGTATTTTTGACATTTTCTACTCCTTTAATTTTTAATGAAAATTATATTTCAATTTCAAGATACATGTTCATGTTTTATGCTCATTTTTCATAGCTCACACTTCTTGTGTTACCAATAAAACATATCCTTGAATTTGACAACACTAATGAAAAATTTTTATAATTTAGTTTCTGTTCTGTGATATATCACATTGTTTACTTTGTCACATTTTGTATTTCTTTTTCAAATTGCCAGCATTCTTTACAGGTCTGGTATTCATTGGTTGTCTGCTCCCATGTAAGAATATGGCCATAAAAAGATTACTTAGTATCAGTATGCATAAAGGTAGGGATTTTTGTCCAGAATGTTTTCCTTTATGACATGGTAATGAACCAGCCATTATGTTAGGTAACACCTAAATTCAACAATGTCAAAATTTGTCTTGTGGATATCTCAATATCTCTGATTGCGGCATAGGTTTGGAAACTAAAAAACCCAGCTTCCCAGTCTCTGTGGCAGAAAATAATTAAAAAAAAGAATAGTTGGCATTGGTTGTTGCATTAGCCAGTCCCTTTCGTCTGCTACAGTCTCTTTTCTCCTCATTTATTCAATAACTCCCAGCACCTAAAGGCCTCAATTCTTACTTTCCAAACTTCTACTGCAATCAATTTTGTTCAATGAATGAAAAACAACAAACATGACAATAAACACTTATTGAATATTGACCTACATAATTTAGGTGTATTAATTAATTTAATCTTGACAAAAGCCAAAAATAGGAAGGTACTAAGGTGCAAAGAGGTGAAAAGTGGAATTGGGATATAAACTCAGACAGTCTGGCATCGGACCCAAAGCTTAGTTCTATGTTATGAATTAATAAATAAATAAAATGACGTCTTAAAAATCTCTCTTATTTGGCTTCTGTAATGTTGTCCTCCTTTGGGGTGTGTTTCACTTTATTGGCCCTTTCCTCTTCCTAATTTCTAAATGTGGGAGTGCCCCAGATTTTGAAAGTGAGCCTTCCTCTGTTCTCATTTTAAACTTACCCGTCACCATAGTTTTTAATAACATCCATATTCTGATGACTTCCAAATGCAATCCTCTCTTCTGAACTCCAGACATCTAAATTTGAATGTTTCACATTTCCTCTCCATCTGACTTAACCTGCTCTAAAATGAACAATTGCTCTATTTCTCTGGTTTTACTCCTTGTCTCTCCAACCTCATCTCAGTGTTTGTTACTGCTTTCCTCCCAGTTGTTCAAGCCCAAGATCTAGGAGTCAACTTTAACACATCTCTTGTAACTGTCACATCCATTCATTGATTAACACATCTTACTTACCCTAACTATGAAGCATACTTCATACCTGTCCATCTGGCTCCAAGTCCATTGCCCATCCCTGCCTGAACACTTATCCATCCAATACTAGGGCTTCTGCCCACTCTTTAGGCACTCATTCTTACTCTTTAGGGACTTAAGAGTTAACTGAGGAGATAGACATGTATGCCACTATAATACAATGTTAAGAAAAATCTGTAACAGAAGTATTTTCACAGATCTATGGCTGACAAGGAGAGGATAATTCAGCCTTTGGTGGGCTTGGGAGGAAAAGTATCACAGTGTAATGGACAGTTTAGCACCAAAGTGACTCAGAATTCATGTGAGGGATATGTTTTAATTTTTGAAAGACTTGTTTGAAAATTGCAAATCTCTTCTTTCTTTTTGAACACTGCCATTTTTTTCCTTTATCATAAGATAAGAATATGTTGTTTTTCCAGTAGATACATAGAGAAGGAATGTACACAATGTGTTGTCCAAAGACCATGAAGTCTTATGGAATCCCAGGACAATAGAGTTGAAGCAGAGATTATGATATTATATAGCCTTTGCTTTCAGGCCTATTAATTCCAGTTTGTGTCCACATATCCAAGCTCATCGAAACTAACTCTCCATCAGCAGCTCAGCTTACATTATACCCATTCAGAGCAAGCAATTTGTTTTGTGGCTAGCTGTTCAGAATAATCTGCTTCAGGGAAAAATTAAAAACTGTTGAAGGATAGAATCTACTAATAAAATAACAAAATGAAAAGATTAGATGGAGATAAGTAAAATAGTTGCATGTTGCATGTAATTTAGGCTTATGTTCATCATTCCACAGTTATTTCTAAATTTATTTTGTCCCTCAATGAAGTATTAACAATAGTTTCTATTCTACTGTGAGGCGTTCTTGGCAGTGTGAGTTTGGTTTAAATTTTTTAAAAGTGCATACTGTAATTAAAATCATAGAGTTTTTTAATCATTGTAATAATGCTAGCTTTGGGGTCTAAATCACTTGTAGTTAAAGACTTCCTACAGTAATGCCCTTTTGCTATTTTCAAAATATTTCCAAGTAATGAACCAAATTTATATTATAGTTCATAAACTAGTAAGCAGTGTTAGATAATTTTCAACATTTATGTCAAAAATATTGGTTGCAGGGGCTTCCCTGGTGACGCAGTGGTTGAGAGTCTGCCTGCCAATGCGGGGGACACGGGTTCGTGTCCTGGTCCAGGAAGATCCCGCACGCCACAGAGCAGCTGGGCCCGTGAGCCATGGCCACTGAGCCTGTGCGTCCGGAGCCTGTGCTCCACAACGGGAGAGGCCACAACAGTGAGAGGCCCGTGTACTGCCAAAAAACAAAAACAAACAAACAAACAAACAAAAAAACCCACCATAATTCAATGAAAAAAAAATCCACAATAAAAAGACAAATAGCCCAAAGAGAAAAATGAGTAAAAACATAAACAGACATTTCTCCAAAATAGATATACAAATGACAAATAAGCACCAGAAAAAATACTCAACATTATTACTCATTAGTGAAATGAAATCCCAAACAACAATGAGATACCACTTCACACCCATTAAGATGTTTATAATTAAAACAATAAAATAAAAGCAGCAAGTGTTGGTGAAGATGTAAAGCTATTGGAACGCTCATACATTTCTGGTGAAAACATAAAATGATGCAGCCACTGTGGAAAAGAATGTGGTAATTCCTCAAAAAAGTTAAAGATAGAGTTATCATATGACTCAGCAGTTCTACTCATAGGCATATAACCAAAAGAACTAGAAACATATGTCATACAAAAACTTGTACGTGGTATCTACAACAACATTATTTATAACAGTCAAAAAGTAGAAGCAACCAAAAGTCTGTTAACTGATAAATGGATAAACAAATGTGATACATGCATAAGATGAAATATCATTATTATTCTGTCATAAAAATGAATGAAGTACTGATACATGCTATGACATGTGTGAATCTTGAAAACATTATGCTGATTACAAAACCAAGACACGTAGGCTACATTTTATATCATTCCATTTATATGAAATGTTCAGAATAGACAAATGCCTAGAGACAGAAAGTATATCAGTGGTTTTCAGGGACGTCTGAACACAAATCAGGGGTGAGGAAGAAAGGAGAATGACTGCTAATAGAGTTTCTCTTTGGAGTGAACAAAATGTTCTGAAATTAGGAGTACAGAGGATCTTTAGGATGATGAAAATACTCTGTATGATACTATAATGGTAGATACCTGTCATTATATATTTGTCCAAAACTATAGAATGTATAACACCAAGAATGAAACCCTAATGTAAATAATGAACATTGGGTGATAATAATGCACCAATGTAGGTTCATCAGTTGTAGCAAATATACCATTCTGGTGGAGAATGTTGATAATGGGGGAGTCTGTGCATGTGTGAGGGCAATGGGTATGTAGATATCTCTGTAACTTCCTTTCAACTTTGCTGTGAACTTAAAATTTCTCTAAAAATAGTCTTTAAAAATGTTTCGGAATTACATGGTCGTGATGATTGCAAGTTTCTGTGATTCTACTAAAACACACTGAAGTGTATACTTTAAAATGGTAAATTTTATGGAATTTGAATTATATTTCAATTTAAAAAATATGTTTCAGGGAGAAAAGGGAACACTCGTGCACTGTTAGTGGGAATGTAAACTGGTGCAGCCACTATGGAAAACAGTATGGTGGTTCCTCCAAAAATTAAAAATAAAACTACCATATGATCCAGCAATTCCAGATTTGGGTATTTTACAAAGAACACAAAAACACTAATTTGAAAAGATATATGCACCCTTATGTTCATTGCAGCATTATTCTTAATAGCCAAGATATTGAAGCAGCCTAAATGCCTATCCATAGATGAATATGTAAAGATGTTTTATATATACAAAAGATGTATATATAATATACAAAAATAGAATGTTATTCAGCCATAAAGAAGAATGAAATCTTGCCATTTAGGACAACATGGATGGCTCTGGAGGGTATTATGCTAACTGAAATAAGTCAGAGAAAGACAAATGCCATATGATTTTGCTTATATGTTGAATATAAAATATAAAATAAATGAAAACAACATAAGTAAACAGAAATGGATTCATAGGTACTGAGCCCTAACAGTAAATTAAGACTGCCAAGGAAAGAGTGAAAATGGAGAATTCTGGGGGAAAGCTAACATTTAGGGCAGATTCCTTTTTTTTTTTTTTTTTTTTTTTTTTTTGTGGTACATGGGCCTCTCACTGTTGTGGCCTGCCAACACAGGCTCCAGACGTTCAGGCTCAGTGGCTATGGCTCACGGGCCCAGCCACTCTGCGGCATGTGGGATCTTCCCAGACTGGGGCATGAACCCGTGTCCCTTGCATCAGCAGGTTGACTCTCAACCACTGCGCCACCAGGGAAGCCCTAGGTCAGATTCTTAAAGTGTGATCTCAAACAAGGAGCTTCATCATGACCTGGGAACTTGGTAGAAAAGCAAAATCACAGGTCTTACCCCAGATGTGCTGGGTCAAAAACTCTGAAGGTGGGACCCAGTGTTTGGGTTTCAACAAGGCTTCCAGGTGATTGCCTTGAAGTTAAAGGCTGAGGTCTGCTGAGACAGAGATTCAGAGAAAAGAACCAATAAAGGGGACTTTAAAGTGAACAGTTGGTAAAAGCAAAAATAAACAAATGGAATCTAATTAAATTTAAAAGCTTTTGAATAGCAAAATAAACCATAAACAAAACAAAAAGACAACCTATTGAATAGGAGAAAATATTTGCAAATGATATGACTGATAAAGAGTTAATATCCAAAATATATAAACAGCTCATACAACTCAATATCAAGAAAACAAACAAGCCAATTTAAAAAATGGGCAGAAGACTTGAATAGATATTTTTCCAAAGAAGACTCACAGGTGGCTAACAGGCACATAAAAAGATGCTCAGCACTGCTAATTATAAGAGAAATGCAAATCAAAACCACAATGAGGTGTCACTTCACACTTGTCAGAATGGCTATCATCAAAAATTCCACAATTAATAGATGTTGGCAAGAATGAGGAGAAAAGGAACTCTAGTATATTGTTTTTGAAAATGTAAATTAGTGTAGCCACTATGGAAAGCATTTTGGAGGTTCCTCAAAAAACTAAAGTTAGAAGTACCATATGATCCATCAATTTCACTCCTGCATATATCTAAAGAAAACAGAAACACTAATTGTAAAAGATACATGCACCCCAATATTCATAGCAGCATTATTTATGATAGCTAACATATGGAAGCAACCTAAGCATCCACCAAAAGGTGAATGGATAAAGAAGATGTGGTGTATACACACACACACACACACACACACACACACACAATGGACTATTACTCAGCCCTAAAAAAGAAGGAAATTCTACCATTTGTGACAGTGTGGGTGGACTTGGAGAGTAATGTGCTTAGTGAAATAAGTCAGACAGAGGAAAAATCATGTTATCACTTACGTGTGGAATCTAAATAATAAAACAAATGAATGTATATAACAAAGCAGGAACAGACTCACAGATATAGAGAACAAACTAGTGGTTACCAGTGTGGAGAGAAGGGGGGGCAAGATAGAGGTAGGATTAAGAGATATAAACTACTACACATAACAAAGATAAGCAAAAAAAAAAAAAGAAAGAAAGAAAGAACAGTAAGGATAGTATGATTAAAAACAGGAGATGGAAATGTTTTAGAAACTATGGGAAAATTACAAGATGTAAAGAAGTCTCACCAGGGCCAAGAACTGAAAAGAAGGTGAGTATCATGATGACTCTATAAGAGCCATTTTCCTTTAAGTGCTTGACAATCTCTGAAAGCTAAGTTTTAGTAGAGTTAGAATAGAATAAAAAAAATGATGGAGAAGAAGGCAGTTAGCAGTTGGAGTCAGCATGGGAAGGTCAGGCTTCTGAGTAGAGGTGGTGAAACAGCAGAAATGGAAGATATCTCCAGGGAACAAGAAGGCTGAGAGACTGGTTACTTCTAAGATGGATGAGCAAGCTTTTTGCTACAAGAATAAATCTCTGCCAAGAGACTGATGTCTGATAAAAGAGAGAAAAGAAGATGGAGAGAACAAATACTGAGAGAAGTGAGGATAGAAGAGTCTCTGACACTAGAAGATGGATTAGCTTTGGACTGGTATTAGCTAATATCCAAGGAGGAACAAAAGAACAGAGCATTCCAGACTTGACACTTGATTTTAATTGGAACTAAGTCTCTTGGTTATTTATTTAAATGATGGGTCTATCTTTTTTTGAATCTTTTGTGTACATCAAAAAGCTTTTAGTGTTTACTTCATGGCAATAAAAGGTAAAGTTTAAAGTGTGGCCTCATGTATAAAGATCTCCTGATGAGAGCTTTCAATTATAAAAATCCATGTTTTAATTTAAATTATAAAAAGAAAGCAGAGAAACTGATTTTCTGAATATTTGGGGCTATTATCTGAATCAAAATAAATTTCCTATAGAAATTCTATGGGATTAATTCATTCAGTAAAAATTCACTAAAGACTAGTATATGTCAAGCATTGTCCTTGTTTTCTGTGTTCTTACATATCTGAAAACAATCAGACAAGGCCTTTTTATCATGGACCTTACATTTTAGTCAGGAAATGGAGCAAAAATTAAACAAATAGATATTTTAATATTTCAAATAAAGAGGAAACATCAAAGTGACAAGTGTTATGCAGAGAAATAGAAGATGATGGTGTGCTAGAGAGTGAGTGACTGGTTGACTATATTACACGGAGAGTTGTATTACTTAGGAAAGTGCTATGGCTGTGACAAGTAAATGCACAAATTTTAGTGGCTTCACATTTACATTCTAATCCAATGGAGTTCAAGTACAGAGAAAGTGCCCCATTAAGTCATTTGGAGATGTAGGCTGATGCCAATGCTGCCATATTCAATGCTTGCCTTCTAAGCTTGCTCTGGATGATCACGTAGAAGGAAAAGAACATGGAAGATAGTACATTGGAGGTTTTCACATTTCTATCCAGGGAGCCACATGCATCACTTCTGCTGATATTCCATTGGCTAATGCTCGGTCATATGGTTCCCCTAGCTCTCCACCCTGAAACTGCAAGAGAGATTAGGAAACATAGCATAGCCATGTGCCAGAGAAAATGGAAAACCAACTTTTGATGAAGGGTTAGTAGTCCTTCTACAAATTGTCAGATCTCACAGGCTATGATTAGAAGCTGGTAGACAGTCTTAGGAATAGAATGGTAAAATTTGATTTGTATGTTACAAAGAGCACTCTGACTATGAATAATGGATAAGAGAATGACAAGAATGGGAGCATGGAGGTCAGTTAGAAGGCTTTCATAGTGAGAGAAGATGCTGACTTAATGGCTACTTGGACTAGAGTATAATTCTACTGGAGATGGAGAGAAGCAGAAACACATTGAGAATGAGCTGGAAGCTCTTCAAAAGAGAGATACAGATTGGAAAAAGGACTAGGCACAATTCATGAATATAGGTCTTCTCCACACTTCTCAGCTACTTCTTCTTAGCTCTTATTTCTTTTTTTTTTTTTTTTTTTTTTTTTTTTTTTTCTTTTTGCGGTATGCGGGCCTCTCACTGTTGTGGCCTCTCCCGTTGCGGAGCACAGGCTCCGGATGCGCAGGCCCAGCGGCCATGGCTCACGGGCCCAGCCGCTCCGCGGCATATGGGATCCTCCCAGACCGGGGCACGAACCCGTATCCCCTGCATCGGCAGGCGGACTCTCAACCACTGCGCCACCAGGGAGGCCCAGCTCTTATTTCTTATCAGAGATGTTTTCACTTTAAAAATGTTTTATTAATTCTGCACCCAACTAACTTTGGTGGCCAGATTTAGTTTTATTCAACAACATTAAATGAGTGTGGCATTTTCCCCAGCTGTCATTACTGAGTGCTTGGATGAGGCCCCCTTCTGTAAACAAAAAGAACAAGGATTTCAAAGAAGAGCTCACACAAGTTAAATCCACTCTCCAGTTCTGCAATAAGGTTGGAGCTAAATCCAGAAGTGAGAACCTCCAGCAGCTGGGGGAGGGCAGAGAGAGATGGAGCCCATTTCATGCACATGTGACAGTCATGATCCATAATGGGAATCTGGGTCAGAATTTGCAGCTGGGGAAGCACCAGGAAAAGATTACTTTTATTATAAAGCATGTACTTAATGACAGCTCAGAGCTGAAGTTGGGGGTGAATTGCAGAGCTGGAAGGGGAAAGCAAATTAATTTGTTGACTTTTAAAGCCTTCTTACAGTGAAATATGCCCCCTCCTGTTTTAGCATTGGGTTATAACTAAAGAATTTTCAGGGTAACCTCAAAGCAAGGGTGAGTGTGATGCAATGTGAAAGCAAATAACTTACATTAGGTACCTCCTCAGCCTGTGAACTGCAGAAGCTTTGGGCTGTGGTTTCTTTGTACAAAGTAAACAAAGCCTAGCCATTGGTCAGGATTATATTCCTTAACAGGCAATATCACCTCCAGAGAAGTTGATGCCCTTGTAAACAATGTCCTTGATTTTTGGACCTCACAGAGAGACCCTGTTGACAGAAGCTGGCACCCACGTACCAGGAAACAAAGACATTCAAATATACATTAAGTCAATATGTTAAAATGGTGGGAATTATATTAAAGTTTTCAAGCCATAGCATGTGAGTTATAAAATAACCCTAATGGCATGACAATATTTGCAACTTTCACAATAACTAGGCTGTATCTTTTTGGCCATTCATTGAGCAAGGCAATGAAATACAAAACAAGACTTCTGTCATCAAAAGACCAGCAATCTAGGTAGAGCTAAAAGATATAGATACATTAATACATAATTAATAATCAAGTCATCTGCAGGAAAAAGTTAGAGAAAGTAAGATTTGATAAGCATCTTGAAGGGAGTGGTATCTGATAGGCAGAGGCCAAGAATCTGAAATCATAAACAAGTCATTAGTTGAAATCAAGAGTGTAAAAGTGGTAGACATGAAGCCTGTTAATAATAATTTTTTAAAAACAGCAAGATTTAGAAGATCGCAGACATGAAAAATTATGAATTAGAATGCTATCACTGAATATATATGAAGATTCAGGAAATATTTCAAAGAAGAGTAAAATATTTAGTGTATTTGAAACTACTGTGATATGCCATTTTATGCTCTCTGAAATATACTTTGAATAACTCTTTAAAACTTGGAACAATTATAATAGAGAATATCAACAGGATAAGGGATCTAAATTTAATTTTATTGAGTTATACTAATTTTATCTTATATTATTTGATGTTAGGGCACTTAGATAATGTTGAAATTTTTATTATTCCTTCATAAGTACACACTGAGAACTTGATATACAAAAGACACTAGGCTAAATTTTATCATTGAATTCATATATGCTAGTGCTTTTATATAAGTGCTATATCGCCAATTCAAAGGCACAACATCATAAACTAAGTCCTAAGTAATTAACAAACATTTATATTTGGACTATTTGATGATTGATTTTCATATCATAGATTTCTTAAATTGCTAACACACTATAATTAATGAAAATTATTTACAAATATTTACAACATGAGACTCTTTGGTTTTGATGTGAAATGTGGAATAATAGAATCGACATTGACTGGGCAGCCAGCCAGTGCCATTCTGGACCTGCTTCTCTCACTAAACTGCATAAACTTTCACAAGTGACTTGGTTTCTGGGCTTTTCTAGTCTAGAAAATGGGTCAGTGGACTAGATCATGTTGTTTGTTCTTTCCTTCTCTAAAAACTATGATTTCTATGTGTTTCAAAATGGTAGCAATATATCACGCATATTTCTGGTCTCATCACATATGCAAGCCATTGCAGCCTGGGTAAGAATTCTTCCTGCAAATATAACATTATATTTCTACTTCTAGATGTGAACAATGACAGACTTAGAGCTGTCACACTGTCACTGAAGTAGGCCCAGCTTTCACTTTCAACTGGGACCTAGTGTCAGATTTCTACCAAGTAATGAACAAAGCAACAAAACCAACAGTAATTCTAACTCTGCTGTGTATGACCATCATCATCCTTAGACATAGGCACAGAGCTTGAGAAAAGGGTTTGGACACAAATGCCTTCCATATACTAGATAAAGTTAATTTCCAATTTTGGTATCTTCAACTTGGGTAAAATAAGTGGAAAAAAAAAAACAGACAAATAAGTATCAAATTTATCCAGGATTCAAATCTGATTTTGAAATCTAATACTTAAGTTTCATCAAGAAGATACATTTTTAAAGCATCAGGACCAGGAAATAGTTTGAAAGCACCATAGATCACAAAGACAGTAATAAATAAGTGACAAAATAATTAGACCCGACATTGCGTTATACATATTGTGTCTGGCCCTGTTATAAGCATTTCACATATGTTACCTCATTTAATTCATTTAACCTTCCCAATGAAACCATGAGGAAGGTACTATTTTTATCCATATTTTACAGATGATGTAAGTAACAGAGTTTCAGTATCTTGCTCAGGATCATACAGTTGATAAAAGGCAAAAAATTGGTTTTCAAATTCAAACAGCCTGGGTCTGGAACCTGGACACTTAATCATTTACTACACTGATCCTGCATGACTAGTGAGAAGAAAGAAAACAACAACAAAACAACAAACAACCTGGGTAAGCAGATTTACAGAGACATTGCTGTGCATACCACTCTTGTCAGCATACCACTCTTGCTCCAAACTGCTCCCATTCCGCCCAGCTCCTTGTCAACAAATGTTCAAGGGATCATAAACTCTTCCAAAGAAGTATAAAAGGGGATCCCTGCTGTCAAGTGGTGCTGATAACAGAGACATAAGAGGGCAAGCTCTTGCCGAGGAGCAGTAGATACAGGCCTGCACGGAAGAGGAAAGAATGCATAAAGTGCAGAAGAGAGAGGGAAGGGCTTCCCTGGTGGCGCAGTGGTTGAGAGTCCGCCTGCCGATGCAGGGGACGCGGGTTCCTGCCCGGATCCGGGAAGATTCCACATGCCGTGGAGCGGCTGGGCCCGTGAGCCATGGCCGCTGAGCCTGCGTGTCCAAAGCCTGTGCTCCGCAACGGGGAGGCCACAGCAGTGAGAGGCCTACGTACCACAAAAAAAAAAAAAAAAAAAAAAGAGAGAGGGAAGAGTACAAATGTTCTCCTTATTGTCCCTGAGATGGTGCTTGAAAACCTCAAATGTATCACTTCTTTGAGTCAAGGCACTATATAAAAATATAAATATTATACAGGGATGCTATTACATTAAATTATCATTGGGAATTTATCAGCTTATTTATGTTGATTGTTTTCCTCACCTGTCATATTAGCAGACCTGCTGCTTCCATGGAAGACCAACACAGATGAGGCTTCATAGACAGAGGTCCACATAAACGCATGCATACCTGGCAGGAATGTGAAAGGAAGAGAGGCAAAATGGGCTAAAAGTGATTATAGCTTTTATGATTTCATACAGTATGCTTCTTCATTAATAATCAGGGAATGACTCTTTGGGAATGAGATGATTGTGCAGTGCTACATTAGATTTGCTGATTCAAAAGAAAACAAAACAGTTAACATTATTTCTCTCCATTATTTCTTCTCCCTAAAGGGAAAATAAAATTTCCCAATTCATGGAAGAGCAAAATCTTCACCGTTTCTTTTTTCTCCTCCTTTAGTAAAATACGTTTTGGATAGCTAGGACCCTTTATGACATATTCCAAAGAGCATCACTGATCTTCTTGGCTACACTGTCACCATGATTTCTGGGACTTAAATGCCTTGTAGAGGCTCCCTGGATGCCTAATAAACTGTTTTAGAAATCTGTTCTGCTTTGTTTTCCATTTGCTGGTTTCTTCTACCATGTCCAAAGTTACTTAGTCTGACTTCCAGAAAACAGATGGTTGAAGTCTCTGAGAACAAAGGCTCCTTGGCTAAGTAAATAACTTTGGAGGTTATTGTGCTTTGCATCAACAAACTGCTTTTGTGGGGTCATTTCTACATTTCCCATGTGTATTACTAAATGTGTGAATTTTAGGAAGAGTAGGAGCTGAAATGGTGCCTGTAGAAATAATTATTTGGAAAAAAACATGTTTCTAGGTTTCAAATGTAAGTCTTCTGGTTAGAACTTCAGTTTTAACAAAATTAAAAAAAAATTCTGTACATAGACATGTCTCTATGTATGTATGTATGTATATGTGTGTATATATACATATACACATGTATACACATATATATATATTATATTAGCTTTTACATTATTTGTTACATTACATTTTATTTGGCCCTTAATTTTATTTAAGGTAAATATTATTATAAATGCTAATCATTTTCTTTCTTTTATTTTAATATTGACAAGTAAGTATTTTGGTTAAAATTAAGGCTACAGTTTGAGTATCTTTCCCCTTATCTAAAGGATGGACACCTGAGTAGAATACATGTAGAAAGGTAATACTGGTAAGCTTTTTTAAAAAAGTTATTTTCTTGGAAGCAGAATAAAATGAGATCTGATTCTACTATTCAAATTCTATATTTTCTTCCTTTTTAGTTCATAAGTGAAATATTCTTTCTCAGAGACCTTCAACTTAATGAACATATCTTTTGCCATTGATATAATAGATCATTAGCCATCTGTGGAAGAAATTGAAGGAGTTGCCTGCAAATGTGTGACTGAAAAATCATTTATGGGTAAGGTTATATGATAAAATAGTTCTACTGAGATTTGTTATGCTGACCATATGCCCGTTCTCCATATCAGAGTACTGAGCTATGGAAGGAGTCCCAAAGAGCTAGGAACCAGCTTACCAAGTGAATCAGACAACTATCTATATAAGCCGAAAGTGCATGACTCATTTATAAAGCTTGATGTGAGAACATGTCTTAGAGTAGACTTTTCTAAAATTTTGGCTAAAACTGTGGGGAGAATTATGTCTGAGAAACAGATTTTTTCACCTTCCATCTGGTTCTTTGGAGAATCAGAGACCTGCTTCACACCTCTATCAGAAACAGACCAATATGATGGAAATCAGTTCAAAAATAATTTTGTCAAATGAGTAATTCATCAAAAATAAATTGACAATTTTTTAGTAGTGTTTTACCATGATCTTGTTAAAGCCAATCAAAAGCAAGCCCCTTAGAGGGCAAACTCTTGCCTTCAACCCACCACACAATCACTGCTACATTATGCTTGAAGAAAAATCCAGAAACGTATTGTCAGAGAATGATACAGTATGTGCTTTCCCCCCACATTTATTTCACTAAAATCCTTTTCCACAGAACATCTAAGAAAACTATTATGATGAGGAACACACTTAGGGAGAAGATAACCTAGCACATAGGAAAAAGAAAGCCCCAAAGGCAGAAAATAGCAGAGCTCATTCAAATACTACCTAAGGAAATGGTGAACTGGCGCTCAAACTCCGCACACTGCCCTTTTGGGAAGATAGTCCTTTTTGAGTCATTCGATTATCTATGATTCTGACTCTCTGCTTACAGAGCAGTCATCTATTATAGTTTGGCTTCTAGTGCAGATTTGCCTGCAAGGAGAGAACATACTGGCTCGGCCAACAAACCACTACAACCCTGTGCTTTGACTTCATTGGAACTTCCAGTTCTTCCAATCCCTTAATCTTTTTCTTTCTTTGCTTTGCTCCTCATCCAACTTAGATTCCATGAATGGTTCCAGAATTTTGGTTTGCTACTTGCCAGCATTCTAAACTCCCTTGTTTCATTTCTTGTTATTCATAGGATGAAATCATAGCTCTGTATGAATTTTAACTATGTTTCTACGTTTGCACCCAAACTGCTGAATTCTGGTGGGGAATGTCTCAAAATAATTGCTTAATTTATGGTTACTAACCTCATATAGGACCTCAATACTGCCTAGAAAACACTATATTTTCTCACTGCAATCAGTCTCCAATACTCCACAGTGACTTTTTCAAATCTTCTCTATTGCTGTCAGATCTCCAAAGCCCTTACCCCCTCTTGCTTTCTCTCCAAAGAGAAAACGGAGGCATCCAGAAGAAATGTTCTCATCTTCCCACCAGAATGCATACAAGTTTACCTATAATTTGTATGAATCTTTTCTTTCTTCCCTTTTATTACAATGAAGAATGGAACTGGCTCCCACTTGAGGCCAACCCAATAGCCATGCTTTGGATCACTCTCCTTACCTTTTCAGACAACTTATGCTACTAATTGTCACTGCCCTTCACATGCGCATTACCTTTCCACGACTGCCTTCTCATTAGCCTAAGAAAAGCTCACATTTCTTCAATTAAACACACACACGGGGCTTCCCTGGTGGTGCAGTGGTTGAGAGTCTGCCTGCCGATGCAGGGGACACGGGTTCGTGCCCTGGTCCGGGAAGATCCCACATGCCACAGAGTGGCTAGGCCTGTGAGCCATGTCCGCTGAGCCTGCGCGTCCGGAGCCTGTGCTCCACAACGGGTGAGGCCACAACAGTGAGAGGCCCGTGTACCACAAAACACACACACACACACACACACACACACATGGACTGCACTCATTCCAGAAACCTCTCCTTGCTCCAGAGCAGCCATTCTATCTATCTCCTCTTCTTCTCATCCAAACTTTTCTAAAACTTTCTCTGTATTCAGTGTGGTTTTTCTTTAGTTGTCTTTAGTTGTATCTGGTGCTTCTTTGATCAGGGTTAATTTAAACTAGCTTTTTAATTTCTTCTTTTCTTTTAAATGTCTTCTTGAGTCACCTTTGATAATTTGTATTTTCTTAGAATTATCAATTTAACCTCAGATGTCCAAATAGATCTATATAAATCTGTAGAATTGATTTCTTGTAACTTTTATGTATCTTATCAATAGCTTTAGCTAAGACTCCTTTCTCATTCATAATATTGTTTATCCTTTTTTTTCCTTTATTGTTTGATTATTGATTCAAAGATTTGTCTAATTCACTGAAGTTTTCAAAGAACTACTTTTGGATTTATTAATAAGTTTAAAAAAATTTTATCTAAGTTTAGTTGATTTACACTCTTGTGTTAGTTTGTATCTATTAATCCCATAAGGATTCATTAATAAGTTCTTATGTTCATATTTGTATTGATTAATTTCTGCTTCCATCTTTACTAATTATTTTATTCTACCAACTTGAATTTTACTTTGTTGTTTATTCTTTGGCTTCATTGCTTCATTTTATCTTTTCTCTTTTCTTTTTAAGCAAATGTATTTAGAGCTCTAAATGTCCCACTTTGTACCATCTTATCCACTTTCCATTGTTTCATAGTATTACATTTTCATTGTCATTTATTTATAAATAATCTCTAATTTTGGTTTTGACTTTTGCTTTAAACCAAAAGTTATGTAAGTGTATGTTTAGCTCTCCGTATACAAAAATCTATATTTCTATAAAAATATAATTCTTGTTTCTAAAACATATTCTGAGAGAGGTTCATGCATATCTGTGTTTTTTGTTTGTACCCATTTTCTAAAAGGTCTACCTAAAAGTGTTCACTAAAGCCAACTAAACCAAACTATCAATAAATACACATTACTTATGAAGACTCATATGATACTTCTTCACATGAGTTTTCCTCATAATTGTGTCTACAATATTTTTAACTGAGCTGTTTCACTTACTTCAAACTTTCTACATTTGATTGTTTTAATTTACTTAACAAATGAGCACTTTTTAAGCAAATGAAATATTACACAAAAAAGAAAACTTAATCATATTAGTTCCCTTCCATTTTTCCCACCTCCTAACTTAATAAATGTTAAATTTATGGTGTGTGTATTTCCACAGTTTTGTCCTGGATTATCATAAGCAACTATTTATCTACCTTAAAGTAAGGAGAAGCTGGCTATATATTTCTGGAAGAGAGGATCTGGTATGTAATAATAAGTCATTATAAAGATAGGTCTCTGTTAATTTATAGGATCTATGAGGGAACTGCAAAATTCACCTCCTAAGTCTTTTCTCTTTAAATATATATATGTATATACATATATATACATATATATATATATATATACTTAATGAAGAAAGAAGCAAAAAGTTTCCTAGACATTTTTCTTAGGTCCTAGATTTAAAATGCACCCATGTCATGTTCCTGGGAAATGATACCTTGGAAATATTTTTTAAGTGTATGCTATGAACTAAATGTTTTTGTCTCCCCTCCAAATTTATGTGTTCAGATCCTAATACCCAACATGATGGTATTTGAAGGTGGATCCTTTGGGAGGTAATTAAGTCACAAGAGTGAAGCCCTCATGAATGGGATTAGTGCTCATATAAGAAACTACACTAGAGATAATCTCTTTCTTGGCCATGTGAAGTTACAGTAAGGAAGTAGTCATCTGCCAACCAAGAAGAGAGCTTATGGGATCTTCTGACTTCTTGATCTTGGACTCCCCAGCCTCTAGAACTGTGGGAAATAAATGTTTGTTTTGTAAGCCAACCTTTATGATGATATTTTATTATAGAAGCCCAAACTGGCTAACAGTGTACCATTCAGTTCTCTCTCTCTCTCTCTCCAATTTACATATATAAATAATCTGGAGATTATATTACATAGCTATAATAATCCAGACAGTGTGGTATTGGCTAAAGAATAGATAAATATATCAGTGGAACAGAATAGAGAGCCCAGAAATAGATCCACTTAAATATAAACTCATCTTTGACAAAGGAGCAAAGGCAATACAATGGAACAAAGATAGTCTTTTCAACAAATAGTGCTGCTAAACTAGAAAACTACATGCAAAAACAAAATGAATCTAGACACATACCTTACACCCTTTACAAAATTAACTCAAACTGGATCATAAACCTAAATGTAAAACACAAGTCTATAAGACTCTTAAAAGATAACATAGGAAATAACGTAGATGACCTTGGATATGGCAATGACTTTTTAGACTTTAGATACCAAAGGCATAATGTAAGAAAGAAGTAACTGATAAGCTGGACTTAATTTAACTTAAAAACTGCTCTGTGAAAAACAATCTCAAAACAATGAGAAGAAAAGGCACAGATGGGAGAAAATATTTACTAAAGACACTTAAGATAAAGGATTAGTATCCAAATAATTTTTTAAATTCAGCAATAAGTAAACAAGCAATCTAAATAAAAAAATGGGCCAAAGACCTGAACAGACATTTCACAAAAATATACTTCATATCACATGTCATCAGGAAAATGCAAATCAAAACAATGAGATACCACTACATACCTACTAGAATGGCCAAAATCTGGAACACTGACAGCTCCAAATACTAGTGAGAATGTAGAGCAATAAGAACTTTCATCCATTGCTGATGGGAATGCAAAATAGTGCAGCCACTTTGGAAGACTGTTTGACCACTTTCACAGACTAAACATACTCTTACCATATGATCCAGCAATGCGCTCCTGGTATTTCCCCAAATAAGTTGAAAATTTATGTCCACAAAAAAACCTGCACATGGATGTGTATAACAGCTTTATTCATAATTGTCAAAATTTAAAGCAACCAAGATGACCTTCAGTAGGTGAATGGATATATAAACTATGTTACATTCAGACAATGTAATACTATTCATTTCTAAAAAGAAATGAGCTACCAAACCTTGAAAATACATGGAGGAATCTTAAGAGCATATGTAAAAATACAGTACTGTGTGATTCCAATTATATGACATTCTGGAAAAGGCAAAACTATGGAGACAGTAAGAAAGGGCAGTGGTTGCCTGGGGTTGGGGTTAGGGGGAGAGAAGAATAGGAAGAGCACAGAGGATTTTCAGGGCAGTGAAATTACTCTAATATGATATTATAATGATAGGTATGTGTCATTATACATTTGTCCAAACCCATAGAATACACAACATCAAAAGTCAACAGTAGGGCTTCCCTGGTGGCGCAGTGGTTGAGAGACCACCTGCCGATGCAAGGGACACGGGTTCGTGCCCCGGTTCGGGAAGATCCCACATGCCACGGAGCGGCTGGTCCCGTGAGCCATGTCCGCTGAGCCTGCACGTCCGGAGCCTGTGCTCCGCAACGCGAGAGGCCACAACAGTGAGAGGCCCGCATATTGCAAAACAGAAAAACAAACAAACAAACAAACAAACAAAAAACAAAGAAAAAAAGAGAAACAGTTTCAACTATTGTGCAATGATATTTATCACACTTCGATATGCTCTACTTGCATCTCGCTTACAGTTCACACTATTTGGTGTCTAAATTTCCTATTTGTGCAGACAATTCTGTGAATAATCTAAATAAGTCAGTTATGCAGCTTCTTCCACCTGTCAGAAAGGTAAAACTTAGGAAGGTCAGGATTATTTTACCTCTAAATTGAGGAACGTCTACATCAAAGAAATCTTTGAGTGACCTTAGCTGTGCTCTGGTTACTAACTAGTCCCGATTTAGCATGAGGACATGTACCATTTTCAGGAAAAAACTTCAAAGAAAACAGGGTTCTGGATGCCTATGATGGATGCTAAGTGATGAAATCCCAACTCTGATGCTAATTATTTGATTTGAAGTTATGATACACATTACACAACCTGTTTTTTTAAGAGGTTTTGATGAATAAAAGCAATACAGCAATATGTTTTCAATAAAAAAGCCACATTTGCAAGTGTATTATACACAATTTCTAACACCCAAGCACTGAGGTTTTTAACAATATTTCTATTTTTCTCAATAGAAAAATAAAATAAACAACTTAAAACAATTGTGAAAGGACAATATAGGGCCATATAAATAAATTTTGCAGCTAAATAACAGACTACTAGGCAGCCATGAAACAGGATATATGGATTAATATTTATGTTTATTGCCACGAGAAACTATCATGTCATATTGAGTATTAAATCAGATTACTAAATATGTGTGCATGATTCCATTTGGTTGTGTGATATGTGTTACGTGTGCATGATGATTCCATTTGGTTGTGTGATATATGTTACATGTGCATGATGATTCCATTTGGTTGTGTGATATGTGTGTATATATGTACCTACATATGCATATATATGTATATTTGACAACATACATGCATACATATATACAAACAGGTTTGCGTCTCTGTTTTCAGATTCTTTCCTCACATTACCTTGTAGGTCAGAAGTATTTTCTTCCTCTTTCATCTAGTTTATAGATGTGTATGGGCAAAATGTTTTTGCCAGGCAGAGTTTCTGATGTTTTCCTGGGGCAGGGTTTCTGAAAGCTGTATTGCCCCCTCAGTGGCTCCAATTTTCATCAGACAGGCCCAACACAACCCCATTTTTCTCTGGCTTGATTCTAACTTCTGACACAGACTCTCACCCTTGGGCCCTGCAAACTCTTTCTCTTCCCTTTGTTCCTTTAGCCTAAGATTGGTGATGACTTCATCTGCTTACCATATTGTTTCCCGTTTGGCTTTGGGGTTCATCCATCACCAGTGGAAACAATATTCAACTCCTCTGGTTTTATTTCCTAAGGGTTCCTATGTGGTTGTTGGGCCTTGCCTAGTGGATACACACCTTCACACACACAGACACACAGAGAAACGGTGTTGAAACATCTACTAGCTTCCAGGCAATCTTATTCCTACTCTCTTGAGCCTCATGCTAAATTTCTCCCTTAATTGAATTTAACCTCACCTGGAATGTTTAAATAAATTTGGCTTATGTGGCTTTGTACACACTCTGGGAAGACTAGTGTGCTCCCTGAGTTTTCTGCTTATTTCTAGAATCTAATGGTCCTGTGGCTTATTGCTTCAAGCTTCTGTTTTCACTGGACTTGATCTCATTTATCTTCCTGTTATTATTTATACAGAGCTGTTTAGTTTATTTGTCTCTTTTCTTGAGATCATGCCTTCTGGGCCTCCCCTTTCTCATTCAAAGTGGCCTATTATGGCATTTTACTAAATAAAGACAGTTCCTTTCCTAAAAAATCTCTTATAATGCTTATAAATAAAATATAAAACAATTATTTTCTCATAAAATAACCAAAAAATGAATTGTTATTTTACAATAATCTCTCACTCTTCTACAGGGACTATTTCTGATTGATGAGATTATGGATGACTTTTTTTATGGCAATTTAAAATTATTTTTATAATGAGCACAAAATACCTGTGTGATTAAAATAACTCTGCCAACCACAATACCTGTTTGCATTTTTCCAAGAAATAAACTAGCTATGAGGTTAAAATATGTAAACTAAATTCACCACTACCTCAAACTTGAGATATATTTTTCAAGCAAATGTGTAAATGATTTAACACATAGACTTTAAGATTAAATGCTTAATAAAAGGGGGGAAGAGGGCACTTTACTCATTTTCACACAGAAAAAGATGGTAATTGTTATAGAATAATTTCTTAGTTTCTGCAGAACTGCATTTTGTCACAGGTTTTGCCTTAAATTGGTGTTTAATTTTTAATAGTAGTATAAAGTGATAAGAAAAGTAAAGAACAGAAAACTGTTGTGAATGTATTATTCAGGATATAATTCATTATTCACTCCTACAATTCTCCAAGAAACTGAGAATCTATTGTTGCAATTATATAAACTATTACTTACAGTAAACAGACCATTGAAAGTAGCTTAAATATATATAGGACTCAGAGATTTCATCTTATTTGTATTTGTTGTAATGAGATTTGACCTGTATAGAGCTCTCTACAAGACAAGTACTTAGAGGAACACAAAGAGAATGTAGAGAATGAATAATATTGAATCTCACCCAGTTTAGTGAGACCCATGTCAAAAGAATCTATCCTAAGTATCAAAATACTTTATCAAGAACAAAGAGGTCTCTGAAGGAAAGGGAGAAAAGAAAGAGAAGATATGTAGCTAGATGATAACTTTAAATTTTCCCTTCAATTCACAGCTCTTAGTTAACAAGCATTGTTGAACATCTAGGTGACAGGCAATGTACAAGATACCAGACTACCGAGAGATGAGAGTGAGAGCTCTTCCTTTCAGAGAACTCTCACACTAGAGGAAAGGAAAGGCAAATACTCATAATACAACACCCTGTGGCAAGTGGCTTATGCGGATACTAAGTGTGTTGTAGGAGCCCTGGAAATTTCCGGGGGGTAATGGAGAGCTAACCCTATCTGGGGCTTATGGCAGGACAAAGACTCTCTTTTTGACCAAACTTTAGTTAGGCTCCTCTGAGCCCTCTTCTCCATTAACCTTGACCTTGGCTCTATCTGGTTGTTGGCTTGCCCAGGCCAGTCTTAGCAAATAACCTTGCTAAGCCACAACCCTACGCTTGATACCTGATCAAGTTCCTCATCTCCCACCTTTGATGTCTAAGTCCTTAACCCGTCTTTAGCAAGAATCCTATTAGGTCAGTTTAGCAAATGTCCCCCTGCCCTTGAAGCACCCTTTTATTAGTAATTGTCTATCCAATGACCACCCTCCCCATCCTGCTCATTAGCTGTAATCTTCACTTGTCCTTGTTGTATTCAGAGTTGAGCCTAATCTCTCTCTCCTATTGCAATACCTCTCCTGCAATAGTCTTGAATAAAGCCTTACCATTTTAGCACGTGTTAGAATATTTTTTTCTTTAATAGAAGGCCTTGCAGAAGGGGTTGCAATAAACCTAAACAATAAAGGACAAGGAAGATCAGAGCAGGGAAGAAGCAGTGAAGAACACTATTCCTTCCTCTTCTTCACCGGCAGAGGAAAGGAATTTGCAAGAGCAGACTGCTTTGAGAATCAGATATGTTTGGAGCAGCATGGATTTGGTGTGGTTGGAGAATAAGATGCAACTGACCTGGTGCTGCGATATGAGGCTGGAGATGGCCTGGGACTGCGCTTGCAGGAAGAACCTTTTATAACCAACCAAGAAATTTTTATTTACACTAAGTAACATTTTAATTTTATCCAGGGAAGGATTTTAAGCATAAATGTGGCACTGTTGGATTTTCATTTTAGAAAGATCATGTGGCAGCTGAGTCGAGCATGAATTGAGAGATGTGTGATTAGTGGGCTGCATGCCTAACTAAGGAAGCTCAGAGATCATTGAGTAGTGAGGCTCTCAGTGAAGATCAGAGGGCAGAGGATATGGGTGGCACTGGACTGATTTATCTAGACATCTACAAGGGATAGGATTCCTTTGCCATGGATGTTGAAGTAATGAGTAAAAAGGCTGGGGTGATTCCTTGGTTTCCCTGATTGGGGTGACTGGAAGGGTGTTGTCTCATTTATTGAAATGGAATATACGCAAAGAAGGAGGAGGCTTGAGGAAAAGATGATGATTTCACTTTTTTCCTTAAATCCCATTATGAGAAATTTAGATAATGGAAATTGCTAAATGGCTATTCAGTCTTTGGAATTAGCTGTGTAAGACCAAATTACAGTAATTCATGACTATAATCATTCTAAATCCATTTGATTTTAATATGTTTCAAATATTTTTACTGTATAATTTACAAGAAAATTGTTCTATATTAAAATGGTCATTTTCTCTAATTGCATATTACCAAATCAAGATAGACTCTGAAACAGAAATGTGTTTGGGTAAATTTGCAAGGCAGGATGAGCTACAATTGCTGAAGTAGCTTATTGCTGAGCAATTCTGTGTAGAATAGGTCAGAAGATACCAAGGATGTTTTATTTCTGCTGGTTAATTTTAATTTATTTATACTGAGAAACACAGTGAAGTTAAATTATCATTAATGCTGAGGGCTTTTCTCTCTCTCCCTCTCTCTTTCTGTCTCTCATTGATGTGTTAAGTCATTCATAGACTTGAGCTGATTCAAAAGAATGTTCTTAACTTTTGACAAAGACAATTTTAACTAGAAAGCAGAGTGTTGAAGAATTTCCCAAAGGAAAATTTACTTAAATATAGATAGAAAATTCATGTTGGAATGATAAGATTTACTAAGCTATTGGAAAATGTTCCAATATGTATGTAAGTGTCAGCATTTTCTTCAGATACCTTTTGCCAGGATATATGAACATCTGACGTTGATTATATTTTTAGTAGCTTTTATATGCTCCTCACAAAAAGACAATTTATACAACACTGAATAGAACATGTGCACATTCACACTGCCATCTTAAAAAGCTAGGTACACAACATCTTCTTATCCCTCAAACACACTTGGCAACACAAGGCATATACATGTTTTATGATGAACTTGTGAGATTGTGAATATGTTCAGGTGGCAAAGTCATTCACTAGATAAATATACTGCTAGTGACACCAGCCTTCAGAGAAGAGGTCTATATAAATATGCAAATAGAAAACATCAGTAAATAGTAGTTGTAGGAATTGTGCCAACCATAAATGGGAATGGACTAAATGTGTGAAGGCAAATTACCACACTCACATTATAAGTTCCTAGTATTAATCTACCATTACAAGGAATGTTATGTTGGTCTTAATTTTACCCAGGAAAATGGATAACTGGGGGGAAAAGTCTTTGGGCTACTACGCAATGTCACTTTGGATAAAAGAACATATTTATTACTAAGTCTGTGGTACAGGATCATCATAATAACAGCTTGGATTTCTTAGAATGATGCAAAATAGCAATAGGAATGATTATTTTCCCAGCAGTAGTGAAAAGTATAGACGATTATAAGAATTTAACTGTGTTCTAAAAAATAATTTCAGGGCTTCCCTGGTGGTGCAGTGGTTGAGAGTCCACCTGCCGATGCAGGGGACACGGGTTCATGCCCCGGTCTGGGAAGATCCCACATGCCGCGGAGTGGCTGGGCCCATGAGCCATGGCCACTGAGCCCGTGCTTCCAGAGCCTGTGCTCTGCAACGGGAGAGGCCACAACAGTGAGAGGCCCGCGTACTGCAAAAAGAATAAAAAATAAAAATAAACAAATAAATAAATAACAATAAAAAATAATTTCAGATGGCTTTCTTCCTTTTTTTTTTTTTTTTTGGCTGTAGGTTGCAGTGGTTTAGCTCCTTCCATCTGATAAAAATGAGGATATTTCTGTTCATTTTCAGATATGAAAACAAAAAAAAACAAAACTTTGTACCATAAATATGTATCATAGAATAACAGATGTTCAGGAACCTCAGAAGATGTACTAATATCCAACTAATATTGAATTTGATAGAATATACATTTTCTTTTAGTCCATAAAAAGATGACATATGATTTATTTTGGGATAAAGTTTAGCCCAATTTTCTGGGGTTTTCTCCTGGAAATCTAGTAGATTGGATGAGGTTCGATACTTTCTTTGAAAGACTACAGGATGACATATTGTTTCTAGCTTTTTCAACTAATGTAATAATGAAAAAGTTATGCCATAGGACACAGGACTGAGAAAAGTCGGTTGGTACAGGAAGTAATCTCGGCATTTACTAATATGCTCAGCCAAGGACATAATTGCTCAAATAACCTTGAAAAGGGATGAAAGTATTGCAGTGGTGCTTACCCTGATTTCAATTACTCTGGTTTAAATGGAATGAAATAGGGCTCTAACTTTGTTAATTAACAAGCTTATCCACAGGTGATCTCTAAATGCTGCATGTATAACTCCCATTAATGCAGAAAATGTACATGCCTAGAAATGGCAAGTCTGTATATTAAACCCAATTATGCAGTTTATGAGAGAATTGATGTTCTTTTATTTTTCCACAAGAAAATTATAGTGAAGAGTGAAGGGAGAACGAGGAAGGAGTGGGGCAGAGAGGATGTTGCATACATTAATGAATAATGATCTGGAGGCAGCACTTTTCTTGAATTAGTTCATTTTTAAGGAGAAAAAAGGAATTGTCCTGCTGGGTACATTTTTCAGCAGGGATGCCTGACTGGCTTGTTTTCTATCTGACCATGATGAGGTTTCAGTTATCAGTAGCACTTACAAAATGAGTAGCAGTCATTGTACCAGAAAATATGAATCTAAAGAGGTCAAAAGATACTTAAGCTGGATGCAGGTGTTGTCTAAGCACATGATGCTTTAACTTCTCCCTGACTAACCATCCTTGTCCACAAGTCTCTTCAGGTTTTGAGAGTTCAAGGCAAGTATCTTATCGCATCTATACTACAACCTTTAAAACTTCTTTTTTTCTCTTATTTTACTTGCCTTAACTCTGCTTTGGGAGAAGTCAAGAGAGGATTTCTACTTTATACCAATAATACAAGTGTGGATGTTTTCAACGTTAGAGAAACTACAACACATGTCATGTAACTCAAATCCACCGCTGATAATTTTTAAAATAAAATATTTCCAAATATGAAGGAAGGCTAAGTTTGAAAGAAAAGATTTTTGGGGCAACTGGTCTCCTAGGAAATGTGAAGAAATATAACACAAACAAAAATCCAGAAGAATGGTAGGGACTGTTTTCAGTGTTAGTGTGACCTTCCTGAGATGTTCCAAATCAATGACTAGGAAAACTCTGACATGAAAGAACCCCTAACTAAAACAGAAGCTCAGCTTGCTGGTGTCTTTCAAGATGCCTGGCGGCTTTTACTGCCTGGACTTGCAAGGGTCAGTAGCCCAGGGATATATGATTTCCTCCTGAGTGTTCTATCGCTATTAAGATATTGTCTGCAACCAGGTATACACTTGTAACTTTCTTATAACCTTCAGATCCAAAAGGTTTTCCAAATGTCATGTGAGATTAATTAATTCAAAGAGAAAAATCACAATTTTCTTATCAAGTTAAGCATTGAAAAGATTTTTGTTAAAACAATGAAGTATGGATTATAAAAACATATTTCACAGTATAGAACATGATTTAAATAAATGCAAATACCTATAACAAAATTATTAACCTGTTACCATACTGTAACTCATGGGTCAGCAATCCATGGCTCATGGGCCAAATCTGGTCCTCCTTACTGGAACACAGTCATACCATGCACTTCTGTATTGTCTGTCTGCTTGCTTGCTAGAATGGCAGAGTTTAGTAGTTTTGATAACCACTGCATGACCCCCAAAGCCTAAATAATTTTATCCAGTTCTTTATGGAAAAAGTTCACCAACACTAATGTGATTTAATCTTCATTTAGAGAAAAGTAGAATGTTTTCATTAATTTTTCCTGAATCATTATGCCTCTAGTTTAAAAAAAAATTGTCTTTCAAGGATATACCTCCAACTTTCATACAGGCAGGTATGAAGCAAAGTGCCAAATGAAAGCTGAGCACAGCTATAAGCAAATAGCTATTAGCAGTGCCACAGTTGATAAGAAAGCTGTAGATAATTGGAAACCAAGACAAACTATAAATCAGAGGCTTCAGAGAAACAGGAAACAAGACTTCTAGGTAATTCTCAGGGTTTTTTCTTCATCGGAAATGTGGCATTGCCTTAGAATTCCTCTTATCTGTGAATCAAGAGGTGAACCAAGATATATTCACAGATATTTAGCAACAGATATTCATAAGCTGAGGGTTTTCAATTGAATAAATTCTTACCTTGACATGTTGTAAAGATGATAAATTTTCTTTAAAATGTCAAGAAATGTTTAAAACAAAACATAACCATTAATGAGACCTCGCAGTTGGAACAGAAAAATATCTCTATTCAAAGGATTGACATTTAAGTAATTGTAGATATACAGACAGATATTCTTTGCATCATTACAATACAAATCAGTTAGGGACTTGCACCCAAGTATGCAAAAATAGGAGAAGAATCAGTAACAGGGAAACCAAAGGACAAGATATCAATCCAGAATGAATAAAAATAGAAAACTGTCCTGATAGCTATTAGCAAGAAACTATAATCATTAATATGGATTTATCAGAAAATTATACCCGTATATCAATTGTGAGTGAGCAAAAAAAGCATATGTGTGTGTATGTATATATATATATATATATATATATATATATATATATATATATATACCATTCAGAATACTGTATAATTTATTTTATACTGTTGACATTTTCAACTAATCTTTTTAACTTTTATAGAAATTCTCAAGTAAAAAAGTTGGTGAAGTTATTTTAATGTTAAGGTAAGGTATAAATAAGGTAGGCTAGCTTCCATTTACAGATTACACAAGTAACAGAGCTATTATTCTGACTAAATGAATTAATAAGAATAATTCTACTTATTACTCATATCCCTCATGGATTCAATTTTTATATTTAAGGTATTTATTGAACATCTACTGTATGTCAGGCTTTTGATGCTTTTGATTCAGCAGTGAGCAAAACAGAAATTCATGCTGTCATGGGCTGAACCATCTGGTCCCGGAGACAGACAACCAATGGCCAAACATGGCTCTTCTACCTTCAAATGTATATCCTAATCTAACCTCTTCTCACCACCTCTGCCACTACTATCCCAGTCATATCACCATCATCTCTGTCTGGTTAATTTCATTAATTTCCTGATCACTCTCCCTGCTTTTGCCCCCATCCCCAAGTTTTATTCTCCACATTAGAACTAAAATAATTCTGTTAAAACCTACTTCACATAGTGCATCTTCTCTCCTGAAAGCCCTCCAGTTGTCTTCCATTTCATGAGAATAAAATGAAAAGTCCTACTGTCACCTCCCAGTGTGTACCCTCGACCCTCTCTCCCATCTCATCCCCTACAACTCTTCTCACTAACTCTACACCAGACCCATGGGTTTCTGGCCTTGCTCCGTGAAAACTTCAGTCATAAGGAAACACCTGACTCGGGAACGTTGAACTTGTGGCTCCCACACCACATGTTCTTTCCCAGAAATCAACATGCCTTACTTCCTCCCTTCATTCCTATTTCTGTCCAAATGCCACTATATCAGATAGAACATGCCCCATCAAAAATAATGCCTCAACCATCATGAGGATCCCCTTCATCTGCTTCATTGCTGCTCTTCATTTATACATTAATGGTTCATTTGATTACACGTTGCAACACCTCTCCCCTACATTTGTTTGCTTTTTGTTATGTCTGCTTCTCTTATGATCCTTTGTTCTAACCATTGCTTAACATTTTAAATGATATTTATTATTTTTACAATTTGCTAAGGTAGGAATTTATTCAGTTGAAGCCACTTGACTTGTGATTATCTGTCTCTGTTTTGCTGGTTCTTCTTTATATTTGTTTCTCTTATCATCTTTCTTATTGTAAAATATCTGCCCATTTTCTCTCTTTTACTTTTCCTGGATCTGGATGCTTTTTATATATCCCCATAGTAACTACATTGGTCAGTTGGTCAGTTGGTTTTGACTTTTCTACAATGTGTTGTCTGAACACACTGAAATAATTGAAACAGTAAAGTGGAAGATCTTAAAATCTTTATAAAATAGATTTTATATTTTTTTATGTATAGTTGATTAAATAAGGAATAATTAACTTTGAAGGTCTTCTCTAATGACACTCAGAATTATTTTTAGTAATTCACATTTTTAAATGCATACCTATACTATATCAAATTTATTGGAAGCTAAATATGGACATATTTTTGTTTTTTCATTTTTTAATAAACTCAGATATAATACATACCCCTTATTAAGAAATACGTATATAGATATAGATTTGGATGTATAAGCTAAGGAAGAGGAACTACAGAATTCCTCCAAATTTATCAAATATAATGTAAGTAAATGAACACTATTTAACATTACCATCAGATTTTTCAGGTTTGGGAATATAGGATTAACATACACAAATTTTCATCCTATCTATATGCTTATTTTAACTTTCAGATATGCACCCTTAGTTAAAGTAAAACCAGTACAAACTCTCTTTTTTTGTTTTCTACTGAATCAGTTACATTAACATTTTATTCATTACTATTTTTACATTCAGAAAAGGTACATCTTTACTCAACAATAATCCTCAACAATAATCCAATAATCCTGTAAATAATCCTGTAAAGTTCATTTGTCTACTTTAAACTAAGTTTAAAATATGGGGATATATGTATATGTATAGCTGACTCACATTGATATAAAACAGAAACTAACACACCTTTGTAAAACAATTAGGCTCCAATAAAGATGTTTAAAAAAAAAGAAGAATACTTGGGACTTCCCTGGTGGCACAGTGGTTAAGAATCTGCCTGCCTGTGCAGGGAACATGGGTTTGATCCCTGGTCCGGGAAGATCCCACATGCTGTGAAGCAGCTAAGCCCATGCGACACAACTACTCAGCACACACGCCACAACTACTGAGCGTGCATGCCTAGAGCCTGTGCTCCACAACAAGAGAAAACACTGCAATAAGAAGCCCGTGCACCACAACGAAGAGTAGCCCCCACTTGCCGCAACTAGAGAAAGCCCGCACACAGCAATGAAAACCCAATGCAGCCAAAAATTTAAAAATGAGAAAACAAAAAGAATAAAACCAAGTTCACTTCTCTGACTGAGCTAGTATTGTTAAACTATCAATTAAAAACAAGCTAGATTAAAAATTATAATGATTGTAAAAATAAACAGGTTAAACATTCTGTCTCATCCCTGTTTCTGCAGCCTCTCACTTTCTATAGGAACACATACAACTCTGGGCTCACCCATTCTAAAACAAAACAGACATACAAAAAAGCAAGCAAATAAACGTCCTTCTTTTCCTGAAAGGAGAAATATGGGACTGGGAGACATTAAAAATTTTGACAATATCACAAGGATTTTTGGTTGGGGCAAAGTCGGGGCCAGAATCCTCTCTCTGATGTTGACTTCAGGCAAAGGTCTTCAGAGGCTGTACCCTCCAGGTCAAGAGTGCAAACTCAGGAAGCAGAATAATCTAGGTTTAATCCTGGCTATTCTGTCTACTAGGTATTAATTTACTTAATCTCTTTAAACTATGTAGCCTCATCTGGAAGTGAATATTATAAAAATTGAACCTACTATCCAGGGTTATCACACAGACTAATGAATGTAAATCACTTGCCAGTAGTATCTGGCATTTGATAAATGTTCAATAAATATTAAGTATTGCCATTAGTCCCCATTCTATATTGTTACTTTGCCCTCTTGTTTGAATCTTTAAGGAGTGCACGTTCTTCTTTTTTTTTCCCTTGCAAAGAAAACCTATGTGTACCCTGAAATCTTTTTACACTCACTGTAATTGGGAGGCTTCATCCTCTCCCTGCAATAAGATGTTAGCTAGTATCAGGACTCTGCCTGTCTTCTACATTTTTGCTCAAACAATATTCTTTAAATACTGTCTCTACCATGCTGGTCTTCTGGTCTCAAATCTTCAGTGGTACCATCTGTATCACCACAGTAAAACTAAATTTCTCGGCCTGGCTTTCAAACTGCCCATACTCAGAACTAATCACTTCTTGGTTTGCAGCATTCAAGCCCTCATCACTGACCTTGTCCCTAACCCGTTCCCTCATAGCTCATGATGGCAGCATGGTCAGTGGTTAAGCGTGCCATCTCTGGAATCAGGTTGTTGAGCTCAAATCTTGGCTTGCCCAATGTCTTCAATACAGAGGTTCCACAGTCTCACTAAACCTGAGATTCCTTCTGTGTAAAATGAAGCTAGTAATAGTAAAAATATGTTCAACTGGGACTAGATAAAATAAAGCGTGGGACCTGAACCATAGGAAGCACTCAGTGAACAGTAGCACATCTGATGGATGGTACATCTTACCTTCTCTTTGATGGATGAGGAGTTGCTTCTTATAGATGAGCAAAGAAAGTGGTTTCTTGAGATGTAAGCTACTCCTGGTGAAGATGCTGTGAAGATTGTTGAAATGACAACAGAAGATTTAGAATATTGCATAAATTTAGTTGACAAAGTAGAGGCAGAGTATGAAAGGACTGACTCCAATTTTGAAAAGTTCTACTGTGGACAAAATGTTACAAATAGCACTGCATGTTACAGAGAAATCATTCATAAAAGGAAGAGTCAATCAATGCAGCAAACTTCTTTGTCCCCTTATTTTAAGAAATTGCCATGGCCCCCCAACCTTCATCAATCACCACCTTGATTAGTCAGCATCCATCAACATTGAGGCCAGACCCTCCACTAGCATAAAGATTGTGACTTGCTGAAGGCTCAGATGATGGTTAGCATTTTTAAGCAATAAAGTATATTTAATTAAGGTTTATACATTATTTTTTATAGATATGGTTGTATTACACACTTAATAGATTACAGAATAGCGTAGACATTTACATTCACTGGGAAACTAAAAAATAATGTGACTCGCTTAATTGTGATATTTGCTTTATTGTGGTGGTCTGGAACTGAACCTGCAATATGTCTGAAGAATGCCTACAGTAAAAAAAATATATGCTATTGCCCAAAAACCATTGCAAAAATATCCAATGTAAAATCAGATATGAACCATCCATATGTATATGTGTGGCAACTTTTAGACTGGGAGATAGATATATATGTAATAAATACACATGTGTATACAATATACAACATGTATGTTACATATATTTTATTAAATATGTGCAATATATTTGTAAAAGATAGTTGTTTAAGTAAATTTAAAATAAAATTTTAAGAACCCATACAGTGAAACTATTGTAAAAAAAGGCCATATTTATTTTTGGGCTTAGATTGACTTTCTTATTGTCTACAATTAATTTGAGGTTTCTTAACATTTACCTTGCAGTGGAGCCTATTCATCTGAGATAGATCACTTGTATGAGGAACAGAAGTTTATCAGATATTAGTAGTATTAAATTATCTTTCTTAGTAAAGGGAATAAATCAGTTTTAGGAAAATTTGGGGGAGGAATATGGTGTTTGTAATTCAGTTCCCTCCACCACCACCCCCACACACACATACATGTGTATCAACCAGCCACTGCTCCCAGGGAAGAAGCATGACCTAGGGCAAGGAGCTCTCGTCAAATGAGGGAAAGAGCACTCAACTGAGAGAAGTCAGCCTCCAAAATCCCCAGCAGGTGAAGTGATAAGAGCCTAGGTCCTGAGGGGTGGAGTGCATCTGGGAGACACACCACAGCATCCACTACTGGCCTTGCCAGGTGACTTCCTGAGAGGTAGACCTCTAAATTCTCTATCTTCTTCCATACTTAATCAACATTCTGTTGTATGCTTCTCCTTCCACAACTCAGCTACCATTGCCACTACCTTCCCTCCATGAACTTCTCAATATCCTCGAGACTCCCCACAGAAAATTCTGCCTTTTTCCTTGGTTTAACTAAAACCTAACCCAACTCTTAGATGTGGCTTTTTTTCTCTACCAACAACCACTTATTTTCCTTCATCCACAGAACGTGTTAATTCAGATGGATTAAGATTCTACTCCATCCTCACTGCCAAAACTTTTCTTCTGTATTCCTTTGAAACTCATAATAACTGGATATTTTATCTTCTACTTTTCCTCCTTCATACCAACTAATGATGTCCTTGTCATTGTCTCACATTTTTCAAAGATGCTGGCCCTGCCTCACAGTATAATTTTATACCCTGCATCTTGGCACCATCTAGGGTGACATCATACTCACATGAACAACTTGTGAAACACCCTAGTATCATTATACTCAGAAAGCATGGTCCAGAGACCAGCAACACTGGCATGACCTGACAGATTTTTAGAAATTCAGAAATTCAGACCACTGCAGAATTGATTTTAAAGAGCAAGAAGCCATATAAAGAAAAGGGTATTTTAGTCAGTGAGAAAAAATATGACAGTTTCTCCAACAGGAAAATAGAATGAAGGTCTTAAGCTGTAAGTTGGGGCTGAAAAATCAGATGAAAAGGAGGTCAGAGTGGAGGATGGTTCAGTAAAGGTAGGTTGAGGTCAAATCATGGTCACACAATTCATGAGAAAGAGTGTGGATATTCATATGTTGATTTTTCAGGTAGCGGTGGTATGACTAAATCTGATAAAAATGAGAATAAATTAACATAAGGAGCAAGAAAGATATAGAAAATAACTTAGGAGACCATTATGGCAGAGAGAAACCAAAAAGTCTACATTCTCAGGATAAATGTGAGAATCTAGTTCACACTGCTACAGAGTGACCTACAGAATCACTCTGGCAAGTACTCCAAAATATAAATTCCAGATTGTTATAATTCCAAGATTGTTATTCAGGATATCTGGGATGATGTCAGAATGTTCTTTATTTTATTTTATTTTATTTTATCGTTACCATTATTATTTTTTTATTAGCTTCTGCTTTATAACAAAGTGAATCAGTCATACACATACACCTGTTCCCACACCCCCTCCCTCTTGCATTTCCCTCCCTCCCACCCTCTCTATCCCACCCCTCTAGGCGGTCACAAAGCACCGAGCTGACCTCCCTGTGCTATGTGGCTGCTTCCCACTAGCTATCTACCTTACGTTTGGTAGCGTATATAGGTCCATGTCTCTCTCTCGCTTTGTCACAGCTTACCCTTCCCCCTCCCCATAGCCTCAAGTCCATTCTCAAGTAAGTCTGTGTCTTTATTCCCGTTTTACCCCTAGGTTCTTCATGACATTTTTTTTCTTAAATTCCGTATATATGTGTTAGCATACGGTATTTGTCTTTCTCTTTCTGACTTACTTCACTCTGTATGACAGATTCTAGGTCTATCCACTTCATTACAAATAGCTCAATTTCATTTCTTTTTATGGCTGAGTAATATTCCACTGTATATATGTGCCACATCTTCTTTATCCATTCATCCGATGATGGACACTTAGGTTGTTTCCATCTCTGGGCTATTGTGAATAGAGCTGCAATGAACATTTTGGTACATGTCACTTTTTGAATTATGGTTTTCTCAGGGTATATGCCTAGTAGTGGGATTGCTGGGTCATATGGTAGTTCTATTTGTAGTTTTTTTAAGGAACCTCCATACTGTTCTCCATAGAGCCTGTACCAATTCACATTCCCACCGGCAGTGCAAGAGTGTTCCCTTTTCTCCATACCCTCTCCAGCATATATTGTTTCTAGATTTTTTGATGATGGCCATTCTGACTGGTGTGAGATGATATCTCATTGTAGTTTTGATTTGCATTTCTCTAATGATTAATGATGTTGAGCATGCTTTCATGTGTTTGTTGGCAGTCTGTATATCTTCTTTGGAGAAATGTCTATTTAGGTCTTCTGCCCATTTTTGGATTGGGTTGTTTGTATTTTTGCTATTGAGCTGCATGAACTGCTTATAAATATTGGAGATTAATCCTTTGTCAGTTGCTTCATTTGCAAATATTTTCTACCATTCTGAGTGTTGACTTTTGGTCTTGTTTATGGTGTCCTTTGCTCTGCAAAAGCTTTGAAGTTTCATTAGGTCCCATTTGTTTATTTTTGTTTTTATTTCCATTTCTCTAGGACGTGGGTCCAAAAGGATTTTGCTGTGATTATGTCATAGAATGTCCTGCCTATGATTTCCTCTAAGAGTTTGATAGTTTCTGGCCTTATATTTAAAACTTTAATCCATTTTGAGATTATTTTTGTGTATGGTGTTAGGGAGTGATCCAATCTCACACTTTTACATGTCTCTTTCCAGTTTTCCCAGCACCACTTATTGAAGAGGCTGTCCTTTCCCCACTGTACATTCCTGCCTCCTTTATCACAGATAAGTTGACCATATGTGCGTGGGTTTATCTCTGGGCTTTCTATCCTGTTCCATTGATCTGTCTTTCTGTTTTTGTGCCAGTACCACACTGTCTTGATTACTGGAGCTTTGTAGTATAGTCTGAAGTCAGGGAGCCTGATTCCTCCAGCTCCGTTTTTCATTCTCAAGATTGCTTTGGCTATTCGCAGTCTTTTGGTTTTCCAAACAAATTTTGAAATTTTTTGTTCCAGTTCTGTGAAAAATGCCAGTGGGAGTTTGATAGGGATTGCATTGAATCTGTAGAATGCTTTGGGTAGTAGAGTCATTTTCACAATATTGATTCTTCCAATCCAGGAACATGGTATATCTCTCCATCTATTTGTATCATCTTTAATTTCTTTCATCAGTGTCTTATAATTTTCTGCATACAGGTCTTTTGTCTCCTCAGGCACGTTTATTCCTAGATATTTTATTCTTTTTGTTGCAATGGTAAATGGGAGTGTTTTCTTGATTTCACTTTCAGATTTTTCATCATTAGTATATAGGAATGCCAGAGATTTCTGTGCATTAATTTTGTATCCTGCTACTTTACCAAATTCATTGATTAGCTCTAGTAGTTTTCTGGTAGCATCTTTAGGATTCTCTATGTATAGTATCATGTCCTCTGCAAACAATGACGGCTTTACTTCTTCTTTTCCGATTTGGATTCCTTTTATTTCCTTTTCTTCTCTGATTGCTGTGGCTAAAACTTCCAAAACTATGTTGAATAAGAGTGGTGAGAGTGGGCAACCTTGTCTTGTTCCTGATCTTAGTGGAAATGCTTTCAGTTTTTCACCATTGAGGACGATGTTGGCTGTGGGTTTGTCATTTATGGCCTTTATTATGTTGAGGAAAGTTCCCTCTATGCCTACTTTCTGCAGGGTTTTTAATCATAAATGGGTGTTGAATTTTGTCGAAAGCTTTCTCTGCATCTATTGAGATGATCATATGGTTTTTCTCCTTCAATTTGCTAATATGCTGTATCACGTTGATTGATTTGCGTATATTGAAGAATCCTTGCATTCCTGGAATAAACCCCACTTGATCATGCTGTATGATCCTTTTAAGGTGCTGTTGGATTCTGTTTGCTAGTATTTTGTTGAGGATTTTTGCATCTATGTTTATCAGAGATATTGGCCTGTAGTTTTCTTTCTTTGTGACATCCTTGCCTGGTTTTGGTATCAAGGTGATGGTGGTCTCGTAGAATGAGTTTGGGAGTGTTCCTCCCTCTGCTATATTTTGGAAGAGTTTGAGAAGGATAGGCGTTAGCTCTTCTCTAAATGTTTGACAGAATTTGCCTGTGAAGCCATCAAGTCCTGGGCTTTTGTTTGTTGGAAGATTTTTTATCACAGTTTCAATTTCAGTGCTAGTGATTGGTCTGTTCATATTTTCTATTTCTTCCTGATTCAGTCTTGGCAGGTTGTGCATTTCTAAGAATTTGTCCATTTCTTCCAGGTTGTCCATTTTATTGGCATAGAGTTGCTTGTAGTAATCTCTCATGATCTTTTGTATTTCTGCAGTGTCAGTTGTTACTTTTCCTTTTTCCTTTGTAATTCTATTGATTTGAGTCTTCTCTTTTTTTCTTGATGAGTCTGGCTAATGGTTTATCAATTTTGTTTATCTTCTCAAAGAACCAGCTTTTACTTTTATTAATCTTTGCTATCATTTCCTTCATTTCTTTTTCATTTATTTCTGATCTGATCTTTATGATTTCTTTCCTTCTGCTAACTTTGGGGAATTTTTCTTCTTCTTTCTCTAATTGCTTTAGGTGCAGGATCAGGTTGTTTACTCGAGATGTTTCCTGTTTCTTAAGGTGGGATTGTATTGCTATAAACTTCCCCGTTAAAACTGCTTTTGCTGCATCCCATAGGTTTTGGCTCATCGTGTCTCCATTGTCATTTGTTTCTAGGTATTTTTTTATTTCCTCTTTGATTTTTTCAGTGATCACTTCATTATTAAGTAGTGTATTGGCTAGCCTCCGTGTGTTTGTATTTTTTACAGATCTTTTCCTGTAATTGATGTCTAGGCTCAGAGCACTGTGGTCGGAAAAGATACTTGATACAATTTCAATTTTCTTAAATTTACCAAGGCTTGATTTGTGACCCAAGATACGATCTATCCTGGAGAATGTTCCATGAGCACTTGCGAAAAATGTGTATTCTGTTGTTTTTGGATGGAATGTCCTATAAATATCAATTAAGTCCATCTTGTTTAATGTATCATTAAAGCTTGTGTTTCCTTATTTATTTTCATTTTGGATGGTCTGTCCATTGGTGAAAGTGGGGTGTTGAAGTCCCCTACTATGAGTGTGTTACTGTCGATTTCTCCTTTTATGGCTGTTAGTATTTGCCTTATGTATTGAGGTGCTCCTATGTTGGGTGCATAAATATTTACAATTGTTATATCTTCTTCTTGGATCGATCCCTTGATCATTAGGTAGTGTCCTTCTTTGTCTCTTCTAATAGTCTTTATTTTAAAGTCTCTTTTGTCTGATATAAGAATTGCTACTCCATCTTTCTTTTGATTTCCATTTGCATGGAATATCTTTTTCCATCCCCTTACTTTCAATCTGTATGTGTCTCTAGGTCTAAAGTGGGTCTCTTGTAGACAGCATATATATGGGTCTTGTTTTTGTATCCATTCAGCCAGTCTGTGTCTTTTGGTGGGAGCATTTAGTCCATTTACATTTAAGGTAATTATTGATATGTATGTTCCTATTCCCATTTCCTTAATTGTTTTGCGTTCGTTATTGTAGGTATTTTCCTTCTGTTGTGTTTCTTGCCTAGAGAAGTTCCTTTAGTATTTGTTGTAAAGCTGGTTTGGTGGTGCTGAATTCTCTCAGCTTTTGCTTGTCTGTAAAGGTTTTAATTTCTCCATCAAATCTGAATGAGATCCTTGCTGGGTAGAGTAATCTTCGTTGAAGATTTTTCTCCTTCATCACTTTAAATATGTCCTGTCACCCCCTTCTGGCTTGTAGAGTTTCTGCTGAGAGATCAGCTGTTAACCTGATGGGGATTCCCTTGTGTGTTATTTGTTATTTTTGCCTTGCTGCTTTTAATATGTTTTCTTTGTGTTTAATTTTTGACAGTTTGATTAATATGTTTCTTGGCATATTTCTCCTTGGATTTATTCTGTATGGGACTCTCTGTGCCTCCTGGACTTGATTAACTATTTCCTTTTCCATATTAGGGAAGTTTTCATCTATAACCTCTTCAAATATTTTCTCAGTCCCTTTCTTTTTCTCTTCTTCTTCTGGAACCCCTATAATTCGACTGTTGGTGCATTTAATGTTGTCCCAGAAGTCTCTGAGACTGCCCTCAGTTCTTTTCATTCTTTTTTCTTTATTCTGCTCTGCAGCAGTTATTTCCACTATTTTATCTTCCACGCCACTTAGCTGTTCTTCTGCCTCAGTTATTCTGCTATTGATCCCATCTAGAGTACATTTCATTTCATTTATTGTGTTTTTAATCGTTGCTTGATTCATCTTTAGTTCTCCTAAGTCCTTGTTAACTGTTTATTGCCTTTTGTCTATTCTATTTCCCAGATTTTGGATCATCTTTACTATCATTATTCTGAATTCTTTTTCAGGTAGACTGCCTATTTCCTCTTCATTTGTTAGGTCTGGTGGGTTTTTATCTTGCTTCTTCACCTGCTGTGTGTTTTTCTGTCTTCTCATTTTGCTTGTCTTACTGTGTTTGGGGTCTCTTTTTTGCAGGCTGCAGGTTCTTAGTTCCCATTGTTTTTGGTGTCTGTCCCCAGTCGCTAAGGTGGTTTCAGTGGGTTGCGTAGGCTTCCTCATGGAGGGCACTAGTGCCTGTGTTCTGGTGGATGAGGCTCGATCTTGTCTTTCTCGTGGACAGGTCCAGGTCTGGTGGTGTGTTTTGGGGTGTCTGTGGCCTTATGATGATTTTAGGCAGCCTCTCTGCTAATGGGTAGGGTTGTGTTCCTGTCTTGCTTGTTGCTTGGCATAGGGTGGCCAGCACTGTAGCTTGCTGGTCGTTGAGTGAAGCTGGGTGCTCGTGTTGAGATGGAGATCTCTGGGAGATTTTCGCTGTTTGATATTATGTGGAGTTGGGAGGTCTCTTGTGGACCAGTGTCCTGAAGTTGGCTCTCCCAACTCAGAGGCACAGCACTGACTCCTGGCTGCAGCACAAAGAGCCTTTCATCCACCCGGCTCAGAATAAAAGGGAGAAAAAGTGGAAAGAAAGAATTAGTAGAAGAAAGAAAGAAAGAAAAAAGGAGGGTGGGAGGGAGGGAGGAAGGAAGGAAAGAAAGAAAGAAAGGAGGGGGAAGGAGGGAGGGAGGAAGGAAGGAAGGTAGGAAAAAGAGAAAGAGAGAAGATAATGTAAAATAGAATAAAGTATGATAAAATATAATAGCGTTATTAAAATAAAAACGTAATTATTAAAAAAAAAATAAAAACAACAACAACACAATGGACGGATAGAACCCTGGGACAAATGGTGGAAGCAAAGCTATATAGACAAAATCTCACACTGAAGCATACACATACACTTTCACAAAAAGAGAACAAGGGGGAAAAAAATCGTAATCTTGCTCTCAAAGTCCACCTCCTCAATTTGGGATGATTCGTTGTCTATTCATGTATTCCACAGATGCAGGGTACATCAAGTTGATTGTGGAGCTTTAATCTGCTGCTTCTGAGGCTGCTGGGAGAGATTTCCCTGTCTCTTCTTTATTCTCACAGCTCCCGGATCTCACCTTTGGATTTGGCCCCACCTCTGCGTGTAGGTCACAGGAGAGCATCTGTTCTTCGCTCAGACAGGGCGGGGTTAAATAAGCAGCTGCTTCGGGGGCTCTGGCTCATTCAGGCCGGGGAGAGGGAGGGGTATGGAGGCGGGGCGAGCCTGCGGCGGCAGAGGCCGGCGTGACGTTGCACCAGCCCAAGGTGCGCAGTGCACTTTCTCGTGGAATCCGTCCTTGGATCACGGGACCCCGGCAGTGGCGGGCTGCACAGACTCCCCGGAAGGGGGGCGTTGACAGTGACCTGCGCTCGCACACAGGCCTCTTGGCATCGGCAGCAGCAGCCCCAGCGTCCCACGCCCGTCTCTGGGGTTCGCGCTTTTAGCTGCGGCTCGCACACGTCTCTGGAGCTCCTTTAAGCAGTGCTCTTAATCCCCTCTCCTCGCGCACCAGGAAACAAAGAGGGAAGAAAAAGTCTCTTGCCTCTTTGGCAGCTCCAGACTTTTTCCCGGACTCCCTCCCGACCAGCTGTGGTGCACTAACCCCTTCAGGCTCTCTTCCCACCGCCAGCCCCAGTCGTCTCCCCGCGCTCCGCTCTGACTGAAACCCGAAACCCGAGCCTCAGCTCCCAGCCCCGCCCGCCCCGGCGGCCGAGCAGACAAGTCTCTCAGGCTGGTGAGTGCCGGTCGGCACCGATCCTCTGTTCGGGAATCTCTCCGCTTTGCCCTCCGCACCCCTGTTGCTGCGCTCTCCTCCATGGCTCCAAAGCTCCCCCCTCCGCCACCCGCAGTCTCCGCCCGCGAAGGGGCTCCTAGTGTGTGGAAACCTTTCCTCCTTCAGGGCTCCCTCCCACTGGTGCAGGTCCCTTGTCTCTGTTTATTCTTTTTTCTTTTGTCCTACCCAGGTATGTGGGGAGTTTCTTGCCTTTTGGGAGGTCTGAGGTCTTCTGTCAGCGTTCAGTAGGTGTTCTGTAGGGGTTGTTCCACGTGTAGCTGAATTTCTGATGTATCTGTGGGGAGGAAGGTGATCTCCGCGTCTTACTCTTCCGCCATCTTCCCCCAGCTCTCTCTTTTTATTTTTATTTATTTTTTGACATTTCCCCAGTGAATACTTCCTGGTTCAATCCCTGCATGTAGGCGTAGTAGTTGACAGGTCTTGCTGTTAACACTAATGTTTTCCAGCAAAGGACACCTCCTTTTCCAGTTTTATAGGGAGGAGGTGTACTACCTTTATTTCAACCTAGAATGGTACTAAAGAAACAGAAGCAATTTTAGAGTTAGTCTGCCATCTAATATACAAAATATAGGTATATGTTCTTTATTCAGTTTTAATCAGGTTACTACCTGGAATCCCTAAAAGAATTGGCTGACCGAATTGGCTACAAAAGACTTCAGACATCTCTAGGATGAAGTCTCCATAATTAAAATTAAAAGATAAGCAAAAGTCTGGGAGAAACTTTACTACACTGCATAAAGAAGCAAAGGCTCTCATTATAAATAATTTTTAGGGGACTTCCCTGGTGGTTCAGTGTTTAAGAATCCACCTGCTAATGCAGGGGACACAGGTTCAAGCCCTGGTCTGGGAAGACCCCACATGTCACGGAGCAACTAAGCCTGCGAGCCACAACTACTGATCCAACATGCCACAGCTACTGAAGTCTGCACGCCTAGAGCCCTTGTTCTGCAATGAGAGAAGGCACCACAATGAGAAGCCCGTGCACCACAGCAAAGAGTAGCCCCCGCTCGCCCCATCTAGAGATAGCCCACACGCAGCAACAAGGACCCAACACAGCCAAAATAAATAAATTTATTAAAAAAAATAAAATAAAGAATTTCTAGGAATCATAAAGAAAAAGATCCAAAGAGGGATGGCAAAGGATCTGAACAGACAAGTCACAGGAAACTATACAAATGGCCAATGTAGGTAAGACTTGTACTATCTCAGGAATAATCAAAAAAGGCAAATGAGGAATCAATGTGACATTATTTTTGTTTAGGTTCTTGGCAAAACTTCTTTTTTTAATGATGACAAACAGTGATTGAGAGTGTGTGAAAATGGTACTCTAGTGGTATCCAACTGTGGGAATATAAATTGTTTTTTTATCCTTTTAAGAATAATATGGCAACATCTATAAATTTAAAATTCTCATACCCTTTGGCTTGGCAATTCCAATGTAATCTAGCCTACAAAAGTACTAGCATTATGACCAAAGTTTTAGGATTATTTATAATACTAAAAAAATTGGAAATAGCCTAATTATATATCAATAGAATAATAATAAAATACAGTAAACCATGAAATGTTTTCCAGTATTTCAAAGGATGAGGTGTATGTATAGGTCCTAATAAAGAAAGATCTCTTTGGTATAATAAATGGAGAAGAAAAATCAGTTCACACAATAATACATATAGTATGATTGAACTTACTATTTTTAAAATTTATATGGTTGCTTGTATGCATATATGCATAAAAAATATTTTACAAAGTCTGGATGGATATAACATAACTGTGACTACTTCTGGGGAAGGGAATAATTTGCCAAAGTGTGAGTTCATGGAAAATTTCATAATTTAATCTGTATAGCACTGCATTATCTAGTTTTTTTTACAATATAAACATATCCTTGGATAATTGAAAAAAATAAACAATATATATTAAATTCTTCCTAATATTGGAGAAAAACTATCAAGTTAAAGAACTCTCAAAGGAAAAACAAAACTCACCTTGACTATCACTGTTCTGATACTAAGAAACGTTGAACTGCCTTGCTATGGTTATCTTTGACTGAATCCTTAATACTACATTAAAAAAAATAAAATATAACTATGATTAAATAAAGGGTTTAGAATGGGGCTATTTCAAAATGTAAATTTGGGTACAAGTTAGTTTGCTTGTTCAATTTCCCCCTCTCTCAAAGCCTTAGCTGATAAAAGCTGTTACAATTTTGAGTGTGTGTAACTGATTCTGAGGCAAGATAAAATCATTATCACATAAGAAGGTATTTCCCATTTCATGCTAGCCCCTCAGCTTCGTTGCATCTCTATATAGATCATACTTCTCTAACTGAAGAGAGTGCACTTTATAGACTGGGCTGACGCCTACCATTCTCATCCTTGCTGTGAGATCCATAGCCGCGTTAATGCTGATAAAGTATCTGTGGTCCTTTCCACTTTAGAAACCCCCTGCAATCCTTCCCTAAACTGCTGGGGGTCGTCATTTTTACAACAGGAGACCGCTTGTATCAGTGAAGTTCATTTTAACACTTTGCCCTGTTATCCATGGAAAGGGAAGTTCTACCCAAATCCCAGAAGTGCTTTAAACTTTATTTCCGAGGTTAATTAGACTCACACAAAGTTTGCTACCTTCCCCAAAGGGGGGCATCTCCGAGTAAAAACGCCTTCTAATGGAGAATTCATAGTGTGATAATACAAGACAGAGGTAGCAACGTTTGGAAAGAGAGAGGATGGAGTTTCCATTTTTTATGTGTGTGTGGTGGGGAGAGGGAGAAGAGAGAGAGCGAGGTGGGCAGAAAGAGAGAGGGAGAGAGAGAGAGATGGATGTGTATTTTGTCTATGGGAAGGAATGGATGTCGTAGTGGACAGCATTCTTACAAAAAGAAGAAAAAAATATATAAATATATATACACATTTTTTCCTCCTGAATAAAGGAGATGAAGCCCATCTCTCTCTATTTTGATCCTAATCCCTTCTCTCCCGCTTCGAGTGGCCCGGGAGCACCCTCTCTTTTTAATAAATGGCTGGCAGAGCAAGCTATTCACACTCTCTCCTTTGATCACCTCCGAGCTGTCAGCCCGTGCTGCAGTTTTCCTCCCAGCTCTTGTTCCTGCCTAAAAGTGGAAGTAATACCCCCTGAAAGAAATACCCTAGGTGTCCTGCAGAGCATCAATCTATTTCTTCTTTTTCTTCTTTTTCCCTGAGGCCCACCCTCCCAGCTTGAACAAATCCCCCTCTTCCTCCCTCCTCCCCTCTCTGCAGAACCCCGGTTCTTAGGAGACACCCTACGCTGTGCGGGTGTGACCCCCCCTGGGCCCAGCTGTCTGAGACGCTACCACCCGGCCAGACGGGGGACGCTCCGCCCCGCCCCTCCCCTGACGCCCCTCCCCCTCCCGCGGGGAGCGGCTCCCGCGGGGAGCGGCTCCCGCAGGCATCTGTGTTCGCGTGTGCTGCCTTTTGCTTTCTGGAAGGCACGCATTGTTTTCCAATGGATGCGGCCTTTCTCTGACCCCCCAAATTCTTCCCTTTCCCTTCCCCCATCGGGTACTTGGGTTGGCCCGCGGCCTCCCCAGGATCGGCGTTTGGGTCTCAGCATTGGGGAGGCTGCGACCCAGCTCCCACTCAGCTGTGAGCCTTTGCAGAGGCGGCTGCTTCCAGACAGGGCATTGAACACATTTTCCAGCGCGTGTTTCCCGTCTCTTGTTTACAGCTGAGATTATAAGCAGTCTGTGTCCCCTCTTATCATCGTGTCAGGCAGTGATAGATAGTTTGTAAATATTATTCAAAGGAAATAATTTGCAAAGGCAAACAATTACAAGCAGAGTATATGGATCATGAGGTTTGTCCTTAATGTGTTTACCAGAAGGAAGGGAAAGGGGGCTGGGAAGTGGGGAAATGATTGGGTAGGGGGTGGGGGAGCAGGACTCCAAAGGATTCTGATTCTGTGACAGTGACATAACTAATTAAATTTAATGTTTCTTAAAAGCCTTTGCTCTTTTCCTGAAATTGCTCGAAAGTATGCATTATTAGGAAAAAAAAAAAGATGTAGAAAGGGGAGGACTTAGAATGACTGAATACAACTCATTGTGCTGGCTGAAAAATGTCAAACTGCAGTGGAAAGAAATACAGCATTGCAGGCTGGTGTGCTGAGGCCCTAGCTAGGGAAGCTGGATCTGCTAAGTGGAAAATTCCTGCAGAGGACGTGTTTCCATTTCCAATGGAAAGAAAGAGGGTGTTGTTGGAAGCTGGCAATTCTTTGGAAAATACAGAAAATACAAGGGAGATGACAAAATGACCTCACTGAACTCTGAGAAATTAAGCAAACAAATCGTTTCAGCCAACATACCACATTCTTATAGTGCCTGTGCCTGAATAACAAGGCTGAACTACACGTTCTATTAGAGGCTGAAATCTCAACTCTCCCTCCCTGGTCCCCCAGGTCTCCTGAGAGGAAAGAAATGATATTTTAGACACTGGCAGGGCTAGAGGAACAGGACTGTAGGAGCGTGTATGTGAGGACACGTGTGCTTAGGGACATGTTGACTTTGCATCCTGAATACTAAAATGACGGTGGCACTTTTGTTTATTAACAGAGGATTTCAATTTAGGTTGCTTTTTTTCTTTTTTTTTTTTTCTAATGGAAAGAACTTCAGCTCCTAAGGGGAGTCCACCGAATTTTACTAGCCAGGGCTGGTCTCTGTAAGAAGTTAGAGGGGTTTCTTCAAAGAATAGCTTAGATTATGTCAGGAAAGGCTAGTAGTTAAGAGAGCAGAGGTGAGAGGGTGCACATTTCAGAGGCGATGTGAAGGCATCTTCCTATACCTGTCACTAGAATTAAATTTTATGTCATCTAAACATATCCTGGTAGAGAAAAATGGAGGCTAATCAGAAGCCATGATTTTTATTGTTCTGCAAAGCTTCAGTCAGAAAGAAAGGGAAAAAAATGCATCGAAAGTTCTATGCACACACACAATGCAGTCCAAATGATCTTCATTTGCTATGCTGATCCTTTTTCTACCAGACCTACAACATACTGAGAAGCTGAAAAAACTTGTTTTGCTTTTATGGCAGTGGGGTGTGTGTGTGTGTTGGGGTGTGTTGCGTGGCACTTTTAATAAAATCCCTGTCCATAACAGTCTGAGAATTAAGTGACTGTTGAATTGTATTGAAAAATCTTTACGACAACTATTTGCCATTTTTAAGTTATTTTAATTAAAAAACACAGATGACTGAATTTATGTGGTCAAACTCCCACCTGCTAACAAACCCAAAGCATAAGTCAGTATTTCTTGTATCATTCAAGTATCTCCTTGCATTTCAAGTTTACCTGCATATGTAAATTCAATGCTATGATGGAAATTTTCAGGGACATTTATTAAGCTAAGTCAGATTGCCAAGGTAATGCTGATAATTGATTGAGAAAATGGTATATTGTTAGTTATTATATATTAAAATATAGATGCTTTTGTCCTTACAAACAGCCCACTTAGTCATTAAAAATTCAAAGAGTTCTCTTGAGATATAATGCATAGACTATAAAATTCACTCTTTTTAAGTGTTCAATTCAATGGTTCTTAGTATATTTACAGAGTTGTACAACCATTGCTACAATTTTATTTTAAAAACCCTTAAAAAGAAATGTTGCAATCATTTACAATCACTGTCCATTCCCACTTCTGCCCTAAGTGAATGCTAATCTAGTTTCTGCCTTTCTACATGTGCCATTTGGGGACATTTTATATAAATGGAATTGTACAGTGTGTGTGCATGTGTGTGTGTGTGTGTGTGTTTAGTTGCTTTCACAGAGCATAATGTTTTTGAGGTTCACCATGTTGTTCCTTTTTATTGACAGATAGTATTTCACTGTACAGTTATAACACACTTTGTTTATCCATCAGTTATTGGACATTTGGGTTGATTCCACTTCTGGGCTACTGTGAATAGTGCTACCATGAACATTCATGTACAAGTCTCTGTGTGTACATATGTTTTCTTTTTGGTAGATACCTAAATATGGGATTACTGGGTTATCTAGTAAATATATGCTTAACTTTTTAAGGAAGTGCCAAACAGTTGTTTTAAAGTGGCTGTGTCATTTTTCTTTCTTACCAATAATGTTTCAGGGTTTCAATTGATCCACATCCTCACCAAAACTTTTTATTGTCTCTCTTTTTTATTGTAGCCATTCTGATGCGTGAGAAATGGAACTTTATCATGATTTTGATTAGTATTTCACAACGACCAAGGAGGTTTACATCTTTACATCTGCTTATTAGCCATTTATGCATCCCTTTGGAAGAAATGTCCATTCAAATCCTTTGTCTATTTTTCAGTTGGGTTATTTGCTTTTTATTATTGACTTGTAAGAGTCCTTTTTATATTCTGGAAAGAGTCCCTTATTAGAAATATGAGTTGACAATATTTCTCCATCTGTGGGTTGTCTTGTCACTTTCTTGATGGTGTCTTTTGAAGCACAAACATTTTTAATTTTGATTAAATTCAATTTATCAAGTGCTTTTCTCTTATCACTTGTGATTTTGTTGTCATATCTAAAGTTCTTATAGAGTTTTAAACTATTTTATTATTTCCTTTTTAGGAAAGAAAGACCTGAGATGGACAACATTTTAGATTCAATCAAAAGAACATAGAAAATGAATTTGAGGTTGCAAGTTTTAAAGACTACCCCTGATTGCTCGACCTTGATAAGCCTCACTATGCATTTCTTTAGTCAATATTAAGTAGGGTCATAGCTGAATTTTTTAGGGTCCAAGACCAAAAGAAACTAGATCCAAATTGAGGGGAAAAAAAACCTTTTTTAAAAATTTCAGGAGTCTCGTGTGATGTTGAGACCATCAGGACAGTATGCATCCCTGAACCCTGTTAAGAGTTCTCTATAAACTTTAAGGTTCTGGTGGGGAGGTGCAAAGATCTCGTCTTGCGGACACCGAAGACAAATCTCCGAGGATTATTTTCCCATGGAGTAAGGGAGTTGTCATGGAAGATTCCCATATGGTAAGAGTGAGTGATGTCGAATACACCCATCAATGGTAGGCAAGCCACCAGTGACCAGAAAACGTTTGCTGACCCTGCTGTAGGACGTGCATCAGCATGGATCAGAGCCTCTGTTAGTGCTCCTACAAGACCATCAAGGTTGCAGAAGCTTTGAAGACTAGAGGAAGGTGAAGTCACAGATTCAAGGAGGCTGGATCTCTGAATCACCACATGGATGACTCTCTACCCCACCTTTATGGGGCTGCAAGATAATAAAAAAAGAAGATGGCGGAAGAGTAAGACGTGGAGATCACCTTCCTCCCCACAGATACATCAGAAATACATCTACACGTGGAACAACTCCAACAGAACACCTGCTGAACGCTGACAGAAGACCTCAGACCCCCCAAAAGTCAAGAAACTCCCCACGTACCTGGGTAGGACAAAAGAAAAAAGAATAAAAAGAGACAAAAGGATAGGGACGGGACCTGCACCAGTGGGAGGGAGCTGTGAAGGAGGAAAGGTTTCCGCACACTAGGAAGCCCCTTTGCGGGCGCAGGCTGCGGGTGGCAGAGGGGGGAAGCTTCGGAGCTGCAGAGGAGAGCGCAGCCACAAGGCTGCGGGGGGCAAAGCGGAGAGATTCCCGTACAGAGGATCGGTGCAGACCGGCACTCACCAGGCCGAGAGGCTTGTCTGCTCGGCCGCCAGGGTGGGCGGGGCTGGGAGCTGAGGCTCGGGTTTCGGGTTTCAGTTGGAGCGCAGGGAGAGGACTGGGGCTGGTGGTGGGAAGAGAGCCTGAAGGGGTTAGTGCACCACAGCTGGCCGGGATGGAGTCCGGGGAAAAGTCTGGAGCTGCCAAAGAGACAAGAGACTTTTTCTTCCCTCTTTGTTTCCTGGTGCGCGAGGAGAGGGGATTAAGAGCGCTGCTTAAAGGAGCTCCAGAGACGGGAGCGATCCACAGCTAAAAGCACAGACCCCAGAGATGGGCGTGGGATGCTGGGGCTGCTGCTGCCGCCGCCAAGAGACCTGTGTGCGAGCACAGGTCACTATCCATGCCCCCTTTCCGGGGAGCCTGTGCAACCCACCACTGCTGGGGTCCCGGGATCCAGGGAGGGCTTCCCCGGGAGAGCGCACGTCGCGCCTCATGCTGGTGCAACGTCACGCCGGCCTCTGCTGCTGCAGGCTCGCCCCGCACTCCGTACCCCTCCCCCACCAGCCTGAGTGAGCCAGAGCCCCCGAAGCAGCTGCTCCTTTAACCCCGTCCTGTCTGAGCAAAGAACAGATGCCCTCCAGGGACCTACACGCAGAGGCAGGGCCAAATCCAAAGCTGAGACCCGGGAGCTGTGAGAATAAAGAAGAGACAGGGAAATCTCTCCCAGCAGCCTCAGAAGCAGCGGATTAAAGCTCCACAAGCAACTTGATGTACCCTGCATCTGTGGAATACATGAGTAGACAACGAATCATCCCAAATTGAGGAGGTGGACTTTGAGAACAAGATCTATGATTTTTTCCCCTTTTCCTCTTTTTACAACGAATTATCCCAAATTGAGGAGGTGGACTTTGAGAGCAAGATTTACGATTTTTTCCCCTTGTTCTCTCTTCGTGAAAGTGTATGTGTATGCTTCTGTGTGAGATTTTGTCTATATAGATTTGCATCCAACATTTGTCCCAGGGTTCTATCTGTTGGTTTTTGTTTGTTTGTTTGTTTGTTTGTTTTGTTTTTAATTTTATTTTTTTTAACAATTACACTTTTATTTTAATAAAGCTATTATATTTTATCATACCTTATTCTATTTCACTTTATCTTCTCTTTCTCTTTTTCCTACCTTCCCTCCATCCTCCCTCCCTCCCTCCGCCTCCCTTCTTTCTTTCTTTCTTTCTTTCTTTCTTTCTTTCTTTCTTTCTTTCTTTCTTTCTTCCTTTCCTTACTCGCTCCCTCCCTCCCTCCCTTCCTCCGTCCTTTCTCTCTTTCTCTTCTCCCTCCCTCCCTTCTTTCTTTCTTTCTTTTACTAATTCTTTCTTTCTACTTTTTCTCCCTTTTATTCTGAGCAATGTGGATGAAAGGCTCTTGGTGATGCAGCCAGGAGTCAGAGCCGTGCCTCTGAGGTGGGAGAGCCAACTTCAGGACACGGGTCCACAAAAGACTTCCCAGCTCCACATAATATCAAACAGCGAAAATCTCCCAGAGATCTCCATCTCAACACGAGCACCCAGCTTCACTCAACGACCAGCAAGCTACAGTGCTGGCCACCCTATTCCAAGCAACTAGCAAGACAGGAACACAACCCTACCCATTAGCAGAGAGGCTGCCTAAAATCATCATAAGGCCACAGACACCCCAAAACACACCACCAGACCTGGACCTGTCCACGAGAAAGACAAGATCGAGCCTCATCCACCAGAACACAGGCACTAGTCCCCCCCATCAGGAAGCCTACACAACCTACTGAAACAACCTTAGCCACTGGGGACAGACACCAAAAACAACGGGAACTACGAATCTGCAGCCTGCAAAAAGGAGACCCCAAACACAGTAACATAAGCAAAATGAGAAGACAGAAAAACACACAGCAGGTGAAGGAGCAAGATAAAAACCCACCAGACCTAAAAAATGAAGAGGAAATAGGCAGTTTACCTGAAAAAGAATTCAGAATAATGATAGTAAAGATGATCCAAAATCTTGGAAATAGAATAGTCAAAAGGCAAGAGACAGTTAACAAGGACCTAGAAGAACTAAAGGTGAATCAAGCAATGATTAAAAACACAATAAACTAAATGAAAAATACTCTAGATGAGATCAATAACAGAATAATTGAGGCAGAACAGATAAGTGATGTGGAAGATAAAATAGTGGAAATAACTGCTGCAGAGCAGAATAAAGAAAAAAAAATGAAAAGAACTGAGGACAGTCTCAGAGACCTCTGGAACAACATTAAATGCACCAACATTCGAATTATAGGGGTTCCAGAAGAAGAAGAGAAAAAGAAAGGGACTGAGAAAATATTAGAAGAGATTATAGTTGAAAACTTCCCTAATATGGGAAAGGAAATAGTTAATCAAGTCCAGGAGGCACAGAGAGTCCCATACAGAATAAATCCAAGGAGAAATATGCCAAGACACATATTAATCAAACTATCAAAAATTAAACACAAAGAAAACATATTAAAAGCAGCAAGGAAATAACAACAAATAACACACAAGGGAATCACCATCAGTTTAACAGCTGATGTCTCACCAGAAACTCTACAAGCCAGAAGGGAGTGGCAGGACATATTCAAAGTGATGAAGGAGAAAAATCTTCAACCAAGATTACTCTACCCAGCAAAGATCTCATTCAGATTTGATGGAGATATTGAAACCTTTACAGACAAGCAAAAGCTGAGAGAGTTCAACACCACCAAACCAGCTTTACAACAAATACTAAAGGAACTTCTCTAGGCAAGAAACACAACAGAAGGAAAATACCTACAATAACGAACTCAAAACAATTAAGGAAATGGGAATAGGAACATACATATCAATAATTACCTTAAATGTAAATGGACTAAATGCTCCCACCAAAAGACACAGATTGGCTGAATGGATACAAAAACAAGACCCATATATATGCTGTCTACAAGAGACCCACTTCAGACCGAGAGACACATACAGATTGAAAGTAAGGGGATGGAAAAAGATATTCCATGCAAATGGAAATCAAAAGAAAGCTGGAGTAGCAATTCTTATATCAGACAAAAGAGACTTTAAAATAAAGACTATTAGAAGAGACAAAGAAGGACACTACATAATGATCAAGGGATCGATCCAAGAAGAAGATATAACAATTGTAAATATTTATGCACCCAACATAGGAGCACCTCAATACATAAGGCAACTACTAACAGCCATAAAAGGGGAAATCAACAGCAACACATTCATAGTAGGGGACTTCAACGCCCCACTTTCACCAATGGACAGACCATCCAAAATGAAAATAAATAAGGAAACACAAGCTTTAAATGATATATTAAACAAGATGGACTTAATTGATATTTATAGGACATTCCATCCAAAAACAACAGTATACACATTTTTCTCAAGTGCTCAAGGACCATTCTCCAGGATAGATCATATCTCGGGTCACAAATCAAGCCTTGGTAAATTTAAGAAAATTGAAATTGTATCAAGTATCTTTTCCAACCACAATGCTATGAGACAAGACATCAATTACAGGAAAAGATCTGTAAAAAATACAGACACATGGAAGCTAAACAATACACTAATTAATAACGAAGTGATCACTGAATAAATCAAAGAGGAAATAAAAAAATACCTAAAACAAATGACAATGGAGACACGACACTCCAAAACCTATGGGACGCAGCAAAAGCAGTTTTAAGGGGGAAGTTTATAGCAATACAATCCCACCTTAAGAAACAGGAAACATCTCGAGTAAACAACCTGACCCTGCACCTAAAGCAATTAGAGAAAGAAGAAGAAAAATTCCTCAAAGTTAGCAGAAGGAAAGAAATTATAAAGATCAGATCAGAAATAAATGAAAAAGAAATGAAGGAAATGATAGCAAAGATTAATAAAAGTAAAAGCTGGTTCTTTGAGAAGATAAACAAAATTGATAAACCATTAGCCAGACTCATCAAGAAAAAAAGAGAAGACTCAAATCAATAGAATTACAAAGGAAAAAGGAAAAGTAACAACTGACACTGCAGAAATACAAAAGATCATGAGAGATTACTACAAGAAACTCTATGCCAATAAAATGGACAACCTGGAAGAAATGGACAAATTCTTAGCAATGCACAACCTGCCAAGACTGAATCAGGAAGAAATAGAAAATATGAACAGACCAATCACTAGCACTGAAATTGAAACTGTGATAAAAAATCTTCCAACAAACAAAAGCCCAGGACCTGATGGCTTCACAGGCAAATTCTGTCAAACATTTAGAGAAGAGCTAACGCCTATCCTTCTCAAACTCTTCCAAAATATAGCAGAGGGAGGAACACTCCCAAACTCATTCTACGAGACCACCATCACCTTGATACCAAAACCAGGCAAGGATGTCACAAAGAAAGAAAACTACAGGCCAATATCACTGATGAACATAGATGCAAAAATCCTCAACAAAATACTAGCAAACAGAATCCAACAGCACCTTAAAAGGATCATACAGCATGATCAAGTGGGGTTTATTCCAGGAATGCAAGGATTCTTCAATATACGCAAATCAATCAACGTGATACAGCATATTAGCAAATTGAAGGAGATAAACCATATGATCATCTCAATAGATGCAGAGAAAGCTTTCGACAAAATTCAACACCCATTTATGATTAAAAACCCTGCAGAAAGTAGGCATAGAGGGAACTTTCCTCAACATAATAAAGGCCATAAATGACAAACCCACAGCCAACACCGTCCTCAATGGTGAAAAACTGAAAGCATTTCCACTAAGATCAGGAACAAGACAAGGTTGCCCACTCTCACCACTCTTATTCAACATAGTTTTGGAAGTTTTAGCCACAGCAATCAGAGAAGAAAAGGAAATAAAAGGAATCCAAATCGGAAAAGAAGAAGTAAAGCCGTCATTGTTTGCAGAGGACATGATACTATACATAGAGAATCCTAAAGATGCTACCAGAAAACTACTAGAGCTAATCAATGAATTTGGTAAAGTAGCAGGATACAAAATTAATGCACAGAAATCTCTGGCATTCCTATATACTAATGATGAAAAATCTGAAAGTGAAATCAAGAAAACACTCCCATTTACCATTGCAACAAAAAGAATAAAATATCTAAGAGTAAACGTACCTGAGGAGACAAAAGACCTGTATGCAGAAAATTATAAGACACTGATGAAAGAAATTAAAGATGATACAAATAGATGGAGAGATATACCATGTTCCTGGATTGGAAGAATCAATATTGTGAAAATGACTCTACTACCCAAAGCAATCTACAGATTCAATGCAATCCCTATCAAACTCCCACTGGCATTTTTCACAGAACTGGAACAAAAAATTTCAAAATTTGTTTGGAAAACCAAAAGACTGCGAATAGCCAAAGCAATCTTGAGAATGAAAAACGGAGCTGGAGGAATCAGGCTCCCTGACTTCAGACTATACTATAAAGCTCCAGTAATCAAGACAGTGTGGTACTGGCACAAAAACAGAAAGATAGATCAATGGAACAGGATAGAAAGCCCAGAGATAAACCCACACACATATGGTCACCTTATCTTTGATAAAGGTGGCAGGAATGTTCAGTGGAGAAAGGACAGCCTCTTCAATATGTGGTGCTGGGAAAACTGGATAGGGACATGTAAAAGAATGAGATTAGATCACTCCCTAACACCATACACAAAAATAAGCTCAAAATGGATTAAAGACCTAAATGTAAGTCCAGAAACTATCAAACTCTTAGAGGAAAACATAGGCAGAACACTCTATGACATAAATCACAGCAAGATCCTTTTGGACCCACCTCCTAGAGAAATGGAAATAAAAACAAAAAATAAACAAATGGGACCTAATGAAACTTCAAACTTTTGCACAGCAAAGGAAACCATAAACAAGAGCAAAAGACAACCCTCAGAGTGGGAGAAAATATTTGCAAATGAAGCAACTGACAAAGGATTAATCTCCAAAATTTATAAGCAGTTCATGCAGCTCAATAGCAAAAATACAAACAACCCAATCCAAAAATGGGCAGAAGACCTAAATAGACATTTCTCCAAAGAAGATATACAGACTGCCAACAAACACATGAAAGAATGCTCAACATCATTAATCATTAGAGAAATGCAAATCAAAACTACAATGAGATATCTTCTCAGAGCAGTCATAATGGCATCATCAAAAAAATCTAGAAACAATAAATGCTGGAGAGGGTGTGGAGAAAAAGGGACACTCTTGCTGTTCTGGTGGGAATGTGAATTGGTACAGCCTCTATGGAGAACAGTATGGAGGTTCCTTAAAAAACTACAAATAGAACTACCATATGACCCAGCAATCCCACTACTAGGCATATACCCTGAGAAAACCATAATTCAAAAAGAGACATGTACCAAAATGTTCATTGCAGCTCTATTCACAATAGCCCGGAGATGGAAACAACCTAAGTGTCCATCATCAGATGAATGGATAAAGAAGATGTGGCACCTATATACAATGGAATATTACTCAGCCATAAAAAAACGAGATTGAGCTCTTTGTAATGAGGTGGATAGACCTAGAGTCTGTCATACAGAGTGAAGTAAGTCAGAAAGAGAAAGAAAAATACCGTGTGCTAACACATATATATGGAATTTAAGAAAAAAAATATCATGAAGAACCTAAGGGTAAAACAGGAATAAAGACACAGACCTACTTGAGAATGGACTTGAGGATATGGGGAGGGGGAAGGGTAAGCTGTGACAAAGCAAGAGAGTGGCATGGACATATCTACACTACCAAACGTAAGGTAGATTGATAGTGGGAAGCAGCCACATAGCACAGGGAGATCAGCTCGGTGCTTTGTGACCACCTGGAAGGTTGGGATAGGGAGGCTGGGAGGGAGGGAGACGCATGAGGGAAGTGATATGGGAACAGATGTATATGTATGACTGATTCACTTTGTTATAAAGCAGAAATTAATAAAAATATATATTTTTTTCAAGATTATAAAAAAAATTTCAGAAATGCACCCATTTTTACTCTTCCCTTTACTTCTCTGTATTTGCAAGTGGACTTCTTGGATTTAATAGGAACAGAGAAGTAAATTTTAAGCCACTCTTTAATACCTTCTTAGATTTAAAATTGGATATTTGTAATTTATTAGACTGACAAATGTAGTTTATTTTAAATTTAATATTATTCTTATTTTCATTTCACATTTGCAAATTAGAATGAAAAAATGTCTTTTTATGTATTTTAAATGTACTCTTCAGAGACTTCACTGTTGTTCCAGTGGTTAGGACCCCATGCTTCCACTGCAAGGGGCACGGTTCGATTCTTGGATCCCTGGTTTGGGAACTAAGATCCTGCATGCCACATGGTGAGGCAAATGAAAGAAATTCACTCTTCAGTGTTGTTCCAGACAAATCCTCTACAGAAGAAGATGGACCTAACATATTATTTTCCCAATATGTATTATTTTAGTAACTTGCTACATGCTTATCACTGTATCAAAATAGATAACTGCAATAGTCCTGATGATTTATCCTTTAAAACATCTTACAAAGTCAAGTATAAGAGGTTTGGATTTGAGAACAAAACCACTGATCCACCTTTATAATCTGAAGATTCCTATTGATAGGGCCTCTCTGAGTTCCAGAAGGCCTGAGTCATTTCCAGTTTTTGAGGTTCCAAGTATATTTTAAAAGTGACAGAGTTGTGAAATTGTAGTATATCTAAAATATACATTAATACTTTTTAACATGTATAGTGCAATATGTGTATTCACTCATAGGATAAATTTCAGGATTATAAAAACTATCAATTTATGGTGTGCCGTATTTATGGTGTGCCACGTTTAGTGTATTTTAGCTTTAGAGACAAAAGTTTAAAGGTGATGAACATCTTTCAATCTGGTTCCTGTATGACTGGGACTATGTACAATTTGATTTGAAGACGACATCAATAATCTAAATTTGAAGTCATTTATCACCTGCTTGCCCCGTGACAGTATGCTGTGTCAGAAGACTGTCCTTATCTTTTCCATCAAATACTGCTGCTTGTGTTGGTGCCCATGTTCTGATATGACTCTGTTGGAGAGGCTGACCTTTCCTCCACCTGGAATGAGCACTAAAACACTGACAGTAGAAGATATCACACACCAGAATCAATGTCAACTGTAGTATTCAATGGAGATGTTATTGCTATAATACTAACCTGATGCATTTTTATTTCTCCTTTAAATCACTGAACACCTATATCCTTCTGCTTCCCAGAGAGACTCTTGTGGATTATCACCTGAAAGTCTGAAAGGGTGGGTAAGAGACTTAGCAGGAAAATGGGTTCACGGGGCAGGTTTGGATGAAAGATGAGGTCAGAGAGAGCTAACTAGACCATGAAGTTTACTTAAGGAAGTTCCTTACAGGAAGAACAACAGAGGGAAGGTCATTCTTTCCAGCCCCTGGGGATTGGGAGAAAGAAGGAAAACGATGAAAGAAGCAGAAGGGTATCCCACTCCACCCCTGGCCCACCCGCTGCTTGATAAGTACAAATCCAAAGAAGATAGTGACTTTAGTAAAAGCCAGACAAGTTGGGAGCAGGTTTGTGGGGGGATTCTAAGGTCATTATGGTTTTTCTTCTTTCCGTGGTTTGAACTCTGGAAGGAAATTATCTTGAGAGCTGCCCCATAGCTATTTGGGACACTGCTTTATTAAAGTAACCCTGTCAGGGCAGCATGGTTAGAAGAAGGAGGCCTTGATGTTTAGCAACCTCTAGCTGCTGTCAGTTCCTGTTTGGAATGTATGGGGGCCCCCAAATAGCTCAAAGACTGACCAGGTTGCCTGCTAGCATCTTCCACCATAGTCTGGAGTAAATGGACAGCAGCTGTAGAGTGGATACCTGGGCTTGGGTAGATAAAGCCATTAGTGCTTCCAGAAACAAAATGACAAAAATCACATTGCAAGTTGAAAAAGAAAGAAAAAAAATACACACATACACAACTTATTTATTTATTTATGTTTTGCTAAAGGTAGAGGGAGAAGTAGAATCTAGATTGATTCTGAACAATGACAGTGGAAGCTTAGTATCTTAAAAGCCAGTTTAAATGATTGAATTTTACTATAACTTCCAGATGGGGAATGCATTAAGTCATGGTTAGATCAGAGAAACAAAACTAGCAGGTTTTATGTACATTAAGGGATATATTGCAGAGAAATGGCTTATACAATTGCAAGGGCTGCCTAAGCAAGTCTAAAATCTGTAGGACAGGCCGTCAAAAAGGATGGGCTGGAAATCTCAGGCATGGGCTGAAGCTCCAGTCCATAGGCAGAGTTTCTTCCTTTTCAGAGAAGCCTCTGCTCTGCTTAAAGTCCTTTTAAGTGTTTGGATCATGCCCACCAGATAGTGTAGGATGATCTTCCTTACTTAAGTCAACTGATTATGGACCTTAATCACCTCTACAAAATAATTTCACAGCAACACCTAGATTAGTGTTTGATTGAATAACTGGGCATTTTACCCTAACCAAACACATAGAAACTACCATCCCTGGGAACTAGGTTCATTCTTCCACCAGGTCTTTATCTCTCAGTGGGCTGCCAACAGGAAGACTAGATAAATTTCATGAAGAAGTCACTCCTTCTTTTCACAATTGAATTGTCCCATGAGTATATTTGTAAATGCAATTCTGCATGAGAAAGTCAGAGAGATGTTTAAACATGGTCTGTAGGATCAAGGAGGTGATCTTCCCAGTATTTTCCAGCTGGGACAGAACCAAAGTATAAAGGCAGGATCTGCTCTGCTAATGAGTTATAAAAGAACTACCTTTATTTCAGATTTTTGGCCTCCAGAACTGTGAGAGGATAAATTTCTGTTGTTTTAAGCCACGAGGTTTGTTGTGATTTATTACGGCAGCCCTAGGAAACTAATAGAAGCGTACTGTAAATTTTGCTTTATTTAAACAACTTGAAGGGCGTATTGGAACTATTGCTACCTCAAGACATCCTTTGGGCTTTTTTTTTCCAGAGAATTCTTTTTCCTTCTTCTCCCTAAATAAGGAAACAGACATAACTAAAAAGTGCTCATAAGGAGAGTTTAAAAAATATCACACTTCAAGTAGTCTCTAGGATTTCCATTTTGCTGTATTCAGATGGCATTTAAAATTTTCTCTGATCACTGAGAAAGCACATTCTTCATCTCAGTAATTAGTCCCACCAAGCATGAGCCACGGAAGCCATCCATGTGAAGTCTGCTTTTTGCCCTCTCTCTCCAAGACCACGTTTCAGCAAAACACAACATACTTCCAACATGCCTGTCTTTCCATCTTTATAGCTAGCATCCCTGCTCTCCCCTGCTCTCCCTGCTTTAGTTATTTCTAAAGCATAAAAAAGCCAGGATAATATTTTTTTTAATTTCAGTCAGATTTTGGTATTCCACCTCTCTGCCCCCAGCTTAAAAAATCATCAAAGGGGGCTTCTCTGGTGACGCAGTGGTTGAGAGTCTGCCTGCCGATGCAGGGGACACGGGTTCGTGCTCCAGTCCGGGAAGATCCCACATGCCGCAGAGCAGCTGAGTCCGTGAGCCATGGCCGCTGAGCCTGCGCATCCGGAGCCTGTGCTCCACAACGGGAGAAGCCACGACAGTGAGAGGCCCGCGTACCGCAAAAAAAAAAAAATCATCAAAGGTTTTTCATTGCAGCTAGAATAATATCAAATTCCCTGACCACGCCCAGTATGGTGTGAGCCCTGCCAACACAGTCAATATCATCTCATACCTTCTCACCCTTGCTCACTGTGTCCCAACGACTCTGGCCTAACTCCTCTTTGCGAAATGTAGGAAGGATTTGCTGACCTCTGGGCCTTTGCATTGGCTGTTTTCTCTTCCAGAAAATTCTTCCCTTGGAGTTTTATCTGGCTGGAACTTTCTTGGCATTCAAGTCTCCCTTCAGATGTCACATTTTCAGAGAAGCTTTCCCTAACCCTTCCCAAGTTGCAAACTCTTATATTAACCCTATTATTTTTGTCATTGCACTTATCACAAATTATACATACCTGGTTATTTACTCACTTAGTTATTGTCTGTCTAAATTCATCAGAAGGTAAACTTGAGAAGCAAAACTTTGCCACTTATATGTATTTTTCTATCCTCCACACTTAGAACAATGCCTGGCACATAGTTGATATCCAATAAATACTTAATAAAAATTTGTTAAAAGGGTGAATATGTAAATATTAAAACAAAGTGATGTGCTATATTTATATAAGCCATGGACTACATAGAGCTTCATATATAGGCTATATATTAAGATCTGTTAACTTGCATCATTCTGACTTTTAATACCTCCATTATCTTCTACCTACAACTCTCTTGACAATCTACAAAACGTAATAAATTTAGTAATGTTTAATGATATGCCCAATCTTACCAACTCTAAGACCATTCCTCAGCTGAGGAATCAAAAGCTGTAAGAATAGTACCATTTTTCCCTGTGCCTTATAATTAATCTGCCATTTGTTCACATTTGAATTATTCTCCAATAGCCTAAGGCAGCAACTCCTATCTGGGCATGGCTAACACCATGTCCATAGTGTGGGAGTAATTTACAATAGGATTTGCTTGTTTGGGATGCCCCAGGTAACATAAATAGGAATTAAGTTTCCAGTTAATTTGAGTTGTTTGGGTTGAGAAGAAAGCAGCTAGCTATGAGAACAAAACACAGAGAGTAAAACTTTTGTTCTGTGGAAAGACCCCAACTTGAAAATATTTCTAAGAATGCTTCCTTCAGGTATATAATACAACAGAGTCCCTTGTAAGATATGTTGACTAAGTTTCTGGTTGGCAACACCATAACTTATGGTATAAAAATGTCTGATTATTTTTAAAAAGGGCTATATTTAGAGGCACTGCATGCAATGACTCAAAACATAGACCACCATAACTTCCCAAATTTGTCTTCATATTTTAGACTACCAACATAGTACTGGATCTGTGTCCAGAAGGGTTCTGTTCTCTTCTATTTTTTTTTGTTTGTTTTGTTTTGCTTTGGGCTGTGCCTCACGGCATGTGAGATCTAAGTTCCCTGACCAGGGATCAAACCTGTGCCCCTGTAGTGGAAGCAGGGAGTCCTAACCACTGGACCACCAGGGAATTCCTTGCTCTCTTCTATTAGATATTAAAACGTATACAATTCACTAGAAGACTGAACTGTTTTTATATGACACTTAAAACAGGAAAGAATTGTATGAATTCATATTAAAATTCTTAAGAGCCTCAATAGTGTTAGAAGTTTATTTATTTGGGCAAAACAGCTAAAATTTCAGTGTAATAACAAATGCCAAACTGTTTTGTAAATAAAATTAGATCATATTTTACATGACACACAAAGCAATGGATGTGATTATAGCATAGGTCAAAGTATGACTGTGACCCTGGCATACATAACAACATCTTAAGATTCTTCTTTGATGGATGGATAAGTACTTCCCTCAATGTGTGATACCAGGAACTGCTTTTCTAGGTGAATTCAATTGTAAAATTATTTTTATTACATATGCTCTCCTCTATGACATAATCAATTCTTCTCACAACTTTTACAGATGTTTTCATTGAACTAAGGTAAATCAATCATAGGCTTTGTGCTAGAATGTTAATTACAGTTTTCCTTTACAGTTTTTCTTTACGGCTCCTGGAGATCATGCCTCAAGTTGTTTATGAAAAATCCCATCCTGGCCAAAGGGAAATTTGGTGTCACTGTGTAGATGAGACTTCTACAAATAAAACAAAATCCTTAATTGCATATATCAGACTCCAAATCCTCATTAAGAACATGGGGAAAGGTCTTCTCTGGTTCCTGTGAAAAGTTCCCAAAAGCTTAAGATGAAATCCTCACTCCTCAGAGTTGATGTCAGCTTCAATCTCTCCACCAAAGTACTTTGGGAAAATTATAGCTACCATTAAAAAACAAAAAACAAAACTTGGCATTTGGGAAAATGAGAAGAAATAAATCCCATTATTCTTTATATAAGTTTAAAACCATCTGTGTAGCAAAGACTCAGCTGCTTTTATGTTTTGCCCCTGCATTTGAAGGTGGCAAGAAGCCATCAGAATCCTTCAGTACAATATCATACCTGCAGCGCACCGCCACTCCAGTCTGTGAGTCCTGAGGTGGAGACTTCCTAGACATATGACTGGTGGTGAATTAAATGCACCAAAGTTTTCTTCACAGCAAAAGTCTGCTTTAGTGAAAATACTTCACTTTCCAGCATTTGATTTTATGTGCTGTAACTAACAGAAATGATAGTAAATCTCTCCAGATTGAATCTGATTATGAAGGACTAGAGGGAAGAAGAATTAAAGCTACTTTATCATGAATTTAGATTCTAATGTAAATAAGTATAATTATCAGCAGTGTCTTAAATTGTAAGGAAATTTCTATTTCACCAGTAAGAGGATTTGTCAAAGTGAAAAACACTTGTAGTGTTATTAATGTGTTAAAATTATTTTAAATGTATGTATATTATAGATATATGTTATATTTGTATTTTATATAATTTACATATAATATATAAAATATATTAATATATATCTTCTATTTTATATAAGATATTATATAACTCATATATATGTATAAATAGATAGATATAAGAGCTTGGTATATTTCATGATTTAGTGCTTGCTTGAAATTTTGATTAACAGTGGTTTGGTTATTTATAACAACAACAAAAAAAAAGAGAATGACACTACATGTCTGTGTTTGAAAGTAAAAATTATATAAATTAAATGCTTTAAAACCAATACTGGCATCCTTGTATTATTGTAGTTTGCTTTTTGTGCTTCACAGATACTGCATTTTTTACAAATTGAAGATTTGGGACAACCCTGCATCAAGTAAGACTACTGGTACCATTTTTTCAACAGCATTTGCTCACTTTGTGTTTCTGTGTCACATTTTGGTAATTCTCCCAGTATTTAAAACTTTTTCATTATTATTATATTTATTACAGTGATCTGTGATCAGCGATCTTTGATGTTACTACCAAGATTTGCTGAACGCTCAGATGGTGGTTATCATATTTTAGCAATAAACTATTTTTTAATTAAGGTATGTACATTTTTTAGATATAATGCTATTGCACACAATAGACTACAGTGTAGTATAAACATAAATTTTACATGTACTGGGCAACCAAAAAATTCATGTGACTCACTTTATTGTAAAATTTGCTTCACTGTGGTGGTTTGGAACAGAATTTGTGATATCTCCAAGGTATGCGTGTCCTTTTTTTTTTTTTTTTTTTTTAGCATTTTGTATTCTAGAGAAAAGTTTAACTTTGGGATACAGGTTTCCCTTGCTATCTGAAAGTAGAGTGGTGCTATGGAAGATTTCATAAACAAAAATGGCTTAAATCAAGCAATTATGGATGCTGAATGTTATTTTCGCTTTTTGCCTTTTTTTGTAAAAGTGAAATTCCTCTTTAGATTTCTTTCAGGTAGCAAAAACAGATACTAATGTAGGTCTTCCATAAAAATGAAGTGGCATAAAGCAAACTTTCAAAAAGTGGGGTACACCTGTAGTAAGAAAAAGTCACAGGCTAAGGAATCTTTAAGGAATATAGAACTAGGGAAAAGAAAGGTTCCTAAAATACAGCTTAATAACAAAGGCCCAGGGAGAAAATGATCTCTTTTTCAGTAAAAGATTTATTTTTCAATCTAAGTATCTAGATGTAACAAGTTTGGGAATTTTGTGATAAATTCTTCTTAAATTTCAAAAAGTGATTAAAAATTATGACTGAAAATTATTGCTAAATTTAAGTATATAAGTTTCTCTTTAATGGATTTAGTAAAGCCAAATTTCCTAGACATTAAATAATAAGAGGCAAAAATCATATATATGACCCAATTATCTCTTAATTCATTGTAGTTAAAGGAAATATTGGTGAAATTAAACCATTTTAGAGAATTTTTAAACTAAGCCTTCTAAGCTTTATCTATAAACTTCAGGTAGAGCAGAATCCCCACCTCTCACCTTTTTATTACCAGCAATTGAAAGACTTCCAAAAACTTAGATCTTGGTGCTGTGAGAATGCCTGTGCTCTCAAATTAAAAGTCAACTGAAATCAAACTCACCCATTAGATGAGAGAGTATGAATGTCTGTAGAACAGCATGATTTGAGTGCAAGCTCTGGTAGAATGTACTTGTAACTGACACTACAGTTGCTCTGCCTCTTTACTCTTAGCCTCTTTTAATCTCAGCTGTAGCTGGCCGAGACTTTGGCCACCAATTCAGACACTTGTGCTCACAGCGTCTCACAGCAGTATCATTTTGGTTTTCTGCCCAGGAGCTTCTTGGAAGCTGCAAAAGCCCATTGGCCCTCTGCAGAACCTGCAGCCTGGGAATGCAGAGGAGAAAATAACCTTAGGACAGCTCACCCTCAATCAAGGGAGCCTGACAGGTGGTGGAGAAAGTCTCTTGCTTCTCATTTTTCTGCAGACAATTCTTGCAAGCTTCCCTGGAGAATTAAATCATTTTGCCCACAACAGTGACCTCTAGAGCACACCCTTACATTGGCTTCCTCCTTCTCTCATTTTCCCTGTTTCCTCACTTCATCTTTCTAAGATCAGCTCCCAAATGAACTATCTTCATCCAAGTTCTAGTTTCAGGGTTTGCTTTCTGGGGAACCCAAACCAAGAGACATAACTCTTCATTGCATCTCAGTTCAGTGATTTCATAAAAGTGGGAAAAGGACAGATGTGATGGTTCTTAGCTTTTGGCTTGAGGCCAATTTGTCTCACTTCAATCTGCATGAAAATTGTTTTAGGAAAAGGCAAAAGGATATTTCAAAAACCTCCAAAACTTCTTGTTTATCTCCTTAACATTGATTATTTTAGTGTGTTCATCATTATTTGTACTCAGTGTACAGATTTTGCATCTTGTTTCATTGCTTAGTTACATCTGGTTCAAACAATGTAATGTATTTATGTCAAAGAATGTTCTTCCTATGTTTTCCTCTAAGAGTTTTATAGTGTCCAGTCTTATAGTCTTATATTTAGGTCTTTAATCCATTTTGAGTTTACTTTTGTGTATGGTGTTAGGGAGTGTTCTAATTTCATTCTTTTACATGTAGCTGTCCAGTTTTCCCAGCACCACTTATTGAAGAGGCTGTCTTTTCTCCATTCTATATTCTTGCCTCCTTTAATCAAAGATAAGTTGACCATATGTGCATGGGTTTACCTCTGGGCTTTCTATCCTGTTCCATTGATCTATATTTCTGTTTTTTGTGCCAGTACCATACTGTCTTGATTACTATAGCTTTGTAGTATAGTTTGAGGTCAGGGAGCCTGATTCCTTCAGCTCTGTTTTTCTTTCTAAGATTCCTTTGGTATTTGGTATCTTTTGTGTTTCCATTCAAATTGTAAAATTTTTTGTTCTAATTCTGTGAAAAAAGCCATTGGTAATTTGATAGAGATTACATTGAATCTGTGGATTGCTTTGGATAGTATAGTCATTTTCACAATATTCATTCTTCCAATCCAAGAAAGTGGTATGTCTCTCCATCTGTTTGTGTCATCTTTGATTTCTTTCATCACTGTCTTACAGGTTTCTGAGGACAGGTCTTTTGCTTCCTTAGGTAGGTTTGCTCCTAGGTATTTTATTCCTTTTGTTGCAATAGTAAATGGGATTGTTTCTTTAATTTCTCTTTCTGATCTTTCATTGTTAGTGTATAGGAATGCAAGAGGTTTCTGTGCATTAATTTTGTAGTTAACTTTACCTGCAACTTTACCGAATTCATTGATTAGCTCTAGTTTTCTGGTGGTATCTTTAGGATTTTCTATGTGTAGTATCATGTCGTATGCAAACAATGACAGTTTTACTTCTTCTTTTCCAATTTGTATTCCTTTTTTTTCTTCTTCTTCTTGATTGCCGTGGCTAGAACTTCCAAAACTATGTTGAATAATAGTGGTGAGAATGGATATCCTTGTCTTCTTCCTGATCTTAGAGGAAATGCTTTCAGTTTTTCAGCATTTAGAATGATGTTTGCTGTGTATGGCCTTTATTATGTTGAGGTAGGTTGAGGTAGGTTCCCTCTATGCCCACTTTCTGGAGAGTTTTTATCACAAGGGATTAATTTCCAAAGTATACAAACAGCTCATGGAGCTCAATATCAAAAAAGCAAACAACCCAATCAAAAAATGGGTAGAAAATCTAAATAGACAATTCTCAAAAGAAGACATACAGATGGCCAAGAAGCACATGAAAAGAAGCTCAACATCACTAATTATTAGAGAAATGCAGATCAAACTAAAATGAGGTATCACCTCACACCAGTCAGAATGACCATCATCAAAAAATCTACAAACAATAAATGTTGGAGAGGGTGTGGAGAAAAGGGAACCCTCTGGCACTGTTGGTGGGAATGTAAATTGATAGAGTCACTATGGAGAACAGTATGGAGTTCCTTAAAAAACTAAAACTAAAACTACCATATGCTCCAGCAACCCCACTACAGGGCATATACCCAGAGAAAACCATAACTCAAAGAGACTCATGCACCCCAATGTTCATTGCAGCACTATTTATAATAGCCAGGACATGGAAACAACATAAATGTCCATCAACAGATGAATGGATAAAGAAGATGTGGCACATATATACAATGGAATATTACTCAACCATAAAAAGGAATGAAATTGGTTCATTTGTAGAGACATGGATGAACCTAGAGTCAGTCACACAGAGTGAAGTAAGTCAGAAAGAGAAAAACAAATATCATATATTAATGCATATATGTGGAATCTAGAAAAATGGTACAGATGAATCTATTTGCAGAACAGGAATAGAGAGGCAGAAGTAGAGAACAGACGTGTGGACATGGCTGGGGGGAAGTGGGTTGGGATGAACGGGGAGATTGGGATTGAGATATATACACTACCATGTGTAAAACAGATAGCTAGTGGGAACCTGCTGTATAGTGCAGGGAGCTCAGCTTGGTGCTCTGTGGTGACCTAGATGGGTGGGATGTGGGAGTGGGATGGAGGACCAAGAGGGAGGGGATCTAGGTATACTTATAGCTGATTCACTTTGTTGTAGAGCAGAAACTCACACAACATTGTAAGGTAAATATATCCCAATTAAAAAAAAAAGAAAACACATTGCAGTGTGGAGGAAATATAATTAGAATCATGTGCTGCCCACTATCACAGTGTACTGTATACAAACTTACGTACTGAGTTCATTGTGTTAAATAATAGGAAAGTTGACACTTAAGTAGGTATCTTCAGTGCATAGTTTGTATATGTGTTTGAGTGTTTAGTGAAATTCATCAGAGATTCTAGGTGGGCTAAGAACAAATCATTATTTTTCCAATTAAAAATAATGGAAAACAAGCTGTAGCTCTCTGAAAAGTTCCTATCCAACACATGTTAGGAACAGATTAGATATGAAAAAAAGAGATTCTCATAGTGCTTACTACTTCTTATTACTGGAGATTACCAATGTTTACCCAAAACAAACTAGTAACAATATTTCACCCACAGTGATTTAGATAAATACACAACAAATACCTGGTTAAATTCAACACTTTTGTGTTTCTTCAGCAATTTTTATCAGACCTTGAATAAAGAAAAATATAGCAAATGATAAACCAAACTTATTAGATAGAAATTAAATGACAGAAAAAGTAATTGTGCAGTTATATATTTAAAATGTATCCTACACATTGTAGCATATATACATTAATATGTAATTATAGAAGAAATGATATTAAAATACAATAGGATAAAATTTATAATTATAGTTATAAATATAAAATTACATATTAGCATACTTCTTTTTCGGAATAGAGAGGGTAATGCATTATTTTTAATTTGCCTTACTATCTTTGCAAATATTTAATAATGATAGAAGTATGTGTGTGATATCACTTGGTAATTTATTTTGGTATCCAAATAAAAATACAAGTATTCACCTGCCTGTTTATATTTGTATAATTTTAAATGTGTTGAATATATATATTAAAGAGAACTATCATACACATATACATATGCATGCTAGTATGCATTCTGAGAGAGGCAGAGAGAACAAAGTGAGAGAGAGAGAGAGTTTTGTCCTTATAAATTTTGAATGAAATTGATTCAAGTTTCCTTTGGCTTCATGTCATTTGAGTAAACATTTTGAGAGGATGTATTAACTATTTTGTAGAATTTAACTGTGAAAATATTTTAAAAGTCAAGTTCAATCAAATTACTACTTTGGGGTATTATTTGCAGATTGTTCATGATTTCATTTTACTTGGATATCTAAAATTCCCCCCCAAAATGCAATGACCATGAAAATTGTTTACAGCCACTTAAAGCAAAGGAAATTACAGAACGTTAAGTCCCTCCCATCTCCCCCGCCCCTTAAAAAACCTCTTAAAACAGCATGATTTGATCTATCACATACATTCAGTCTTCTAATGGTCTCCACATTTCAAATTCATTTATTATTAATTTTTGATAAAATATTCAGATGATCTGCTAATGTGCATGCTGGAGAAAAATAATGTATAATTGAGCATTTTTTTAAATTAAAGTAACTTAAAAAAAATAAAACCATAGCTCTATTTGAATTTGAATTGCCCTTAACCTATTCAGGAGGAAGACATAAAACTGAGCTCAGCCAGAGCATAGTGAGCTTGTGAGCCAGCACCTTTGGCAGCCATGGGATTCCTGCCCTGCAGGAAGCCCTACCACAGAGCAGCTATGGCAAGAATTAAGAGGACATCAAAACCTCAAACAAGCTACACTCCAGTGGGTTTGGGGAGAAACAAGACACTTAAACATTCCTGGTATGGTTTCCTTGGAAACATCCATAACAACAACTGTGTAATACTATGGGTTTCTGTTTTCTTAACCCTTCAGGGCATCAATTGAATGAAAACTTCCTTGAGGAAATATTTCAAGTGACTAGGTGGACTGGAATAAATTAATCTCAATAATGTGTGGCCTTCTGACCCCTTCCCATAGTCCAAGGTGTGGGGGCCAGCATAAGGGGGGCAGTAAAGCAGGGAGAGGGAGGAATGTACACATTCCAACTTGACTTTCATGAGAGTTAACTTCATAAAAGAATTGCATTGGCACTGCTTAGAGGTGACTTGTGTGGAAAAATAACAAACACAACAAGCAAATAAAAAGTTAACTATCTGTGGAAGTCCCCATCAAATATATTTAGTAAAGGGGAAAATCCCAAACCCAAAGGGATGTATAATCACATTATCTAAAATGACAGAAAACAGCTAACAGGCCTTGAATCATGTGGATTCAAAATGAAATAAAGGTTTATGAAAATTTTATTGGGCCAACTTTATCTAACTTATAACTCAAAGGAAATAATTCAGAGCAATCATCTCATTCAATTCACTGAGAAAATTATGCACTTAGGAAAGGTAGGGATGGGAAAAATGTATAAGGTTTTGCAGTCTTTAAACTTTTACTATAAGAAACACGATTCCTAAGAGGTTTAATTATTTGGTATGTACTAAACAAAATAATTAGGTTATGATAACTACTAATGACTGTAATAACTATAAGAATAATAATAGTAAGAAAACAAGGAAGAAATAGAAGAAACAGAATGTCTTCTACTAATTTAAGATATTTAAAAATATCAGTGATATACCATCTGTGAGAATTTTTCTTAATTGGAATTATTCATTAAAAATGTGATCAGATCTATAAACACAGATTATGTTTTTCTTAAATTATTACCAAACAGGAATACTGTGGAGCTGGAGTAAATTAAAAAACATACTACTCAAAAATATTCTTGTTAATTCCTTCATCTAAGACTAATATCTTTATAAATCATTATATAATCTATTTAGTTAAATATCTTTTTAATTCATAGATTTAATTTTAAAAGCCTTCTCTATATTGAATAGCTGATATTGATGATCAACAGAGTCAAGGAATCCTATAAAATAGAATCTTGATTTCAGGAAGTTTTGAGGTAACTGAGCTCAAATTATTTGAGTTTAAAATACATGATTTATAAATAATTATTTGGGAGTAGTTACAAAGTCATAACACTTGTGATTTCCATGAGATTAGACTGCTAATAATATTATTAATAATAATTAATAATTCTTAATAACAGTAAATTTTTCTATATCTCTAAACTACTCAAAAAGGAACTTACATTTTCAATGAAACATTTTTAGATTATTAAAAAAATATTTACATGATAAATGATCTATGTTATCAAAACACACAAATATTGTACTATTTTAACTATGAATGAACCATAAATTGAAATATATAGACACTATATAAACTATCCTCTTCTACTTCCTGTTTTATGCCTCTAGGCCCAGTCAGGCTTGTGACCACAAGGAATGTGGCCTTTGTTCAGACATAAAAGATGGTAGCCAGTGGCTCCTCCATCTTATCCATTCAGACAAGTAGACCTCATTTCGGCATCCAGTGAGGTCCCAAATGTTTTCATTAATGTCATGCTCAGGCTGCTGAATTAGTAAGAATGCTGTCTTAGAGAAAGGCAAATAAGAGGGGAACACTTTTGGAGAGAGAAGTTGTCTACATTTTGCCCAAAAGCTACTAGTTCATGAAATGTAAGTAATTTATCACTTATTTGACAAATGTAACAAGTTTATTGACTCACTTACAGGTAAAAATGGGTAAATCATCCAGTTACTGAACATTTCTTATAATTTCTGATAAAGGATCTGATAAGGTCTAAGAAAGTACCATGGTTTCCATTTAACACCTGTTTCTTACCAAAGGGACTTCAAGTTCTTCCTAGTATATCTGCCTTTTTCCTTCCTACTTGACATGAGAATTAAGATACTGGAACAGAGTGAACAAGTAAGACATGAAACATAGAATTCTTTGTCCACTTAGGATACAGTACAATTTCATGGCAGTTCACTCTTTGAAACCCTTTAATGAATTCTCACTGTATGAAGGAGAGAGATTTCCAGGCAGTTGTCCAAGTGTTACACTCTATAGGCCAAAAAACATTTTGAAAGGGAAAGAACAAGTAAGAAGGAATAATAAATGAAATTGATAAAATAATGTTTTTCATGAAAATTAAGTTTGATCAGGAAGGTAACAGCATGCTCTTCTAGAAATCATGGAGATATCTATATTACAATTGGCTACAGAAAATCTAGATTAGAGAAGACACAAGTTTTTCTTCTGGATCTGCCAAGGAGATATATTCCCTAGGAAACATCTGAATATGTGACAAGATCTTCAAATAATGCAAATGTGGTGTTTTATCCAAATGATAAGCAATGTGTCAGAGTCCAGGAGAAGGAGATGGGAAAACATAGCAAAAGAAATAAGGCTGAGGATCCAACACTTAACTTTAAGCAGGTCTAACCCATCAACAAATAAGAAGCCCTACATAAATTACAGCTCCCACGGGAAACAATTTAACATCTACTTATGCTTGTTTGTTGTTATCCTCTTTTAAAATTTTTATTGTCCTCTTTATCACTACCCATGAATACATACTCATTAAAGATCCTAAAGATCATGTCCATTCTCTAGTTCAGATCTGCCTGATTCCAGACAGAATCTGAGCATCCTGCTTTAAAAATAAATATATTTATTTATTTATTTCGATTATTTATTTATTTATTTTGGCTGCTCCAAATCTTAGTTGTGTCATGCGGGATATTTAGTTGCAGCATGAGGACTCTTAGTTGCAGCATGCAAACTCTTAGTTGTGGCATGCATGCGGGATCTAATTCCCCAATCAGGGATCAAACCAGGCCCCCCCCCCCCCCGCATTGAGAGCGTGGAGTCCTACCCATTGGACCAGCAGGGAAGTCCCTGAGCATCCTGCTTTTGGATCCATCAACTCCTTCCATATCTGGCCAGGACAGTAGTACCTTTATCCCAACACAGTCATCAGGAAGCCCATACCCCAGCACCTATCCACATAGTCTCTGTCACAGAATTCTAGCCTTTAAACATGAAGGCTCACACAGAGGACAGGGCACCCATGATGCACATCAGTTCATAAAGAAATCTGAAACACATAGAAGAGAAATGGAATATGGTGGTGAAAATATATGATAGAAGGTGGGCCAATCTCAGGCAGAGCTCAGTAGATAGAGGAGATAATAATCAATGATTAAGGATATTATTGTTTCCAAGAGAAGTAAAAACATAGACCAACAATCCTAAACCTAGAGCTATAAGAATAGGAGCAAAACAGGGGGTGTTAAAGTGAGTGGAAGAGAGACAGTATCAAAAGTACAGCAGCAGAAGAGATTTCTATAAATAAAATAAAGCCCTCAGAATGCAATTCCTACAACAGAGGATAAAAAACAAAGGAGAGAGAGGAAAAAAGGGAACAGAAATGAATGTGTAAACTGTCATTAGACAAAAGACTAGAACTCACTGAATAGTCTGAGCAGTGTCAGATTTCACTTAGTATTAGTTATATAATTCTCCCACTAACAGGGCCTCTCCCCAGAGAGAAGGCCATCATCAATGTCTTAATTTAATAAATATGGCCAAAAGAATGAGCACATTTCTCCGTCTCTACACACTGCAAGTCTTCCTGTCCCAGTCAGCCAGAGCCATCTTCTACAAACATAGACCTGATTATGACCTTTTTCTGTTTAAAATCTTCCCTCATTCACTCCTGCTAAAACAAGTTCATACTCCTATTCCTGGAATTCGAAGTTCTCTGGTATCTGGCCTACAACTCTTTCCAACATTTATTTTCTCTCCTAATTCTACTTTCCACATTTTCTACTCCAGCCAAGTTGAACTGCCAATCATTCCCTATGCATACATTTCTACAAGTTCCTCAGCCTTCACAGCTTTTCCATACTATTTGCTACTCAGTCTTCAGTATTATTCATGACATGCTTCAAATGCCAATTTTTCTATGAAGAAAGTTTCAAGTAGTTCCTGGCTTCCCCTAATTCCCACAGAATTTCATGTGCATCTTATGAATTTCTCTCTCTGCCCTGTATTAATTGTATGTGTATGTAAGTGGATGGATGGATGTGTAAATTCATACATCCTAAGATATTTCTACTACTATTGTAAATGAGAGGTAAAGACTATCTATGTGAAGTGCCTCTGAAGTCAGAGAAATCTGTGCTTGAAGCCAGTTTCCATTAGTTTTCTAGTTGTGACATTAAGTAAGGTTTACTTAACCTCTCTTAATTTATCTTATCTGTTAAAGAAGGAGGAGAAGGAAAGTAAAGAAAAAAGAAAAAAAGATGAAAGGTACTAATAACATATTTAGCATAGTTCTTGGGAAAATATATTCAATTAACATTAGTTATTAACAATACCAATATTATCAATTAGCATTATTGTAATTATTAGCAGTAAACCCTTTCAGGTTGAGTTTTATACACTCCATGATGCAAGGTACTATACAAGATACTCAAACTTATATTTGCTGAATGGGGAGTTATCTGTTTTGTTTCATTTTTAAAAATCAATTGGACAAGAGTATGCTTAGAATTAAAGGAATTTTGGGTAACATAACAGAAATGGAACTTGAAAACGAAAGGGGTTGCATAACTGGGATGCTTCAGACAGGTTCAGACATTTTTTAATAGAAACATTATTGGCTGAAAGGGACATTCTTAAAGCAAGGATGTGATAAAGAAGATAGCAGAGTGGAGCATAAAGATCAGTAACAAAAAATGAATAATTCTAGAAAAACTGTCCACAATGCAATAACCGTAAAATAGAGAAATTGATAAATTAGAGCAGGTATTCATAATATTTGGTTCATGAATGGGCCTCGGGGGTCCATGAACCTCCTGAAATTGTGTGCAGTATTTGTAAATGAGAACGAATCCTTGCTTTCATCAGATTCTCAAAAGGATTTATGACTCAAAAAAGGAACACTTTCTTGAGAATGAGCATATCAGAAAGGTCAATTAGAGATCACACAGAATAAGATAATAAAATTCTGCTTAATGTAGGCATGTTGTTTGGAATGCTTAACATCCACTGTGAGTGATTGCTAATGTGAAGCTCTTAAATAGAAAACAAAGGGAATTGTGGTCTTAAGGATGAAAAACATCTGCCTTTTACCTCCCTTCTGGGAGAACAAAAATTATTAATTTGGGAGTGTGGAAAGTTGTCAGGAGGTGAATTAGCTAAAAAGGTGAAGCTCACTGGAAGAAGAGGAAAAAGAAAAATATGGGAAAGAACAAAAATGAAAAATTGTCCTGTACAGGAGAAACTAACATGTAGTTGATAGAGAATAGAAAATACAGCTTGAAAAAAGATGTTAAAATGTTTTACACAAAAACAAACAAAAAATAAATAAGCACCTTACTGGGATAAAATAAAACATTGACTCAAAATTACCATAAACTACATTCTTATAAAGCATTACTCATATCACTTCCTTTTCATGTTAGCTTGGAATGTGTTTTACTGCAGGGATCTGTGAATACATGTAGTCATTTAAAATAACTGACATTACCTTAACTGCTTTTCAGATCAATCACTACCGAAACTTATAACTCCTTTGAAACTAAATTGTGTGAATCCCTTAGAATTCTTTAGAAATATTGGAAACTCAAAGTCACTGTTGGTTTACAAGATATTAGTGATATTGACTTATACCACACATTTCACAAGAAACAAATCTATCTCACTCAGGAACCAGTTGAGAGAAAATAGAACTTTGCAATTGATCTCAATATCTAACAATCATATATTAGCTTTCTGTACATAAAAAAGATATCATTCTCAGCATTTCAGCCATTCTTATCTTTCAAATACTGTGTCCCACTTAAGGTAATCCAATAATACATAAACTTATAAGATCCAAATTCAATACAAGTTTTCACAATGTATTTTTAGTCTGAATCAGAGATTTAATTAAATCACATGAAAAATTTTTTTCTATTATCTCTTTTGAAACACTGATTATAATGCTATATGTTAAGATTTGAGTCACAGTTAATCATAGCTCTTAAATGTGTGGAAGAAAGAAGAGAAATATGGTTTATATAGATTAGGAGAGTCCATTTATAAACTAAAGTGTTTCTAAAAATGTAGTAGTTTTAAATGATATGAAGTTGCACAAAATTTATTTTTATTTATTTTTACTGCAACAGGCAAAGTCAATTATAAAATACTGGCATAAATCCAAAACCCTAGGGACTTCTTCGCTAATGTAATACTGGATTCCTGAAATCAAGAGGAAAGTCCATTGGGAAACACTGCTGCCGAAGACTTTGCCTCTGGAAAATCAACTTATACCAGGAATTACAGTTCCAACTGAATAGAAGTCAAATGCCAAGCCCAGAACCAACTACATAATTTGCAGGGCCTAGTGCATAATGAGAATGCTGAACCCCTTGTTCAAAAATTATTAAGAATTCCAAATTGGTGACATGAACAAAACAGAACATTAACAAAAGCAATGCATTTCAAACTAAGATTCCATAAGCATATACTCATAGATGCACATGCATACACATGCATATATTTTCATCTAAGTGGCCACAATCAAGGGAGTTACCATCTGTTGAGGTGTACATTTGTTGGAAGGTGAGATTTTTAGTTATAAATAAAGCTTTGGAACATCACATCTGCAATCATAAAAGTAAATATAAAATGACAAAATCTCCTTGAATCAGAATGAATACAAATAACACCCACAATTTTTTTTAACTAAAGATATGAACCCCTTTCATCTGAATAACCAACTCTTGTCATACGTTATATGTTAGAATTATCTAACATGGATTTGGCTGACTTCAGAGCTTATTACCTGGATATATCTTCATTTCTTCCATATTTTAGAAATCAGAGTTTATCAAGGAAAATGGTAAGATAGCTGTAGGGCTTCCTTAAGATACAGTACTACCCTCAGTCACAACCTGTATTTTCCTGATTTAGAGTTTAAGTTAGATTTAAGAAATTCTCATATTTATATGAAGATAAGTAATGATAACTTATGTTTAGTCACCACTGACTTACCACAGTATACCAGGAACTGTACTAAATATTCTCTATGCATGACACTTTTAATCTTCAAAATATTTTTGAGATGGTGCTGGAAAGATCTCTATTTTACAAATAAGAAAACTGAGGTCTAGAGGGATTACTGAACCTGTCCAAAATCCCATAGCTAGTATATAATGTAAGAATCAAATTTGGCTGTAATAGAGACCTAAAAACACTGACTTAAACAAATGAAGGTTTACAATTTTTCCCCTGTAGAAAGAAGTCTAGAAGCAAGTGTTTGCAGCTCAGGAAGAAGCTCGTGAAACTGGATGTTAACTTGAATGTTTTAATAAGCAAAAGGGCAAAAAGGGAAGTAAGACAGGCATCCTCATACATAATTCAAAGTAGGTAGCTGAGAAATAATGAGAATATCAAATGTACAGGATATTGCCCATATCAAAAATATAAGGTGACCAATATTATGATGGCCAGAAGAAATTATTTTTTTTCCTTTTTCAAAAAATTCTTGGGAAGTTAGTGGAGTGCTGCAAGTTTACTCTCCATTCAGCTTTTGCCCCTCATCCCAAGACATAAGCTTCAATGAAGCCATGCAGAGAGCTTGAGATGGATTCCAGGAGTTAGGAGGTATACAGTGGACATGTGCCTGCCAAGAGCTTGAGGACTTTAAAGGTAAGAATTCTCCTAGAAAATGACCACCTGGCTACCCTCAGTGTTGACAGTCCAGTGGAGAGCTCTGTTGAGCTAAGCTGAATCATTCAGGACTCCTACCTGAGCTAGAAAACACAGGTCCAATGAGTTTCTTTGCACCTTACCCCTAAACCCACACACAAATATTTGACATTACTACTCTGATGCCAGGAATGCATGGTCCAGAAGAATGATCACAATCAATGACATGAAAACTATGGCAAAAGTGCACTAAGGTTTAGAACACTTTCTTTGGCTCCCAAGTTTGCAACCATTTGAGAAATAGAAATAGGTTTTAAGCACATGGAAAGCACAAGGTCAGTAATCAAGCTGATTGGAGAATGTGGCTTTAGATGAGCCTGGTATTTTTTTTTTAATCTCACATCAATCACCAGCATGAACGCTGGACAACCCAAGGCCTCCTTCATAACAGTCGAGCCGACCCCAAGGAGAGGCAGAGAAGGAAAAGGCCCTGTGGAGAGGCTAGTTCTGAGAATGAATGGGCCCGGAGGGGCTGAGCTCAGGACACTGAGTTCGTGCTGCCTGGCTCACTGCCTGACTCCAGTCATTCCTCCAGCCCTGGGCAAGGTGAGTGAAGACACAGATAAGTTGCAGGCGCTTCTCCCAAACCTTTCCTTTATGGAAACACAGAGCATGGAGAATAAGTCTTTCCCCCAGCATCAATGTTTGAAGTTTTCAGAAGAGGAATTTGGAGCTACAGTAGTTAATAGTATGGACTCTGAGCTGTGCTGCTTGAGTTTAAATTCTGACTACTCTCTGACCTCCTAGCAGAGTACAATGTCCACAGTGTCTCTTCTTTAATATGGGGCTAATCAAGTCTCTCTCATAGGCTTGTTATAAAAACTAAATTAGTTAAGAAATATAAAGCATTTAGTGCCTAGAAGATATTGTACTCAATATGGGTTAATCGTAATTCATTTATCTTGTTCAAATGCTGTTATTTCTCTCTATATATATATTTCAGCTGTGAATCATCTTTAAAACATTTTATAAATGACAGCAAACCATCACATTTTCATTATTTAAGATTATCTAAAACATCATCACCTGCCTTCTTTTACTTTATTTTCATCTGAGCATAAGGAAGGAAATCAATTTGATAGAGATAGTATGCTATAGCTTGTAGGTACAGATTTTTCAGATGTTTTCTTTTTTCTATTGTGCTTATGGAGATTTGAACTTGAAGCTCTCTGGGTGATGAATTGTGAGCAAAACTAAAAATTAAAACCATATAAAACAATGCAAATTTTGAAGTTGGATAATAGTGTCCAAATTCTTTATTTACAGTTTCATTTAACTACTCATGGAGCCGTAAATAATTTGCCCACTGGGACAGAACTTTCCACCAAAGTTTGTGTTTAATCAGCCACTACAGACACATTAGGTGGCCTGCGCAAGTGCATGGTGAAATCAGCAACTTTGCTTGCTTCGAGCAAGCAAAATCATCACGATAATGTTGAAAGGTTTGTTGTGCGTGACTCTGGACAGTGAAAGATTGGATATACTTTGGCATTCTTAAACTGCTGTTTATTGGAGTTCTTGGTGTTTGTAAGGGGTAACTTTCCAAGATCACATAGCCCTCCCAACCTCATGCACATGCATGTACACACACACGAACACACAAACACACATTCATACACACTGACAGTTCTGACAACTGATTGTATCAATGAGGAGAAAACAGACTGGTGATTTTCAAAAGGATGTTTTTATTGGATTTCAGTAGGAAAAGAATACTAAGAACCAAATCAAGTCCGTTAGAGAATCTGAAATTCAAACCTATGGAGATCGTGAATCAATAATATCCAAGGGTCAGCAGCAAGACTGAGTCTGTACAGTGAAGGAGCTAAGAGCAGGGACTCAGGGAACAGAATGCCTGGGTTCAAATCCTACTTTTGTCACTTACCAGCCTGTGTGACATTTGTGAAATTACCCTCTCTGAACTAAAGTACTGTATGGTCAGGCCATTTGAGATGGCTCTTCTCTTGCCTCTGTACATCCTCTGCTGAATCAATCCCTGCTTCACTCACATGATTATCCAATCTTCTTAATTATAAGGCTTAATCAGTACTTCCCATGTGCTTGCCCCCTGCCCCAGCCACTGGTTTCCCTGGTAAGTGGTGAGCCAACCTGACGTCAATTCCCCATATAATCTGTAACCTCTTTCTCCCCCAGGTAGCAAAGATTGCTGCCGTGTTCTGCCTGCCATATGCCATGCATGGTGGGTTGTTACTCCAAGACCTTTTCCTTCAGACTTGCAAGACCTTAAATGTAAATGGATTAAATGCTCCAACCAAAAGACACAGACTAGCTGAATGGTTACAAAACCAAGACCCATATGTATGCTGTCTACAAGAGATCCCTATCCAATAAATCACTGATGCCTGTCGCTGTCTCTGGGCTCTTTCTTTGGTCTCACATCTGGGCTATTACAAGGCTTTCAGGACTGCCCAACAAGTACACTAATCTGTAAAATGGAGATACTAATAGTACCTACATCTGTATATTGGAGATAATAATATAATTTACCTTAGAAGATTGCTCACCTTCAAAAGGGTGAAAATAGTAGGACCCACCTCATAAGGTTACCATGAAGATTAGAAGTTGATACATATACAGAACTTAGGAGACTGGCCTATAGTGAGCATTAAGTAAGCATTCATTCTGATTGCTATTAATATTATCAAAGAATCAAAAATGAGATTGGCATAGGAGCTATTCAGACATAAGCATAGCAGGGCTAGGGAAACCAGGTAATTGACATGGTAACTGGGGAGTAGAGAAGGGGACTTTGGACTCACCTTTATGGACCGTTGAGTGCCTGGCATGTGCCTGGGTCAGGCAGACATAAAGTGCCATCAGCAAGGTGGATAGAATAATTCTGTTTTGTTTTTCTAAAAGTCCAAAGTGTAGCTCCTGGGGAGATTTGGTCTGCAATTTATTCAATGCTGAACCACATGACTTAAAGGTTAGCAGGGATGAATGTCTTTGGTTGAGTCTGTCTTAATATAAAGACCTATTTCTTTGTTCCAAAAATAAAGTTTTCATTTAAAGTTAGCCGTTTGAATTCCCATAGACCAAAGTGATCTGGGCACTATGCTTATATTAGCAATTAGTAGTTCAGTTAGTCACTGCCCTCCATGGCAAAACTTTGTGGTACAAACTATAAATCTTCAACATCCCTAAGTTTCTTTATTGGTTATCTGTCTCACAGGTATTGATATTATACACACACACACACACACACACACACACACACACGTAGCCTTACTTTTCCCAATAATAAAATCAAAGCTATTAGCTACTCATTAAATTGTAAAAACATATATCTGCATCAATGCTTGGACATGGTATGTTTTCAGCTGAGAGTATTCCCACTGATTCTCAAGGACTTTTGTATGAGAAGGCAAGATATTTCCTCTTATCTTATTATGTCTATGTTTCTACAATTTTAGTTGTTCCATGTATCCAGTGTTTGGTTAATTTATCCCATATGACAATTAATTAGAGTTAGAAGTTGGAAGAGAGTACCATCAACTTTTAAAATATATGTTTTAAATATTTTGTCCTAACTTGGAAATCCGTTTGAAGTACCTCTGCAATGCATTATGCTCTAGCCTTACAAATAACAACTTTTAAAAATGTCAGTGATTAAACATGTACATAGCATTTTGTAAGTATTCTAGAAAAAATGCTTTCTAAATTAGTCTTTTCAATAAAAAGGTGTTTTTCTCCTCATCAAATGTTTAAAAGTGGATTATTAATGCCATAAGTAGGGGGCAAGGAACAGAGAAAGAACTGCTATTTTTTGGCCTAATTAGCTCATTGTCAACTAGTTAGTAGGGTTTTTTATTTAGTACATCTTAGGTTAAGTTATTGTTATTTCTTTTTGATGAAAAATGGAAAGACAAACCATGTGAGGGGATAACCTCTAGCTCTATATCGTATTTATTATCTTCACTGGTGCGGTATGTAAGTGAGTGTAGAAGTGTGAAATTCCAGTTGAGAAAAGCATGATGTTTGAAGAGGAAGTGCTGATGCAGAGACTATAATTTACAAAAAAATGATTGCTGAAATTTAAAGATTATTTATTAAAAAAACTAGATATATAATTATGTCATCATCTACATAGTTCACAAATTCCACTAGTATAAATAAAGTATATATTTTAAAATATAATTCAATTAGCTACCACAACAATCTGAGTGATCAGTTGTAGAAATCAAGATAATAACTCAACAGGAAATGAACACATTTTTACACTCTCATTTTTGACTACATAGTGATTATGATTTGCCTGTAAACTTACAAATTCACTAATTTAGGTTAGTTAGTAGTTTTATGTGTGGTATGAGAGTTTCCATGTCCCTCGTGGATTTATAGCACAGATATATTTAATAAAAAACTGAACATTTTAAAATTCAGAGAAAATATGCATCACCTTGAGATATCCTGATCCTTTGATATTATTAAAATATTTTACTGGTTTTGATGGACAAAAATGCACTCCAATGACAATAGGATGTTCTTTATGAGATTGTCACTTTACAGTAAATTAAGAACAAAATAATTATTGTTAACAAGAAAATAACATGATTTAAAGGGCTTTGTGAGAAAATGAAAGCAGCAAGTATGAGTAAGAAATCATCAACAAAGCCAGTGGAAAGCCAGGTTGAGTTTCTAAGTGTGAGCATTAAAAATAAATATTTCAGGTACCTTCAGTTTCTGGTCCAGCATGTAAGGAGCTTGGAGGTTGTCCATCCAATCGTCATAATAAGGAAAAAGTCTGGACAACCTGAAAATCAACAACTCTTCTTAGATCTCTCAGAGACTTAAGGTCACATGGCAAGCCACTGCCCTCAAAATTGGAGAATCAGGTGAATACAGAGAGCCATAACTTACCTGAGCAGAAACCCAGGGCCAGAAACTTTGTGGGAACGAGTATTGGGGTAGGAACACCTAAATTGCAATTGACAAATTGCTGGAAGTTCAGGATGGACAAGTCTGAGAGTTAAAATTGTCACGGAGGCCCAGTCCTAAGTGGTCCCATGCTTTTGCAAGTATTAACTGCAGGAGCCCTACTAGGTTCTCACAGTGAAGATCAGAGAAAAATCCCCTTTTACTTCCAGTAGAGGGAAGGGAAAGAGGATGTTTTGAAAAATGCCCAGAGTATTCAAGTCTGCTTTAAAAGGGCCTTTTCTTAAGAGGAACTATTTTACAAGAGCTAATCTACTGGTGTTTTATTAGTTTAACAGACCTGGAGGGGTAGAAAGATCCAAATCCAGCCCCCTCTAGCCATCCTGTCTCACTTAAGGAAGGGTAGAGAAGGAAGAATAAAAAGCACCTGTGAGGTAATGGCCCAGGGGTAGTCTGACACACTAAAAGTTGGACCTAATCATAGGACTGTATAATCCTTCTCCCTCCCCCCACCCAAACACACACCTTATCACCATGTCACTAAAGTTCTATATTACAGATCTCAACAAGACAACAACCCAGTTCAAAAGTAGGCAAAAGATCTGAATAAACACCAAAGTAGCAAATACGTGTGTGAAAAGATGCTCAACATTATAAGTCATCAGGGAATTGCAAAGTAAAACAACGAGATACCATTGCATGCCTATTAGGATGGCCACAATCCAAAACACTAGCAGTGTTAGCATCAAGAGGAGCGAGTATGTCAGAACTCTGGGGAAAGGAAATAAAGCAATAGTTATCCTAGAATAAAAAATAAATAGGGCTTCCTTGGTGGCGCAGTGGTTGAGAGTCCGCCTGCTGATGCAGGGGACACGGGTTCGTGTCCCGGTCCGGGAAGATCCCACATGCCACAGAGTGTCTGGGCCCGTGAGCCATGGCTGCTGAGCCTGCACATCCGGAGCCTGTGCTCCGCAATGGGAGAGGCCACAACGGTGAGAGGCCGGCATACCGCAAAATAAATAAATACATACATACATACATACATACATACATACATACATATAAATATAGATAAAAAGATGATAGATATAGATATAAATGAAAGCTTGACTATCCTATTTTCCTATTTAAAAATATGTTAGCATAGGGCTTCTCTGGTGGCACAGTTGTTGAGAATCTGCCTGCCAATTCAGGGGACACGGGTTCGAACCCTGGTCTGGGAAGATCCCACATGCCGCGGAGCAACTGGGCCCGTGAGCCACAACTACTGAGCCTGCGCGTCTGGAGCCTGTGCTCCGCAACAAGAGAGGCGGCGATAGTGAGAGGCCCGTGCACTGTGATGAAGAGTGGCCCCCGCTCGCTGCAACTAGAGAAAGCCCTCACACAGAAACGAACACACAACACAGCCAAAAATAAATAAATAAATTTATATTAAAAAAAATATTAGCATAAATAATACTGGAACTCTTTTCCTTGCATAAGTTATAGTACTTTAAATCTATATCTGTTTTTAAAATAAGTGTATTAGGGTCTTCTAATGCTTACTAATAAAAAGTAATTGATTCATTTCTCTATTGTTTTTAGATAGTCTGGGCTAGATTTAATATTTGATCATTATTATTTAGTCTGTCTCCATTTGAAACAAATCCTACTACTATAATTTCTGCAGCCAGGAGAATGTGTTTGGCTTATTCCTCCTAATACTTTAAATAATGAAATTGTTCATTAGTAATATCTGACGATGAGAAATGTAGTAAAATATGACATGGTTTAAAAGATGCTAATTAAGCTACAAATGACCACAGCAGACTCTGAAGTGCATGAGTCATTAGCAATTCCAGTTGGTGTACTTTTTGGTCGGCCTTCATTTGCGCAGTCATCCTAAAGGGAGTAGCACCTCAACGCTCTGGAATTGCCTAGGTGTGGTTTTGCCCAGAGCAGAGGGATGGACTGATGGATCTCTGGGATGTTCTTCCCACCCCAGAGTCTCAGATGGTTAAAATTTGCAATTGAAATAAGCTTTTTGCAATCCCTTGATCCCTCCTCTCCCATCCAAGATTAAGTGATACCTTGACTCCTTTGCACTTTCCCAACCTCTCTCAAGTTGATGCCTGTCAGGATTCTGGATCCTCCCTTAGTCTTCCTTTCACAATAATTTAAGTGTTGATTCAGTGGGACGGAGAAGAGGCAAAAGAGGGTACACAATTTGAACACACAGAAGAACATTAAATTCCAGCCAGTGAACCCATTTTTCTTTAACATTATTCGAAAGGATTGAGACAGGGAAAGCTCTCGGCTTAGAACATACATTAAAGAAATAAATCTAATTACCATGTCCCATGGAAATGTCATACAGATGATATATATTACATATATATGTATATATACACACACACATATATATATACTTCATATATTATATATATATGAGAATATTTATATAGACCTGCCCTAACCTGGAATCTCAATGCCATTTACAGAATCTGGTGAATGAGAATAATGGCCTGGGACTCATGGTTGAAGCAAGAAAGCAAATTGGCAGTGACTCAAGAAGGCAGTCAATGAGAAGAGGCCATGCTTTTACAATAACATAGAAAATGCTATTATTTACATATATCTCCATAATTCCACACCACCTTCTATGCACCTACCTCTTTTCGAGGCTGAATGACTTGAGTTCAGCTGAATCATTATGTTCATATTCACACATTGATCAATTTTCATGTCACTCAATAACAATAGTTATTTATTTTTATTAGCAATATTCTTATATCCTATTATAATTATCCTTCAAGGATGGTTTTGATACTTGTATTGATCTGTATTTAATGTTATAAATATGATGAGGAGGTGGGAGGAGGAGGAAGAGAGAACACATCAAGATTTTCTTTACTTCTCATGTCCCCTAAGTACAGCCCTCATATAACCAGTTCTTTTGGTCTATTCCACCAAGCCACATTACTCTAACATGACATGTCACAGTCATCTCTGCAGCTGTTTCCTCCTGGAGGGAAACACGGTCCTTTAGTGAATCCTGGACTCTCTTCACCCAGTTTTCCATCCGTAACATCGGCCCGAGGATCTCAGTCTGTAACATGTGTCTGCTTGGTGGCAGGAGATGCTCACAAAGACCAAGGCATCCTGTGACTTAGGATCAGCCTTTACTTCTAAAAGTCAACTTAGTTAAGTTTAGACTTCCAGAAAAATTTGGGGGATGGAGCCAGAGAAAGGGAGCAGCTCTATGCAGGGGAATATGCTCTGGGCTTTCATTTGGAAGCCTTAGCGTTTATGAGAATTGCTGTCACTTTCAGCTGAACCATAACTAGCAGGTCTCACACACTGTGAATGCAGAGCAGCCACTTGTGCTTTGGGATTTTCCAGCTTAACAGCTTCCCACTTCATCATGTACCGGGAGGCAGAGTTATTTAAGCAGATGACAACAGAGGTGATAAAGATGGTAAAGAGAACTGATAAAGAATCATGTAAAGAAATATGTTCCCCCCCAGCACTTTCCCTTCCTTTCTTCCTTTTCTGTTTTTCCTGATTTCCTTCCTTCCTTCTTCCTTTTAGATCAAAACTACTCTTTATTTTCAAAGTTCAGTAACATAAAACAGATAGAAGCATATTTTCAAAAGCAGAGCTCTGTCCATCTATTGAAATCTCTGTCTTATCTGTGCTATCCTTGAGACAAAAGGGAAGAATTCATTTACCCATAGTTAAATGATGACATGAAGGAAGATATAAAAATATCTTGTTTCAAGGAGTAGTCTGAAAATTAGCATTTTGAATGAAATTTCCATTCTGTTAATGACTCCCTGCCACCAATTTCTTCAAAATCCACATATCCATCTGCATGACATGGAAAAAACACCACAAAATCATCAGGAAATGAGGATTTTGTGAATGTTACCCCAGCATAATATCTCTATGGCATTCACAGCACAATGTGCTATCGTTTGTCTGCAATATCCAAGTTGCTGCCTCTGTTTTTTATTTTATTTTATTTTATTTTATTTTAGAACCAATGCCTGGAATTGTCTTTCTCTCCAATCCACTGATGCATTAACTCCACAGCTCATTTCCAAATAAACTCATTTACATGTTTCAATTTAGAGTTTTTCTCCTTTTTATTCCTTTACATATTTAAATTATTTTTGTCTCCAGTCTCTATTCCTTTTATGTTAGAATAGCTGCTGAAACTTATTGAAATGTTGCTTTGTAAAGACATCAAGTTAATCCTGTATTTGTGGTTTGTTTCACAATACAATTTGTAATGTCCTTAAATTTTAAATAATGGTTTCTACTTTTTCCTTTGAATACTCAGGATGTAAAAAATAGCCTGCCTTTTTCTTTTCCCTAGCTTTTTTTTATTTTGGTTTGCAAATAGACGCATAAATGAAAAAAAATATTTCTCTGTAAAAATATAGCCTAAATAGCCTGTCTTGGCCCTTTAGAGAACTAACAATATGGTGGACATGGCAGACCAAATACACAGAAAATTATAATAGAATATGATATGTATAATCACAGTGTGCATGTGAATTGAAAGGTAGGTTACCTAATTCAGATTTGCAGTGGAATAAATCATGAGAGAAGGTTTTCCAGAAGTGTGAATATATTCTCTGAGTTTTTAAAAACGCCTTGTTATTTAGCAAGTCATTGAAGTGTGTGAGATTTAGAGGCAGAAAAGCAACCTATGCAAAGGCACAGAGCAGTATTAACATGGTTAGGACTGTATCCGTCAAGACAGACCAGGTTATCCTGTGGCAACAAATGGTCCTCAAACATCAGTGAGTTATGACCACAAAGCTTTATTTCTCAGGCACAATACACACTATCAGTGGTTGGCAAGGTGGCTCTGACTACTGTTAGATCGTAAGAACTCAGGTTAAAGGAGGGACCATTGTCTTGAATGTTATTGATTCTTGTGCCAGAGGAATAAGAAAAGGGTCTTTGGTAGGTCATTAAGATGTTAACTTATGTATAACTCATGTATAACTTCCATTTACAACTCATCCCTTAGACATGGTAATATAATGGTTATCCAAACTCAAGATTGTTAGAAAGTACATTCTTATCTGATGCCCATGAGATGGAGAAACCAGAAATAGTTTCTTATCCAGAGAATGTACAGAAAAATCCAAAAAGTCTGTTACAAAAAATGTGTTTAAACAATGGCAATATCCATTGTAATAAGTGTATAATATTCCAACAACATAGCTTTGAATATGTTAACCCCACTTGTAAACAAGTCAATCACATTGCTTTACAGTAAAACTTAAAAATCGAAAACATTATGCTATGTACATATAAATTAAACTCTACATAAAATAAATTTAATTTAAAGTCACAACACTGTAATTTTAAAGGCATTTAACTCTAAAATATTTTTCTACTTAAATTCTACTGGGATTAACGACTACTAAATAAGCCTATCAGCAATATTTAGAAATATTTAGCTACCACAAAATGTCTATACAAAAGACTCTCATAATAAATTGGATTGATGGGGATAAATACAAAGACTATTATCTCTCTCCTTTTTTTTTTTTTTCCGGTACGCAGGCCTCTCACTGTTGTGGCCTCTTCCATTGCAGAGCACAGGCTCCAGATGCGCAGGCTCAGTGGCCATGGTTCACAGGCCCAGCCGCTCCACGGCATATGGGATTTTCCCAGACTGGGGCACGAACCCGTGTCCCCTGCATCAGCAAGTGGACTCTCAACCACTGCGCCAACAGGGAAGCCCAGAAGCTACAACTTTTAACTTCATATTCACCTCCCTTACCAAACAATGATCTTCCGGTTTTTAAGGAAATGAAGGTAGCTTCTCACACAGAGGTGGTAATCCCAATGTAGAAGAGGCTGTACATTGTAATGTTCAGGCATTCATTTCATTTAGGTAACTTTCAAATATGGATAAGGAGCTTGGGTCAAAGGTAACAAAAGTTTGTGAAATGTTGGTAGCATAACAGGATACCAAGCACTTAATAGTCACTGAGAAAATACTCCTCAAAATCCCAGGGAGAGTTTTCAATGCAATGACAAATTCAAGAATGTATCTAACAAATGCATCTAATGCATTTGTTAGAATGCATCTAACAAATTCAAGAATGCATCTAAGAATGCACAATAAATAGGTGCATTACCATTTAATATCAAGGCAATTGCATATGTGCCATTGCTGACTACTTTATCTGAGGTATTTCAGTATTACCCATTTGATTTCCAAATTTTAAATATCAGGATTGTTAGCTTTTCTAGAGAATCAATGTAACTTTACAGAAGAGTTTCAGCTAAGTGGAATTTTCTTTTTTCATTGAAAAAAATGTATAGAACTGTTTTAGATAGGAAAAGTCTTTTGACAAAATCTAACACATTTTATCTCTGCCAATTAAAATAGTTTAATTACTAAAATGAGAAATCATACATTAACTTACTACTAGGCTGGGCTTCTGCATCAGAATATATTTAGAAATAACGCCATTCATAATTTGGGAAATAAATTATTGTTTGATATGTTTTAACATAGGCCCTTTAACAATTCAATTTAATTTAAATTTCACTGCAGTAAGGGAAAACATTAGATACTAGCTGGCCTTTGATTGCAATGCCTTGCTAACTTTTATATTCATATTTGATCATGTATGCAAGCCACTTGAAAAGAAATGTTGTATCAGGTTTAGTCCCAAAATGTATCAGCAGCCTTAGGCATAACCCTAGACCCAGTTCCATGAAGTAGTTGACATGGTTCTCAGCACAGTGCTGGCCCCAAGGAACGATCACTACCTGCAATGATTATCAAGTTGGTTTTAAAAGTAGGGGAAGTAAGTAAATGCATCCTAATGTGATTTGGCATGTAATTTAAGGAAAGAAATTTAAAATTTGGCTCATTTGGAAGAGACAAAAGTGAAATTATGCAAGCCAGTAGACATAAATTTTCCACTATGTCTTCCAGTCTACAGATTTGAATTCTTACAGACAAATTTCTCATACAATTTGCACATTTTTAAATGTCCTTAGCACAAATCTATTCATATGTCTGTTTTAAATGAGAAGAGTATAGAAGAAAACAACTTTTTTACAAAACTATTTATAAAATCGGTAGGAAGACTAGAAAAGGTCCTTCTTATTGAAGAAAAACAAATAGGCATAAAAAAAATTTAAACCTCTGGGACAAATTATAAATGCTTATTTCTTAGCTATGGGGCAATCTGTGTCAATGACTTATATTTACATTATCTAATTTGATTGAATATTATGTTCTTTTTCTAAAATAAATAGCATACCCAGTGTTATAGCACGTGAACATTAACCCTCCAAGAATCAACATTCATCAGGATCTCACTGTCCTCCTCACTATTGGTTCCCTGGTTTTCCAACTTAACCTTCCTCAACTCTTTAGTCTTTTCACATTCTCCTTTACTCTGCCTATCTTTTAAATATAAATATATCTCTGAATCCTGCTCTAAATTCTTCCATTCTTTCTCTACACATTGTTCATGGGTGATTGTATCTAATAACATGACTTCATATACCTTGGCTAATAATTCCAAAATCTACAAATCCAACTAAGATTTGTCTTGAACTTTTTACCAAAAGGTCTTCCTGGCTCCTTACTCATTTCATGTCTGAGATTATATTCATCTTTCCTCAACCTTGCTCTTCTTCCTTTGATCCTGATTATTAAGGAACAGCTCCACCAGTCACTGACCCAACATGGAAGTCTGTGCATTATATCTGAACGTTCCATCTCCCACATTTTCCATAGCCAGTCAATCATCTAGTAATGTCTACACTACCTTCAAAATATTTCCAAAATCAGTCCTTTTGTCTCCTCTCCTTAGTGTTTATTTTAAGCAAATAGGACTCCTTTTCTGTATTACTGCATCCTTCTAAAAATAATCCTTAAACCCTTGTGGTAGGCAGAATAACAACCCCTCAAAGACGTCCATGTCCTAATTCTTGGGACCTGTAAATTTTTTACCTTATGGGGCATTAACATTTAAGGACCTTGAGATGGAAAAGTGTATCCTTGATTATCCAGGTGGATCCAATAAAATCTCATAAATCTTTAAAAGCTGAGATCCTTTTTCAGAAATGTTCTGTCAATAAGTAAAGGACATGTGTGTCACCACTCAGAGTGAGAGAAGGCATCAGAGAGGGATCAGGGATCCTGCTTCTTAAATAGAAATAACCCAATTATTTTTTTAACCACACCTTCTTTCCTATTTCCAGAGTCACCTGATCTTTTGAAGACTCTTTAGAACCTTTCCTTCCTGCTGACTTAGTATCTCTTTTCCCAGGCCTTTTACCATTCATCCATCTGCTTTCTAGAATGTAAAAACATGTTCTATTATCTCCTTTCCCCTCTTTTTATGCTTGTAATTTTATACCTTTTGTTGTTAATATATTTTTGTTTCATTTTAGAAGGTTTTGGGGAGAGAATTTAACTAAATGTATATGTTCAATCTGCCATCTTTAAGCAAAGCCCCTCCCTCTTCAATTTCCTTTCCTCTCCCAACCCTTTCAAAAAATCAGTTTCTGTCTACTTGCTCCGTTTTGCATTGGCAGATTTGAATGATGTCCTCTTAATGTAAGGCTTAGTGGAATCAGGACAAATTTTATAGAACAAATGTAATTTTGAGATCTAAAGACTTTGTCACATATTGAAAATTTATATAAAATACAACACCCAAATTAATATATTTTTAGAAACAAACAAAAAGAATCTCAAACCTGTATTTCCACAGAGAAGTTGAAGCCCCAAAAAACATTTAACAAAACACAGGTTTTTAATTTAAATAAAGGAATTCCCCTACTTTTTTTGCTCTGTAAAGAGCACAGAGGTTTTCGGTTTTAAGCAGGAAATTTAAGGTCAGATGTCGAAGCCCAATGTCTGATTACAGCCAAGTGTCACCCTCTCCTTAGCTCCATATTTTACACTCACTATATATACATTACTTTAATCTTCCCTCAATTCTTGGAAAAGAGCCAGACTTAAAATGCATGTTTTCGAAGGACTTGAATAGAATCTTGTTTAAAATGCAAAACATGGTTTCTTTTTTAACATCTGTGGTATACTTTAGTATTTTTCCCTATATTCTCATGGTTTTGTTGGCTTCTTAGAAAGGGGTGGAAGAAACCAAGTACAAAAGCACAGGGAGAGAGAGGAACGAACAAGAGAGAGATGAAAGGCACCAATAATAATAATTTTTCTTAAATATAAACCAAGTCTTCTTAAATCCTTTCCAGATTGAGTCTTGGTCCTTTCTATAATTTTTTAGGATCAATTCAAATTTTATTCAAGTAAGACATTTGTCTTTATTTTGGCCCCAATCATAAGTGTTATGAAGTCACCATTAATCTGTTTCAAGAATTCTTTTAAGAAAAGATACTTGATTTTAAAATAGAAGTGTGTTTCATAAAAACTTTCAATCATATGTTGTAAATTTTACAGAAAACAGAATTTGCAGTGAGACCAATCCTAAGTTACTCTTAAGGTCACTCTGCCATCTGAGCCAACAGTCCTTGGAGTAAATGATGATATGGTGATTGTTAAAAGAAACACACCACTTTCCAAGGAAAATTTCTCATGACAAACCTAACTATTTTCATGTAAGGGAGAGCAAATAACTTAATAACAACAACAACAACAACAGAAAAAAAACAGATAGAGGAAATGAAGAGAAGAGATACAGAAGGAGTGGTAGAAATGTTTTGTTTATATTTTTAAATAATAAAATTGAAGTATTATAAATTTCTTTCCTTCAACAAGTGACAAACCATGCTGCACAATGACTTCTGAATTCGACATTTTACCAGGCCTCCATGAAGAATACCTTCTGAGCACAGTTGGAGAATAAAAGAAGAGAAAATAAACAAGCCATACAACCAATTGAAAAGTTACTTGCAAGCATCCTCGGATGGCATTTGCTAGATTCCGAGAGGCTAATAAAGCCCTGTCTTGCACATGTTATTGCAAAACACTTCAATCTCCCATTCCTGCATAAATAAGAAAGTAAGAGTCTAACATAATTAGTTTGAAAATGTGATAATGAGAAGATGTTCTGACCCATTCATAGCTTGTCCAAAACACATTGAACAGAGGAGGAACACATCTGGACATACAGTAATTTAAGGGTATAATTATTGCATCACCATTCAGTTTAGTCTGAGTTTAATTTAATGCTACTATTTAATAGATTTATAATTAAACTTTGTCTCTACCATCAGAGTGACATGTGACTCTAAGCAGTAATATGAGTCTCCAAAGCACCATTGCAAGTTGTTTTGAGGAGGTTTTCTTCACTGTGAACCATGAGTCCCAGAACTTTAAAGCTGGGCATATGTTGCAGATGGGGCAAGCAAGCTATGGTGGTGAAAAATTTGACATATTGTTTCTTCCTAATAATCAGTATAGATTGGGTCAAACCTGGAATTCTGTTGCAAAGAACTTGGATTATGAGATTAGAAGAAAATCTGGCCCAATCCCAAACCATCCCTGGTGTGGGAGGAATTCTTGGAAGTTATATAAATTGGGAGAGTACCATGGATTGCTGGGCAGATTACAGGAGCAAATGGAGCATGTCTAATCCAGGAGAGTGGCCAGATGAGAAGGAGATTAGAAGCAATTAGGAAACATGAGGAAATATTGAAGGAACTGGGCAGAAATTAAAGACTTGTGACAGGATCTCCAAAATCTGAAAAGCTGAATATAAGCAAAGGGGAAAAAAACAAAAAACAAGACTAATGTTCTCTTTTTTGTGGACTTGCTCTGTTTAGACTTTAAAAAGGACAAAACCAGGATCAATGCAGGGTAGTCAGAGTGAGATATTATTTAATCAGAGAAAGAAAAACTGTCTAACAATTTGGTTCCCTCAGAGTGACCTACATCAGGAGAAACTACATCAGTCTCAGTGAAACTGTCAAAATGAAGTCTAGATAATGTAGGGGGTAATCGTGCATTGGAGCAGTATTGAATTTCATGACATCTAAAGTCCTTCCAACCCTTGGAGTTAGTAAACACCTGGCTTGGTCTGAGCATCTGGGCACACCCTGAACCCAGTCATGGGGCCATGCCTTCTTGTTGTGTCACTATTCCACAAAGCACTATTTTTCTCAGCTATTTTGGCAATGAAGATTAAGTACAGCTTTCATTTGATTAGCATATTTACTAAAAAAAATATGCTATCACCATACAAAATTTGACATCTTTTTTTTTTTCCTGAGTATGTCCTTATAGGCATCTCAACAAGCATCAGGTACAACCTAATTCATCAGCTATTTTATCAAATGTTATAGGTGTCAGGTTAATAATATGTAGAGTTTGGATCTTATGCATGGTATGGTGTTTCTATTTCATTAGTATGTTTCTACATAAGTCCCTAAAAATCTTCAAAATAGCTGATTACTGGGTTTTGATTTGAGCTTTGGCCAGGATGTTGAGTTATACTCCAGCACCACAGTCTCTCCTTCCTGAACCTTCTACTACATCCAACATAAGAGGTTCTTATGAGGCTGGTAGGAGAAGCTGGTACGAGAAGCTACATTTGGCTCACTTAGGAGAAAATGTAAGCGGCAGACCCACATGGATTACCTGCCCACATTTTAAACCAGGGTAACCCATCCACATGCTATATGGCCTCCACCAGTAAAGAAATGGCTCTCCTTTACCATCCTAGACTGTTCATGGAAAAAGTCTTATATCTTGTTGCTTCATTTCAGCCTCCTTTCCCACCTTTTCACTTTCCACTCCTGTGTTTTGAATATGATTGCTTACTTTCAGCTTCATCTATTGATTCAGTCCTTCACTCAATCTTTGATTTTGACCCTGGCCATTTTTCAGGGTCAGAGTCTGCACTTGGTCTCTGGTGCTCCCGCTCTGGCTCTCAGTTAGTCACTTACTTAATCAGCACCTGGTGTGAGTCACCATCCCACTTGACCAGTCCTTGGTACTGGCACATTCAGGTGGATCTACTTCTAAGCTTACCTTAAATATTCATGAAGATGGACAGGTAGTGGCCTTTTCCAAAATTACTATTGGTGAAGCTCAGAGATTATATTTATGAATGTCAAATAATAACAGGGCACATGTGCACAATTCAGGGTCCTTAGAATAGGCTGATGGTTCTGAGTGCCTTCTATTTGAGTTCAAATTCCTGGGTCTCATCACACCAGGTTGATGTCTTAGAGATGTTCACTATGCCTTGACTGAATCTTGAGAGAATATAAGCAGAACAATAATATGACTAAGTGTGGCATCATTGTGGTCACTTACCTAAGACAAGCATCCCAAGCAGGGTTATTTTTCCAATCTGACTCACAGGTTTATGAGAAAAATCTAAGTGGTACAATTTTATTTGAAATTCTACCAGGCAAAAGCTTACACACAATATTCTCCTAGCAGAAATGATTTCTTTTAACAAATTATTATAAAAATATTCAATTAAAATTAAAGTAAAATAGCAAATCATAATTTAAACCAGTAGACCACTTATAGAGAAATTTTTTTAAAAGGCACTTAAAATGAAGGTAAAGAAAATAGGAACACATTTCAGTGCCATACCATATAGAGGATGGATTTGCTTTTGGACAGGTTTAGAGAGTTCTCTAACCTTCTGTCTTCTAAATTTCCAATTAAAATATGAGTACAGGGAGTAGGGGAATGTGTTTGTTTACACTTGGCAAAAACTGATTTCCTGTTTCTAAGAAAAAAAGCTTTCAAAGCTTTTTTGGACTTCAAATAGCTCTTGCAAAACAATATTTTGATGAGCTAAGTGTAAATGAACCAGAAACATATGGATTGGATTTCCATTGAGATACACATGGGCTTAAACATAAGCTGAAGAGAATGCCTGGTAAGTTATACTTGGAATTGATGAAAACCAAAATGTGGTAAATTTTTCAAAACTTATTTTGAGATACCTTATGCCCTGTCCTCCAGCCCAAACACTAAAGGTATATTCTCTCTTTTCAGGAAATCTGTTTTAAAAGGTAGAAGTTATTTGTTCTTTAATGGAAAAGAGTTTATTTTTAACAAGCAAGCTTCAAAGTGAAGATACCATACACATCTACCAATCAGAAGGACTGAAGACATTTTCAGGGCCACTAACACAAATGCATTTTCATTTTCAATAATTGTCTTTGCCTTGATCATTTCCATCTGATTTCTCTGACCTCAGAACAGAACTATCTTAGGAAAAGAGGATGGTGAATGAAATCTCCTGTTGAAAGTTTTCCTAAAACATGCATGCTTGGCTGTATCTATCTTTGCATCCTATAAAGCTGGCTCCACAATTGTTCTAAAAATGTTTTGTTTAAAGTGAATAATCTCAGAAATACATTGTCCTCTACCCTGAGAGATATTTGAAAGTGTACTGGAAACCATCTTGAAAAAAGATGTCAGGATACTACATCATTTAGAACTATAAATTCTTACCCACAGAAGAGATGATTACATGATTAATGGCATTTATATGGCCTAATCCTTTCCAAGTCTCAGGGGTTTGTGAAACAATGGTGTAAGAGATATCTCTCTTATCTACTCAACAGACTTGAATCAGATATTGTTATGGGCTGAATTTTGTCCCCGTAAAATGTACATACCAGTCCCTCAAATGTGACTATATTTGGAGATAGAACCTTTAAATAGGTAAGTAATTTATAATGATGTCATTAGAGTACACTTTCTTCAAGATGACAGGTGTCTTTATAAGAAGAACTTAAAAGTCTCTGGTGGGGCTAATGGCAGACTCCGGGAGAGTTCATGCCAATGAGTACTTCCCAGAACTTCTTCTGCCAGTGTCCTTATCCCCACGGTGAGCCACAGCTACCTCCCACCTCTGCAGGAGACCCTCTGACACTAGCAGTGTGGCTGACAGGGTCTTGGTTTTCTGGCCGGGTGTCAGACCTGTGCCTCTGAGGTGGGAGAGCAGAGTTCAGGATATTGGTCGACAAGAGACCTCCCAGGTCCACATAACATCAAATGGAGAAAGCCCTCCCAGAGATCTCCATGTCAATGCTAAGACCCAGCACAACTCAACGACCAGCAAGCTACAGTGCTGGACACCCTGTGCTAAACAACTAGCAAGATAAGAACACAATCCCACGCATTAGCAGAGAGGCTGCCTAAAATAATAATAAGGTCACAGACACCCCAAAACACACCACCAAATGCTGTCCTGCCCACCAGAAAGACAAGATCTAGCCTCATCCACCAGAACACAGGCACTAGTCTTCTCCACCAGGAAGCATACACAACCCACTGGACCAACCTTAGCCACTGAGGGCAGACACCAAAAACAATGGGAAACATGAACCTGCAGCCTGAGAAAAGGAGACCCCAAACACAGTAAATTAAGCCAAATGAGAAGACAGAGAAACACACAAGAAATGAAGGAGCAAGGAAAAAACCCACCAGACCAAACAAATGAAGATGAAATAGGCAGTCTACCCGAAAAAGAATTCAGAGTAATGATAGTAAAGGTGATCCAAAATCTTGGAAAAATAATGGAGATAATACAAGAAATGTTTAGCAAGGACCTAGAAGAACTAAAGAGCAAACAAACAATGATGAACAACACAATAAATGAAATTAAAAATTCTCTAGAAGGAATCAACAGCAGAATAACTGAGGCAGAAGAACAGATAAGTGACCTGGAAGAGAAAATAGTGGAAATAACTACTTCAGAGCAGAATAAAGAAAAAAGAATGGAAAGAATTGAGGAGAGTCTCAGAGACCTCTGGAACAACATTAAATGCACCAACATTCAAATTAGAGGGGTCGGGCTTCCCTGGTGGCGCAGTGGTTGAGAATCCACCTGCCAATGCAGGGGACATGGGTTTGTGCCCTGGTCTGGGATGATCCCACATGCCATGGAGTGGCTAGGCCCGTGAGTCATGGCCGCTGAGCCTGAGCATCCAGAGTGTGTGCTCTGCAAGGCCACAACAGTGAGAGGCCCATGTACCACAAAAAAACAAAAACAAAAACAAAAACAAATTAGAGGGGTCCCAGAAGAAGAAGAGAAAAAGAAAGGGACTGAGAAAATATTTGAAGAGAATATAGTTGAAAATTTCCCTAATATAGGAAAGGAAATAGTTAATCAAGTCCAGGAAGCACAGAGAGTCCCATACAGGGTAAATCCAAGGAGAAACACACCAAGACACATATTAATCAAACTATCAAAAATTAAACACAAAGAAAAAATATTAAAAACAGTGAGAGAAAAACAGCAAATAACATACAAGGGAATACCCATAAGGTTAACAGCTGATCTTTCAGTAGAAACTCTGCAAGCCAGAAGGGATTGGCAGGACGTATTTAAAGTGATGGAAGGGAAAAACCTACCACCAGGATTACTCTACCCAGCAAGGATCTCATTCAGATTTGATAAAGAAATTAAAACCTTTACAGACAAGAAAAGCTAAGAGAATTCAGTAATGCCAAACCAGCTTTACAACAAATTCTAAAGGAACATCTCTAGGCAGAAAACACTGAGAAGGAAAAGGCCTACAATAACAAACCCAAAACAGTTAAGAAAATGGTAATAGGAACATACATATCAATAATTACCTTAAATGTAAATGGATTCAATGCTCCAACCAAAAGACATAGCCTGGCTGAATGGATCAAAAAACAAGACCTGTATATATGCTGTATACAAGACAGCCACTTCAGACCTAGGGACACATACAGACTGAAAGTGAGGGGATGGAAAAAGATATTCCATGCAAATGGAAATCAAAAGAAAGCTGGAGCACCAACTCTAATATCAGACAAAATAGACTTTAAAATAAAGACTATTACAAGAGAAAAAGAAGGACACTATATAATGATCAAGGGATCAATCTGGAAGAAGACATAACAATTGTAAACATTTATGCATCCAACATAAGAGCACCTCAATACATAAGGCAAATGCTAACAGCCATAAAAGGGGAAATCAACAGTAACACAATAATAGTAGGGGACATTAGCACCCCACTTTCACCAATGGACAGATTACCCAAAATGAAAATAAATAAGGAAATACAAGCTTTAAATGATAAATTAAACATGATGGACCTAATTGATATTTGTAGGACATTCCATCCAAAAACAACAAAATACACTTTTTCTCAAGTGCTCATGGAACATTCTTGAGGATAGATCACATTTTGGGTCACAAATCTAGCCTTGGTAAATTTAAGAAAATTGAAATTGTATCAGATATCTTTCCCAACCACAATGTTATGAGACTTGATATCAATTACAGGAAAAAATCTGTAAAATATACAAACACATGGAGGCTAAACAATATGCTACTAAATAACCAAGAGATCACTGAAGAAATCAGAGAGGCAATCAAAAACTACCGAGAACAAGTGACAATGAAAACACGACGACCCAAAACTTACAGGATGCAGCAAAAACAGTTCTAGGAGGGAACTTTATAGCAATACAATCCTACCTCAAGAAGCAAGAAACATCACAAATAAACAACCTAACCTTACAACTAAAGCAATTAGAGAGAAGAACAAAAAAAAAGTTAGCAGAAAGAAAGAAATCATAAAGATCGTATCAGAAAAAAATGAAAAAGGACTGAAGGAAACAATAGCAAAGGTCAATAAAAGATATCAAACATTTAGAGAAGAGCTAACACCTATCCTTCTCAAACTCTTCCAAAATATAGCAGAGGGAAAACACTCCCAAACACATTCTGCAAGACCGCTATCACCCTGATACCAAAACCAGACAAAAATGTCACAAAGAAAGAAAACTACAGGCCAATATCACTGATGAACATAGATGCAAAAAACTCCACAAAATACTAGCAAACAGAATCCAATAGCACATTAAAAGGATCATACACCATGATCAAGTGGGGTTTATCCCAGGAATACAAGGATTCTTCAATATATGCAAATCAATCAAAGTAATACACCATATTAACAAATTGAAGGAGAAAAACCATATGAGCATCTCAATAGATGCAGAAAAAGCTTTCAACAAAATTCAACACCGATTTATTATAAAAACCCTCCAAAAAGTAGGCATATAGGGAACTTACCTCAACATAATAAAGGCCATATATGACAAACCCACAGCCAACATCATTCTCAATGCTGAAAAATGGAAACCATTTCCACTAAGATCAGGAACAAGACAAAGTTGCCCACTCTCACCATTATTATTCAACATAGTTTTGGAAGCTTTAGCCACAACAATTAGAGAAGAAAAAGAAATAAAAGTAATCCAAATTGGAAAAGAAGAAGTAAAGTTTTCACTGTTTGCAGGTGACATAATACTATACATAGAGAATCCTAAAGACTCTACCGGAAAACTACTAGAGCTAATCAATGAATTTGGTAAAGTAGCAGGATACAAAATTAATGCAGAGAAATCTCTTGCAGTCTTATACACTAATGATGAAAAATCTTAAAGAGAAGTTAAGGAAACACTCCCATTTACCAGTGCAAGAAAAAGAATTAAATATCTAGGAATAAACCTACTTAAGGAGACAAAAGACCTGTATCAGAAAACTATGACACTGATGAAAGAAATTAAAGATGATACAAACAGATGGAGAGATATACCATGTTCTTGGATCGGAAGAATCAACATTGTGAAAATGACTATACTACCCAAAGCAATCTACAGATTCAATGCAATCCTTATCAAACTACCAATGGCATTTTTCACAGAAGTAGAAAAAAATTTCACAATGTGTATGGAAACACAAAAGACCCCGAATAGCCAAAGCAATCTGAGAAAGAAAAATAGAGCTGGAGGAATCAGACTCCCTGATTTCAGACTATACTAAAAAGCTACAGTAATCAAGACAGCATGGTTCTGGCACCAAAACAGAAATATAGATCAATGGAACAGGATAGAAATCCCAGAGATAAACCCATGCACATATGGTCCCCTTATTTTTGATAAAGAAGCAAGAATATACAATGGAGAAAAACAGCCTCTTCAATAAGAGGTTCTGGAAAAAATGGACAGCTATATGTAAAAGAATGAAATTAGAACACTCCCTAACAGCATACACAATAATAAACTCAAAATGGATTAAGGACCTAAATGTAAGACCAGACACTACAAAACTCTTAGAGGAAAACATAGGCAGAACACTCTATGACAGAAATCACAGCAAGATCCTTTTTGACCCACCTCCTAGAGAAATGGAAATAAAAGCAAAATAAACAATAGAGACCTAATAAAACTTAAAAGCTTTTGTGCAGCAAAGGAAAACATAAACAAGAATAAAAGACAACCCTCAGAATGGTAGAAAATAATTACAAATGAAGCAACTGACAAAGAATTTTTCTCCAAAATTTACAAGCAGCTCATGCAGCTCAATATCCAAAAAACAAACAACCCAATCCAAAAATGGGCAGAAGACCTAAATAGACATTTCTCCAAAGAAGATATACAGATTGCCAAAAAACACATGCAAGAATGCTCAACATCAGTAACCATTAGATATATGCAAATCAAAACTACAATGAGGTGTCACCTCACACCTGTCAGAATGGTCATCATCAAAATATCTACAGACAATAAATGCTGGAGATGGTGTGGATAAAAGGGAACCCTCTCTCATTGTTGGTGGGAATGTAAACTGATACAGCCACTATGGAGAACAGTATGGGTTCCTTAAAAAACTAAAAATAGAACTACCATACTACCCAGCAATCCCACTGCTGGGCATATACCCTGAGAAAACCACAATTCAAAAAGAGTCATGTACCACAATGTTCATCGCAGCTCTATTTACAATAGCCAGGACATGGAAACAACCCAAGTGTCCATCAACATATGAATGGATAAAGAAGATGTGGCACATATGTAAAATGGAATATTATTCAGCAATAAAAAGAAATGAAATTGAGTTATTTGTAGTGAGGTGGGTGGCCCTAGAGTCTGTCATACATAGTGAAGTAAGTCAGAAAGAGAAAAACAAATACTGTATGCTAACACATATATAGGAATCTAAAAAAAAAAGTGCTTTTGAAGAATCTGGGGCAGGACAGGATTAAAGACGTAGACGTAGAGAATGGACTTGAGGACACAGGTAGGGGTAAGTGTAAGCTGGGATGAAGTGAGAGAGTGGTATGGAGTTACATATACTACCAAATGTAAAATAGATAGCTAGTGGGAAGCAGCTGCATGGCACAGGGAGATCCACTCAGTGGTTTGTGACCACCTAGAGGGGTGGGATAGGGAGGGTGGGACGGAGGGAGACACAAGAAGGAGGAGATATGGGAACATATGTATATGTATAGCTGATTCACTTTGTTATAAAGCAGAAACTAATATACAATTGTAAAGCAATTTTACTCCAATAAAAATGTTAAAAAAAAAGAAAGAAGAGATTAAGAGACACACATGGAAGGAAGACCATGTGAAGACACAGGGAGAAGGAGTCCATCCATAAATCTAGGAGAGAGGCCTCAGAAGAAACCAACCTTGTTAACTCCTTGATCTTGGACTTCTAGCCTCCAAGACTGTGAGAAAATATATTTCTGTTTTTTAAGGCACCCAGTCTGTGGTACCATGTTATGGTAGCCCTAGCACCTTAATGCAGTTATGAAGATGATTGTTCTCCACCATATACAAATCATCATGGCCATTAACAACAGGCTAGAGTCTAGTGTTTTCTTCTGTTGAACCTGGAAGATGTCCTCCTAGAACCTAAGCTTTTGACCATGATGGAAGTCATGGCTTAAATACGGACGATTCTGTGATCATCAGCACATGTGAAGAAGAGTAGTTAAGCCAAAGCAAGGGTTCAGTCCTCCAGGTCCTAGGACAATCTCTTCTTGGCATCCCTCTAGCAGTAGCTGAATCCCATTCTTTTCCCTACCCAGATTTTGTTCTTTCCCCATTTTCCTTGGGCTCAATTTATATTAGACTTGCAATCTTTGTTTCTTTCTGCCAAATTTGGGACTCCACTCCTAGCCTGTTTCCTCAGCTATGGCCTGAGAATTATATTCTGGTCTTGCAATGAAGCACTGAATTCATGGTAAATTGTGTGCCCGTCTGGTTGGACTAATTAAGAACATGGTGCCACCCATGCCATGTGGTAGCTTAACTGCCACCTTTTATAGGCACATCCCCTTTCTCTCCCCTTATTAGCTTGATTGTGTCTACACTTTCAGGCTTCTGCCTTCTCGAAACTGATCTCAAATTCCCTGGCAGCTGAATGCCTCCCCTTATTGCATGTGCCAATGACAACCTAGACCATTGGCCCTGGTATCTGACTGACTGTGTTCTTATTCTGACCCCTTCCATAATAATTGTGTGCCAAAGTTCCTCCATCTGAAAATGAGGATAATAATAATATCTATTTCATAGGGTTATTGGGAGATTTGAATAGAACGATACATGTAAAGCAATTTGAACAGGGCCTAGAATATTGTACAAGCTCAATAAATGTTAGCTAAAATGTTGAATGATAATGTCTTTTCTAAGATGTGAAAACATATTTGATCGTTACAACAACACTGGAGCATGGGAGTTATTTCTGTCTTCTGCAGATGAAAAGTCTGATTGGATTTAAACTCCAAGGTTTTCATGCTCTTTCCAGAACAGTTCCACATTAGAAGAAAAAGCCAAGGGAAATGGGCCAAATCTAATGACTTACAGTTACCTAAATATAACATGTCTTCATAAGGAGTTATTGGGAAGAAAGACTTACTTTGGAGAGGGGATTAACATAATTATAACCAATACGATGCAGAAGTTTTAATGCCTTTCTTAAGAGAAGAGTTGGATCAAGTTCCCTATAGTTAGAAGTAAACTCATTATATAATCTGGAGGTCCAAATCCTATTCTAACTACTGGATCTGAAATAAACCATCCATATCTGTATTATTTACTGAATAAATTGGCCAAGAAACTAAGGTTGTGTTGAAGACTTTGAATCTTTGTGAGTTGTGTGATCCCATAATTGCAGCATTCTGAAGAAGTGCATTAGTCCAGTTTCGTTTCATATGTGGGAGTCTTGCAACAGAGAGACATGACAGCAAATTAAATCATCAAGTCCCTAAGCAAATCAGTGGCTTTAGGTTCATGCTTCTTGCTCTCTCCCCATTGTGTTTGGCTAACCACAGTATTATCTCTGTTGTGCATGGGGTAGGGGCAATAAACCGCAAACTGTGCAAGGAGGAGTTGATGCTTCATGGGGGTTAGTTGATTGGAGCTTTCTCGCAATTTGTTAAATTGTTATCTCTCATTTGTTTTACAAAGTGGTAATACACAAAATCTTTGGGAAACTCTGTTAAAGACACATAGTGTTATATCATATGGGGCCATAAGGTATGAGGGACTCTCTTATTAAGAGCTAAGTGCAATATATATACATATATATATATATATATATATATGTATATATAAAGCTGATTTTAAACATCTTCCTCTATTATTTTCATCTGCATGATCCAGGAATTTAGTTCACTGCATTCATTACCTTGCCCTCAACACATAGAATACTGCCCACTACAAAGGAGATATTCAATCACAGTGACTGCAAAACGATAAATAAATGATTGATGGAATATCCACATTAAGAAAAATGTTTTCAAAGAAAAACACAAACCAGTTTTTTTTAATTGTAGTAATAAGATGCGTCATTAGAATTAAAGCCAGCTCTATAAATTAAAGCATGAAATAGATAAAATGTATGGCTTCTTACCACTGTCAATTCATTTACTTCTTTTTAAAAATTTGCATTTTATATTGGAATATAGTTGATTTACAGTGTTGTGTTAGTTTCAGGTATACAGCAAAGTAATTCAATAATACATATACACATACCTATTCTTTTTCAGATTCTTTTTCCATATAGGTTATTACACAGTACTGAGTAGAGTTCCCTGTGCTATACAGTAGTTCTTTGTTGATCAATTCATCTGTTTCTTTTGTGTATTCATTAAACAAACATTTATACACCTCTTACTGTGCACGAAATGCAGTACACTTGAAATGGGTAAATAACAGGTACGATACAGTTCCAGCTCAGAAGTGGGAATTGTATTCAGTACATAACTAACAAGAAAAAAAATTAGAAAATGTATATACCATGTAAAACTTCTTTTCAAGTGGACTGCTATCCTAACTACCACAAAATAGATGGGAAGGCAATTTTTAAAATACACAAAAAATTTACTGCCCAAAGCATGATAAACTTGAGTGTTAAATGAAATTCTAGATTACAGATAGTTTTCATTTACTGATAGTTGAGTATCAGATAATCCAATCATGTTTCTTTAATGTTACTGCCTCTCAAGAAGACAGTACTTCATATAGCAAGAAGTCTGTGTAGGAAGTTGGATGAATTTCATGGTACTTGACCCAGAAAAGTTTTGCAGAACCAAAGTTATCTCTTTTTATTTGAAAAATTACTTATGTTACTGGTTTATATTATTACAAAATAACATCTTGTCTAATATAAAACAATATTTTCTGAAATGAGAAATAAATGTCATGGGTTGAATTGTATCCTTTGAAAAAGATATATTTGAATACAGTCCCTTAGAATGTGATCATTTTGGAGATAAGGTCTTGCAGAGGTAATCAAGTTAAAATGAAATTATTAGGGTGGGCCCTTTTTTTATAAAACAGAAAATTTAGGCTGAGACTTGCACAAGGATGCAACTCCATGGGAAGATAGGAGTGACGCTGTTACAAGCCAATGAACTATCTACTGAAAACTAGAAGAGAGGCTAGAAACAGGTCCTTCCCTAGAGTCTTCAAAGAGAAGATGGCCCTACCTACAACCTGATTTTGGACTTCCAGCCTCCAGAGAGACAATAAATTTAATGTGAGACAGTAACTTTCTGTTGTGTAGGCCACCCGGTCTCTGAAACTTTATTACAGCAGCCCTAGTAAATCAATACAAATAAGCTAGGTTAACATTAACACTAGTATAATTAAATCTTGCTTGAATAGATTTTCTAACCATGGTAACCATTTACTTTTCAATTGAAAAAGGGTAAATTGCTGAAACTTTAAAAAATGCTTTCAAGATAAATTAAGCTATAGCATTAAGTTGCTACTGTTAATTGAGATAAGCAATGAATGAAGCTTTAAAACAGTCATACCTGATATATAGCACACAAAAAATACTGAATTATTTCAACAGATGCCAGAAACATAATTTTAGCACCTGAAAATTCTGTTCTGATTATTAAAAAAAATCCAAGCACAAATAAACAAAATAAATAGTAATCAAAGGATAGAACTTTAACATGTTTACTATTAATTGTCTTCCACTAAATCTAATATAAATTTTTTAAAGTAACAGAATAGATATTTCCATTAAAGTCAGGAAAAAATAATTGTATCACCAAAACTGACATTAGCTAGCCTTGTTTTATAATCAGAATCAATGTAAGAAGGTAAAGAAAATAATTAGGACATACAACTATTGTAGAGGAGAAGCCAAAAGTCATCAGGTTTTCCTGATAGACTTTTCAAAGTAGAAGCTGAAGGAAATCAACTGAAAAACTGTTAGAAATAACAACAGAATTTATTATTATTATTAACTTCAAAATAAATAAGCATGTATTATATATACATATAAAATATAAATCATATTAATAAATATGAATAATATAAGTAAAAATGCCAGAGAAATAAATTTAATAAGACATGTACATGAATTATACAGAGAATATGTGAGTAAATACTTTTTCCATTTTTTAAATTCCAATAAAGATAACAATGGACTTTCAGAAAATGACAAAATTATATAAATTTTATATTAAGAACTAAGGTGTGAAAAGCCAGGAAAGTTGTGTAAAAGAATAATGAGAAAGAACTTTTGCTCCCAGATATTAAAAAGATTAACATACACACACACACACACACACACACTAACACACACACAAGCTATATATATATATTTTAATTGTGTTTTTTAACAATTTGTTCCCTCATACTTAAACAAATACAGAGGAGAATAATTGGATATTCAGATATAGATAAAGTAAGACTTTAAAAAAATTATTTGAAGTCCTATAAACTACAAATAGTTTAACTTAACATACTATTGTATGTCTTTCTAAATATTTCTCTAAAGTTTATGTACACACACATTTTATTTCCAAATAGATTTATACATTATATATTCTTTTGAAATCTGTTTTTATGTTTAATATAACAAGGATACACATGTATATCATCATTTTAATTCTTTCATGATATTTTACTATATGAATGTGTCATTGTTTATTGTCTATCCCCTCATTTTGGTTATTCAGATTAGTTATTTTTTAGTCGTTATAAACAAGGTTCAAAAAGCAACCAAACACAGATACATCTGTATCCTTATACAAAACAGTTCCTAAAGATGAATTTTTGGAAGTAAAGTTAATGGATCCATGAAGCAAGAGAGAAATTCCAGAATTCCCTCAACACACTCACCCATACAAACATATATACATATACAAAAGACATATGTATATGTGTGTTCAGTGAAGCACTTTGATAATACAGAAATTGCTAATATGTAAAATATTTAGTAATAACTTATTGCTTTGTTAAATAATGCATTCTTCAACACTACCTTAAAGTATCATCTTGTAGAAAATCATTTGAGATGTTCATCATGTTCTAAGAGTAAAATCAGGCTACAAAGGAAACATCTATATCAACTGTGAATAATTTTGCTGGGGGAAAGTAATACATATCTATTTTATTTATTGTGCTTTTTTATTTACAACAATTGCTGAAATAGATATTTACTAGTTATGTTCTTCCAAGTGTCTTGGCAGGCTCAGGGTTCTTGAACATCCGCTTCTTACTCTCTCTTCATGCAGTAGACTTTCCCAAACCTTTCTCTTCCTCTAAGATCTAGACTAATTCCTAACAGCTTAATGAAGCCATTTCCAATACCACAGCCTCAGCTGAGCAGCTTCTTCCCTGAGTTTCTACATCACTGACTCCATGCTCTCCTTTTTTGATGTGCTGATGTTTACTCCCCAGTCAGTTTTACAACTTTTCTACATCAGCACTTGCACACTGCAAAAAGCAGAAGCCCATCAGAGAAGATGGCCAGGGAAACATCTAATTGATTCAGCAATCTCAATGTCTTGTTTATTTTACTATTCATATGAATTTTATTAAGACACTTCACTGTATTATGAGGTGCAACTTCTACCTTATTTAGAGAACCTTTAAAAGAGAGAAAGAAATTATATTTTATCACCAAGATGCAGCTTCATTTCCTATTTTTTTGCTTTGGGTGTCATATATCTAAAGGCTATAAGCAAGGTAGAACTGTCATTGAGATGTTGACTACTCAGGGTACAAGATGACATGTGAATAGCAGTTCCAATTGCAGCCTCTCCTAACCTCTCCAAAATGCCAGTAGGGTCATAAAAAAGATAAGTGCAATCAAGACTGTCTATGACTATAATTTGAAAAGAATTGATGTTAATTATCAGGCAGATAGAATATGACTGAGAGATCATACAGACTTTAGAAAAATATGACAATGTGTTTTATTTAATTTTTAAAAAAGAACACCATACAAAAGAAGAGACATTTCTTACTCTCCTCTGTCCCTCACTCAAAGTCCATGAGTTATGGCAAGCAGAAACCTGAGCAGATATTTTCTGTTCTCCTTTGATTATTCTTGACTCTGCAGTCATGGCTCTATTTTCTCACATTCCCCTACCCCTCCTTTCCCATCACTAGACTTTGGAAAGAGTGGGACAGGAAGCTGAGGAGTGTGGATAGTGGTGGGAAATTATCACAGATTCTCTTTCCTACCAGAATGCACTTTGAAGGATGGGTGTCACATGAACAACTCAAGAATAAACAGAAGAGGAGCAAACATTCAATATATAACAGGTAAAGAAATGAGGTTTGGCATGTATTTCCTCTGCTTAGAGTTCCAGAGAGATGAACAGAGAAAAAAAGTGAGAGGAAGAAGCCACATCACAACAAAGGTATAGTCCAAGAAAATCTACTGGAAACACGCAATTAGACTGTGTCCCTTCTGAGGGGCAGAATTATTCAAAGACCTGAGAAGGTTATTCATCAGTCATCTAAGTGGAAAAAAGCAGAGTCATGGGTGACCAATTTATCCTGTGTATAAAAATCTTGGCCTGGATCAGATCCCACCTTCTTTTCATTACAAAACAGAATATATATTCCATATCTAACTGAAAATAAATTTTGGATCTGAAAATATTGTCATGTATATACATTGAAAGGGAAAAATGTTTGCTTAGTAAAATTAATTTTAAAAATTAATAATCAAAATATAACAGATGCCTACAAATCAGTAAAATTAAGAAAGTATATAAATATGTGAAAAAATTTATATAATAAACCTTATAACAAGAGTCTCAACCTCACTAGTGATCAAGGTAACATATATTAAAAAATTAGATATCATTTGAGATGCACTAGTTTGACAAAAATTAAAAATTATAACCTAGTATTAGCAAGGTTATAAGAAAACAAGAATTGTTTTTAAAATTATTCATATAAATACATATATATGGCAATAGCACATTTGTATATCCAATTTTAATTGTTGTATTTTATATGAATATACTACAATTGTTTTATATATTATCCACTGATAACACTGGGATTGTCTCTAATTTTTTTCTACTTAACAATGTTGTAAAATGTTTAGTTATGCATGAATGTTAAACTTGTGAGTGGATGTTTTCCTTTTAAATCTTTTCCATGAATTTTCAAAACAATCAATAAAACAAAAATAAAGCATATCACTAAGTGGTCAAGGAAAGTATAGGTGGTAGGTACAGTGATTCTGGTGATTTCATTTACTCTAAAGTTAAACAAATTAAAACATGATCTCAAAATGTGGTAAGTTCTATAAATGAAAGCGGAAAGGTACTGTGAGCAATAATATTGGCAAGCACTACTTTAGATTGGGTAGTGAGACGCGATGCCCTGAAGAAGTGTGTTTAAATTGATACTAGGAAGGTAGGAACAAGACCCAATGTGAAGAGTGGTGAGGAGAGAAATCCATGTATGAAGAACATCGTATGTGATCGTCCTGATGCAGGGAGTTTGGCTTCTTTTGAGAAACTGATATAGCAGGTCAAAGTTAGTGAGGGGAAGACAAGTTCGAAGAGTGAGGAAGGGCCCATTTGATCACTGTTGAGTCACAGTAAGTAAAACAGATAGTCTTTTTTAAATGTCATCTGATTTCAATGTGTGCTTTGTTTCTTCTCCATCAATTTCACACTCTCTGCCCCTTTTCACATCTCTCAGATGCCTTTATTACTGCATTGTGGTGGCCTGGTCTCAGTTCTTTGTGGACCTGTTATTTTATGTGAATTAGTAACTGAATGATGATTATGCCTAAAGGAGTGTTGCTATATAAACAGTGCCATTTTCATTGATCTGTTGCCATCTACAATTTGGAAAGTTGAAGGAGGATGTTGAAGGGAACATGAGTGGGTGAGAAAGAAATGCTACAGGGCAAAAAACACCAATTCCTGGATTTCATAATATATGATAATATGATAAAAGTTGGTATGTTGTTTATTTCAGTAAAACATGAGACAGACTTTAAGCTGCTTCTGAGTTACAAAGAGGTGATCTGTCATTTAGTATTTAAAGTGAAATGGCAGATTTTGGGGGAGACACATCAGCAGCAGGATGAAGAATACACAGAGCTGAAACTTCCTATCAGTGTAACATTCTCAAGGGAAAATTCCCAACAATAACTTAATGCACCTAAATGAAACACAGAGGCAAGAAGTATTCAGACTTGTGTGCATAATATCTTAAAATTAATCATGAATATATGATGTGAGAACTACATTGATAATAAATTTATACTTGACATAAAATATTTTAATGTATCATAAAAGAGAGTGCATGAACCATGTGGTTTGTTGATATCCAATTAAGAATTTACACCACATTTCTTCTATCCTCAGGCATTGAAAAAACTGGTATTTTTTTAAATCTCAAATATAATTCTGTACAAATGGTACTTTGTATTTCTAAAATTTGACATAACTAAATTTAAAAATGATCACAAGAGACCTCATACTATTTGAGAGTTGAGAAAACATAAAAATAATAGGGTTATTCTAAAAATTTTAGGAAGTAAGTGAGTGATTATTGATAATAATTTAACGCCATAAAAACAAGGAAAGGAGAATTAATTTCCATTATATTCTGAGGTTAAACTCTAGAAACACCACCCAGTGGATAAAAGAGTCATAAAAGAGTCATTTAATGGCAGGCAAAGTATCATCAGCATTTGGCATGAAGAGTTATTTCTCAATTTTGAAATAAACTAGATTTTTTTTAAATTTTATTCCAAAGTAACTCTCTCTGTCTCCACACACACACACACACACACACACACACACACACAGAGCCATTTTTAAAAGAAAAAGAAATCTCTCATGTGTAGTGTTAGTAACAACAAAAGTATATTGTGAGTATCCTAAAGTTAAACGTGTTAGTGTGCAGCCTTTTGTACTCTTTATTAGGTAAGTATGCTTACCATTCTGACAAAATAATATATCATAACTGAACTAACAATTATCTAAAATGAGAGTAGATAATTTGGTCACTGAGTATGCGATCTAAAATTTGTCCTTTATGCAAAGTCATAATGAAAACCAAAAATGTAAATATAATTCTTAATTAATATGGTGTAGAAAGTCCCTAGAATCTAGTAAATTTCAGAACTCAGCAACATCACCCTAGAGAAATTAGCACACTTGTGTCCCAAAAAAGATATGCAAAAAGTTGTCATACCATGGTTGCAAAACTCCAAGCCAAAACCAACTCAAATGTCAGCCATTGTTAAAATGGGTAAATTAATTGTGATCTACTCATAAAATGAAAATGAAAAACTACAGCTAAGCAGGACAAAAACTCTCCACTCACCATCTTGAAGGTCTCTTTTTCTTAGTTCTCTGGCCAAAAGTTGAGCTCTTCTCAAATATAACTCTGTCCACAGGTATTGTAAAGGGGCTGTTTACTGGTCCTCTTGTCAAAAATGGGGAAAAGGTGTAGGGGAATAAATATGAGACTCATCACTGCTGTATTAGTCATCCTCTGAGTTTTAGCTTCAATCCCTTCAATCTCTTCAATTCAGATCTCTTCAATCTGCCTCCTATGTTTACTTTTTAGAATCCTCAGTAGTGTGCAGTGAGAGATGGTGGGCTTTATCCATCTTGTCAGGTAATAGAACTGATTTTTCTTTAAGTGCCTGTAGATTCTGAGGTGATATTCTTATTATTTTTATTTCTGTCACTCTTTTGTGAAATAGAAGTGTCTCTCTCTCTTTGTTTTTCTAAATGTCTTGCTAAAGAATATATCAACTTGGGCTTCCCTGGTGGCGCAGTGGTTAAGAATCTGCCTGCCAATGCAGGGGGCATGGGTTTGAGCTCTGGTCTCGGAAGATCCCACATGCCACGGAGCAACTAATCCCGTGAGCCACAGCTACTGAACATGCGAGCCACAACTACTGAGCCCATGTGCCTAGAGCCTGCGCTCTGCGACAAGAGAAGCCACTGCCATGAGAAGCTGGCACACCACAACAAACAGTGACACCTGCTCGCCACAACTAGAGAAAGCCCACGCACAGCAATGAAGACCCAATACAAAAATAAATAAATTAAATAAATATTTTTTTAAAAAAGGAAGTAAGAATATATCAGCTTAATATTTTCAAAGAACTGACATTTGAATTTGTTAATTTTTTTTATTGTGTATGAGATTTTTATTTTTATAATTCTTGCTTTTATTTTTATACTTACCTCTCTTGGATTCAGGAAAAAAGTCCTCGGTTTTACAGAGTGATAACTGACAAAAAAAATTGTATATATATATGGTGTATAATGTGATGATTTGATATGCGTATACATTATGAAATGACTACTGCAATCAAATTAATGAACACTTCTATCACCTCACATAGTTACCTTTTGTGTGTGTGGTGAGAAGATATAAGACTTAGTATCCTTACAAATTTCAAGTCTACAATACAGTATTATTTACCATAGTCACCATACTATATGTTAGATGCCCCAGAACTTCTTCATCTTATAAGTTTGTACCCTTTGATCAACATCTAGTTCCCCATTTCCCCTACTCTCCAGCCACCAGCAACCACCCAACCACTATTCTACACTCCACCTCTGAGAGACAGACGTTTTTGGAACACTTTTAACCTTGATGGGCTGCAATGAATTTTTAATTTTCTTTATTCCCTAGAATGGTCGTGATCTTCCGTTAGGGTTTCAGAGATGAGTGCTAGTTATGATGTGTGACACAATATGCTAAAAGTAAATGACTGTGATGTGGAAAATAAGATTAGTGCAAGCCTATTTCACTTTTAGTAAATTATGTATATATTTTTCCCATGGGCATAACTCTACCCTTTTACACACCCAATTTGACACATACAGAAGGCATATTATTTATTGAGCTTTAATAACGTCATCTCCAATATATGAAATTGAGTACTGTGTTCACAGCCAACTCTCCAAGTATTTTCTTGATCTTTACATTCTTACAATTCTATAATTAAATTATAGACATATTTCCCCCAAAATAAAAGGGTGAGTATTTAGATAGAGGCTGGTGATTTTAAAAAATATATGAATGGTCACAATCAAGCAATGGGCTTTTTAAGTATATTAAATAGATATCTAACACTCTCTTTAGGCTAAGGAAGATTTTTTGATCTATTATAGCTTTTAATAATATGTTATAGTTCCAAGGTGTATTACAGTAGTATTGTTTAGGTTCCTGTAGTTAAAACAGAGTCAGAGTTTCTAACAAAGAGAACTTATTTTATGGGTGAGGACAAATCATGGTCTTCTGTTACATCTGTGATATCTGTTGGCATCAAAATATGTGATGCTAATATTGAAATAAGCTATGAGTTGACAAATTGTTATACTCTCTATACTTTGCTGTATCCTTGAAATATTTCATTTAACTATCTTATTTAGAGATATTTATAATGTAGCCATGAAATTTGTTGTGAATTGGATCTCAGACACTAATATAAACAAATATGAAATATACATCATTTTTATTTTTTCTGGGGTATTTCCTTAAACATCTTATACTATTAATTCAGCTAAATTAGTGATTGTAATGTCCTCCAAACACTAGAATTACAGAAATCATTTTTGTAAGGAGGTTATATATGTTACACTTTAGGTAACTAAAGGAGATAAGAACAAAACCAACATGTTCTGATGAGATATATTTAGGCAACAGTAGAGTCAGAAATCTCAAAGTTCATACTATAAATATCACTGGTCTTCTTGTACCCAAATGTCTCCTCTCTCACAGAAATGCTGAGAATAACTGACTACACAGAGTTCTACAGACATAGATCTGACTGTGGTTGTCCATCCTACAAAACTTAAATTAAATTAGACAAATACACATTATTTACTGCTTTGACTGAGTACCAGACACTGTATTAGGAATGAATGGGAATGCCAACATGAGAAAAACATAGACCCTAACAACAGAAAGTTCACAATCTAAGAAGTAGGGCAGGGGATAGGTGAAAAAAATGGTGATGAGAGAAATGCAGAATTAAATAATATAAAACAAGACGAATTGTAATTGCAAAACAAAAGCACAAGATGATGTAGATTTTCAGTGGAAGGATAGCTCATATATGTTTGGGAAAGTAAGAGAATATATTCTGTATAATAGCTGTCCTTTGGAACTTTTTGAAATGTGTTTTATGGTCCAGTCTATGGTCCATATGGTCTGTGCTTATTAATATTTTGTGTGTGCTTGAAAAGAATATGTATTCTGCAAATGTTGGGTAAAGCATTCTATATACACACACACACACACACACACACACACACACACACATATATATATATATTAGATGAAGCTTGTTAACTTTATTTAAATATTGTATAACTTTATATCCTTAGTGCTTTTTTTTTTTGACTACGCTATTGATCAGTTAATGAAAGAGGCATCTGGATATCTTCAATAATTATGAATTAGTTCATTTGTCATTAAAGTTATGTAAAGTTTCTGCCTTTAAATATTTTTAAGCCTTTTTTTGTTTTTTTTTAATTAAAAATTATTATATAATTCTCATCTATCTCATAACATCTTTGTGAAGTGATTCTCTTTACCTCAAAATAATACTTAAAGTTAAAAAAATATTTATAGTGTTTTATCAGATTTCTTTTGATTAGAATTTCCCTCCTATATCTGTTCTAATTTTGTTACTTTCTACTGTTTAACATCTTTATATTTAAGATAAGTTTTATCAGATTTCTTTTGATTAGAATTTCCCTCCTATATCTGTTCTAATTTTGTTACTTTCTACTGTTTAACATCTTTATATTTAAGATAAATGTCTTATAAACATCACCTTTGCACTGATATTTTGGAGAAGGATTGTCATTACTCAAGTCTGAAAATATTATGTTAAGTGGTATCATTTAGCTCATTTAACATTATTGAAAATATATATATTTACAAAAAATATATTTATTTATTTACAATATATATTCACACAAACACACATGCATGCACAAATATATATGCAAATATGTGTGTGTCTATTTGTACCATATTATTTTTTGCTACTTTTATCACTTTTTCTATATAATCTATAATTTCCTTTCTTACTCCCTTTTGATTTAAGAGTATTTTTTTACTTTTTCCATTTTTTCTGTCCACTGTCTTGTAAAATATGTGCTCTAACTTTAATGATTACCTGAGATACCTTAACACTTAAATTTATTGATGTTTATAGTAAATCAGTATTCTTATCCTACTCCCAAACAATAGCAGAAACTTAGAACAATTTAACTCCACTTATGCAACTCATAAATATGCTAATGTTGTCACATATTTTAGTATTATCTTCTTGTTTTAATCTCCACTTGTATGTGTAAATCATTATGCATGCATTATTATTAGAGTTTTATACTGTCAAAGTTTATTTACATGTACCCATATATTTAATTATTTCCCTTCATTCATTCTCATCCTGCAGACTTTTCATCTAGGATTACTTTTTCCTGGTTTAAGGTACAAGCCTCAGAATTTCCTTTGGTGTCAATCTGCTGGTTACAAACTCTGTTAGCTGTCTTGGGTTTTGTTTTTGTTTTTTTATGAAAATCTCTTAACTTTGCCCTTGCTTTGGAAAGATTTAGGGGAGAACAATATTCAAAGCAGACATTTCTTTTCTCTTCAATTATTAAAGCCATCTTCCAATTTTATATGTTGCTTATGGGAGGTCGAACATCAGTATAATTACCTTTCCTTTGTAAGTGGCTGTATGCCATTTAAGATCTCTTCTATGCCTTTTGTGTTATGCAGCTTTGAAGTGTCTAGGGGAAAATTGATTTTTCTTCATCCTGCTTGGTGTTTGTTAGGCTTCATCACTATGTGAATCTGTGCCTACAATCAATTCAAGACAATTCTATGCCATTACCTCTTTGGATATTTTGTAATCCCTTCCTCTACTAGCCCTCTGAACCTCTAGCTGTAGCTCAAACACTTTGCAGTATCTGCCTTGTCTTTTAATGCAGTTTTCAAATACCTTATTATTTATTTTAGGTGCCACATTTATGAATCTCTGTTTAAGTTTAGAGTTGCTGCATTTTAGATAAATTCCTTATATATTCATTTCAGTTCATCAGTGTTCTCTTCAACTTTGTGCAATCTGCTATTAAACACATTCATTACATTTTTAATTTTAAATATTGTTGTTACCAGTTTCCAGAAGTTCTATTTGTTATTTGGAAATGGAATTTTTTTTCATATCTGTATTTTAAACCTCTTATTTTACCTCTTTAAACTGTCAAATATTGTCAATTCACAATCTGTGTCTAATTATCTACTATCCAAAATTTTGTAGATCTATGTTAATTGTCTCTGGTATTTCTTCTTTATTATGCCATGTTTCCTTACTTGTTTAGTGCTTCTTGAATGTGAGTGGTTCATTTTCCTTGGAACATTATCTGAGAAATCTTTGAAGCCTGGGATTAAAGGGGTTCTTCCAGAGAGATATACTTTTGACTCTTCCAGTAATCTGGGTTGCACTCATAGTCTGAGACCCCTTTAAACTAATTTTTGGACTACTCAAGTTCTAAGAATGTGGCTGGAGACCTGAACAAATCTCAGCTTATAATTACAAATGATCAGGGAAATTTTTTCCCTTTGTTTAAACAGCAAAAATAAAATGTATAAAAAGGAACATGTAAGACATAGTAGAACACCTAATTTCATTTACTTTTCTCTTCTGGATTATTTCTCATTTTATTTATTTTTATAGTATATAGAATACATTACATGTGTGCCCATGCCTGTGTGCATATCTGCCTTTGCAAAAGGTCTGTTCTAAAGATTTTTTTTTCTTTAGTGAAAGGAGTTGTTTCTCAAAGTTTGAAAGTGACTTCTGTAACAATGGGAAGCTATAGAAAGGCAAAAGGCGGAAAAAAAAATGTTCTTTTAAGTCTTTAATCCATTTGGAGTTTATTTTTGTATATGGTGTTAGGTAGTTTCAGGGCAGGAATAAAGAGGTAGACATAGAGAATGGACTTGAGGACATGGGGTGGGAGGGTGAAGCTGGGTTGAAGTGAGAGTAGCATCGACATATATACACGACCGAATGTCAAAGAGTTGGCTGGTGGGAAGCAGCAGCATAGGACAGGGAAATCATCTGGGTGCTTTGCGATGACCTAGAGGGGTGGGATAGGAAGGATGGGAGGGAGGCTCAAGAAGGAGGGGATATGAGGACATGTGTATGCATATGGCTGATTCACTCTGTTGTGCAACAGAAACTAACACAGTATTGAGAAGCAATTATACTACAACAAAAGATCTATTTAAAAAATGTTCAGCTTTGTGTTTTAGAAAGAATATTGCTCGTAGTGTAAAAAAATAGTAGTAATGTAGTATGACTGAAGATGTGGAAATAAATTAGGAAGGTCTGACAAGAGCTCATGCAAGATTTGACACAGGCCTAAATTAAGGCATTAGTGGTGAGAATGGAGTGGAAGAAATTGATGAAAAAATGTGTGCTTTGAGCAGCCTAACTTCTCTAGAGGAATTTAACCAATGAAAATATTTGGTCAAAGTGTGCGTGTGTGTGTGTGTATGTGCACGTGTGTGTGTGTTTTAATTCCTGCCTTGTCCTGTGTTGTGGAGGAATTCTGTGAAAAAATGCTAATAACTAAGAGAGATATTTGATCATATTTAGGTACTCATGACTCTAAAAAAATTCTGTATACTTAATGATACCATTCATATGTCTTAGATATAAACATCCTGTATATTGGCATGTCTCTAAGAAAATCAGAGTTTATTACATGTAAGAATTAAATAGTGAAGTGCAAGTAGGGTAGTGAGTTTATGTCTTATGATTGAGATACTTGATATAAGCTATGAAAAAGATTTCCAAAGAGATATTGCTATTATATCACTAATGATGATAGTTTATAATTTGTGAGTGATATATGTGTGTGAATTCATATACATATGTTTATATATATTTAGATTATATTTATATGTATTTAATGTACACACACACATTAAAGCTAAGATTTTCATCTTCAGAAAATTCTAATGAGGGAGACATAAGGTCATACATTTATCCTGGAGAAATGGCCAATTAGAAGAGCCAGCTCACTACTAGATACGTGTTTAATGATTCTTTAATATATTTTGGAATAAAACACAGAGTTGAGAGATGTAGTCCTTGTCTTCAAGAGATTTGTTGGTTACAGAAAGTAAGGTTCATACCAGCTTCCCAGGTCAACATTCATACTAAATTATTTAATAGGATTTGTATTCCAGGTGATTACATTTGAGCCATAGAAATTTGGCCATATTCTGCCTTTTCCTCCTTAAAGATTATTCGCTATTTGATATGCATGGTATGGGAGACTCATCTCCCACATTCCCTTCAGAGAAGGACTATTGCCTGCTTATGATGGTGCTGACTACAGCAGTCTCCAGCAGTCGGCATCTTCAGGGTCCTCCTCAGCAGCAGAGGGCCCCTACCTGAGGTCACACCATTCCTGGGGCAGCCCATATCCAATAATTGACCTCTGGAGGGTTGCCAAAATCCAGTCATTTTGATGCACTGAGGGACAAGTCTGACAGACCACATGTACTTCAGGGCTCTCCATGTGCTTGGCCAAAGCTTTGTTGGGCTTGCCTCAAAGTTTGACTTTTCCCTTTGCTCAGTTGTTCTGCTGGAGCCTTCCTTTCCCAGGTTTTGATTCTAGATAAATATTCTTCACACCAAACTCTGCTCAGTTTCTGCTTCTAAAGATTACAATCTGCAGCAATATAAAAATCAGAGGTAGAAAGTGGTTATAAAATTAGAAAAGAAGTGATTTCTTTGACATTTCATTTTCTGTGTCTAATGTTATGGGAAAGTAGATTATTTTCTTAAAGTGTATATTATGCTTTCAGATGATTATTTCTTCAAAGCTACACAATTGAGTATAAGTTCTGTTGGCTTCTGCAACCCTAGGTGCAAATTTGAAAGTGATATTTTACACCCTATTGCTATTGTTGTAACTCCTTCTCCAATGAATCAGAATAATGGCTGTTGTGTACATCTTCTGTGGCAGTCAAGTTGATTCTGCTGGCACAGGGGGTATTATCTTCTCTGAAATTCTTGCAAGGACAAGATCAAATGTAGCTAGATCTTCATCTTAAACCACAGATTATGAGTCAACCAGGATTGGCCCAAGACAAGTATCTGATGTGTGTTTAGTCATATGGTGAGTCAGTGTTCTAATCAGGGGCAGGGTTAAGCAGTTGGGGTTTTTTGCTCACCATGTGAAACCTTCAACTACTCTTTCCAGAGGGAATATGCATGCATTCTTTTGGCATATTTGGTTTTGCTTGTACATCATTATGTTTCTCTTCCTACTACCGCAAGACAAAGATATTAATTGCAGTCAAAAATAAAGTTATAAGCCCCTGGCAAGCTAAAATTTAGAACAAGTCACGAAAAGGATGTTTTCCTCTGCACTTTGGGAGGTAAGATGGATATTTCATATCTGGGGGAGGAGAGAAACAGGGAGATGAAGTGGTTCACTCCAGATCACAAACCAAGTTGGTGGCAAAGCTTGGACTAGAATCCTGAAGTAGTGACTAAAATTTAACCACATCATGCTGCATTCCATTGAGACTACTTTGGTTGACTAGTATTGATGTAACCAAAAAGATATCTCTTCAAAATGCAACATTCTACTGATGCTTACTGAGCACCTACTATGTGCCTGGTACTGCTCTAGGCATAGTACGTAGGGCAGTGAATCAGATAGACAAGTTTTTTGTTGTCAAGGAGTTTACTTTCTGACAAAGATCAATTTTCTTTTCTGTTAAAAGTTACCTCTAACATATCAGTAACAAAATAACTGTTTAAACTCACAAGATAATGAAAAAACAGCCTTGGCTACTTTTCTTGTGATTCGATCTAGAGTAACATTTCTTTCCTGGCACTGGTTCCATCAGACTAGGGCAAGGACTTACTACCAAATATGTTAGCAACCGTCACAGCATGTCTGATTAGCTTTTTTGGGTAACTGCTTAAAAGTGTTGTACCATTCAGTTACAAAGAGAATGTTTTTATAAGTGAGACTTTAAGTTTGCAAAATAGAAATGAACTGGACCATGTTTTTCTAAATTAATGTAACATTTCCATTATAATATTTAAAAAATAATTACTTAGGCCATTTATTTTTTCTTTGCAGAAAATCCAGCATGTAAGTTGTCAGAGCAGTAGTTGTTCAATTCCCAATTGAACAATTCCCAATTAATTGACAATTAAGAATTGTCAATGGTGAGAAGAGCTCAATTAGGAGTATAGAGTAAAATAGGATCTTAAAAAGTGATTTGTTGACAGATTTTGGTGTTCTCATTTTATAACACTTTGTGCATCTCCTTCATATTGCTTAGAACAATTTGAATTAATCAGATTCAATTACTTCTTTTAAAACATTTTTCTAATGGAGAAACAGCATGGGTATAATAGTGATTAACATCAAGGACTCAGAAGCCAGGCTATTCTGTTTCTACCACTAGCCTTGTAGCCTTAGGCACATTACTAAAGTCCTCTGGTCACTTCCTCATGTGTGAATAAGAAGAATAATACTTTACTCATAGAGTTACTATGAGATTTGGATGAGGTATTATTTGTAAAGTGCTTAGACCAGTGCTTGTCATGTTATATCCCTATTTATAAAATAAATAAATGTTTTAAAATTTATTTTCTACTATTAATAGAAAGAGGAAACATAGCTGCCTTAATTACTGCTAGTATTCTTTTCTATAACCGTGGGTGTATGTTGAGTTGTTCAATAAATTATTATTTAATGAAAAGCTGAATGAATGTTTTGAGGCCAAAAATGGTAAAAAGATTTACTCAAGTTCATACATCTTAGTGCTATAGACTTTCCAATAATCTAACAGGGGGACTTCCCTGGTGGTCCAGTGGTTGAGACTTTGCCTTCCAATATGGGGGATGTGGGTTCAACCCCTGGTCAGGGAGCTGGGATGCCACATGCTTCGCGGCCAAAGGACCAGGACATAAAACATAAGCAATGTCGTGGCAAATTCAATAAAGACCTTGAAAATGGTCCACGTCAAAAAAACAATAATAATAATAATAATAATAATATAACAGGGCTAGTGCTACAACTGATTTGGTGTCTCTCCCTTAGTGCTGCACAAACATCTTTTTACTTGACATTAAGCAGCCCTAAAATGTAAGAATCAAGTCTCCACCTCACAGATTAGGTAACTGAAATTTAAAGAGGTTAAATAATGTGTCCAAAGTCACAGAAATAGTTTGAGCAGAGCTTAGGATCAGATCCAGGGCATTCTGATGCCAAAGTCCATGTTCCTTCCCTACCACACAGTCTTACATCAAGAAAAAGTGTTTGGTGATAACAAGTAGGCAATACTGAAATTCACAAGGGGAAATTTACAGAAGCATAAGAGAAACAATATTATGGGATGTGTTATATAAGGATTTGTCTTTCAAAAGACATCTCATCTCCTTCTAAACAAACATTGAGCCCAGTGATTTTAACGATATTCTACATTACATGCTGACATCTTTTACTCATGTCAGTTTATTGTAAAGCTAGAGACTAAGTTTGAAGTCACTATAGTTTGGTCTGTACAAAGTATACTTAAGTAGACTGTCAGTACTTTTAAAGTTCAGAATTTTAAAAAATGCATATAAGATCTTTTCTCAATGAGAAATTGAAGAAAGAGCCACTGTAATTTAATTTTGTGTAAATGGAAAAAAAAGTCAAAAATAATTACATCCTTAGTCATAAACCATAGTGCATGATCACAATTCATAAGCCATACACTCAGATCTATGAATCTAGAAAATGAAGGAAAACGAGCAGAAGAGTTGGGCAATTGTTGGAAATGATGCAAAGCTACCCAAGGAATCTTATGATAGGGAATTCAGTCAGCCTGAAGAATTCAAGTAGCAAAATTTCAGGAAGAACAGAATTGACTTGCATGAGTACATCTTATCTATTCTTCCTGAACAGAGATTTGTGTACCGATTTCATTTTACTGTTATGTCTTATAACTGGATTTTTTCAGGGGTATTGAACTGATGTCAATAATAAGTACGATGCAACATAATCATAAAGCACAAGAAAATTGCTCTTCTTCATAAGACCCAGGACACAGAGACACAGAAGGGTTTTGATAAAGATCAGTGTGCCAGCTATGGTGGCCACCTGAGCAACAGTATCACTTCATTACATAGCTCTGATCTACTCCTTATCATTCCATAAAATACTTCCACCAAATAATTTATGTTTAGCTGATCACACCTAAAGGTCAAATACATTCTCCTCTGTTTAGAAACATCATTTTTAATTCTTTTTAATCACTCCCTAAAACCTAAAACAAGCCAGAGATGGTACCAGGGGCAAAACCTTAGTTTTTCAGTTTGGTTTATTTACAACTGGATCTACTTCGTGTCTTGTTAGTGACTCAATTCACTTTGTCTGCTTAGCATCCATCTTAAAGTTGCAAATTTACAGCTCACTGACTGTGGTGTCAAAAGACATTTTGTGTTATTGCTGTATGAAATCAACTCTTCACAGTAACTGACTGTGAAAGCAAATTTCAAATTTAGTTACAGCAATTAAAGAAATATTTCTATGTTTTCACAAAGTTCCACCCTCACTTATTCATAAGTACAGTGATAGGTCTTTAAAATAAAGGCATCGTTATGTAAAGAAGTATGGATGATAAAGCAAAGGCCCAAGGCTGGGTCTGCTCTAGAGAATGTGAGTTTAGTATCAGTGTTTCACTAATGGTTCCTGAAACATTAATTGGAAAACTGTGAAATTCGACTAAATGTTAGTTCCTTTCAGCCATCAAAATGGGGAGGTTGAACTAGTTGACACTGAAGGACATTTTCCAGGTTTTGCCTTCTATGAAAACAAAGCAACCTCATGAAATATGTGGTTAGAGCTGATAAATGAAAGAGTGACTCCATTTGTGAGTGACCCAGAACTTGTAGTAAAAATGAGAGAAGATAAACTCAGGGCAGCAAAGGTAAGTGGAAGTGGCAGCTCTAATTGAGATATTCTAATTAGGAAACCATTAAGGCCTGATCTTTGCGGAGTTTCTTCTATCTAGACAGCATTTTGTCCGAGTATTTAAAACACTTTTCTCACACCAGTCCTAGGAAGTAGGTGCTGGCCCATTTTACATATGAGGAACTCATTCCTTAACATATCCAATTCATGTTACTGGAAAGGACAGATTTTAAAACAAGGTCTGACGAGTCTAAAAATAAAATGAGGTGCCTAGAAGTCAGATATTGTATTCTGAAACAAACAAGCCAAATCAAACAATAAAACAGACCCTAACTCACAACAAGACCCTCTTTCACAGCAAGAAGAGTACATACTTATGTCTTTTGGAAACTCTTCTGAGCAAACAAAAGTACGTGTGAGCTCTCTGGGACTGAATAGTGTGGCCACGGTGGAATTTTGTGGCAATATAAATTACAGAGAAGATACATAGCTTTTCATCTCGTGCCCTCACCCGCAGATGTCTGTGGGATGAAAGTAGAAGTCGCGGCCAGCCACCCGAGCCCTGCAGTGCTGACACCCTGTAATCGTTTGTTGGATTCCTCACCACCCTCTTCATCCACCAAACCTCCTCTTAGGGCCGCTTTATGGTACACATTTCGGTTGAAAAAACTAAGTCACATTGCAATTAATTTCGCTTTGAGAATTTCACAACATCCTTCGAGATCACAGTAACCCCAAGGATATTGTGCAATCAGGGCTGGGGATCTCTTGCTTAACTTCTAACTTTGTGAAAGAAAAGCGGGTGAAAGTGAGAAAACCCACCTCACTTGAAACAATTGAGTTGGCATTAGTGGAGAGTAATAAAATGACTAGTAATCCTGGTAAAAATTTATCTCATCCAAGTAATCATTTTTAGTGTTCATATCTTTTTACAGTATTTTTCCAGGCAATGTACTTTTGCTCACCCTGAAAAAAAAAGAGCATGCTATTTTGTGTTTTTATTTTTTTCCCTCTGGGACATGCCTTCTGTACCCTACATTGACTCACCCTTGTTAATTTAAAATAATATAAATAAACAAATACATGACTCAATAAATGTGATGAGTAAAGAGAAAAGGGTGTTTGGCTAGCAACCCAGTCCTACATTTTAATTAAAAAGCACGTCTCACACACCATCAATAAGTTTTCAAAGGACCTTTCATGACCAGTTCTAATCGCAAGCATGTCATTCACTCGTTCATAATAAATTGGCAGATTATGCTAATATAAGAAAGGAAGGCTATCAATTTTATGTGTGCCAGACAAGCTATGCCATCGATTTAAAAATTTATATGTGCTTGGAAGAGGAAGATGGTTAAGAACAGGGTTTCACAAACAGAATAAAATGTTACAGGGGGATAATCAATTAGATATAGTTGACAAATAGGTGGAGAAAAACATTGCAAAATATTATGCGTTCCTAATGGTCAAACACTCATGTGTTCAGTGTCACGTTATGTCTGTATTAATCCTTCAACAGAAGGATCTGTGATAATAGCAGATGTGTTAATTATCAAGATTGGGTGATTGACATTTTATTAAAAGTATTTGACTAAAAAAGTCATAAAGATTCAATTGATCGGGAGTTAAATTTTCTTAGGTCAAGAGATAAGAAAACAGCATAAAATAGGGTAATATTAATTGCACCAATAAAGTTAATAAAATCACTGTGTGATTTTTTTGTGTTTTGCTCCCATGTGGTCTCCTTTTATGGAAAAAATCATTTAAGTTAGTTCACATTCTTCTACAAATGAGAGTTTGCAAAGGCAATGGGGAGTTGGAGGCTTATAGGAGAATCCAGGGTAGATTTATGGTCAGATAGGGTAATAAGATTATAGTTTAATATGCACAGTTAAGTACATATTATATCCTACAGTTATAGCCAAATCTAGTTGCTTGTCTTTAATTAAAAGATTAGCTTTTTATCCTGAAGTCCACTTTCAAAACACATGAAAATCCTTTCAAAAAACTGGAAAAATATATTTATGCTATATTACTTATGAGCAGAGCAAAAATCATCAATTTGTCTATGCTTATCAATCTAAAAACAAAAATATATAGCAGACAAAGCAAAGCAAATTAAACATTTAAAACTTACACTTGCATTTAAGCATTTTTATCTTATGTAGAGTTAATGCATTTAAGCATGCACACACACACACACACACACATACAAGCATATCATAACACCCAAAATATAACAGATAGTTACTTCTAGAAATTTCTGAAAGTATTTATTATACTGACATTTATCACATTTGATAAATGTTCATCTTTTGACATTAACTGCTTATTGCACGAAATTGCCATATAGTTTCACCAGCATGGTGAAAGATAAATTTATTTATTACAAATAGTCTTACTTGGATAATTTCAAGAATATTAAATGTAATTTGTTCACAGTTGTTAGATCTCATTTAATAGCTGATATGATTTTATATGCTATATGCTATAAAGTAACTTCACAATTAAGTTTTTCTTAATCTTAAGTATAATTTCTATATAATTTTTTAAATAAGCAAATAATTATTTGCCTTACAGGTAAAAATGATATATATTGTAAAACATTCTAAAATGAGATCATTTGGAAAGTATTACAATTTTTGTTAAGAAATCTTTTCCTGAACATTTGTAAAACTCAGAGATTAACCAATTTTAGGAATTACAGCGTGTACTCATCTTCTATGGTTTTCCTTCTCGCTGTGGTTTTAATCTCCTTACAGTCCCTCAGAAAATTAGTTTCCGATTTGAAGTGATACTTGATTTGCATATGCAAACTTATGGAATTCAGTTGATGATTTCTAACAGGTTACATTCTTCCATCCATTGTGTAATTGATTTTCTCAATTTGCTTTTTTTCCTAAGCAAAGCAACAGTTAAAAATAAAAGTCATCAGTATGTTCTCTGTAACAGTTGCCAAGTAGATTCTCATTCCCAATAGCCACCCCTTATTGGCTTTGCCCATTTCCTAGTGGGCACATTTTTGACTCTAGATCAAAGGATTTTTTATGGAAGAACCATTCTTAAGTGTTTTACAAAAGCATTTTCCTGTTCAGAGTTGGTTCATCAAAATGCATCCTGCCAACACAACACCCGTTAATGCTCTCTTGTGTTTTGAAGCTTTAAACAACCCCCTCCAGATGCATCTAGACTCTAAAATTAAGTCTGTTTTTCTCTCTTCCTTTTTTTAAACCTCTCAAAGAATAAGTAATATTACTAACTGGCCTAAGACATGATCTTTTAAAATATATGTGGCATTAACATAATTCTACGGTGCAAAAGTACAAAGAAAAATAAAAGACCAAGCGCAGAGGAGAGCAATCACATTTGCTTAGGACTTGCATTATGTTGAACTTTGGTGGAATGAGTCCAAGATGGAATTAAATCCAAATGTTTCCTGCTTTCTTCCATTTTAATAGCTTCATATTTCCTTCATTTCATTTCTTCTACAACTTTCACATTTAAAATAGTCATCTTTGAAAACACTGAACATATTTATGGCATGTCTGTTTCCTGATTTATATTCCAGTCTATCATATTGTAATAGTTACTAGACAATAAGAGATATTTCGGATTTATGTGTAATAGAGAAATTTAACTAAGGGAGGAAATGTGTCTCATGCCAACTTCAAAATAAATATTCCCTCGTATTCTAAGAGATATGACAATATTTGCAAAGTTATTTTTCCCATTAGATTGCAGAAACAATCAAATAGACCAAGTTCATGTTATGAAGGCAATGGAAATGCAGGATTAAAAAAAATAGAACAGAAAGAAATATCAGGATATGATGATAGTTAACATGTAATCCACATTTCTATGGTTAGGGTCACATTAAGAACTTTACTTATAATAGAGCATTTAAATCTTCCATAATATGATGAGATAGGTCCTCTCAGCCCCTGCAGGTTACAGATGTTAAGTAACTGGACTGAGGTCACACAGGTAGCAAGTAATAGAATCAGAATTAAATTTAAGCAATTAGATTCCAAAAATCACATTTCCCCTTTCTCCTTTGAAGAATCTCTGTAACTGTTATACCTCGGTGTTGTTGCAAAAGAAGAAGATGAAGGATAAGGGAAGACAGATGTAGGAGGAAGAGGAGAAGGAGGAAAAAGAAGAGGAGAGAAGGAGAGGGAGGGGGAGAAGGAGAAAGGGGAGGAAGTTGGCACGATGGGACATTACCACCATCTACATGTAGTTTCTCACTATTGGAATCAATTCAGACTGGCATTCTCTGATTGGATCACTACTGTTTTGAATACCTAGCTTCCCATCAAGGTACAGTACAAAGAAGAGAAAAAAAGTGGAAAAGAAGGAGAGGGAACAGGAGAGGAAGGAGGGGCAGGAGGAAAAGGAGGAAGAGGAGGGGGAGAGAAATGACCACTCCATTTAAATAACACATCTACCCAAGTCATATATTAGCTGTAGGGTGTTTATAGCCTCAGTGCAATTCTTTTACTGCACAGTAGAGACACTGAGTTGGCTCTTTTCTCTCAAATTCAAATGTCAATGTAATGGCTAACTCATGTGAATGGTCTTTGTTTCCTGGGGATGAGCCAGCCAAGCAATAAAATTTAGATGAAAAAAGCTTCATGATGCTTGTTTGTGGTACTTTAAATAGTGCCCACTGTTATTACAGATGAAATACATGGAGTAGTAAGAGCAAGAAATCAATTGACTGCATACACTGTTCGCATTCTCTTTCTTTTTGAGAAATAATCTTTTGCCTTGATATGAGTGTTTTCCTTCACCTTGTCTCATTTTGTCAACCCAACCATTTCTTCTCAAACCTCTCAAGAAGGGATATGGGACTGTCTATGACTGCAATTAAGATTGTCCCCAAGAAGAGTAAAAATTACTTTCACACTTGCCTCATCAGTGAGGGAATTCTTGAGTGCTTTTGGATGATTCCGGACATATGAAGCAAAGGATCTTCCTGCCAAAAGTTAAACCCTCATCTAAGGCAGGTAAAATGACAAAAGACCAGGTTTTGTAGAATAAGTCCATATTTTAGACAGTAAAATATCCCTCCTAATCAGTCAGCCACTGGTTGGGACATATGTTCAGACTTCAGAAATGTTATTTTTTTTCAGTCTAACTTTATTATAATAATGAGTGTGTTCAATTACTTTATGGAACTACACCCAAGTAAATATGTGGGAAATAAAATAGAGACTTTCTTTTATATTTCCTTACTTCTGAAGATTACTCACTAAAGATAATATCTTTATTCATTTGTAAAATTATTAAAGAAAAATTATACAAATATTAATTGAAGTATAGTTTTCTCTGATGAATAAAATATGTGTTAATCTAGTAGTCTATCCTCAACATTGGGCAAAGATTTTCATTTCTATAATTCCAATTCCTTTATTGACGTAAGGTTTTCTTAGCTACTAAATTTAACCTATATGGCCCCACCTTTAATCTACTACTTTTGTCATTATCAGGAATATGCAAACCTGTATTTGAATCTTAATCTGTGCTTTGGAATAAAATCATATTTATAACAGACCTTTCAAGAAATATCTTTTTAAAAGATACTTAAATAAGTAAAACGATGTGTTTGTATACCTAATTGAGATATTATATCCTTCATGGGATATATCCAACAGTATTCAAACATTTGCTAGTGCTAGAAAAATTCAGTCAGTATCACTTCTTTATGGCTGGGCAGTGCCTCTTTGCTATTACATCTTCCCATTTCACAGATTGTGACAAAGATTTCCTTCAGTTCTGAAGATATTTAGCTTCAAAGGTCTGGTGGAAATCTCACCACTTCCTGAAATATCCAGGAAATCCTTCTGAGTCTGAGTAGCTCTTTTATTGTGAAAAAGGCAGAGGGTGAATGGCACTCAGATTAAATCTAAGGAGACCTACTATAACCCACAAGTCTCTTTGGAGGGAGAGAGTGTTATAGATGTTGGCCAGGGATTGTATTGAATCCATCAGCCCTCACATTCTTCTTTCTCTTCTCAAGAAGGATGTTCCAGATGGTATGTATTAATGTGTATGTGCAATACTTTTGGCACAGGATAGAGGCAAGATAAGAAAATGTGAAGTAAACAGCGATGAAAATGAAAGCTACCAATGAAACAGAACTGGAAGCATTTAGGTTTCTAAGTAAGAGACTTCAGAAAATTAGATACAAAAAAGGTTAAATAATTTATCTATACTACTGTTGCCCAGCTAGAAAATAAAATGAAATATAATAAGACCCAGAGGTCTGTTTTTTATTGTGGAGGTATTCAAAGATTATTATTTTCTAACACTTAATACATTTAATTTGGTAAACTTCACAATTATATATCTCTATTGTTATTGGTCTTACTCATTTTCTGATTCCATTCCATTTTTTAATTTTATTTCTGAAATTTGCATGCAATAACATAGCTCCAGGAATGTTGTGTATGATGAACTGAATTGCCAGGCAATTAATGCAGACCTACATGTTTCTCAAACCTGAGAACAGAGAGACTCATTTTTGGTCATGGACTTTGAAGGTAGCTAACCTTGGTCTTATACTTCCAGGGTAGCTTTTGCTCTGTTGGAAGTCATAGAGGTAGGAATCAAATTCAGTCATCAGAAGTTCTGTACATAAATTATTCAATTTCTGAATTTAAACATGATTTGTACCTTCTTCAGTCTCCTGCAAAACTCAAGTTTTCGTTTCTGCTGTCTTTATACTTTTCATCCTTTCCTCTCTCTAAACTTTTATTTAAGCTATTCCTCTTGCTTGAAAATATCATAGTCCAGCTTGTTGGGAGACAATTCTCTATGGGTGTCCTGTGTTTCTACACATCTTAAGAGCAAAGGTTTTGGAATTCCCTGGTGGTCCAGTGGTTAGGACTCTGAGCTTTAGCTGCCAAGGACCTGGGTTCAATCCCTGGTTGGGGAGCTAAGATGCCTGCAAGCCATATGGCACAGCCCCCCCCCAAAAAAAAAAAGATCAGAGGTTTTAGTTCCAGACAATTCTCAAGGATGGGTGTATAGCATACAGCTTAGGAAGACAGAGAGAATGCCTCCTGGAGAGAGCTCATGTTTCTTCTGTAACATACTCTACTATTCTGCAGGCATCACATAACTCTCGCTGCAAATAAAAGTTTAAGGAACAAGCAGAAGAAAATTTCTGACACTTTTGCTACTACTATTGCTCTGGGTAATAAAATGCTTTTTGTCTCTGACTCAGTAGTCTTGTGTTTTCTGCCAGCACTCAAGAAACTGTAGAAGGTGGACTTGTTAGCTGGCAAGTAGTATACAATCTGAGACCCTTCACAGTTCTTGATAGTTTCCATTCTTTTTCCTTATAAGAACCTTTCTTTGACCCATTTTGGTGTACATATTAAACATGATATTTCAGTGTTTCCCAAACCTTCTCTGAAAATAGGGCTTCCCTAGAGTATATTTTAAATAACAGACTATTGGACCTCTCTTAGAAAATCTGAGTTATAGGTCTGAATTGGGACAAAGGAATCTGTTTGTTTGTTTTTAAACAGTGCTTCAAATAATTATTATCTATGGGAAGATAAAGTGTTTAAAATATGTATCACCACTCCAGGTAAATAGTAAATAGTCCAGCTCTTGTTGGAATCTTCAAAAAGTTTTCAGTAAATACCAATACTTTTCTCTACCTCACATATGAAAAAGTTGAAAAATTTTAAAAAGGGACCAAAAATCACTTTTATTACTGATAAAGGTCAGATTGGAGAACATAGTTTTTGTCTATTGCCCAGGTGGGTCTGCCAGTTAAGTCCCCAAATTTGATAGATTTATCCATTTGGTTTCAGGTAGAACTGAAGAAGGACAGAGCTTCCCATGAGGAAAGGTCTCACTCAGGTGAAAATTAAGACATAGAGGACTTTGGAAGTTTTATCATGAGGTTTTTTTTTTTTTTTTTTTTGCGGTATGTGGGCCTCTCACTGTTGTGGCCTCTCCCATTGTGGAGCACAGGCTCCGGATGCGCAGGCTCAGCGGCCATGGCTCACGGGCCCAGCTGCTCCGCAGCATGTTGGATCTTCCCGGACTGGGGCATGAACTCGTGTCCCCTGCATTGGCAGGCGGACTCTCAACCACTGTGCCACCAGGGAAGCCCTATCATGAGTTTTGACCTAGGAAATGAGAGTGATTAAAAATAAAATTAATTAACAATGAGAATTGTCAAGTATTTGAAGTAAGAAATGGAATAATCTGATCACAGAGCCAATATATGTCTTTCATTTTGATAAGTATTTAGATTTTAAAATTCCCACTTAAGTCATAATCTTCTGACTCAGAGAGGTTAAGAAATTTGCTAATGATCACATGGTCAATACATGTTACAGCTAAAATTCAAACTTCCAACTCTAAAGCCCTCCTATATTGTACAATAATACTAAAAAGTTATGAACGGTGGAGGAGGGAGAGTTAGGGAAAATAGGTAGAAAGTTGTTGCAATAATGGAGATAAGAAACCACAGTGCCTATAGTGAGGTTCAGTGAATAGCATAAAAATAAAACAATTTAATTCTACAGGGAATTTGATTTTCACTTTTTTCATTTTGATTTATTGAGACCTCAGTGTATCCTGGCCTTATGGTATACCCTGGAGTAAAAATACAATAAAACCTACATCTTGGATTGAAATGCTTTATAATTTAGTGAGGGACACAAGCCAATACAAGGCTACAATAAACTTAGTCACTGTAATCTCAGAATTGCATGTTACATGTACAATGGAGACTCCTACGAATAATCAGTTATTCAGGAATGGAGAGAAGAAAGGGAAATCAGAAGTTTTTCTAGAAGTAGTTTCAGGAACTAGTGAGACACTCAATACACAGATCCTTTTCTAACACAGAAGTGATATCTTTCAAACTTTAATATATATGTAAATATACCAAATCAGAAATGGAGAAAAAATAAAATTATGTTTATATAAACTACCAAAAACATCTCCTAAACCAGTGATATTTATCATTAACATTTGGTATGGGTTTTACCAATCTGTTTTTCTATGCAATAATGTAACTTGAGTGAGATTCATTAAGGAGAATTAGCATAGTCATACATGTGAGTTCTTTTTTGTGGTTAGATGACACACTCTCCTAGCAGTGGACCATGGTAACCTGAATAAACCTTCTCAGGGTCTTTGAGTTTTCCACAAGCCATCAGTCATTATCAGATGGGTAATATCCCTAGGAGTTTCCATTCATTAATTCATTCAGTCAACCAACACAGAGCCCTGCCAATGTCCAGGTGCTGAGTTGGCTGTTCAGAGAATAGGACTCAATTCTAATAAGGGATAATCCAGTAAAGTAAGGGATAATCAGTCTATGGAGGGATAATCCAGTAATTCTAGTATCTGGACATGTACATTCCAAGAGATATTAGAGTTCTTACCAAGGGATCAATAGAAAGTTTACCAAGATTTCAAACTTCCCAGAACTGAATGTTTAAAAATAGAAAAACTGGGCCTCCCTGGTGGCGCAGTGGTTGAGAGTCCGCCTGCCGATGCAGGGGATACGGGTTCGTGCCCCGGTCTGGGAGGATCCCACATGCCGCGGAGCTGCTGGGCCCGTGAGCCATGGCCGCTGGGCCTGCGCGTCCGGAGCCTGTGCTCTGCAGCGGGGGAGGCCACAGCAGTGAGAGGCCCGCGTACCGCAAAAAAATAAAAATAAAAATAGAAAAACTGTGTGATTACACTCTCCTAACAACACAGTCTATTATGTGTATTGTCCCTCTTTTTAGTATGATCTTTCCCTCACTCTTCTTATGATTAACTTCTCATTCAAGTCTCAGCACTAATGCTTCTTCCACCTCAGAAAAGTTATTATCCTGCTCAAAGAAGCACTTGTTAACCAAATAAATCACTCTATCCTGTCATTCTATTTATTTCCTTTAGAAGATCAATCATAATCTAAATTCATTTATTTGTTTCATTATTTATTACTTGCCAGCATCATTTAAATATAACTTATCTAGGCAAACACGTTATTTATCTTCTTCACAGCTATATGCTCAGCAATTAGAACTTCACACATAATAGTCACTTAATACATAATTTACTGAATAAACTAGGCATAGTTTCAATGTTTGCACCAAAGTGTAAGATGGTAGTTGTGTCACTTAAGATTTATTCAGCTGAAAAAATTGAAACCCAAAAGCCAAGTAGCTTAAATAGTTACAAAACTGCATTATCTTACAACAAGAACTTCAGAGTTAAGAAGGCATCAGAATACACTTGCAGCTCACTGACGTCACTAAGAAGTCAGGTTCATTTCAGTTTGGTCCTACTGAGAAGATTGGCTCTTCCACAAACCAGCTCATCTTGTGTTTGCAAAGATGCTGTAGCAATTTCGGATTATCTTATCTGCACATGAAAATATATAGAGAAAGAAATGGAGTTGTCTCTTACCCTGTGATTCCTATAATCCATGAACAAACTCTTCTGGACAATACTTAGAAAGCTTCTCCACAGAGGCCATTGTTCAAAATTCTGGTGCATATCCACAAATAAACAAATCACAGTGGAAACAGGACCATGATGATTAATTCACTCCAATGTTTTTCAAACTCTTTGACTGTGACAATGAAAATAGGTTTTTACATCAAGGTCCAGTACATAGGTATACATAACTGTTTAAAAAAACTTTTATGAAATTTTCTTACCCTTACTCTAATCTATATGAAACACTCTGGTATTTCCTTTTCTGTAACATTTTAACAGGGTAATGTGTCCCACTAATTTGATTTATTTTCTACAAGTGTTTGGAGCCCACAGTGGATTGATCTTAGGCCAATCAAGGTCTGCTTTTAAAGCTAGGCTCTGAATGAAATGAAGGAAGAGGAGATGCCCAAACTAAATAGTGATTAGGGAGAAAGAGAAAAATAGCCGTGACTTAGGCAAAGAGCATCTGCTAAATGTTTACTGAGTTATTTTCAGTATGTATATTACATATATATAAAAATATTTTTAAATATATATATATGAGTTATATTAAATATATATTCATTGGAATGTTCATATTACATTGTTATGAGCATTGTAGGGCACAATTAATATTAACTGCAAGAAAGACTCTAACACATATAGCTACCAAAGACAATCTGTCAACAATCAAATTAGTTCCTAGAGCCATAGCAAAAGAACAAGGATGTAAAGACTTGTGTGGTTCATTTTTGTTTGTGTGTTTATTTGTTTAAAAAAGGTTTCTTGCAAATGATGGAAAGTACAGTTTAAATACCAGGCCAGTCTAAAATACCAAGTAAGTGGAACCTTCTCAATTTCTTTGGAGGTTATCATAAACCATCCCAACATTCTCAAGACTTCTCTGAAATCCTTCCAGTTGGCTCTCTTGCTGAGAATGAAGTGCCTGCCCTACATTGGTGTTCGCTGTCCAAGGTATTCACGTCAGAATGTTAGAGAACAGCCACCTCCCCACAAACTCGAGTCTCATAGGCTGAACTAAGAAGTCACTTCCTCCTACACTCTCTCAATCTCCTCTTGACTTTTACTTCTTGAATCTATCTCTATTTTCTTCTAATGGTATTTTTAAAAATCTCATTATTTCTCAACTAATAGTAGACATTTTAATTCAATTACAGTATTATCTCATCTATCTGCCATGGCATAGAATCAATGTGTGCTACACAATTGGATTTTCCAGATAACTGAATGTGACTACTTCAAGCTCCAACATTTTATTTAATTTTATTCATTACTATGAAACACACCCTAAGCTGTATTATAGAAGAACCTGTCCTAATAGAATGTACTGAGGATCTAAATTTTTGCTGATGATTCAAGATAATTATTAGGGAAAGAATTCATTTTTCCGTACTGTAATAATAAAGAGAAGACCTTAGATGTGACAGACTTAAAAGGGGCAAAAAAAGACAACTAAAAGAAGAGGATGAATACAGCACCTGGTACAAAAAAGTGTGGCTCCAAGAGGTAGAGAATAGAAGGAAGGACAAAGAAGCTACAGAGGGAAATTTAGAGGGCTGGCACTGTCACCAAAGAGAGCTAGGATTTCTTATTTCTTTTTTTAAAGACTTTTTATAACTGCTTTATTGATATACAATTCATCCATTTAAAGTGTACAATGCAATGGTTTTTAGTATATATACAGAGTTGTGCAGCCATCACCACAATCAATTTTATTTTATTTATTTGTTTGTTTATTTTTTGGCCATGCCCTGCAGCTTGTGGGATCTTAATTTCTTGACCAGGGATCAAACCCCGGCCACGGCAGTGAATACACCAAGTCCTAACCATTGGACCACTGGACCGCCAGGGAACTCCCAGGGATTTCTATTATAATTTCCAGTACTCGAATTGTTCTCAGTTTTCAAAAAATCAAATATGTACATCTATCTATAAACATGTGTGTAATGTGTAACGTGTGAAATATTCTAGCAGAGTGTATATATGTGTGTGTGTGTGTGTGTGTGTGTGTGTATGGCATATCTAAATTAATGATAATGTCCTAGAGCCAATGACAGGTTTGGAATTCAAATAAGTGTCCTGTATCCAAACCTACTTTCTGTGACCTTGTATGATCCCTTTGAATCAGGCCTAAGAATAGTGTGGACACCACAGAGAACACCCTCTCTGCCCACGTGATAACTGGAGCAGGGAAAAGCCAGGTACATCTTGCAAGGACTGAGGCTCTGCCCCAGGCAGTCAGGGTTACTCAGTAGGACGACTTTTGCTCTACCTCCACTCACTTTTCTCCCTGGCCATGTCTCTGTCATCACTCTGCACTGCACAGAGCTGCTATGCTCACGGAGCAGCCCATTGGCCTTAATACTTGAAGTCACAGCTGCATTGTAGGATCTTATATGATCAACCTAACACCCCCTAAAGCATTATTTTTTCTCTCTATCTTTCAGATAAGGTTACAGAAGGTATCTGCCACCTTCTGCTTTTGAAGGAAGTAAACCTTGAGGAGCTGCGTAACAATCTCTAACAGATCTCAAGAAAGCAATGGGCCAGACAGTCAGAGATGGTCTTCCCAATTTTCCAGAAAAGTAAAATGGATTTATTCTAGGAAAGCCAGCTCTAGGGGGAAAAGGGGACATTGCATTCTTTCTTCTAACAAGACAAGAGGTAAATGTAAAACTCAAGTTGCTGGTGCTACAGAATGAGGGTGCTAGACAGTGGAAAATATAGACAGATATTAAAATAGTTCATATTCAGGATAACATTAAATAATATAAAATATGAACAGAAATAGACAAAATATAAGATTCATAAGTCCATTTTGCCAAAGCTCCATCACAATGTATGAAGGAGAACATAGACTTTTTCACACATTTTCAGGGAAAGAATTTCAAATCCTCAAATTATAAAATGTTTCCATATCATAATGTGTCTAGTATAATAATGTATCATGTATACTTGAAAAAAAATTGAGCTGAGAGCAGAAAACATGAATTTTAATCCTGGCTTTGACACTAGTGAGCTGCTGGCTTTGGCAAATCATTTATCTTTCTTAGTCCTTTGGGATCTTTGCTACAAAATGGAAAAGGAGAATTCTCACTAGATGACCCAAAAGGTCCTTTCCAGCTCTGAAATTCTTTGATTGATATGTAACCCATCCAGGCTCACCACTCTGCAAATATAAATGAGGTCATATTTACACTTACACTGTGGTCACATACATTCACCAGTCCCTGACCACAGATTTGCAAGCCCTCAGCACCTCTATCATTCTCTCCAAGGTCAGCCTCAGTTGTTTCTGGTTAAGATGGTAGTGCAAACACTGGTAAAGCTCTATCCTGATCCCCTCAAGTCTCTCTTACCTCGCTTAGCTACTGTACCTGCTCACCAAGTGTCAGGAGACCCTGAGGCAATGGCTGACTTGACAAACAAATGAGGAGATTTCAGAGCCCAGCTCCTCGGCCTTGAGGCAGCACAAAGTGTCAGTTACTAGGGCAATCCGTGAGAGTCATCTCCTGAGATCTCATCCTTGCCTGCCCTGCTTTTCCCACTCCCTGGTGTGTTTCACATATGCTTAGGAGAAATCCCCCACTTGCTCTTCTGAACTGGCCTTCGTAAGGACGTCCACTGCCTGCCATCCGCTTGAGGGTTGTGCTCTGCCAGGATGTGGCTGGAGGTGATCTCATTGTGCTCACTGCTCCCCTACCAGGAATGCCAGGCCATCCCCAAGTGCAAATATGCAAGATACCAAGGAGCCCTGTCTCTTCTTCAGTCCTCTCTGCACCAGCTGAATCATGGTGCAGTCTTGTCAGAGGTGAGGAAATGTGTTTCTCTCCAACTGTGTTGCACTTTGTGCCGACACCTCAGAGCTGAGCTGCCGGTGCTCTTCCTTTCATGAAGCTTATTGTGCAAACAGGATCTTCCTCTTTACTGTGATTCTTTTAGTGGTCGAGTTCAGTTACTGACATGCAGAAGATTAAAAAAAAAAACCACACACGCATCATCCCGGTTTCTCCATTTCCCCATCATTTCTCTATGTTAAGTTTTACAAATAGATTCTTAGAGAACCGCTGGCCTCATGATCAACCTAAATTCTTGTTGCTGACATCTTGAACCATGTTCTGGGTATAGATAGATCAGAACTCCAAATCTAGCACCTCATGATCTCTCTCGGCCTCTCTCAGCTCCAAGCCATTCAACCTCATAAAGTTGGTCCTACCAAAACAAAGGAGTGGCACAATTCTTTCATTTGTAAAAGTTACTTTTTAAAAAAATCCACTAATAGAAAATGATTAGTAACTCACTGGTTTTCATAGGTTTTAACTAAAACTCCCATCCAGGTGTTTATTTCCCTTTTTATTATCTTCTTCAAGAATCTTAAAGTAATAATAGTGGTTAATTTTCATATCGTTTACTTGATAAGCACCAACAATTGTGTCATTTAATCACTGTTGGAGAAAGGAGAGAAATTAATCTGATAATGAAATCATGCCAATAGTCTTATTTGTTCTGGGAATCCTCAGGTCAACTTGGTAACAGTGGAAGATGTTCAGGGCAGTGGGGCAAAAACTAGATTAGGGATAACATAATTAACATGCAACATGCACAGAAGACATGACTTAAATCACCATAGTTGTCCCTCCTTTTAAATAGGTCACCTTACATGAGGATAAAAGAATGATCATGTTCGTTTCTTGCTTTTATGTACAATATATCCATCATATAAAATTAACTTCCTTATTTAAATCAATACCATCTTATCAATTGTTTCCTCTCATCCATCGTTTTGTCTTCCTGCATCTAAAATAATCACACGTGTCTGTCAGAGTTTATTAACTAGGCAGTGGAATAGAAAACAAAATTTATATTTCTAGTACTTGCATTAACTCCTGGGAGAACTGGATTAGCCACTTCATCAGCAGGAACCAATCACATTTTTTTTATGCTCTATCCTACATGGGACTAGTTTGGGGTACTCCGATAAAAGAAGGTTTCCACGAAAGACATGGTTCCTGTTTGAATTAAGTTTATAATGTAAGAAAGTAACAGAGAGACAGACAGAGCAAGCATTGTTCAAACACGCTCTGAAAAACACATTTTTCATCTGGCTTTTATAAAATTCCCCTTTGGTAATAACTTTTAAGGAAGACTTTTAAGGAGGTGAAAAAAAATTGGCAAGAACAAGATTAAATCAAAATGTCCCAAATAATATGATCAAAGTAACTTTAGAGAAGAAGTTCTTAAACTTTTGGGGGGTCATCAATTCCAGAAAAACATGTGGGTGTGTAAGCATTGGAATTTTGTGGAAAATGTTAAGGAATTCAAAACTTTTGAAGCTCCTTTTGTACCCCAAGTTAATTGCCTCAAGTTCAGGGTTTTCCAGAAACAGTTTATGATATGTCCAATTTTGCTAAACTAGAACAATATTTACCTAGATTATGATCTCCCCTTTTGCTTCCCTTTTTTCTCTACCTCTCTGCCTCCCTACAAACATTTTCTCTGTCTCCCTCTGTCTCTCTGTTTCTCTCTCAGTCTCTTTCTCTCTGTGTGTGTCTCTCTGCTCCCCACTTTTCTGGTCTTCTGAGAGTCAGTTCAAAATACGAAACCACCCATATTCTCCGACACTTCACATGAGCTTTGAGGGGGAAAACAAGATAAAAACAGGAACTTTGCAAAGCTTTTTCTTTCTCCTCTCTCTCCTGATGATGTGGTGATGCTGGACTTAGTGAGATCCCCAGCTCTAATCCATGTCATATTATCCTTCCTCTTTGTTTAACCTCGAGGCCACACCCACCTGGGATAATGGGAATTGCTCTGAGATATAACCGCATTTGATTTTGGCCTTTAAACATTGCTGAATATGTGAGCACCCTCCATGGGGCAGGGGGTGGGGGATGTCTCATCTAAGTTTTTTGAACTATGCTTCTGTATCCCTGTATTATTTAGAGTAATGCTAGCTGCTGCAACAACAACAATTAGAAGCTCCAATATTTTAGTGACTTAACCCATTAAAAGTGCATTTCATGTCTGGGACAGACATTCAATTCATGACAATCGAGAACAAATGCTCCTGTCCTCTGAGAGAGATCAGCACTCTTCTTCCTATTCTTTTGGGGATCCAGCCTAGCAGGTAGACAGAGATGGTAAAGATGGCACTTTAATGTCCATCCTAAGGCCTGGAAGTGCCCCTCATCTCAGTGGGAGAACTAGCCACATGGCCTTACCTAGGAGAGAAGGGTGGAGGTGAGGCTGGACAATGTGCTCCCTGGCTTGACAGATGCTTCTGGCTACAGCCCTGCACTGGAGAAGGAGGTCGTGGATATTGCTCGGCCACCAGCTTTCTCTGCCTTTGCACCTTTTGGTAAGCAGGGCATTTCTTACCCTGCCTTGCTTGAGATCACTGATGTACACCTTTCAGGCGTGTATTAGTCATTTATCACTCTGAAGAAAAATTTCCCCAAACTTAGCAGCTTAAAACAGCAAACACTTCCTATCTCAGTTTCTGTGGGTAGAGGTGTGGGTGTGGCTTCACTGGCTGCCTGTGCAAATGTCAGCAGAGGCTGCAGGGAGGGTCCACTCCAAGCCGGCTCTCTGCTATTGGCAGTTGGTGGCAGAGGTCAGCTCCTTACCACCTGTTCCTCTCCATAGAGCAGCTCAAGGCTCGGCAGCTGCTTCCTCCATAACAAGGCAGCAAGGGAGTGAGAAAGGGAACTGATGAGAGATGCCACAGACTTTTTGTGGCCTAATCTTGGTAGTTTCAACCCTGCACTTTGGTTGTGTTTGATTCACTTGGAGTAAGTCCCAAGTTCAACCCCTGTTCAAGTGGGGGAGAAATACACAGGGGTGTGAGCATCAGGGGGCAGGGGTCGCCAAGAACCATCTTCAAATGTATAAACAGAGAAAGGGAGGTGAGATCAGGTGTGTTTCTTTCTTGTCTCTTTATCTTTAGTCTCTAGGGTTTAAAAATATGTAAACAAATGTCTCTGTGCTTGCTTTGGTAACAAGAATGTAAGAAGATGCCTGTACATCGAATTTCTATTCCAAAACAGAGCAGTAAAAAGAACTCCTGGTAGGAGGCAGCAGGTGGTTGGGCAGCCAGTCTTAGCGGGCTTCTGGCTGGGGCTCCTTGTCATTCTCTTCACATAGGTTTTCTGGTTTGTTTATTTGTTTTTCTCTGTATTACTTTTCTTTTTTTTAACTTGCTTTAACTTCAACAATGAAAACTTCCCTGATTATCTCTGATTACAAACTTCCAAACCAGAGTGTTACATTTGATACAACTGATGATCCTACATTGATACAACATAATCACCCAAAGGCCATAGTTTACATTACAGTTCACTATTGGCTTTGTATATTCTATGGGTTTGGACAAATGTATAATGATGTGTATCCATCCTGACGGTATCATACAGAATATTTTTATTCCCCTAAAAATCCCCTGTGCCCTGCCTATTAAACCTTCCCTGCCCCTAACACCCAGAAGACCCTCATCTTTTTAATGTCTCTATAGTTTTAACTTTTCCAGAAAGGCATATAGATGGAATCAGACAGTAAGTAACCTTTCCAGATCAACTTCTTTCAGTTGGTAAAAAGCATTGTTTCCTCCATGCCTTTTCATGATTTGAGAGCTCATTTTTTTAGCACTGAATAATATTCTATAGCATGTATGTACCACTGGTTATTTATCCACTCACCTACTCACCCTCTTGGTTACTTTCAAGTTTTGACAATTGTGAATAAGGCTGCTATAAACATCCATGTGCAGGTTTTTGTGTGTACATAGGCTTTTGAGTTCATTTGGGTAAACATCAAAAAGCACACTTTCTAGATCATATGGTAAGAATATGTTTCATTTTGTAAGAAACTGCCAAACTGTCTTCTTTACCATTTTACATTCCACCAGCAATGAGTCTAAGTTCCCATTCTCTACCTCCTCACCAGCAATTGGTGTTGTCAGTGTTTGGGATTTTGACTCTTCTAAAAGGTGTGTAGTGTTATCTTGCAGTTTTTTAAATTTGCATTTCCCTGGTGACATATGACATGGAACATCTTTTCATATGTTTATTTGCTATTTGTATATCTTCTTTGATGAGGTCTATTAAGGTCTTTGGCCCAATTTATTAATCAGGTTTTTAATTTTCTTGTTGAGTTTTAAGAAGTCTTCATATATTTTGGGAAACAGCCCTTTATCAGATATGCCTTTTGCAAATATTTTCCCCAAATCTGTGTCTTACCTTCTTATTCTCTTGTGATTGTCTTTTGGAGAACAGAGATTTTAATTTTAATGAAGTCCAGCTTATCCTTTATTTCTTTCATGTATCATGCCCTTGGTGTTGTAACTAAAAGGTCATCACCATACCCAACCAAGTTCATCTAGGTTTTCTCTTATGTTATCTTCTAGCAGTTTTATAGCTTTGCTTTTTAAATTTAGATCTATGATCCATTTTTGAGTTATTCTTTATGAAAGGTGTAAAGTCTGTGTCTAGCTTCATTTTTTTTATGTGAGTATCTAGTTTTCCAAAACCATTCCTTGCTTAGAAATCGTTTTCACTTTGATTCTTTTCCTAATTTATAACCTTTGTCTTCCTGTCTAGAAAGCAATCATTCACTCCTCAAAACAATCCAGAGCTTGGAATTTTATTCTGTTTTATTCAAGAAGCTGAGATGGGTTAGCTCCTTGACCTCTCACAGCTCCTTAAATCTGCATCTGGGTTTATTTCAATGACGCCTGCCGATATAACTTACTTGAGCCTGTGGGACTTCATTAAGCCTCTAGGAATAAGGATTAAGAAGAACCTACATGCTTAGCTGGACCACACCTTATTAAACTCCTCTGTAGCTGATCTAGGTTTTATTTTCATCCTGATTACAGTCAGTGGATTCTTGCTTTATTCTTGGTGGCCATGTAACAGAATTCAGCAACCAGGCCTAACTTTCCTGAACTAAGTTTCTGCCTGTGGCTCTAGTTCTCAGCTCCAGTTCCTGGCCTGCCCTTCTGAGATCTTGCAGGAGCTACAGCAATGTACACCTCAGCCCTGGGCATCATGCCTATATTCCTACTGCTTGCTGTCATAATAAGAGGGCTTTCTTGCCCTCTTATTCTCTCTCTTACCTTGTACCTGGATCTTTCATAATCACCTATCTTGTGCAAATGGAACTGACTTATCTCTGGATCCTGATCATCCTCTTCTGTCTATCCTGCTGAAACCCAAACCTATGTTCAGTTCATTTCCTTAAATGGCTTTCCCATTCTTCTCAGACAATAAGAGTATTTTGAATTTACAGTACTCAAGATTACTGAGTGCCTCCAGAAGAAAGAGAAACAAAGAATTCATTCATCAGGTCCCCAAAGCAGTTGGTTTTGCCCAGTTTTGATGCATGTGTCTAAATCCTAATTCTACCCATCCAACAGAAACAGTTATTTGTTAAGCAAAATCTGTTCTTTTCTTCTAGAGTATCAGGGTGGATCTGGCTGCACAGCTACTCAGGTATACCACATCTTCCTGTTTTTTTGGTAGTTAGGTGTAGCCATGTCACTAAGTTCCCATCAATGGAGTGTGAGCAGAAGTGAAACAGGGAACTTATGCCTCATTTGCTTAGAAAACGCCTGGTCTGGGATTCTCCTCACTTTTTCCTTGCTTGCTGAAAGTGATAATGAGAAGGCTCCCTTGAAAGCTATACGTGGAGGATGTCAGAGCTGCCCTACCATTCAGGGGATGACTTGAAGTTCTCCTTGCCCTGTGCCATAGAAGACACAAAGTAAAGTTCTGTTTTGCGAAATCATTGTCTTGTGGGTCTATTTGTTGCATCAACACAGCCTTCACTCTAATGACTACAACAAAATTAATAGAAATCTTATATTTAATCATTTAAAAGTAACAGATCCAAAGTGTCCCCATTCTTCTACACGTTTAAATAACCAATTAAAGGCCAAATGTAATTTAAACAGAAAGTAATTAAACTAATGTGTACCTTAGAAATTAGTCAAACTTCTATTTTGCTACTTGCCTCACTTTGCCACTCTTTTCTTAGGAAGTGGGGTGTGGGAGAGAGGAGACCTTAGGTGACATCTAGGCTTCATCAGTCAGGCATATAATGGGTTACTGTCAATTTCATTTTTCTAGATAAGTTAATGATCGATTACCTCTCAATTGGCAAGACTGATTATATGCTGACATGAGAGCCAAATGATTCATTAAAGGAATCTGACTGACCATACTGTGGTCTCCTGGGGGTGATGTTATATATATAATGTTCACAGAAGGCATTTGTATTTCTTGAGGCAGCACATATTGAACAAAACCGAAGAAGCAAGAAAAAAAGGGAGCACATGTCCAAGGCACATGTAATCCAGGACATTTATCACTTTGAAGGTTTAATGATTTTTTGAAAATGATACTCATAGTAAAATTATAAGGAGCATCTATGTTAATGGTTTCCAAACTGTTTAGGGCCACAGGATGCCCTGGGACATTGATGAAACTATGGACCCCTTTCCTGCAAAAGTCCACAAACATAATTAATTTTGTATACAGTGTAGGATGATTCACAAACACCTACCAGTTCAGGCACATCCCCAGATCCCAAACTCAAATAAGAAAGTTTATGAACCAGGCATTTTAATGCACAATAACACAATGGAATATATATTATTTTCCAAATTCTATAGGTGAGGCACAAAGAATTTCAATCAGTGGTTCAAAGCCACACAGATACAGAGGAGAAGGCCACGAGTGAATAGCAACCTTCTGACCACCAGGGTACTACCTCTCTACTACATCACACTGCTCCCCTGCACTTGGGAGAGCAGATATACCATCTGGGGTTCAGAAGCCTTATGACTAGTGTTAGAATTAAAATAGCTGCACCAACTGCAGACCCAGAATTTAGATTCGGGTCTGTATGGTGCTATTAAAACCCAGACACCATCATTTGACCAATCCAAGAAAACAGAAAATTGCTCATGCCTATCCTCCCCAAGAAAACAGAAATGGAGATAAGAGGTGGAGAAGAGGTATGACATGAAGATAATGTCCATTTTAGCTGATTAAATAAAAATAGATATTGATTATCTGATGAATTAAAGCAAGTTACAAGTTCTAAGTTCACAAAATCAGTTCCCAGTATCCAGTAATAAAATGAAATATTAAAAAACCTGCGCAAGTCTTCTCTGCATAAACTGACAATCACCGTGCCTAAGGTCTCTATGCATAAGGTCTCTATGCATCTAACATTTGAGGAATAATGTCAAGTTCTATTAAACAGATAGTACAGATAAATAAAGGATGAATGATGCAGCATAATACATAGGAGACACAATCCTTTCTCTTAAAGTTGTTCTTTCAGACCTACTGTGATGTTCCTTCTAACGTCAAGGGGCAGTGTCAGAAGTTATACTGGAAATTATACAGATTTCTGTATCAAACCAACCACCTCATGACAAATACTTTTAGATTTCCACTCATTTAACTCACAGTTTGGGTTTTAGGCCAAATACACGATGCCGACACTGTTAAATGTACACTAACACTTGCAATAAAGAAACAAACATTAGCTGATCCTCTCATCTCCCACTGACAGACCATCATCACCCGGTTGCACATAGAAGCATACATTTCAGAAGCTCATGGCACATGGCACGTATCCCCCCCTTGAGTCAGGTTCCTTGTTTATCACCACATGAAGATTTCTCTGGTATATTTTTAGCACAACATGTTATTCTAGACTGATCATATGTTCACAGATTGTGGGGAGCCTGTGAAAAACTTTCCACTGTACTTGCTATTGGGCAAAATCGTGCCTGCTACCTGGTACTCATGCAGAGTAAACTGTAATGTGGAGACAGATGGTATGATCAAGTGGGAGAGAGACTCTGTCGGCAAAATCAGGAGAGCAGGGAATGCTCTAGCAGGGGATGAAAGAGGAAAGAACAAGTCCACCCCAGCATGAAAATAAGATGACAATATAAAAGAATGTCAGTGTGGAAGGTCACCCCTTTTGATTTTTGCCAAGATCTTAGCACCAAATGATCATGTGAACGTTCCAAGGAAAGTGATAACTCCGGGTTCTCCACATGGTGAGCGGGGCCTGACTGTTCAAACCACAGGGGTTTAATACAGGGTTTAATACATGATACTTTGCATGAGACAATTCAACAAACACAGTCACTCAAGGACATGTTGCCTAATATATTCCATTCTGCATTTGAGAATAAAATAATGTTTTCACTAGAAGTTGTTTGTTGAATTATAAATGAGATCTCACTAGTTTTATATACTGTGTGTTGTTCATGATATTCTCATTGTTATCCAATCACTAAAACTAAGATCAAATTGGTTTTCTTATTTTGTATCAGAAAAATCAAATCAGTTTTCTCCTCAGTCTAGTCTTACTGTGATTAGTACCTTCCATGGGATGAGGAGCGGTTAGCAAATTGGATTTTGTTTACCTTTCACATACAAACTGCTACCCTGGGCACTTTCCCCCAAGACATTTACTTATTTTATAGCTATTGTGCACATGTTTATGCTTATAAAACAGGCATACCAATTGGATTTTTAAAACACAAAAGCATCTGATAGAAACCAGCCCAGTTCCAAGGAAGTCTCTGATATATTTAAGCATTTTCCATTCTCCCAATTATAAGTCCAGGTCACTAACTTGACAAAATATGGGTCATCCTCCAAGGCTCTCTGTCAATGGATGCAAAAGGAATCAAAGATGAGAAATATATATATTTGCTTTGGTTATAGGGCATTATATGTGAGTGCTTATTGCTAAAACAATTTATACTTAATTAAAGGTTATTTCTTACTCTCTCCAACAGCATCTACTACATTATGCCTGGCAATAAGAGGCTACTAAAATTTCAGATCAAGCTGGTGGATTGAGGCTCCGAGAGCAGGCACGGCACACAAGAAGCAGCTCCAGGGGCTGCTGGAGCGCCTCACCCCGGTCATTCATGAAGCAGTTCTAGTTATTGGTTCTGCCTGTGCTAGCTTTATCCATGAGCCCCCAAAGATCTTATATAATGGCATTAAGTAAATATACACATTCTGTCTATATGCAACAAGGTGCTAAGCACAGTAAAGTTGTTATATGAAGACAAAACAAATATGTAGGTATGGGTATCTTTAGCTTCTGGTCTTCTGTGTAGTCAAATAGAATAGCAAGGGGTTTTAAAGAACTACTAACCAACTGTTACTGGATATGACCAACCCAGTTGGTTGAATGGTCTAGTTATTTGGAAATTATCTAAAGAGGCAGTGTTGAAGAGTAGAAGAGCCCAAAGAGACAAGAGCTTATGTGTCCAACTAAGCTCTTCCTTGCAAAGCCTTCTAGTGCTGGATCTTTCTATTTCCAATGCACCCTATTTCCTTCATCTGTAAGTAATTACCTGTTCTCTACTTCAGACATGTTCTGACGACCTGTGTTGTCACAGTATTTTGTTACTCCTTAGGCTGATTAACATTTTAAAGAGGGTTTATCTTGCTAAATTATAAAAATAAATACCTATTATGAAATACAGAAGGGACAGAAAAGTATAAAGTAGATAACAAAGCTTACTTTGAATCTTAACTATCTAAAATACCGGGTATTAAATAAATACTGGTCAAATTCTTGAAATATTTCTTCCCAGAACTTTTTTTGCCCAGTTTGTATAAATGTTTCATCTTAGAAAATTAACATACATGTTTAATCCTGCCTTTTTCACATATTGAGCATTTCCCTATATCTATGAACATTCCTCAAAAGCCCGACTTTTTAAATTACAAAAAGAAATTTGAAATTAGTTGAGGTACCAAAATTATAAAGAAATTTCAGGAGTATTTGAGCATATGAATTGCTCTCCACCTCTGGAGAGGAGTCCAAAAGATGGAGTTACTGGGTCAAAAGACAAAATTATTTCTTTCAGTCTTTATATACATATTTCAATATTGTATACAGATATATTACACCAATCTGTTGCCCAAATTAATTGTATATGAATGCAATCAACAATGAATATAATCACTTAAAATGCTGCCATTTTGGAATATGTGAAGTGCTACTTCAGTCATTTTTATTATAAGTAAAGTGATGATATGCGTTGATTGTATTTGTGTGATGTGTTTTTCTCTGATTTATTCATTAACACTTTTTGTCCATTTTATTTTGCCTCCAAGTTTTAAGTAATAAAAAATATTTCTATTAAGTGAACATGATTATCATATTACTTATCCATATATCTATTTTGACTAAAAATTGAATCAAAAGTATTTTATTATATATTAGTTTAAGACTTACTGTAAAAATACTGTAATCTAGACAGTGTGGTACTGGCAAAAGGTCAACAATTAGATCAATGAAATAGAGAGCCCAGAAATAGATTCATGCTATGTAATCATTTAATATTTGATAGCGGTGATAAAGTATTCCAAAAAGGAAAGGAAAAGCTTTTCAACAAATGGTACTGGAACAACTAGATATTCAAATCAACCTTAACCTCTAAATTACCACAAACATTAATGGATGTTTGGATTAATGGAGATGCATCCCAGACCTAAACATAAAAGCTAAAACTATAAAGCTTTTAAGGGAAAACATAAGATATTTTTGTGGTTTGAAGATAGGCAAAAGAAGTTTCTTTTAAAAGACACAGAAAGCAAGATCCAAGAAAGAAAAATATGATAAATTATACTTCATAAAAATTAACATCTTCAACTCATCAAAAGACATCTTTAAGTAAATGAATAGACAAGCTATAGACTGTGAGAAAACATTTGCAATTCATATGCCTGACTTAGGTCTGGTAAGAAGAATATATTTTACACAAACACACACTCACAACTCCTATAAGACAATCATAAAAAGACAAGCTACCAGATAGAAAATGGGAAAAATTAAACCATATGCTTCACAAAGGATAATATATACAAGTGAATGATAAACACATTAAAAAGCACTGAATATCATTAGACATCAGGAAAATTCAAATTTAAACTATAATACAATACAACCATATACCCAATAAAATACTTAAAATCAAAAGACAGATACTGTTAAATGTTGGCAAGAATGTGTAGCAATTGGAACTCTCATATACTGTTGATGGCATTATAAAATGTTATAATTTTAGAAAAATCTCTCCTACCTTCTTCAGAAAGTAGACAAACACCTAGCTTATGACCCAGTGATTCCAAAGAAACATATGCCCCCCAAAAAAGGACTTGCACAAAATTGTTTATTGCAGCTTTATTCATAGTAACTCAAAAAAGGAAATAGCCTACATGTCCAGCAATAGGAGAATGGATAAATAAATTATCCTATATTTCTACAGTGGGATTCTACAGGCAATAAAAAAGCATAAACCACTAATATATACTCTAAGATGGTTGAATCACAAATTGTGTGCTGAGTGAAAGAAGTCTTACACAAAAAATTACACACTCAGAGATTCCATCTTTATACAGTTCTGTAACAGGTAAAACAAATTTATTATGAGCATGGAGATGGAGATCTACTGAGAAAGAATGTCAGTGAATTCTGGAGATACAGTCATGTTCTGTTTACTAACAGGTCATCAAATGATCACTTAAGATTTGTATATTTCATTGTATATAGATATTACCTGAAAAGAAAAAAGAATAACCATAAACACTGAATTCTAATTAATGATGTGTATACTAATGATATGTATACAATAACATGAACTAAAGTCTTCAACTTACTTCAAAATGCATTTAAAAAATAAGAAGCACAAATAAATATATGTGTGATAAAAACAAGTATAGTAAAATATTAATTGTACATTTTTGGGGCTTCCCTGGTGGCACAATGGTTGAGAGTCCGCCTGCCGATGCAGGAGACACGGGTTCATGCCCTGGTCCAGGAAGATCCCACATGCCACGGAGCGGCTGGGTCCGTGAGTCATGGCCACTGATCCTGTGCGTCCAGAGCCTGTGCTCCACAACGGAAGAGGCCACAACAGTGAGAGGCCTGCCTACCACACACACACAAAAAAAATGTACATTTTTGGTGTTTTGGCAACTGGATAGTGACAGGTACAACACCAAGAGTGAACCCTAGTGTAAACTATGGCCCCGATGATAGTGATGTGTCAATGCATGTTCATCACTTGTAATAAAGGTATTACTCTGGTTGATAGTGTGGAAGGTTGTGTATATAAGACCTCTTTGTACTTCTGGCTCAATTTTGCTATGAACCTAAAACTGCTCTAAAAATATAGTTTATTCATTAAAAAATTAAAGTACTATACATCTTAAAAGAATCACAAAAATTTTAATACATAAAATTGTCCTTCATATTTGGTTCATGTATTTGATTCCAACCTATTACAGGGTCCACACACACACACACACACACACACACACACACAAAAGGTAGGAATGGTTCCTCTGCCCTATTCTATTAGTCCTCCTTCACCCTGCAACATTTTATGATGAAAGTTTACCAACATACAGGAAAGTTGAAAGAATTTCAGAGTGAACACCCATATGCCCACAAACTAAATTGTACAATTAACATTTTGCTACATTTGCTTTTATCACATATATATTTATTTGTGCTTCTTTGTATTCTGTAGTATTGTGCAGAAAAGTTTCATTGCCCTAAAATTCCACTGTGTTCCACCTATTCATCCCTTCCCTAGCCCACCCCTGACCATCACTGCTCCAAGGTTTGCCTTTTCCAGAATGTCATATAGCTGGAATCATATAGTATGTAGGCCTTTCACATTGATTTCCTTCACACGGTAACATGCATTTAAAGTTTCCTCCATGCCCTTTCATGGCCTGATAGTGCATTTCTTTTTAGTGCTGAGTAATATTCCATTGTCTGGCTGTACCACTGTTCATTTATCCAGTCACCCTTAGGAATTTGGGTACAAAAGTAGCTGCGAGTACCAGTTATTCTTTCTATAAATATGTATTAGGATAAGCCCAAAGGCTAGGCCCTTGTCTGCCCCTCCATTTTATATATGGAGAGAGGAGGGAATGTGCCCCAGGGCAGAGAGACCTGGACCCCAAGAATCATGTTAACTGTTACATACCAGTCTTCTAGTCATAGATGCATGTTTAAACTCTTTTGAATAAGCAGTTTGTAAAGAGGCTTCCTGTTTAGTTTATAAATACAGTTTGAGGGTTTGGAGAAAGAGTACTGAAAAGTGAATGTCCAAGGGCAGCAGCAAGCCAGACCCTTCATCAATTGCAGTCCTATTACTCAACACCACCAGTGGCCTGGGCTGTCCCAACATCTCTCACGGCAAAGGAACAGGTGGCAATAATGTCAAGGTAATGCATTGAAAGGTAAAAGCAGAACTAAAAAGCTTTCCTCCAACTTATTCTTTCTGACCTGCCCCTGATTTCCCTGTGCTCTGGCTGCAAACACATCAAGGTCCTCCCTTTATAGGCACTGCTTCTTGGTAGTCTGGATTCTCAGCATGTTTTTCTAGGGTTTTTTTCTCAATTTTTGTTAGTATTCCTTACCCATGTGTCCCATGAGTTTCTGTAGTTTCTCCAGAATTGACTCAGGAAAATATAGCCAGCAGCCCACCTGAGCCCACTTTTGCAACAGGAAATGAAAGCTTCCAATATGGCATTCTACATCTAATTATATAGATTATTATTATTTTTTTTACTTCTAGCTGATTTTTTCAATTAAAATTTAAGGTGTCTGTCTAAAGTTTCATAAATAAATAATTCTGGGATTTATTAAATTATTTCTCTTTTTAAAGAATATACTTATTTTTACTTTTATCCTTATTGTCAGTTTTCCTTGAAATCTTTAAGACCTTGAGAGAATTCTTAGGTTACAGGCTTAGTTCACATATTATCTATTTTTCTGTATGGGTAGTTCAATTTATATAGAATTTGACACAATGAATTTTCCTCTGAATACCTCTTTGAACAGATGTCCTCAATTTTATTATCTGCTATTTCTTTTATCATAAATAACTTATTTTTATTGCAGATTTTCTTCATTTGTCCAAACAATAATAAAATATCTTGCTAATTTAAAAAAATTCCCAATCACTTATGGCTGGGGTGTCAGCTCTTACATAAAAATTCAGCAGCTACCAATATTTTAAGCATAAGTAGGAAAAGAAAATAAACACTATGAAATTCTATGAATGTACAATTTTCTAAACTGTTGATTTTTACTCTAAATTATTCTTCCTATTTTAGGACAGTAAGCAGTTTTTCACAAGGAATCTATGGCTTTGTATTCAAAGGAGCAAGGCTGTGTGTAACACTTCCCCTCTGGTGGCAATGTGTCAATCATTTCATGTAATTAATTGCCTAATGATGCCGACACATTTGCTTTATACCTGAATGATCTCATTCTGGCACCAAGCAATTTTCTGGAACATTTTAAACGTGAAATTCATTGGTAAACTCAAGCAAATACATTGTAGACAGTGTGGGGAGGAAAAACTCAGGATCCAACCTTTTGCCAGTGAAATGTGTAATATTTTCTTCGACAGAAGCAAAGTGATATATTGCATGTCACAGTTAAGCTGTAAGAATACAACGACCTTTCATCAGTCTCAATTATTAGTAATAGCTTCAGGCTGAAACTTCTTGGGAATCCCTGACTGTAGTTAACGCAGAAAAACTACAGAATCAAATGCAAAGTCCTTGGCCAAACTACACCGTGGTAAGGTGGCCCAGTGGTCCATGTATCATTTTTTTCTGCTTACTCTGTGGCTGACATCCACTTATTAAATCTTTCCCTGGGTCATTTCACACTGCTGAAGAGGCAAAGTGGAAATCCCATCAGGAGGCCTGCATTTCCAAGAGGGAGGGGAGGTGTTTTATTTGTGATGCCATCATCATCTTATTAGGCAAAAGGAAAACTGTTGGTTCAGATAGAATCCTTCCTGCTGTTTCAAAAGTCGTTGCCAGTGTGGATGAGTACCCAATGTGCAGGGAAATTCTAAGAAAAAATAAAGTTCCTTTCTGAGTAATGGTAATATTTTTCAATAGCTAGGGACCACACCTTGCTGATGGGAGAAGCCAGGCCCAACTGAGTGGTGTAAAAAGTCTGTGACAATCTCCCAGGGAAAAAGCAGGGATGGGAGGAATCAATTGAAGGAGTGATTCAAGGAAAGGGTAATATCTTTCATTGAATTCTACCGGCTAACCATCCTCAATAGAGCAACTAGCAATATTTCACTGAAAGAGGTAGTAACAAAATGCAAATAGATTGCTTTTGACTGGAGAAGGAATTCAGAAACCTTTATTTTCCCTATTCTTTTACTGAAATTTAGCACTTTATTTAAGTCGCAATTTATGAAACAAACCATAGCAGTATTTGCAATACCTTTGTCTGTGTCACCAACAGAAATCACAAATATCACATTTCAGTTTTAGAGGTATTTTGAAATACTGTTTACATTCACCACTATTTCAAAATAAAATATTCTTGGACCTGCTACTATTTCTTGTTATGTAATAAATGCATACACTATTATATCACTTTTTAATAATTTGATAACTATATTTCAATAAAATTGATTTCCTTTGAAATTATTTGTATTTTATTTTGTGTTTAAAAACATTTTTCTGAGTCTGTAGGCTTCTGGGTCTGTAAGCTTCACCATACTGTAGAGTCCATGGCACCAAAAAACCTAAGAACTTTTGTGCTATATAAATTTGAATCCATTAGGCAAAACCACTATCAATGTTCCTCAAGGGTTTGTGTGTGTATGATCTCAATACGTAGGCATAGAGCTGTTCAGATCACTATAATGAACCCATGCAACTTTTAAGAATTCTTTTTCCCACTTTCAAAGGTTTAGATGAAACAATAGTATCTAAAAACCATGACATTTAAAATAAAGTCTTGTAAGATGTGTTTTTAAATATGTCAGATATTATGATATATTCTAAATATATAACTTACTCAAGAATGGAGACTTAACACAGACCTAACACTCTCCCTGGGGCCTCTTTTGGTCTGTAGAAATGTAGGCTGTGGGAGAAATGTTATGAACCAGTCTGAGTTACTGATAACTCTAAAAATGAGTATCCTACACCATGAACAACTGGAGGAGTGATCAAACCAGACAGAGAGAGTCTGTGAGTGGTGGCCAGTCACCAGAATTGAGGTGGAAGTGCTGGCCTGCAACATGGCAACAGTCACATGTTTCCTGTGGGAGCCTCTAAACAACCCAGGTAGTTACTTACAAGGGAAGAGGCAGCTTGGAACACCTGCCAGACCCAGAGAACCTGAGTCATTTCTCAACAATGAGAGTCAAGTGAGACCCATCTCTTGTCTCTATTCCCTGCTGGTTCCCACCCCACCCCTGATGCTGGAGCAGAGCTTGGAATCAGAAAACCCTCTTAGTAAGGTGGGGAATGAAGGGTGGAGGCAAATGAAGACCACATCCCCACCCTTGGCTTCCTGTCTGCAGTTCCCAACATGGGGAGGCAATAAAGTTTAACTTTCAATCAAGTTTGTAGTTTTGTATATTAAATGCCTCTGGACATTCCGACTTCTGAATCAAGATTCTGTTTGGTGACTTAAGGATCCATTGGACTTATTAGCTTTGTCATCTAAGCTCAGGCAGAGAAAGAAATTCCTATATTGAATCTTAAAGGGATAGTAGCATGAGAAATTAAGTGAAATTATGGTTACACATGAGTCTGTATGTTCAGTATAAACTTTACACTGATCTTTGTCTCTTTTCTCAGATACATAAAACTTCTACTCCAGCTAGTCTGCCTTTGTCACAGAATCCCAGTCAGGTCCTGCCTTCCAGAGTTGCTCTTTCCTGAAAAGGCTGTTTTTGTTTTATTCCAGTGCACTGTAAACCTCATCCACCCAGCTAGTCTGGCTCGCATTCATTGATTCAGCAATATTTTGTTTAACTCTGCAGCCCACATTGATTCTCTCCTCCCAAGTCCTATTGCCCTTTGCAATACCATTTATTTGACTTATCATTACCATATTCTATTTTTACATAATTTTGCACCTTTGTATCTGTGTTTATCAATGAACTGAAGGCCACTATGAAGTTGTATATCCCTGAGATATACCTATATTAGCTGTCAATTAACTTGTATTTTAATATATTCCATGAATACCTTATCATTCTGCAAAACAATTATTTTTCACTTTTCCACTTAAAAAATGTAATACATAAGGCTTTATTATGTGCTTGCCTTTCAATAGCTATAGAATTTTTTTTCAATCTTTTCCTTAAGTAAATAATAAATCATATTTTTCTTGATTTCTTTTTTGAAATGGTGGGCAACTTCTGGTCCTAGAAAATCTGGAGGTCAATTTCTTATCATTTCAAATATAAATACAAATACAAATAAAATGATCAATGAAAAGCTGGTTATTTGAAAAAAATAAACAAAATTTATAAACCTTTAGCTAGAGGCATCAAGAAAAAAAGAGAGAGGGCTCCAATCAATAAATTCAGAAATGAAAAAGGAGATATTAACAACGAGCACCATAGAAATACAAAGGATCATAAGAGACTACTACAAACAACTATACACTAAAAAAGTGGACAACCTAGAAGAAATGGACAAATTCTTAGAAAGGTACAATTTCCCAAGCAGAAACCAAGAAGAAATAGAAAATATGAACAGACCAATTACCAGTAATGAAACTGAATCAATTACTTAAAAATTCCCAACAAACAAAAGTCCAGGACCAGATGGCTTCACAGGTGAATTATACTAAACAATTAGAGAAGAGTTAACTCATATCCTTCTAAAACTATTCCAAAAATTTGCAGAAGAAACACTTCAAAATTCATTCTATGAGGCCCACATCACCCTGATGTCAAAACCAGACAAAGGTATCACAAAAAAGAAAATTATGAGCCAATATTGTTGATGAACATAGATGCAAAAATCCTCAACAAAATACTAGCAAACCAAATCCAACAATACATTAAAAGGATCATACTCATGATCAAGTGGGTTATATCCCAGGGATACAAGGATTTTGCAAAATCCACAAATCAATCAATGTGATACATGACATTAACAAACTGAAGAATAAAAACCATATGATCATCTCAATAGTTGCAGGAAAAGGTTTTGATAAAATTCAACACCCATTTATGATAAAAACTCTCCAGAAAGCAGACCTAGAGGGAACATAACTCAGCATAATAAAGACCGTATATGACAAACTCACAGCTAACATCATACTCAATGGTGAAAAGCTGAAAGCATTTCCTCTAAGATCAGGAATAAGACAAGGATGCCCACTCTAACCACTTTTATTCAACATAGTTTTGGAAGTCCTCGCCAATGTAATCAGAGAAGAAAAAGAAATAAAAGGAATCTCAATTGAAAAGGAAGAAGTAAAACAGTCACTGTTTGCAGATGACATGATACTATACATAGAAAATCCCCAAGATGCTACCAGAAAACTACGAGATCTCATCAATGAATTAGGTGATGTTGCAGATACAAAATTAATACACAATTAATTGCATTTCTATACACTAACACCAAAAGATCAGAAAGAGAAATTAAGGAAGAATCCCATTTACCATCACATCAAAAAGAATAAAATACCTAGGAATAAACCTACCTAAGGAGGCAAAAGACCTGTACTCTGAAAACTATAAGACACTGATGAAAGAAATTGAAGATGACACAAACAGATGGAAAGATATACTATGTTCTTGGATTGGAAGAATCAATATTGTTAAAATGACCATACTACTCAATGCAATATATAGATTCAATGTAATCCTTAACAAAATACCAATGGTTTTTTTCACAGAACCAGAACAAAATATTTTTAATATGTATGGAAACACAAAAGACCCCAAATAGCAAAACAATCTTAAGAAAGAAGAACAGAGCTGGAGGAATCACATTTCCTGACTTCAGACTATACTACAAAGCTACAATAATCAAAATGGTATGGTACTGTACAAAAACAAACACATAGATCACTGCAACAGAAGAGAGCACACAGAAATAAACTCATGTACTTATGGGCCATTAATCTATGACAAAGGAGGCAAGAATATACAATGGAGAAAAGACAGTCTCTTCAATAAGTTGTTCTGGGAAAACTACACAGCTACATGTAAAAGAATAAAATTAGAACATTCTATAACACCATAAAGAAGAATAAACTCAAAATGCATTAAAGACCTAAATGTAAGGCTGCATACCATAAAACTCCTAGAAGAAAACATAGGCAGAACACTCTTTGCCATAAATCATAGCAATATGTTTTTGGATTTGTCTTGTAAAGAAAATAAAAGCAAAAATGAACAAATCGGACATAATTAAACTTAAAAGATTTTGCACAGCAAAGGAAAATGTCTACAAAATGAAAAGACAACCTACAGAATGGGAGAAAATATTTGCAAATGATATGACCATTAAGGGATTAATGTGTTTAACATATATAAACAGCTCATACAACTCAACATCAAAAAAAAAAATTAAAAATGGGCATAGAAGTTTAATAGACATTTTTCCAAAGAGGACATGCAGATGGCCAACAGGCACATGAAAAGATGCCCAACATCACTAATCATCAGGGAAATGCAAATCAAAACCACAATGAGATATTACCTCACACCTGTCAGAATAGTTATCATCAAAAATAACACAAATAAGAAATGTTAGCTTGGATATGGAGGAAAGAGAATCCTTCACACCATTGGTGGGTAAGTCAATTGGTGCAGCCACTGTGGAAAACAGTATGGAGATTTCTCAAAATTCTAAAAATAGAACTACCCTGTGGCCCAGCAATTCCTCTCCTTGGTATATATCCAAAAAAAACAAAAACACTAATTCAAAAAGATACATGCACTGTAATGTTCATAGCAGCATTATTCACAATTGCCAAGATATGGCAACAACCTAAGTGTCCATCAAAGGATGAAAAGATAAAGAAGGTGATATGTATATATATATATATATATATATATATATATACACACACACACACACACACAGTGGAATACTACTTAGCCATAAAAAGAATGAAATTTTGCTATTTGAATCAACATGGGTGGACTTGGAGGGGATTACACTAAGTGAAAGATGTCAGACAGAGAAAGGCAAATACTATATGATATCACTTATATGTGGAATCTAAAAAAATACAACAAACTAGTGAATATAACAAAAAAGAAACAGACTCACAGATATAGAGAACAAACAAGCTGTTATCACCTGCGGGGTGGGGGATATAGGGGTGGAGGAGAGGGAGGTACAAACTGTTGGGTGTAAGATGAGCTTAAGGATGTATTGTGCAACACGGGAAATATAGCCAATATTTTGTAATGACTGTAAATGGAAAGTAGCCTTTGAAAATTATATAAAAAATAAAAAACATTGTTTATTGAATTTTTACCAAAAATTTTATTCCTAACCATATCTGTATATACAGACAAAAATCTGAAAATGTTATTTGTTTATATATAAATATTCTAGGGGTGTGTTTTAAAGCGCTCTCAGGTTTTATTGAAAATACATAAAAGGTGGGAGGCAGCAGAAAGATGTCTCAAGGGTCTTGTGTATTTTAGAGAGGAATGTCAAGAATGTGGGCTTCCCAGCTTGTAAAACAATAACTTCTTTGATTGCATGTTCAGTTGTGCTTTGCCTGGCATTTTCTGTTTTTAAATCTAAAGGTAATTTTAACCTAGGAAAGAGCTATTTCTGTTTTTCAGTTTCAAAAGCTATTTTTTTTCGTTTTGTTCTTTTTTTTTTTTTAACCAGAAAATCTTTTGAAATTTGAACTCTACCCTTGTTTACCACTGTGGTTTTTGCTTTAGAGGTTAAAGTTTGTAACACAGCTTCTTCTCTATCCTGAAAAGCAGAAGACAGGAAAGGCTATTAGGGAAATTCTGTTGGTAAAGCTATTCCCAGTGATCCTATTTAAGGCAGATTATGCTTTTCAAAACATTTAAAACTGTATTTTCAGGATGTCGTAGTAAAAGTAGATGTCACCCATAAAATATCCCCTTGCCATTTGATCAAACATCTCCCCCAGAAAAGTTCCATTTTTGAACTCACACAAGAAAAATGTCTGTGGTTTTGTGCCTTTCTCAGATGCTTAGCAACCAACACTAATAATTAATATCCTCTTGACATTTCCCCTATTTTTGCACATTTTTCAACACATCTTTCAATATTTGAGTTAATTCTCTTCTGAGTCATGGTTCTAAAGCATTGAAAAACAACTAAGAATTTCTGATGTCCATTGTATAGGTTGATTCTAATATTATATGTTTAACAATACCTAACATTCCTTCCAATTTACAAAACCCGGCAATTTATATTTCTCTCTTATTCTCTTGTGGTAAAATTAAAAACAAAAATAAAAAAGCTAACTTCTTCATGAATCAGCAAAAATGTAGAATTGAAAGCTAAATCTAAATTTTAATACTATAAATAGACCATTTTCAAATGAGTCACTGATTAACAAAAAAGTAAAAATCAGGTAAGAAAATAGCCATGACTGTTTGGTTTATTGAGAGACTAAGAACCATCTATAGACTGACATGCCTTTAAAGTCATGCAGCCCATGGGCCAGATAGGCCCCCATCTGTTTTTGTGTGTGAGCTAAGGATATTTTCTACGTATTAAGTGGTTGAAAAAAATCAAAAGAGTAATGGTATTTAATGAAATGTGGGAAATAAACTCTCAGTGTTCATAAATAAAATTTTTTTGGAACATAGCTGAGCTCATTTACATATTGTCTACATTTACATATTGTCTATGCTCATTTATTTACATATTGTCATTTACATACTGTCTATGGCCACGTACATGCATGATTACTGTAGGTCAGATCTTGAAATACCACCTGTTTATTACTCTAGGAATGACTTTAACAGCTCTGGCAGTTGTGACCAGTGAGTGACAGTTGGTGACCCCCTAATTCTTCTATTTCATTTCTCTTTGACCAGCTATATATTTATTTTCAAAACAGACAGCCAGAATTAAATTGCTCTAAGGGAGTCCAAATGCAAAACATAGTCTTGCTGAGTGCCCAGAAAGACAATGAAACAGTCTTTGAGAGCCACTTAACAATGTCTCTGCTATAGAGAGTAAGGGGAGGGTCTCTGGAAGAGGTAGAAATGAATCAGACCTAGAAAGATTATATCAGAAGTTTCATCTCTGGCTTTGAAATTCCAGTAGCACTTTCAGGAACAAAATATCTAGTGTTATCTTGATATTGAATCTAAGCTGTGAGATTATAGTTATGACTATATATTCAGAGGTGTGAGTTATCAGTAGCAGCTCCTTTTCTGGAACTACAGTGGAGCCTGTCATCTCTAGCCAGCTGTAGTAATAACTGCTGGAAACCTGAGTCAGTCACTTGATTCTCTCATGAACCATCTGCAGGTAATCAATTCTACTACACATTGGAAATTGTAATGATTCTGTATCCATTTTGTTTCTGGATAGATAGATACAGCTGGAACAACACTCAACTTCTACAGTATCTGCTTTCTCTGCCTGTCCCATGTATAGTATGCATTTGGAAGAATTAGATAGATAAATAGATACATAGATACATAGATAGATAGGGAAAATTATGTAGTGAAATACTAACTGGGGAGACTTAAGACAAAAATCCACAAAAATATTTTAAATTCCTTCTGTTTTTTGTGGGGCTTTTTCCTGCAAAGAATTTACCAGGATTAGAGATCAAATGAGCAGTGAAATTTTATAAAATACCCAGTGTTGCTATGTGGAATTGTGGAATGCATATTGGTGTGATTACCCTGCTCTTGTCTAACTAGTTTACTGTTTTCACTACATCTGAGTGATAAGTATTTAAAAGATGCTAGTCAAATATTTCTCAGTAAATACTAAGAGGCATGGTCTATTGATAAACTCATACTATAAAATAATTATTCCAAAATATTAAACAGTATTGTCTGGGGTAATGTAAGAATAGAAGTTTGGAACTTGAACTAAAAGCACTAAAAGAAAATTAATGTTTCAAATAAGCTCTAGTTTTTTGTATAAATTTGTAGAATTCAATTTCAGAAAACTAACGAACCTGAACACTGAGAGATCAGTCTTGGTGCATAGAATTATCTATTTGAAAAATGCTGACACAGCAATGTTCACAATAAAAGCACAGACGAATTTTGCCAGCCACAACACAAGAGATTTTCAGAAGCTTACGTTGTTTTAGCAAAGTAAACCGCTCAGTTATTTTTTATTGTCTTGTATGAGGCACTAAAACTGAAGATGTAGGAGCAGCATATTTTATTTCTATTCCTAACTTCTAATTTGTTTTCTTGAAAAATTATTATTTTCAAAACACTTTCTTTGGTACTTTCTTTTTAAACTTCTTCTAATAACACGCTGCTGTGTTAAAAAAAAATGCACAGGGGAATATGTAAAGTTACAAGAGAAAGTGAGGTATAGTGGTTAAGATCACAGGTGCAATTATCAGATGCCCTGGCAAAACCTTACTCTATGACTTATCAGCTAGGCCACAGTGGGCAACTTACTGTTCTGCACCTTAATTTCATCATTCATACTATAAGAACAATATTAGTACTCACCAGTTAAGTGATATGAAAATTAAATGAGATCATCTATAAAAATACTAACTATGATGCCTGGCAAGAAGTAAGTTTTTGACAAACATCAGCTTATTTAATATTTTTTGTCAAATCTTCATTTTAAAAGCAAATTCAAAAATAATTCCAAAGTGATCAAGTAATGCTCAGTGTCTGATAAGGCACACTTAACATGAATCCATCATGGTACACTTGCATCGAAACCCTGTTCTACATTCTGCTGATCTACTTATGAAACATTCTTTCGAAAAAAATGTAGAAGACATGAAATTCATATTGACATGAGTTATCTTACAAGTCCTGAATACTTACTAATGAGTCTATTTAAATATTTCAGGAGTAAGAAAAACATAAGAAATTAGACAATGTCCAAAAAGACTGACACATTTTTGTTTTAAATTTTCCATACAATCCTTTCAGTCTTTAACCCACTGAAATTTTGTTTCCATCTGTACCACAATTTTTAAAAATTGGTCAATAAGATGCCAACTCATAGCCAATGTGTTAAATGGACATTTCTAAACTCATATTTAATTTGATCTTCTTGGTCTTATTGGTCTCACTTTATGTCACTAAGTCAATTCAACTTAATAAATACTCACTGACCCCCAACTCTGGAGTTACACTGGGCCTTAAATTTAATAATACTTATCTTTCTTTGTACTTCTCTGGTCACGGCATTCCAGTCTTCTTTATAAATGCCTCTTCCTTTGACTATCTTCAAATAAATGTCTCGTATTTGTGATCCAATATGTGCTTCTCTTTTCACTCTAGATGACTCTTTTCTAAGACACCATGAGTTATAACAAGACCATTTACCAAGGAATCTCTGACATACATAACTACTCCAACTTTCTCTATTGAGTTCCTTCCCCATACTTCCTTGAACATCTACCTGAAAACTTCTTCTGACCACAATTTTAACATATCTCAACCTGAATTATTTTTCTTCCAGTTTAGCTCTCCTATTATTTCTTACTTTGATTAATGGCTAACATCAGCAACCCCATCACTCAAGTTAGAAACCTGGAAGCTCTCTAAGCATCTTCCTCCTCATCACTTTCTATCTCCAATCCATCAAAAGTTCACATTGATTTTCATTCCAAAATATTTGTTTATTTCAATCTCCACTCTTCTTCTCTAATACCATTGACCTAGTTCACTTATATTGCTACAAAAGCCCTCTAACTGGTTTTCTGCCATCTATTTGCATTTAGCTAACCCAAGTGCCATGATACTCCATAGTACTGAGTCAACTCTTAAAACTGTTTTCTTTTCAAGGGTTTCTTCCTTGGTCATCATACATCATACATCATTCCTAGTCTAGTGGTTTTCAAGCATGTTTCAAAACCAGCACAATGGGTACCCCAATATGCAGCAGTAATATTATATTTGCAAAGCTAAGTTAGAGAAGGGAGATGTGTCTAATTTTAAAAATTTCCTGGGGTGGTTCTGACATGTCATCCTTCTTTGGTCAAGGTTTTTACTCTTTTTACTCTTTCTGGGTGACCTCATCCTTGCCCAGTTCTTCACTACCACCTATGTTCAGAAGACTCACAGATTTTTACCTCCAGAATTTAACTATTTTCTCAGTTCCAACTCCACGTTTCTAACTGCCTCTTGCTGCCTCAAGCAACAATTCCTACCAGCACTTTTAACTCAAACTATTCAAGTATAATTTATTATTTTTTTCTTTCAAAACTGCTTATTATTCAATACTCTTATATCCAGAATTTTCCAAGCAAAAATCTGGGGTTCATTTTACCTTCTATTTTCTCCGTTATTCACCACGTCAAATAAATCCTTCTGTCCTATCATTTCTCCTTCCTTGGTCACTTTCGTTACTTCCCACATCTTTCTCTTCTCACTGATACTTTCATTGTTTAGTCTTTTGCCTAGGTTATTATTGTCATCTCCTCACTAGTTACCATGCCACCAGCTTTGCTTTCTGCAATCTAGCTTCCGTTTAACTCCCAGAGTGAATTTTTAAAATGCAACTCTTATCATGTCACTCCCTGGATTACAACTCTTTTGAACTCCTACCATCTACAGGATAAAGTCCAAATTCCTCAGCCTGATGTTAGATCTCCCATGTCAGCTGAGTAGGAACAAAGTTCACTGACTTAGTTTCGTTTATTTACTCAACAAATATTTTTTGAGTATCACCAGGCAAGATTCTAGACACCAGGAATACTGAAAGGAAAAGACAGGAAAGCTTGTAATACTGATGGAGTTTACATTCTAGGTCAGGGAAAAAACAAATAAACAGACACACACATTCACACATTTAAGTGGTAGATTCTATGTGAAAATTAAAATAGAGTGATGTAATTGAGATTAACTAGATGGCTTTCTGTAATGGAGTTGGGGTCAGGAAAGACATCAAATAGGTTATTTTTAATTTGATACCCGAATAAATGGAGGGAGGGCAAAAGTCTTAGGAAGAGCATTCTTAGTGGGGGGGGAATAGCATTGTGAAGGTCCCAAGGCATATACAAACATGCCATGCTTGAGGAACAGAGAGAAAGATAGCAAGGTTGGTGTGGAGACTGAATTGAAGACTAATATGTCAGAAAGGTAAGCAGGGAAAAGACCATGGAACTTTACAAATCTTGTTAAGGAATTTGGTCTTTATCTTAAATTGAAGAGGAAACCACTGAGAAGTTTCAAGTAGGAAATGACATGACAATTTATATTCTGAAAAGATCATTGTGGTAACTCTGGTGCAAAATAGTGGCAAGAAGATGAATTGGACGGATTAGTATGGTTGTAATTATTGAGATGCAGAGATGTTTGAATTTGAAATATGTTTTTAAGATGGAGTAGATAAATCTTGTTAATGACTGGATATGGGTAAGGAGAAAATGAGAAGAATGAAGCAAACATTTAGATTTGGGAGATACTAAATGAATATATAAATTTGAGCCTCTGGAAAGTTGGAGTGGTATCTATGTATTATGGACTATTAAGTATTTAGATGCCATTCAAAACAAAAGGAATAAATGAGATCACCTAGGAGGGATAAGTAAATGTAGTAAAGGGCCTATCACTGAGTCTGATAATAGAAGACAAAATCTTAAGTTAGGTTAGTAAGGAAGTGAAAATATGAGAGAGGTGGTTGATAATGAGGAAAAGCAACACTGAGTGTAAGATATTAATGATGTTGAGGAATTACTGAGGTCAAAGCACTTGAGTAGGTGAGCTGGAAAGACAGGAGGTGGTAATCAGAAAGTGAATGGCTCGCAGCAGAGAGTCTAGAAGTGGCATGTTGCTTGAGATAAGTTTGAGGTATAAACATAGAAATATTTAGCTGAGATAAGGTGAAAGGTAAGTTCACTGGAAATAAGAAAACCAATAGCCTAAAAGACCAAAATCTCCCTGTTGCTTCTATCACTATTTGTACATTAATCTCTAGCCATACAAAATAATTTTCCATTCCCCTGCAAAATGCCTTCACATTTCACATCTCTGTCCTGTGCCTTTGTCCCTATCATTCCCTCACTTTAGAAAGTCTGTTCCAAGTTCCAAAAACACATGTGCATTCTCCCCCAACCTAAGTCAAATATTTCATATTCTCTGCAGCCTTCTCAGACCCCAACCCATGCCACCTCCTCAAGGAAACTAACCTGTTTCCCATTTATTGCCTTGTATGTATCTTAATTATAGCACATAGAGTTAGTTGTTCATTTAAGCATTTATATTCTCACAGTAGATTCTCAAAGCCTTGAAGGCAGAGAACAAATCTTATTAGTTTTGCAGTCTCAGCACTTAGCAGTGCCAGCAACATAGAGAGGTTTCAACAATGTTAGCTGGCTGTACTCACTTAGGAGCATTTGCACAAATCTGTGTTGAATTGGTTTGGAATTGATAAGATATTAGGTGAGGTACTGGAGAGAGAAAAGAGAGAAGGGAAGGGATGTTTCAGCATACAATTCCAGTAAATATATCAGGATACAATAGCAGATTTTCAATGTCAAACTGTATATCCTTAATTTTATAATTTAGGGAACAAGCTCAAAAATGGACAATAGATATAGTACTTTTTTGTCAGTAGCATCTGTGTATCTGCAAAAAGTGGGCTTGATCTTTCAGGTGTTTCATGTTCTCTCTAGCTCTCTGCTTATCTTTGACTACATGAGTCTTACTTTATATACTTATTAGTTAAGGTATGTATCAATAACATTAGCCACCATAATACACCACTCCTTAAATCTCAATGCTTTAATAAATCCCAAATTTACTTCTTGCTCATAACAAGTCCACTGAGTATTAGCAAGATACTTAGCTTCTACAGGCATTCCAAGACCAGAATTCTTCAATTGTATGGCTCCTTTACTTTTACGGCTTTAGAATTCTCAGCAGACAATAAGGAAAGGTGAAAGAATGGCCAAGAGTTTGTAGAAATCAGATCTAGAAATTATATATTACACATCTGTCCTTATTCTATTGGCCAAAACTCAGTAATATGGCCACACCTAACCTCATGGAGTCTGAGAAATAAAGTCTAATTGTGTGTCTGGGAAGAAGAGGAATCACAGATCTATTGATGGGCAAGAGTTGAGAGGAAAGGAGCAACTCATCCAAGAGTGATTTCTTGCATATTAGCTACTCACAAAGTTTAGAGTCAAGTGTTTAAGGCACTCAATCCTAGGAGAGTCTTGAAGTGGTGAAATAGGTTATCCATCTACTAGATCATGTGAATTATATCTACAAGACTTATTTCCAGCACACTGATTAAACCATGGTAAGAGCTGGAATTGCTGAGACTATACACGCTAAGCCAGTGGGATTAAGCTGTAACCAAGTTCTGCCACATTACACTGATGTGGGACCAAATCTCTGATCTTATAAGGAGAGAGACTGGTGCTTATAAACTCTACAAGCCAAACTTTGGCATCCTTTCTTTTGAAGGACCCAACTGATTCTGGTTCTGCCAGTTTCAAGATTTCAACAAAGGACCCCCACTCCCACTAATGCTCCTGCTGCTTTTATGTTACCCTAGTAAACGCTGTTCCAACAGACCTGCTGAATGCTGTCTAGGCTTTTGCCTTTGTTTACTCAACATCGACATTCTCTCCCACAATATTTATGTTTAATTCTTAGGCTACCATCTAATTTCTGGCTAAAGCTGCCTTTCTGTGTCTGTATGTTTCCAGCTAGATCTGCTTAACCTACACTTGTTTCTCAAATTCAGCCTCCAACCAGCCTCATACAGACCCTGTATGGTCTCACTAGAGTATCAGATACCCCACTACACCCCATCCCTTTCCATTCAAAGAGACACCAAGTTCTCTTTGAATATACGGGAGTGAGGTTTTGTGCAGACCGGTCACCTAATTAATTGGGATTATCCTTTTATGAATGTTAATAGTTTGTTATTTGTGACTATATTTTTCAAGCTGAAAGACTGAAATGCCTGGTAGTTGAAAATTATTTAAAAGATTTAAAAGATTCACTGTATCACTGGCAGTAGAATGTATTAACTCCATCTCAGCATTATTAAAAACAAACTATGGCACATATTTGTTAATTTGGCCATTTTTTCATTTACTTAACAAATATTTACTGTGCATTTATAATACACCAGGCACTGAGAAAGCACTCAGGATACAGACATAAATTGAATAGAAAAATCTTTGGCTTATTAGATTCTCTAGTAGGAGTAGTAGAATCTGAACAATTTTTTAAAGTCAATTTATAATTAGAAGTGTTATTAAGAGAAAATTCAGGTTATTTTGTAAGATAATAATGCAATACAGGGAATTCCCTGGTGGTCCAGTGGTTAGGACTCTGTACTTTCACTGCCAGGGCTTGGGTTCCATCCCTGGTCAGGGAACTAAGATCCCACACACTGCACAGCATGGCCTAAAAATCAAAATAATGATGCTATATAGATAGTCTAGATGTGTTGGTTAAGGAAAAGCTGCTTTTATTGCATCCCATAGATTTTGGAAAGTTGTGCTTCCATTTTTATTTATCTTGAGGTATTTTATTATTTCCTCTTTGATTTCTTCATTGACCCACTGGTTTTTTAGTAGCACATTGTTTAGTTTCTACTTGTTTATGCTTTTCCCATTTTTCTTTCTGTAACTGATTTCTAGTTTCATACTGTTGTGGTGGGAAAAAAAATGCTTGATATAATTTCTATCCTCTTAAATTTGTTGAGACTCTTTTTTGGTCTAGCATGTGACCTATCCTCGAAAATGATCCATGTGCACCTGAGAAGAATGTGAATTCTGCTGTTTTTGAATACAATATCCTGTATATATCTATTAAGTTCAACTGGCTTATTGTGTCATTTAAGACCACTATTGCCTTAACAATTATCTGTCTGGATGATCTTTCCACTGATGTAAGTGGGGTGTTAAAATTCCCTACTATTATTGTATTATTGTCAATTTCTCCCTTTATGTCTGTCAATATTTGCTTTATATATTTAAGTGCTCTTGTATTGAGTGCATATATGCTAACAAGTATAATATACGCTTCTTGTATTGATCCCTTTATCATCATATATTCTTTGTTTATTGTTATAGCCTTTGTTTTTTGTTTTTTGGGGTTTTGTTTTGCAGTACGTGGGTCTCTCACTGCTGTGGACTCTCCCGTTGCAGAGCACAGGCTCCAGACGCGCAGGCTCAATGGCCATGGCTCATGAGCCCAGCCACTCTGCGGCATGTGGGGTCCTCCCGGACCGGGGCACGAACCCGTGTCCCCTGCATTGGCAGGCGGACTCAACCACTGCACCACCAGGGAAGTCCCATAGCCTTTGTTTTAAAGTCTCTTTTATTTGATATGGGTATTGTTACGTCCACTTTCTTGTTTCCATTTGCATGAAATATCTTTTTTTATCACCTCATTTTCAGTCTGTGTGTGTTTTTTAGTTGTTAAGTGAATCTCTTACAGACAGCATATAGATGGATCTTTTAATACAATCAGACACCCTTGTCCTTCAATTGGAACATTTAGTCTATTAACATTTAAAGTAATTATTGATAGATATGCACTTATTGCCATTCTATTACTTGTTTTCCAGTTATTTTTGGAGTTCTCTGTTCATCTCTCCTTTTTGTTTCTTCCTTTTTGGTTTATGATTTTTTTTAATGGTATGCTTACATTTCTTTCTTTTTTAATGTGTGTCTATTGTAGGTTTTTGATTTGTGTTTACCATGAGGTTCATAATGTTGACCTATAACCATTTCTACTTGTTTTAAACTGGTAGTCATTTAAGTTCAAACACATTCTAAAAGGTTTACATTTTTTACTCCCCTCCTCCACATTTTGTGTTTTTGATGTCATGTTTTACAATTTCATGTTCATCCCTTAACATTTTACTACAGTTATAGTTGCCTTTAGAGCTTTTTATTTTTTAATCTTTGTACTAGCTTATTTAAATGGTTGATCCTCAGCCCTTACTATATATGTGCCTCTCCTAATGGTATTTTCCCTTTCCATAGATCTTTACTTCTTTTCCACTTAGAGAAGACCTGTCAACTTTTCTTTTAGGGTAGGTTTAGTATTGATGAACTCTTCTAGTTTTTCATTGTCTGAGAAGTTTTTTTATCTCTCCTTCAGTTCTAAATGATAATCTTGCTGCGTAGAGCATCCTAGGTTGCATGTTTTTCCCTTTCAGTGTAAGTCATATTTTTAAATCTGGTTTTTATTCTAGGGAAAATTAAAGGTCTTTGAAAGATTCCAAAAAAAAATCATTAGGTGATCATAACACCACAGCTGCCTATGTATGAAAAATGAATTGGCTAAGCAAACTGTGGAAGTTAAGTACAAAGGCTATCACAGTGGCCTAGGAAGTGATGTTGTATTTTGGACTAGGGCTATGCAGTGAAGATGGAGAGCTGCCCACTTATTTGAGATATATTCTGGTTATAAAATAAACAGTACTTAAAGGCAATAAGTCATGTGAATCATTGATGTGAAAGACACAATTAGAAATAAATTGAAAGCATTACCATAAAAATAATTCTATTACATACATATAAAGGTCTCTGTGACCCTAGATAACCTGCAACGTGGTCTTTTTGTTATTGTTGTCCTCCTTTCTAACTAGGAATAGTTAACTTCTCTCACAAAATTGTTATGCTAAGAAAACACTGTATCAGAAAAACCACAAAATAATATTGTTAGCTCTGAATACAATGATACATATTAAATGGATCTCTCAGAGTGGTTTATTCCCATGAAAATGTCATGGTTGAGACTTTGAAAGTAAAGCCAACTCTATGGGCTTGGAATTTGAACCTATGTTTTCAATGACATTTGAAGGTGAAACTCTCCCCTGGAGCTGGAGACCTACAGACACTTAGAGAGGTACCTTGGTGGTTACATTTAGCAGTCATTGATCATTGAAAAGGTGCCCAGGTGAGTTTCATGACATCCTCATGGGGTCTTTTGAGGGATCTGTCAGTCCACAGGATCAGAGAAGATTGCTTTGCCCTGGGCATTTTCAGAACTTCTGGGACAGACGATAACATATTGTCTTATTACCTTAGCTTAGTATAGGAGAATCCTAAATGCTTCTGTTCCTAGTAATATGTTCTATTGCTTTTTACGGTAGTGTGTTGTTCCAGAGGAAGCTTTCCTTGCGAGTGTTTTGCTTATACTCACTGAGGCTGGGTGAGGATCTGATTACAATAGGCTGGGTTTTCTGCTTTCTGTTACTGGAATCTCTGACTCTTTTAGGCTCACTTTGCCCCCAAGTTTGAGCTTCAGACCCTGATTCCAGGAAAACAGAAAAAAATCAAAATCCCATGAAGATGGAGCAGGCCAAAGAATTTCTGAGCTACCACTGTTGTGAAAGTTAAAAGAAGAAAGAAGTTTGAATTTGTGACTCTTCAGTTGCAAGAAGTGTCCTGGCAGGGCACTAACTGCTTCTAAGAGCACTGACTCCTATTAAATCAAGCGATACCTTACTAGTGCTGTCAGAACATCTCTTATTTTCTGTTTCTTAGGGAGCTAGTTCACAAGAGTATCTTGGCTGCCTGTTTTCTGAAAGTCTATGAAAGAGAGATGATATCAGTTTGAAGTGATTACTCTTTGTGTAGTGCTTTTATTTTAGCATTCCCACAGAGAGAGCAAGCAGGGCACCTTACCAGTAGGCAGTAAAAGCAAAGGGGAGGTGTGATGCTATTATCTTTGAGCTAGCGTGGGTTTTGTGTTCATGAGTTAGACACCAAGAAATCTGAGCATCAGATTGGGGTAACCTAAGGAATCATAGTCTTCGTCTGTTGTTCTATAAGCACAAAAATTTTTACAAGAGGAATTTTCATAATAAGATTCATTAAAGTAAAACTGTATCTCCTTCTAATGATTTGTACTGCTATAAGCCAAAATATGCTATAAAACTCTTCCAGAATTTTGTATGTGTTATACTTCCCTTGCAGTTGGTAAATTCTTAAAGTATGAGATTATCATTTTTCCATCTATTTCTTATAATTGTAAAACTCACCATATTTACTTATGTTTACTTACCTTTTCTCTAATAATATCCACCTATACTCCCTTGCTTTAAAATCTACTCCATGTATATCTGGATTATTTTTCTATATAAGTAAAAATTTCACACTATGAAACCACACAGTTAAGGGGCAGGTAAAAGCAGTGTCTTGACCACAGTAGGTACATATGTACGAATTAATTTGCTGGGTTAGAGCCGAAGGACGCCTTATTGATTATTAAGTACAATGTCTTCCTTTTGACACGTTTGTTATCTTTTTCATTGATAAACATTTATTTTCAGCCAACTCTGTTCCAGATGCTTTACAAATTTAAGACATAATTCTTGTCTTTTAGTGTTCCATACTCTAGAATATGTTTTCTCAACCTCAACATTGTTGACACTTTTGGTTGGATAATTCCTTGTTGTAGGGAAACGTTCTGTTTATTGTAGGGTATTTATCAAGGTCCCTGGTTTCTACTCACTAGATGACAGTAGTGTCCTCAAGTCCTGGCAACCAAAAAATGTCTCCAGACTTTCTAACAGGCCCCCTGTTGAGAACCACTGTTCTAGAAGCAGAAAGAGCATGAACAAAGTATTTAAAATACAATCGGAAGGTGCAATTTGGGCACAGTAGATACAAGGAGTAAGTTGGCCTAAACTTGAATTCTACTTCGATCAAGTATGTTACTTAACCTCTCCATTCTTTAGTTTATACATCTGTCATCTGTAAATCTGAGATAATTGTAGTAGCAACCATATCTTGGGTTCTAGTGAGGATTAAATAACGTGGATTTATTTTCTTTATATATTTCCCCAACTCTACCTTCTAATTCGGTTCTGCTATCCTTTCCTATCAAAACCAAAGCCTTTTCAGTTTTTGACCACTAGATCAAAACACAGATTCCTCTCTGGACTGTCTCTCCTGTTCTTGTGTGAGTTCTGGGTTCTGGCTCTGCTCAGTTTAATTGATCTTTCTACAACCAGACTCCAGCTCTGAGAGCCATGCCTATGGACATTATGCCATGCTCAACAAAACTCAGAAACTAAAATCTGAGAAGCATATTTAAGATAAACACTAAAAACCATTTATACCCAATTCTTAAATGGGCAAAGAGTTTGAATGGATATTTCATTAAAAAGAATGTATGAATGGCCACAAGCATATTAAAAAGATGCTTAACATCACCAATAATTAGATAAATGCAAATCAGAATCACAGTATCACCTCACACATATTAGGATGGCTACTAAAAAAAAAAAAAGAAAAAAAAACAGAAAATAACAAATATTAGTGATAAGGAAGAGAAATTGGAAACTTGTGCACTGTTGGCAGAAATATAAAATTCTGCAGCCAATGTGGAAAAATGTACAGAAGTTTCTTAAAAAATTAAATAAACTACCATATGATCCAGAAATCCCACTTCTATGTATACATCCAAAAGAATTGAAAACAGAATTTTGAAGCGATATCTGCACACCATATTCATAGCAGCACTATTCACAATAGCCAAGAAGTGGAAGCAACATAACAGTCTGTCAATGGATGAACTAAGGACATTGTACTAAATAAATTAAGCCAGTCACAAAAAGTTAAATATAGTACTGTATGACTCCACTTATATGAAGTATCTAGAGTATTTAAACTCAAAGACACAGAAATTAGAATGGTGGTTGGCAAGGACGGGGTGAGAGGGAAATAGGGAGTTGTTTTTAATCGGTATAGAGTTTCAGCTGTGCAAGACGAAAAAGTTGTAGAGATTGGTTATACAACCATGTGAATATACTTAATACTATTGAACAGTACATTTAGAAACATAGTTAAGATAAATTTTATGTTTTGTTCTTTACCACAATTTTTAAAAATCAAATATTTTCACAACTTTAAAAAACACATTTAAATGGAAGATTGTAAATGTAGTAAAAGTAAGTTTACTGAAAATAGAAATAATTATAGTAAAAGTTTAAATTACTTCATGGATAATAGATTTATAAAAGATGAGTATGGGGCTTCCCTGGTGGCGCAGTGGTTGAGAGTCCACCTGCCAATGCAGGGGACACAGGTTCGTGTCCCGGTCCGGGAGGATCCCACATTCCACAGAGCGCCTGGGCCCCTGAACCATGGCCGCTGAGCCTGCGTGTTCAGAGCCTGTGCTCCACAACGGGAGAGGCCACAACAGTGAGAGGCCCACGTACCGGAAAAAAAAAAAAAAAAAAAGATGAGCATGACAATGTAAGTAGATTTTGTGGCATCAACTCCACTTTTTTATATTGTCATCCTAGAAAACAGCCTTGCCTGTTCAAAAATATTCCTTGATGATATCAGTGGATTCTAAATTCTTTTTTTTTTTTTTTTGGATTCTGAATTCTTGATGTGGTTGGTCTCACTTCTAAGCATCGTTATACATCAAATATTCAGGAAGACTTTTCAGCCAATCTGATGTTCAATTTACTATGTAACTTTTTAATCTATTCTTTTTTTCATATGGAAAAAAATTGTATGCAAAGTTTAGGAAATCTGGCCTGTGTTCAATGTAAAATATTTATCAGGCAGCTTGGCACTAGAAGCTAAGCAAGGAAAGTTGGAAAATTCTAAATTAGGGTCAGTGATTGGAAACCTGCCCTCACTCTTCACTCATCTCTGAAAATTACTCTCTGCCACAAAAGTCTGTTTGAAAAAAATTACACATACACACACATATAATTACTGTTCAAAATCTTTTAAATTGCCTTTAAAGTCTTTACAGCCATTCTTGCCACTTACTTTCAGTTTCTTCTGCCCATTTTCTGTTCATTAAATCTGGTTAAGAAGGATCCAGAGTTCTCATTCATTATACGATGCATATTGTTCCTTGACCAAGACAAAGCATCATCATCTATAGACCCACCAGGAGATTTCCATTGAGGGACACCCTTCGTCTCTGAGGGCAGGTTTCGGTTGTTTCATTTGTTTGTTTGCTTGCTTTCACAAATCTAGATGCAGATTGCAACAAACCAGGATCCAGAATTAAGATGAGGGGATGTACTCACTTCTGATGCAGAAGGAGTCTTCAAAAAACTCAGTAATCAAGATAAATAATACTTTATTGCAATATTTCTGAAAAATTCACGTTGAACAAAATATCAGAATTTTAAACTAAGACAGGCTGCTGTTGTTTATTTTATGACCCTGCATTATTGGGCAATGGGAACAGTCGTTTCCAATCAGTCCCGGATTCTGGGTCTATGGCTTCCACCACTGGGCTGGTTTATTAGGGTTGACAATGGTGAACAAACAGATTGGGCAATGCAGACACTTTACATACAGTCATTGTTTTGATTATGGAGCTTTTATTAACTTTTTCTATTTGGCTCAAATCATGGTAGGATATTTTGTTAAGTATATATAAGGGTGTACCTTATTCCTTTTGCTGCAGGCTCCAATATGGTTTGTCGAGGCACTGAAAATCAGAATCCTTACCCGACACTGTACATTTTAGCAGCTTGTGGGGGGACAGCAGTATGAGGAGAGGAGAGCTCATCTTGGAGCTCTCTCTAGGGAGGGGCAACATCATAAGGCCTGAACCAGATGGAGTTTTATCAATTCTTGCCCATTTTTTTTTTGTTGTTCCAGTATGCGGGCCTCTCACTGCTGTGGCCTCTCCAGTTGCGGAGCACAGGTTCCGACGTGCAGGCTCAGCGGCCATAGCTCACGGGCCTAGCTGCTCCGTGGCATGTGGGATCTTCCCAGACCGGGGCAAGAACCCATGTCCCCTGCATCGGCAGGCGGACTCTCAACCACTGTGCCACCAGTGAAGCCCAATTCTTGACCATTCTTGACCAATTGTTTTTCATTTCTTGACATTTTGTCGCCAATTCAGCAACACATCATGAGCTAATTTCTCAAAATGTAAAATAGACCCAAAGCTAAAATATCATGTCTTAAAAATTCAATGTCACATATTTTCAGAAAAGAACGGTTAAATATTTAAATCCTCAGTAACTGATCCCTATTGGCTAAGATATGGTCCTGCTTAAAGAGGTGGTGCAGCCAAATCTGTCTTTCAAATAATCTTCATTTTCAATTTTCCACAGACACTTCCTCTATTGTCAGTGTCTCCAAGGACCAATACTGGACTTTAGTGTGTTTCTTTAGTGGGAGGGATTGTCTAGTACTTGTAATCCCCTTATCAAAACATCATCATAGCTGATTTTGACATGGTTCCTCAAATATTTATCTAACAATGTCCTTCAGGTTTAAGGACATTCGAGATTTTTAAAAAGCATAAATGCAAATGTTATCCTGGAAGGTTAAGAAAAACTAGTGTCAACCATTAACCTTAAAATCAACAATTAACAGCTCAATCCGAATGAGTCTATAATGTTTTCTTTAATAATAAATGGACCAGTGGTTGCTAAATTCTCTGAGTTACTAGTACTGGAATTTAGGGTGACATTGAAGGGATTAGAAGGTCAATGTCAATTTTTAAAGAGCAATTTTTAATATATACCATTTTAACCCCATTCATTTGGTATTCTTTCAGTACTATTTGAGGATTTGTGTAGAAGTATTTATTTCCCTGACTTTGTCTTATGAAATAAAATACAAAGAGTTAAAATTTCTCATGGCTTGTAGTAAACAGGGATCCTTTCAGTGGCACTGGCTAGCCTCTTGGCCTAAAGGAGCATATTCTGCCCTATCCCACCCCATATGTCCAAACTCAATCTTTAGACCCAGTTTTACAGCCAACATCACAATATGTTGTATGCACACCCCACTTTTGTAAAAATGAATTTTCATGTTGAACAAAACATATTGGCAAAACTATGTACTGTTTCAGATTCTAATGAAAAGAACTAGAATAAATATTGAACTTTTCTAAGGCACAAAATTGTTTTCGTCACCTTCTGCATCTAGAACTCTAGAGAGTGCACAAGAAATCCACTCAAGATCTGTCTCTTGGTGTGCATGGCACCGGATCCTCAGGGTGTCTTGTGATAGAGTACTTTAATGGAGATAAAAGGTTTAGAAAATCTGTTACTGAAGATGGTGGTGGAGTATTATCTTGTGCTGGGAACCATGGGTTTCATATTTCCTGGTGTGAAGAACTAATTAAAAAGATGAGGGGAGGGGGTCCATGAGCATATGAGACCAAGGATGGAAGAATACAGAAAATCAACTTTCTTTTCTTTACAGTTTTATTTGGGGACAATTTTCTTTTACAAATTTAACAGGTTGAAATGGGGCTCTTTCTGATTTAGCTTCAAAGGAGGTCCCAAGAAAATTAACATCAGATAACAGTGTGTGTGAAGGAGTTTTCCATAAACAGATTTTACGAAGAAAATGGTAAGAATCTGTTGCATGATTCTTGCATCTCTTCATTCTCTTCAAGAATATAGAAGTCTTTACAGAGGGACTGGAAAGAGAATGTACTGAAGAATTGTCTTGGGAGAGAATTGTTGCTGTCTGTGGTGCCCATCCTTTTTCAGATGGTAGTGATAATCCATCTGTCCTAAACCTAGTGAGGCATGGCCATGTAATAACTCAGAGTCATGACATGTGGGTGAAATGTGGGTTCAGCTTGACTCATGACTCAGAAAGCCCCAGCAGCCTGAGGTAGGAGAGTAGGCGTATCAGCCCTGGGGTGGACCTGACTGCACTCCATAGTGCTGCAGTAAGGAAACACACCTCTTAGTTACATGTGCTACCTGGGAGAGAGAACCAAAGTGGAGCCCTGAAGTCCTTCTAACAATAACAACTAGATGAGCCAGGGATACGAGGAAAATATAGAAATAAATGCACATCCCTGTGTGCTGCAAAGCTTCACAATCTACCATCTTGATTAGAGATGCATCTGCTCAGATCAAGGGGACTGTGGGAGTGGGGTCCTAGGCATATCCACGCAAAAGACTCTTGAAGGAAAAAGTTAAACTTAACCATCTGGTAAACCCAGAAAACTTGAAGACTGCTAAGGAGAGGGCCAGCCCAAGTAAGGCTTTTCCTTTGTTTCCTCACCGCTGTGATCTGGAAGATGGACACTGGTTGGTAAGCTATTGGAGAGAGAGGAAGAACCGCGCTATAAAAAAATAGTGGGGGGGGGGGGTCTTCCCTGGTGGTGCAGTGGTTGAGAGTCTGCCTGCTGATGCAGGGGACACGGGTTCGTGCCTGGGTCCGGGAAGATCCCACATGCCCCAGAGTGGCTGGGCCCGTGAGCCATGGCTGCTGAGCCTGCGCGTCCGGAGAGGCCACGAGAGTGAGAGGCCCGCGTACCGCAAAAAAAAAAAAAGAGAGAGAGAGAGGGAATTAAATGCATCCCAAACCCTGCTCTCACTGCCATTTTCCTTTTGTAGATTTCCAACCAGAAGCAGGTCTAAACTGGGAAGGAAGAATAATTGATATTTGATGTCATAACAAGCTACAGTTTTGATTACTATCTTGAACAGAACATTTCATTTTCTAAATTAAGGCTATGTGATATAGAGTAACTACAGGACCAAAATGAGTAGCACATTCATGTACCTCTTGCAGTTTTCATTTCCAATAAGGTAGTTACTGCCAGTGATTATATTTTTGAAATACAAGTGAGCAACTAATTAGATAAATAAAGTAAAATTGCATTTTGATCACATCATGAGTTGTGCTCAAGTCAGTTCATCCCATGGGACTACTCTCTGGCTGGTGACAATAACATTTAATATTATAATTACTCCTTTCTCTCACCTTATTATTATGATGTATGTCCCTCTGCCTACTTCTCAAAGGTGAGTTGACACAGCTCTTTTTGGAGTTATATTAGAGTCATTATTTTGGAAAACCCAAAGAAGGTGTGGGCTTCTAATCTCAGGTGTGAATATGAGAGATGAAGAGTCAAATAAAAACCCAGTCCCATCCATCTCCTTTCCCCATGTTCACCATGGCCTCCTGAAAGGTAGGGCTACCTTAGCACATCAAATCCAGAAAGGAATGTCATCTGGTAAACTACCAGTAATATGCATGAGTCTAGACCCCCAGCAGCAGAGGATGATAAGCCTCTGGGTCCTGAAGGGTTTAATTACATTCTCCTTGTCAGGGAAGAAGCTGGATTTGCTTCATTGCAGTTGCACTTTCTGCAGTTGGATGATTTGTCTCTCATATAAAACAATTTCCCTATATCACTCTGGAATACTAGAAACTGTTTACATAAGAGCCTGTGGGGCTCACTCTCAGACCAAAGGCCACTCGGTGTCCTTGTGTTTGCATTTCTACCTTTCATATCTGGCCTTCTGAGAGGACTTTGTGAAAACAGAACAGAGTCCTCAGGGGAAAACATTCAAGGTTCGTGCTGTCAACTCTGCTCTCAGGCTCTGTTGTTGCCTGTTCTACAATATTCCCTAATTCCTGGGTGACTGATGTATTGACCCTGCCTTTTTTGCTCAGCATCCTGCACAGAACAAAATTCCCATCTGACTCCCCTGCCCTATCATGTTTGGGGTGCCAGGCTCTTTCTCTGATGATCACAGTCACAGCCTCCTGTACCTTCTGAAAGAAACCTGCCTTCAGAAGTAAGCATTTTATGTGTGAGTAGTGTGCCTGTGATTTTTTTTTAAACAGTGCTCTGTGGTAAAAATGTCGTCAATCAGACTATCTTAAGATTAACCAAATGCTAAAGTGTATAGAAGTTCAGAGCTTCAGGAACTCACCTGGATGCAAGTCAGAAAATGAGTAGTAGAACTTGCTAAAAAAACAATAGAAAAAGAAGTGGGTAGTATACAATTAGTCCTTACAGAATAACCATGTAAATGATTTCCTGCTCAAGTATACCCTGTTTCTATAGCACCTGGAAAATATTTGTTTTGAATGTGAATGAATATTTGATATCTCATCTTTGGGGATTATCCTAAAACTGTAGAGATTCCAGACATGTGAGTATAGACCTAAACTGTGAAAGTGTGTTATTTAGAAGAGGAAGACATGCTATACAATGAATAAAGTCCAAGGATCTAAGGTATAACATGGTGACTAAAGTTTCTAACACTGTATTGTATAATTGAAATTTGCTGAGAGTAAAACTTACTTGTTCTCACACACATACAAAAGATAAATATGTGAAGCGATGGGTGTGTTTTAACTAGATGGAAGGAATTCTTTCACAATGGATACATATATCAAATCATCATGATGCACACTTTAATTATCTTACAATTTTATTTGTCAGCCATAGCTCAATAAAGCTGAAAAAATGAAAAATAAAATGAAAAAAAGATAAATTTTAAAAAGGAAAAAGAAATGAAAGAGGAGACACCAAACACTTCTACCCTCATCACAGCCATTGTCTCTAGTGGACACAGAAATATTCTCTTACCTTCTCTCCTGGATTCTGTATTTAGTCTCCTTCAGTGCCTTCTAGAGGTTCTCAGCCAGGGGTGTTTTTGCCCCTGAAGATATTTTTGGTGGCCACAGCTGCATCAGGGGTGATATAGCTCTGTAAGGTAGAGTCCAAGGTTGCTGCTAAATGTCATACAATGCACAGAAAACCCTCCACAACAAAGAAGGATCCAGCCCAAATATCAATGGTGCTGAGAAATGCCAGTATATTCTCACATGGAAGAAGGAATGATCCTTTTAAAATATAAAACTGATGATGTTACTCCTGCACAGAGTCTTCCAGTGCTTTCCAGCTTCCCTTAGAGTAAACGTCCAAGTGTTCCTCATGGTCTGTGGAGCCCAAGATGACCTGCTCCTGCCAATTCCCTGACCTCACCTCCCGCTGTTGGTCCCCTCATTTACTCCATCCCAGCCACAGCATCTCCTTGTTCTGCTGGCTTCTCTCTCAGCCCATCAATGTCTTTGCCCAAAGGTCATTTTCTTAGAGAGGACTTCCCTGACAACTCTATCAAAAAATAAGTAAGCAAACAAACTGAAAGCAACTACCCCTTACCTCTGCCCAGTTCCCCACCCCAGGAGCATAAAATTTAATCAGAATCCTTGGTTCATGGCATATACTCAGTATTAATTAGTTCACAAAAGTGTGTTCTTCCCTACATTCCTCCCTCCCTCTTTTCCTCCTTCCTTCTTCCTTCCTTATCTCTTCTTTCTTTCCTTCCATCCGTCTTTTCTTTCTTCCTTCATTTTCTCCTTCAAAAGAATGTAATTAAATCCATGACTCCAACACCCAACATGGAAACTAGAACACACATAGAAACCTATGTGATCACTCCAATCTTCCCCTCATCCAAGATAACCACTATTCCAAATTTAGTATTAACAATTTCTAAAAATTTATTTTATATGCATTTAACACATGTGTATTCCTTTAAAAGTATATGGTTTTGTTGTATATGTATTTGACTTTATGGAAAAAAATATTGATTTTTCAGATATCTATATGCTTATATTTTCTTCATATTTATATTGCTAAGGTCCATCTATAGTGTTGCATATAATTGTGGTCACTCGTTTTCATTTCCCTGACTGAATGTGCCAGAATTTACTTCTCTGGTCCCCTCTGTAGAGGCATGTACTTATTTCTAAGAACTTTACATCAGGAACTGAGTTGTTACTGAGAATATGTTCCAGAGAGTCTTTTGCATTTCTCTAAATAGAACTTATCACTACCTGATATTTTATACATACATTGGCTTATTTGTTGATTGTCTGTTTCCTCTCAGTAAATCCCTTGGGAACAGACCCTCTATTTCCCCCTGCTATATCTACAACACCTAAAAGAGTGCCTGGTATACAGTAGGAACTCCCTTAATATCTACTATCTCTACTTCTTCCTTTTGGCCTCGTGTCCAGCTTATTATACTAGTTTCCTAACTGGTCTCTGCTTCCTCCCTTGCTGCCCTTGAATCGACTTTCAACATAACAGCCAGAGTCATCTTGTGAAAAAGTATGTCAGATTCTTTCACTTTTCTGTTTAAAAATCTCTAATGGCTTCCCATATCTCAAAATAAAAGCCAAAGTTCTTATAATAAACTATGACTTTGTGTGATCGGGTTCCCTCCTACTTCTCTGACCTTATATCCTGACATCTGCCCCATCATTCTCTACAATCCAGGCACAATGGCCTCCTTGGTGCTCTTTGAGCACATTAAATCCACACCTCCTCTGGACCTTTGCACTTACTATTTCCTTTGCCTAGACAGTTCTCCACTCAGATGTCCATGTAGCTCATATCTCACTACCTTCAAATATATGCTCAAAGGTCTCTATTAATCGGTCTTCTCTGTTACCTCATGTAAAATTCTAACCTTCCCATAACTTTTAAAAATCTCTTTACAGTGAGAGAATGGACTTGAGGATATGGGGTGGGGGAAGTGTAAGCTGGGATGAAGTGAGACAGTGGCATGGACATTTATACACTGCGAAATGTAAAATAGCTAGCCAGTGGGAAGCAGCCGCATAGCACAGGGGGATCAGCTCCATGATGTGTGACCGCCTAGAGGGGTGGGGTAGGGAGGGTGGGAGGGAGATGCAAGGGGGAGGAGATATAGAGATATATGCATATGTACAGCTGATTCACTTTGTTATACAGCAGATACAAACACACCATTGTAAAGCAATTATACTCCAATAAAGATGTTTAAAAAAAAGGTATTTTCCAAGTGAGTTGAAAATCATACTGTTATTCAAATATTCAATAAGTATGTATTAAGTTCATACTAATAAAGAAATAAATAAACATATCTTTGCAGTGCTTTATTTTTCTCCTTAACTCTTCTTGCTTTTTAATCTAATTTTTTTCTTACTGATATGTTTCATTTGTCTATCTCCTCTTATTTAAAACTCTAAATTGTCACCTACATGAGGTAGAGATTTTTGTTTCTTTTGTTCACTATTGAATCCTTGATCCCTAGAAAATGCCTGGCACATAGAAGATGTTCAAAGAAAGCAATCAACAAGATGATAGGCAACCTATAGAATGGGAGAAAATTGTGTCATTATATATCTGGTAAAGGGTTAATATCTAAATATATGAGGAACTCATAAAACTCAATAGCAAAAAAACAAATAATCTGATTTGAAAATGGGCAAAGGTACGGCACAGTCATTTTTACAAAGATATGCAAATGACCAATAGGTACGTGGAAAGGTGCTCAACATCACTAACTATCAGGGAAATGCAAATCAAGACCACAATGAGATATCACCTCACACCTGTTAGAATGGCTATTATCAAAAAGACAAGAGGCAGCAAGTGCTGGCAAGGATGTGGAAAAGAAGGAATTCTCGTGCACTGTCAGCGGGAATATAAATTGGTACAGCCACTATGGAAGACAGTATTGAGACTCTATAAAAATTAAAAATAAACTCCCATATGATCCAGTAATCCCAATGCTGAGCATTTATCCAAAAGAAATAAGATCAGTATCTCAGAGAAATCTGTATTCTCTTGTTTATTGTGGCATTATTCACAATAGCCAAGATATAGAAACAACCTAAGTATCTATCAATGGATGAATGGATAAAGATGTGATGTATATCTACAATGGAATATTATTCAGCCATAAAAAAGAAGGAAATCCTGCCATTTGTGACAACGTTATGAGTCTGGAGGGTCATGGTAAGTGAAATAAGCCGGATAGAGAAAGACAAATGCTGTATGATCTCTCATCATATGTGGAATCTAAAAAATAAATAAATTAAAAAAATAAGTCAAACTCATAGAAAAGAGTGAAATGGTGGTTTCCGGGGCTGGGGAGGGGGTATGTGGAGGAAATGGAGAGATGTTGATCAATGGGGACAATTTTCAGTTATGAAATGAATAAGTTCTGGGATTCCAATGTACAACATGGTGACTATAGTCAATAATACTGTATTGCATACTTGACATTTGCTGAAACAGTAGATCTTAATCATTCTTACCACACACACAAAAAAAGTAACTTTTAAAATTGAAGTGTTAGTGAACTTGGTGGTGGGGATCATTTCACAATGTATACAGACATCAAATCATCATGTTGAACAATTTAAATATATAGAACTTTGTCAATTATTCCTCAACACAGCTGGAAAAAATAAAATTAAATAAGTATTTGCTGACTGAATGAGTATACGCTTTAAATATATAGCATTTTGTTTGTCAATTATTCCTCAATACAGCTGGAAAAAATAAAGCATTTGTTGAATGAATGAGTGTAATGAGGATTGTGAGAAGTCATGCTTCATACAACTACTTATTTTGACATTCATCAGATCAAATGTATAGCTTTGATGGTCTAACATATATCAAAATGACCCAAAGCTTTAAAAACAATTCTTTTCAAAGATACTGATGTACATTAAAAGAAATAGAATATGAGGCAGGATACACACCAGGGTTAGAGTCATGCTACAAATTCTGAAGGCCCTAATTCTCAGAGCTTGCTTAAATATGTTAAATAGCATGTTTGCTTTTCATAAAACAGGAAACAATGATTTCCTACCGGGTGAAATCAGATCTAGACTCACATGCTGCGTTCATAAGGAATGAAGCACAGATATTTCTCGCTGTCGTTTGTCACATATAGAGCTTCTAATCAAGACTTCAGAGAAACAGAAACGTTGCCATGCTGTTGTTGTGGCTGTTGTGGTTTTGGAGGAAAGGAACTGTTTTGCCAAAGTTATTACAAATTAAGAAATTATTTAATTCTTGCTGGAGAGGGTGTGGAGAAAAGGGAGCCCTCTTGCACTGTTGGTGGGACTGTAAATTGATACAGCCACTATGGAGAACAGTATGGAGGTTCTTTAAAAAACTGAAAGTAGAACGACCATACGACCCAGCAATCCCACTACTGGGCATACACCCCGAGAAAACCATAATTCAAAAAGAATCATGTACCACAATGTTCATTGCAGCACTATTTACAATTGCCAGGACATGGAAGCAACCTAAGTGTCCATCAACAGATGAATGGATAAAGAAAATGTGGCACATATATACAATGGAATATTACTCAGCCATAAAAAGAAATGAAATTGAATTATTTGTAGTGAGCTGGATGGACCTAGGGTCTGTCATAGAGAGTGAAGTAAGTCAGAAAAAGAGAAACAAATACCGTAGGTTAACACATATATATGGAATCTAAATAGAAAAAAAAATGGTTCTAATGAACACAGGGGCAGGACGGGAATAAAGATGCAGATGTAGAGAATGGATTTGAGGGCACGGGAAGGGGGAAGGGTAAGCTAGGACGAAGTGAGAGAGTGGCATGGACATATATACACTATCAAATGTAAAATAGATAGGTAGTGGGAAGCAGCCGCATAACACAGGGAGATCAGCTCGGTGCTTTGTGACCACCTAGAGGGGTGGGATAGGGAGGGTGGGAGGGAGACGCAAGAGGGAGGGGATATGGGGATATATGTATACATATAGCTGATTCACTTTGTTATACAGCAGAAACTAACACAACATAGTATAGCAATTATACTCCAATAAAGATGTTAAAAAAAAGAAATTATTTAATTCCAAGTTTCAATTTGAGGAAATTTAAATAAAATTTCCTCACTTTGGTGTAATAAAAATTTCTGAAAAAAATCTCTAAGAAAAAAAAACAAAAAAATTTTGTAGGGAGTCGGTGGATGGGCTAGATAAGAAGAGTAGAGGAAAAGATTGGTGATTTCTGGCAATCACATTGTTACTAATCATTATTAGCATAAAGGTAATATACAAGTAATAAAATTAATGTCCTTAGAAGATATTGATACATTTTAGCACTAAAAGATTTGGGGCTCAGAGTACGCCTCTTATAATTTAGCTAAATCTTAAATTACACAAGTCTTTAAAATGTCAAACGAGGCATATTCAATTTGCAGTCATAGTCTGTGGTCCTCTCAACTTCATCAAATTTTGAATTTTCATGAAGGAAATTTTAATTTTGCTATCAGCCTTCTGATCTAATCAGCTCTATCTGCTGTGTAGAACTATGATCTTCATCCACACACAGGGATTTGACTTGGTGTTCTTTGCTACAACTGCTGCTTAACTAAGTTTTAAAAATAAAAATCCCCAAATGAAACATTGTAATGAGTTGAAACATTTATTGCTTTAAAAAAATAAATGATTTTTGTGTGTGTGAGATGATTCCCAGTGCCATTTAGGGAGACACAAGGGCAGATATTCCCAAGCTGATCTATTTTATCCACAAACGAAATGATAGTGTGAGCAAACAGATGTTTGTGCTGTGCCCCTGAGCTTGGCATGGCTAAAGGGAAGGAAGCGGTCCTTACTGTCATTTGACTCCGCCACCCAATCCCAAACATCAAAGCCAAAAATTTGCCAGCTCTGAAAGATAGAACCAACATAAGTGTAAAGCTCTTCAAATATTTGTTTTTAAAAATCCTTTGAGAGCATATTGAATTTGCATCATGAAAGCAGAGCTCAGTTTGTACTTTTGATGTTTCCCAGTTTCATATTTTTAAAAAATGTTCTTTCACCACCTCCATGTGCAGAAGGCTATGAGCTTGCTTTGTTTCCCAACTGACCTATTCATATCAAGTTAGTTACACCCACTTAAGTCTTCCCTACCCCCAGTTTTGGCTTGTCCCACTGAGCCCTTCTATGGAGCTGGGAACTGAGAGAGAAACTTTTGATTTCCCTCAATGCCACAAAACACCCTTTCTTATTAAAGAAGAGAATGCATGGAAGTTGTTAAAAACAAATCATTTTCCATTAGAAAAAGTTACATGATTGGAAAAAGAGAAGAGCACATTGCTGTAATTACCGGTACATTAAGCAGGGAATGAACAGCTGCGTGAACTTGGAGTCAGTAGAATAACAGCCACTGCGCCAGCTTCCCCATATGGTCCAAGGGAGGAGGTGGGGCTTCTAGCTGCTTGGGGGTTGGAGAGGTGAGGAGGGGGCACACTCAAATCCCATTCAAGTGAGAAACTCAGGCCAAGAAATGTCTGGCTCCCCAATCCAAACCCAGCTTCCTCTGTGCTGCAGTGGGAAAATCCCCCTGGCCTCCATAACAAAAGGCTCTAAAATCAATGTTGTTTTTTCCTAAAGAGAGCAAAATGTGAGCGCTTTCAGACTTTTGGCTCCCCTGCTACTAATAGAAAAGATGACCTAAGAAAGACTGAATCACTTCCTCAGCTTTCTTGGGGTGTGGCTATGACTTGGAATGATTGATATCACTTCACAAACACTATATGATCTAGCATTTGCCTTCTTCCCAAATAGAAGTAGGGTCTGGCCAACAGTGATGGGTCCTCACCACCAGGTATTGGTTTCAATCTGTTGCAGTGAAAAACATTACAGCCTTCTAATTGGAATTCCCTTCAGAATTTGGCAAATTTGGTAAAAGCAGACCAGCACTATGGTAACCCTTAATTATCAATGCAAATCCTAACAGAAAAGCATTCTATTCTTCTTACATTGCATGTCATAAATTAAACACAGTAAATTTTATTGTGAAAACTTCTCAGAAGACATTCTTGAGTAGATGAGGCAGAAAATGCTTGCATTATACTAAACAGAGCTAAAATTTGATAGTAAGTGGACGGGTTGGCTATAAGGAATCTAGCTATTTACAGGATGAAATACCAAATAGGCCACATCATTTGCATGGAGATGTTTTTGTAAGTACCATGTCCAGAACCACTCTAGTTTCGACTATATGAAGGTTATTATCACAGAGGATGGTGGCCAGCTGTTCTTCATTGCCACTGAAACAGAATGAGGAAAAAAAAATGGCATTAAAATGGAATTGGAGGAATTCAAGCTTCCTGAAAATTTGAGTTAGTTAACAGAAGGACCCACCCTAGGGAGTTACATAATAGAAGACTTCCATTGCTATAGCTTTTTTTTTTTAATTGAAAAGAGAGACTTTTAAGACAGTTCAGGTAAATTTTTGTCCTTTAGCAAAATACTGAATTTGATAATCTTACAATAGTTCCCCTACCAAAAAAAATCTGAAAAATATTTAAGACTTATGACTATGGGAAATTAGGCTATGTATGGAAAGTAATTTATTCAGTTATGTGATGGTGCCATGAAATCTCATCAAATGAGAGAGTATTATTAAAGTAATCCAGTCATAAATGGGTGCATTTCATGCCATAGATTTAGACAGGCTTATTTCAAAAAGGAGTATAATAATTTCCCTGTAAATTAATGCTTGATCATCTTTAGATATATCTAAATTTAAAAATAAAATAAAAACACAGTATTATACTGAAATTGGGCACAATACTGTTTCTTAGGAAATGACTACATAGATAGTTAGGTAGATAAATGCAAAAACATTATTTGATGGGTATTGGAGTGTCCATATTTAATTTGTGGGTTCTTTACTTAGGAATTTATAACTATGTTCAAGCAGGTACTGAAATATTAACCATGTAGAATTTTCTTAATAAACCAATTAATAAATCAACTATGGGAAAGACACTCCAGGCTTTCACACATGGAGTAAATCTTTCATTACCAGATTCTGAGCTCCATAGAACATTCCCTTTTGTGTTTTCCATACAACTTCAATGGAAATTTCTGCTAGATCTCATTCCAGATCCTCCATGAGACAAAGTTACCTTTCAGAAATCAATACCTTACCAAGGGCCACACTCAAGTTTGAACATCTCAGTAAACTTGGAATAAAAATTCTGGATTACTGGGTTTCTTCTCAGATACCATAATAAAAGAACATCACCTTCATTTGTGGCTTTTCTGACAGCTAACATTTATCTTTGTGATCTCTGCTTTCTAGGGAAAAATACAATTTATAAACAGCTTGAAAGTTTAATTTTTTTACAAGCGGAAGGAAAGGGTAAAATCACAACAACAATAAAAATAGTTTCACTATATAAGTATATATTGATTTAAAACTCTCGGGCCGTTAGCCCATATGCCGTGGTCTTCTACATGGGTTAAGTAGTCAGATTATTGCCAAGTTACATAACTAGTTACTTACTTCAGGAAATATTCAGTTATTTAGTCTGAGGTACAAATTGCATGAGTATTCAAAAGTTTACCAGGCTCTGGCACTACAAGTTAAACTATTATTTTTCTATTGTCTTTATTCTTTTAGGGAACATTTACAAGGGTTTCTTTACATTAGCTGCTCAGTTTCTTTCCCTGTAAATAATTTTTCCTTCATACAACATTAGAATGGACTTCTGAAGAAGAGACAGTTTATCATAGCATGACTCTGGACCCAGGCTGAATGGGCTTGAATTCTACCTTTGTCACTTACCAGCTGTGTGCTCTTTGGGCAAGTTACTTGACCTCTCAGAATTTCTGTTTCTTCTGCTATAAAACTGAGGCTTGATAGCACTCCCATTATATGATTCTTTTGATGGTTTTTAAAAGTGCTCAGAACGTTGCCTGGAACTGTTTGCCCATAGCTGTATGAGAGGAACAGAAAGAAAATGAAAGAAAGATGGTCTATCAATCAACACAAGAAGATCAAAAGATCAGAAATATAACTACTTTACACACAGTAAAATAAAACCAACCAAACCAAAAGCAAACAAAAAAAAAACATTGTGCTCTTTGATATTTATATGTGATACACCAATATATTAATCCTGATTTTATTTTGAAGCAAAGGTCAGTCTTTTTTTATACTTGTAAATATGAGACACTAGATAAAATGAACAATGATCACAGTTGTTTGGGAGGGAAGGATGGCACACTGTGAATTTCTCACATTGTCTGGCTTATCAGGTGACACTCTTGAACAGAGAAGCAATAAATGGATGGAAAGGAAAAAGGTGAAATGTATAACTTAGTTCATTTTAGCCAATTGGTGCTAAGTCCCAGAAAACGAGCAGCTGAAGTTAGGAGCTTTCTTTCTTCAGGTCCCTTCCCAGATTTAGAGGCTGCCTTCACTCCCTCAAACTTTTCAAGACCAATTATAAGTACAGCTATGTTCACTCATTAATTTAACCATTATTAACTGAGCACCTACTGTGTGTGGGACTCTGCCAGGCAGTAGAATGGGAGATGGGAGGGAAGGGTGTAAAGGTTCACGGGGATGAAAAAGGTACAGTCCTTACCCTCAAGGAAATAAGGGTCCAGTTCAGGGTCACAAAAGTCATGTGATACGTGACAAAATGAGGTGTGCTAAAGAGACCAAGAGAGCAGGAAGTGTCTATCTCTGCTTAGGAAATGTTGAGAAGTTTTCTCAAATGAAAAGATGCTTGCTTTCAGGGATACAAGAAAAGCAGGACTTAGCCAAGTGGAAAAAAAGGGAAAAAAGAGCATGAGGAAGCAGTCTATACAGGGGAAAGGGCATGTGCAAAAGCACCAAGGCCTAGAAGAACTCAGCGTGCTCAGAATGTGCCTAGCGATGTTTGTGGTTGGAACACAGGACATTTTGTGACAGCCTGTGGGGTTTGTCAAGCACAGTAAAGACACAGGTGTTTTCAAAAGGCCAAAAGTAACAGTATGGTAGGAGTCCACTTATGAAGTCTTGCTACCAGCCTGGCTTATTTGATTTCCTGCCTGAAGGAGGGGAGGAAGGGTCCAAAGATACCAACAACCTGAGGGCATTTAAGTGAAGAACATACCATTTTCTTTAAGGACCAGCTTCCAGAAATTCCAGAAGACAGGGATAAGGATATTCTCTCCTATGTGGCCCATGTCCCATCCAAACATCTTAAAAGAGATCATTCTGAATGTCAAGAAGGAATGAAATGAACTCGCAGTCACCCTGGTAGTCTCGTAGTTCCACTGGTTCATAGTATTTACTTATATTACTGAAATCAAAAAAGTAGTATCTTATGCTAATTGTTTATGATATTGATTTGTATTTTATTTTATTTTATTTTTTTTGAGGTACGCAGGCCTCTCACTGTTGTGGCCTCTCCCGTTGCAGAGCAACAGGCTCCAGACACGCAGGCTCAGCGGCCATGGCTCACGGGCCCGGCCGTTCTGCGGCATGTGGGATCCTCCCGGACTGGGGCACGAACCCACGTCCCCCACATCGGCAGGTGGACTCCCAACCACTGCGCCACCAGGGAAGCCCTCATTTGTATTTAACAGCCTTTACTTTAATTCTGGAAAATATTCCTATTTACCCCAAATCCTGCACATGAGAGAAAAATCAGTTACCCAAGCCTATGGGAGATGACACAGAGGGTTGCACATGGAGTGTGGCTTGTGAAAAAATTCTGAGGCAACTCAAAGAGGGAATTTTACAGCCAAATTTCAGATAAGGAAGAGAAACAAATTCTGTCAGCTTAGATTTGCCAATATCAGAAAAGGTAATAATGGATCATGGTGATCTATACTAGAAAGACCACATCTCCACATCCCACAACAATCTCCAAGGACGTATTTGAAGTAACAGCAGAGTCTGTAGTAAACACTATGACATTTGACCCTCTACATCTATACAATAGAGCTATAAAAAATTGATCTGGATTAGCCCTACCAACATTAAATTTGATAGGACTAAACCAGTTCAGGTTTTCATGGCTCTGCTCTGTGAATTAAAAAAAGACAATAATCATAGTGTTTACTTTACTTCTCCAGTTTCTCAGAAAGCAACATGAGCCAGCCTTCTCCAAAGAGCGGAGGTGGAATCTCAGTCGGTAAACACATGGAGTGGTGGGCCTCCAAGGTAACCCGCATCCCCTCTTGCTCATTAGCAAGGGGCAAGCAAAACAACAGAATGAAGGTGCACTGCATCTGGTAGCATTGTTTACCAGGCTCTGCTACCCAGCAGGTGAAGTATGTTTAATCCCAGACTCTAGCACCTCTACAATTTGCCCAATTCTTTCAGCATTTGTGAACAATCCTGGAAGAGGAATTCTTCAGACAAATAAATGGGGACGGGTGTGAATGAAAGGAGAAAAACACCTGTTCCTGCAGCTGGCCAACAGACCTCCCTCTAATGTGCTGTCTGCGGGGAAATCAAGGCATCTCAGGTTACGCTGGGGCCTCGGCCTGCGGTGGAGCCTGTAGAAAGGAATTCTATGACCAGAAGATGTGAGGCTTGGTCTGTGGCCAAAAACAATGGTGAAAGGTACAAAATGAGAAGCTCTGTCAGGACAAAGGCACTCAATCGCAGAACAATGCACGGCTTGGCCGTTTGAAGAAAGGAACCCAAAACCAAAGTCACAACTGGATTAACAGCTGGTTGATCCCCTTTTACCTTCTAATGCTTCTCCAGCCGGCGGCTACTTGTTGAAATCGGGATGAGGAGAATACAGCCGCCAGCAGCATACACTGGCTTTATTTAGGGCTAGTTCTGGCTCGTCTCGGAAAAGCAACTTGCAAGATTTATGTTCCTCTGTCTTCCACCCATATTTTTTTCCATTAAATGGGGAATTTAGAGCAAAGTTACCAACACAACTCCAACCCAGGGCTGGAGAAGTCCTCGCTGACTTGCAAAATAACTGTGGCTCCAGCAGAATCGTTTGCCCAACAGTAACAGAGGTGAAGTTCATAAAAATTCTGTGCACATATTTTTAAAAACAGGAGAAAAGACCCTGTAATCGGGTCCATATTGGATCTAATGGTTGTTTTTGTCCCCTAGAACACACTAAGTTTGAATAATGGGAACAAATAGAATCAAAGGGGAGGTTCTTTACAAGAAAAGCTTAGAAGATTCCCCCCAAAATATGTATGCATATAACTATAAACAGATATGCATAGATTTTTATATAATGTACAGACCACAGAGAAGCTATCAAAGTTAACTGAAGAAGTATAGAAGGGCTAAAAGTTAATGGAGACAATAGCCACTGAGAGTCCTAGGTCACATGGCTTTGAATATTCATAGTAAGTTAGGGAGTCAGAACAGGTCTGTGTGGTATGGTTTCTGAGGGCCAGGAAAGTACCATTGTTTTCTTACCTGCACACTGATGCCTGGAAATCCCATAATGGGAAGCAGAGCCATTCATCCTCCAATCAGAGCTTGGATAAAATGCAGAGAGACATTGGAAAAGTACCCATAAAGTGAAATTCACAATAAGTCCTAAGTAACTGAATACTACTGGAAGCTTAATGAAGAATGACAGAGGGAGATCAGGAATGCCTGAGCTCCTTGAAAGGATGGAGCTTTAGAGGGGCACCACGGAGTGGGGTCAGTGAAGCAGGAAGTGAAGCTGTGGGCACCAATGCCAAGTTTTTTCTCTTTGAATCTGGCCACATGTGGGTTCTGACTATAATAGATGGAATTGATTGAGTCAACAGTATGTGAAATGAGAAGGAGGCCTGTGCCCAAGGAGGAAGCAAGTGCCCCAGGTGTCCAGTCACAAATATTTTGGCAATGAATTTAGACACATGAAAAAAAAATCATTTATTCATGGAAAACTCTCAGTGAGCTGTTTTCAAAAAATGTATAAAATATTTATGGTCATTTTCCTTTGTAAACCAATATAAGCAAGGTTTCATTGTTAGTCTTGAAAAAATGATTCCACTTTATTAGACTTTTGCTTAATATTCTGCTTAAAGTATTAATGGCAAGGAACTCATTCATTAAAATACATTATCATAACCCTAACACAAAGAAGTATTGTTTTTCCAATGACAATTTTTTCCTTGTGTAACACTTGAGGAACTTTAAACCATTTTTAATACCTAAAGACAGATTTTCCCCTAGACTCACCCCTCTTTCTCAATATCTCTCTCTCTCTCTCTCTCTCTCTCTCTCTCTCTCACACACACACACACACATACAAACTCTATAGGAGAGGACACAAATTTGATTCATGTCCTCTTTTGCATCTGTGACCATACTCCACCTCCAACACCATAAGAAATAATTGGACCTTAGCCCTTACCATGCTTCACTGAATATACTGAAGAAAACATTCCATTATACTAGCACCAACTCTACTGAATGAGATGTTGATCTGCTTGGGCATTTTCACTGAGTTTAAAAATACACGATTATAAGTCTTCCTAACTGCAGTGAATTATGAATCTGCATTTGATATCCATCATATGATTTGCTCTATGCTCTGTCTGGTGGGAAGAAGAATGGGGTCAAATTGCAATTCAAGTATGGGACATTTCAAGAGTTCTTAACACTTTCCAGTATTACTTATTCTCATCAAGTCTTCAGCCAAGGATCAGTTTGCTCACAGATAGGCAATATTTTGGGTAGAAAGAAAAAAAACCCTGAAATTCACAACTCATTTAAGGCTATTGGCTACATTATGAAGTTATAAATTTTTAGTTGATGTTCAAATTTTATGGTATTCATGCATACTGAGAATTCATTTGACACTTGAAAATTTATACCTATTTCAAATGTTACCCTACTGCAAAGAAGAAACCATATCACAAATCCGACATTACATGGAAATAATCATCTCAAAGTACTAAACATAACTTTTCTAGGTCCTAGACCATATAAATAAAAATTATATCTTGTAAAGACAAAAGATTGGTGGGAAACATAAACCTCATTTAGGAACTAGCTTAGAATTTCTTTACTTAAGTGAAGATGGTAAATTAGACGATGACTCCCAGCAGCAAATCTCTTATTTGTTGTATGATGTAAGCTGCCTATTCAGAGCAAACCCAGTTTATAGGCAAACCCAAGATTACTGTGTACTTTTTGGAATGCAGCTCAGAAATTATAGTCACTAAATATTATTTATGGAGTCTATCTCTCTCCTCTGCATGCAAGAAAGTTTTAACTAAGCCTAGCTCAGACACAAAGAGTAGAGCTCTACTTGATTCAGTACTATACCTTCACAGTGTGAGGAAGGAGCAAAAGTAATTTCAACTCTCTTATAATTTTGTTTTCTCTACAAAAATGGAGCTCTCCATCATGGAAAAACTAAGTCTGGACTTTAAAAATAATTAACTGTAATCAGACACACAATGGTATATACACATTTCCATTCAATTCCATAAACAAGGATTAAATACCTCAATTTACTAGGTGAAATCTGGGGTACAAAAATGAATAAGATGGTGTCCCAAGAGGGAAAGACAGACCTACATATATAAGTATATCACGAAGCAGAATGTTTCAAATGCTTTAGGAATTTATATACAAAATCCTCTGGGAATACTTAAAAGCAATAATTCTCTTATGAAGTGAGGATGTCTTTAGGAGGAAGTGATATTTGATCTGTTTCTTGAAATTGAATGGAGTTTCAACAGAGAGGTGAGGGCAGGGAGTTCTGTCCTTACAAGAGAGTGGGGTCTGGGATGACCAGCTATAGCAGGGAACCCAGGATAATCATACTTGGAAGGGTGTTTTGCTGCTGCCATCTTCCGTAGGGTATTTGGGATTTCAGTAAAGACAGAAATGTCAACACTGACTTGCACTTGTGCTCAAAAAGAGATGTAAGGTGTAGTGGCTTGTGGTCTCTACCCCTTCCCACATCCATCACCCAGAGCAGGGGTAGGGTTGCTGCCGAGTTGGCCCACGCAAGACATGGGCATGTAGATAGGTGAATAAAGAAAGCCATGTCACCTCCCTCACAAACCTCAACTGAAAGTGCTTTCATCAAGCTCACTAATGATATCCTTGACACTCAATACTCCCTCCCCACAAAAAGTAAACCTATATCTTCCCTAGACAGTGTTTGACATTTCTGTCTCATTGAATAAGCTTCTCTGACATTCCTAGGACCACCGTTGTCTTCTTTCAATGATACGTGAAAGTTTGGCATCCCCGCAGGTCCTCTCAGGTACTATATCTCCCTGAGCAATCTATGTCCATGGTTTTAGCTAAACCTGTATGCTAGTGGATTTCATATTTACATCTCAGGCCCCGATTCCTTTTTTTAGTTGCAGACTTATATATCCACTCCCCATTGACCATCGTCCATCCTGCTTAATCATATACCACCATCAATAAAGCAGTCACTAAATCCTGATTTTCATTCCTCTTACCTGTTTTGTAAGCCAACCCACCTTACTCTGTCCATATAACAAAGAATTTGTTAAAGCCAATGTGTTTGCTTCCAAGTATTTCAGCAACAGCTACTAAATGTTCCCACTTCCTCTCATCTTTTCTTTTTAATCCTTCACACTGCAGCCAGAATGATTCTTCTCAATATAAATGTGATTCTATCACACTCCTTTTAAAAAGTGGACTTCCAGTTGCTTCTTGTATAAGGTCCAAAGCACTTGTGTTGGTTTACAGGTCCTTTCATTATCTGGTGTTTTCTTACCCTACCAGCACTGCCATAGTCAACATTCTCTCCTTTATATTCTGAGCAATCACTGTGCTGAGTATATTTAACTTTTATATTATGTGTGGCCATTTTCTCTTGCCAGGATTCAGCCCACTCACCTATCCCCCCACCAAGTTAAATAGTGCCTACTGCTGTAACCAACTTTCCTGCCCAACATATGCCCACCAGTGCCACCAGGAGCATGAGGTAAGGTGCCCTACTATGTACACTTTAGAATCTTACACCTCCTCTAGCACAGTATGTTATACACTTTCATTTTCTTTATTTATTGTTTTATTTTTATGTATTTATTTATTTATTTATTTTGCGGTATGTGGGCCTCTCACTGTTGTGGCCTCTCCCGTTGCGGAGCACAGGCTCCGGACGCACAGGCCCAGCGACCATGGCTCACGGGCCCAGCCACTCCGCGGCATGTGGGATCTTCCCAGACCGGGGCACGAACCCATCTCCCCTGCATCGGCAGGCGGACTCTCAACCACTGCGCCACCAGGGAAGCCCTGTTTTATTTTTATTTTTTTCTGCACTAGGACTGTGATCTCTATGAATATTAAGGGATGTTTTTGCCACATTCATTATGTTTCTTTGGTACACAGCATAGAATCTGGTATATAGCAAGTGTCTAATTATTATTTATAAATAGAGAAATAACATGGAACTATGCAAATCAAGTTCTGAAACAACTGGTGTTCAACTAATTCTGTGACACAATTGGAAAAATAAAGGCTGGAAAAAGGGATTGACCCAGATGATGACAAATGTTAAGCCCCAAAAGTGTTTTTCTTCTAAATTATATTTCAAACTTATTTTGTTAGCAAGAAGAAAACAAAGCATACCTGTAAGCAGGAAAATGATGTGGACAGATCTTGGCTTTTATAAAGGGCTGGGGTGACAATGTACAGAATGGATTGGAAGGGATACCAATGAGGCATCTATTAAAAAGCTTAAATGACAGACTGTGAACGAATGTCATGGCAACAGGAATGTAAGGGAGAAAAATTATTTGGGAGGCGTTTAAGGATAGAACTGACAGCTCTAGGGGATCATCTGGATGTGGAGGGCAAGGGAAAAAGGCTGTTCTAAAGATCAACTTAAGGTTCCAAAGCATAGTTGATAGAGGGGACACAGGAGAACAAGATCATTCCAAGAAAGAACAAGATGAAAATTTATTAGGTCCTTTTTATACTTGTTGAATTTGAGAGATACTGGAGAGGTAATTAGAAACATAGGATTGAAATGCAGAAGAGAAAGAACAAGGAAATGTAAACAATATGCATTTGGATTTTATCTGTAGAGAAGTGAAGGTTGTAGTTATATCATAAGAAAAGAACAAGAAAAGGAGAGGGACAGTTACTTGGGGGGAGTTCCTGAACATGGGACAAGCAGAAGAGAAACAGGTGAAAAAGTAGGAGAAGGAATAATGGTAGATACAGGAGGAGACACTGTCATTTAACCACACTAAAGCGAATTTCAGAGATACGCATTGATCTTGATTATTTCAAGGGGATGGGATAACATAAGGGTAAAACTGCAATCTTTGGTTTTAAAATCAGCAGATAATTGGTGACTTTGGGACCCCAGTTTCAATTATGTTTACCATTTGAAATGACTACAGTGGGCTGAGGAATAAGTAAAAGGTATTTGTGGTGATAAAGGAAAGAAAAAAAGATGCAAGTAAGACCAAGGGAAGACTTTTAATATATTTGAAAGAGGAGATCACACTTGGAGGCTAAAGGGAAACACCCAGTGGAGCTGGCAATCATGTTGATGCATAAAGTAAGGGATAATTTCAGAGGCCAGATCACAATGAAAAGAGGGATGGACCTGAATCACAGGTAGAAGTAATGAGTCTTCCATGGAGAAGAAGAGCAAGGAAGAGAGCAAAATAATTAAATCTGTAGGTAAATGTTGTAGGACTTGAAGTAAAAGTGGGAGGCAGAAAAGGCTTCCTGAGACTAAGGATGAGTAGAACGTTTACACAGATGAGAATGGAGCATTCCAGGGAGAGTGATTAATGCCAGGCAAAACATAGGTGCAAGAAGCATCACATGGAACATGATAATTAGAAGTGGTTTAGTGTGGATGCTGATTATGTGCAAGATAGATGGTGCAAGAGATAACATAGGAAAGGAAGGTGGGGGTCAAATTATAATGGAGATATTGAGAAACATGTATTTCAGTCCCTTGTAGGTCAAAGGGAATTGTTGAAGAGGTTTAGGCAAGGGGGTGATGTGGGAAGTTATATGCTGAGGATAGATGACTCTGGCAGCCATGGGGAGAAGGGATTGTATACGTCCAGGGGAGACACATACCCAACTTCAAATCTGCATAGTAACATGAAGTAGGACAGGATGGAGAGGATACAGCAGAGTCAATACATATTTGAAGAAAAAACATTCTACAAGACTTTGGGTTTTAAGAAAAATGAGGAATCAAAGAAAATAAGTTTTTATTTTGCATGGTTGATCAGAATTTGATTTCACATACTAAAGGAATAAGGGAATAAAGCAGATCTTAGAGAGGAAAGTGAGTTCAGTTTTGCAAATGTTGGATTGAAGAGTTTTGTCTGACTTTTGGGTTGGGGTGGGATTGAATGAGATCAGCTATTGGTTGGAGTGATTCAGACTGGGAATCAAATGGGATCTGATGGATCCTTAACCTCTCTCTTGTTATGCTCTCTGTGGCTAATCACCACAGGAATGTAGGAATTGAATTGGTGAACATGAACCCAGAGCCTTCAGGAACTCCACAGAAACAGAGGGTCAGGCAGTGCCTTGGGAAGGTAGCTAGTAGAAAAGAAGGTCTCATTTTCATAATATGTTGCCAAAGCAGCCTAATACTAAAATCTACCTGTCATGATATGATCCAGGCAAAGCAGGATGTTCTGTCCCTTGCATTTCCACATGGCCTCCTTATGCTACTTTGTGACTGTCATATTAATCTGATTGCAACTGCACACACATTTTGGGAATGGATGACTACTGTCATTAATTGGCTTTTATGTCATATTTCTCTCCCCACACCACTCCCCTGCCTTGATCCCTGTAGATTGAATTTCTTCCAAGTCAATGAGAACCCTACAGTGGATCTTCAGACAGAGGATATGATTTACTCGGAGCATAGGCATTGCACAGGAAAGTAAGCTCTTTTCCATTTTAAACACAGGTATTATTTTGCTCCAGAAAAACTCAAGGCAATTTATTATGTTTTTTTTTTTCTTCTAGGCATCCATCTCTCTATACCTCAAGTAGCATTTCCAGTGGGAATTTCAGAGATCCTAAATTGCAGCCAAAGAGTAGTTTTTCATTAGAAGCCTAGGAATCCCTGAAAGGTTATGGGTTGTGGAGGACTAAAGAACAAGAAAGGATCACATGGCTGACGTAAGATTTTCCCAGGAAAATGTTCCAGGTCACTAAACAGAATGAAATTCATTCCTGGTTTAAGCCCTTTGCCTCAAGCTTTTATTATCTTTGTAATTAAAATAATAATAAAAAAGGAAATATCAATGAAGATATTGTCAGAATTTGTTAGCAAGTTGATGAAGCCAAGTTCATCTATGCTTCCACCTGCTTTAATGTAAAATTTAACTTAGGTATTCAAAGAATATCGTTATTTTATATTAAGTATGACAGTATGAAATTTTACAAACTTAAAGCACAATAACTGTAATTCTGGCAAGGGCTAAACTTTATCATTGCCAAATACTTTCCACTCTAACCTCATTTCTTTTCGGTTGAAATTAGTACAAATGCTTTTCCTCTAAGGGGCAGGGGTTTCTCTGCTCAGAGGTGAGGTGACTTTCTAAAAAGATAATTAGAAGTCTTCTAAGCCACTTTTCAGTCATAAGCACAAAAAAACAATAACCCTATTTAACCTTTAGAACATCGAAATTCTTGAACTTTAAACACAAAGATTCATGGAATGAGAATTAATTTCTTTTTCAGGTATAATTTTTAAAGTTTTAAGAATGGCTTAAAAATATATTGGAGTATTAGACATAGTCATGATAATTGAGTAATTTTAAACAGTTAATAGTGATTGACATATACACATATTTAGAAAAACTCTGTGTGAAACAGATATTTTAGTAGATCAAAATTTTGATACAGTTAAGAATAAAAATACTAAATTAGACTAGTATCCTTCATTAAATTATTTTATGCGTGCAAAGCCTTATAAAACAAATCACTTTACGAACCTTATCCTGAAATTGGAAATCTCCTACTGCACTTCTAGTCTGCATACTGCTCCCCAGAAATAACTATTAACAATTCCTTTAACAGTTTACTATTTTATCCACCTCCTTATTTCTAAATAATAAGCTTTTCCTGTTAGCTCTTGATTTATAATTCTTAGACATCATCTAATAGCTTTCTATTGGAAAACAAGAAACATTCTTACATCCCCATGCCCTGCATCCTTTTCTTTACATCCTCCAATGCAATTATATCATACTTTTATTTTGATGGTTTTAAGCATGATTGACTTTGTTTTTCCTGCAGCTAACAACTGCATCTTTTTATGAGCTTTTATTATTTTCTGTCATTACCATTAATGCTTTCCAAGCTCTCCATGTGCATTAAAAGGCTCTCAAATACTCTTTGTCACATGATCAAGCGCTTCAGGGAGCCAGCAATGTTTTACTTTCTTCCTTTCAGCTTCTTCCTTGAGTCCTCTGTTCCTGTCCAATCTGGAAGTTGTGCTCTATGCCTGCTTCTCAGTTGCTGTCCTGTGACTTCGTTTATTCTGGATCTTCATATGTTTGGTGTCTTCCCCTTTCATGCTTTTCTTCCCTGTTTTGGTAGTGTACATCCTCTGCTCAGTGGGGTCCACAAACGCCTTCTGATCCAAAGATTTTCATCCATAGTTTATGATAAGAACAAAACTCACTAGTAAGCATTTGAATGCTTTTATAATAATTTGAAATTGCTACTCCATTCACACTTTTACTCCAGCTGTAGACCTGTTCAGATATCCTTGAACAAAATGGCAAGGCACCTAAGAGACAGGTGCAGTAAGACCACGTCACATGGGGTGATATTTTAAGTTAGCCAATGTTAATTCAGAAGTATATACAAATCTGAAAAAAAAGTGAGTATTAATGTTAAGTTGTTACTTCACAATAATTTTAATTTAAATAAGCCTTTTCTAAATATACAGCTTATCTTTTAAGTAAGGGTGGAAAACTTTGTATTATTTCAGTGGTAAAATACTGAAGGTGAAATAAGCTTCATTAGATTTCTTGTTGAGAAGAGCCATGACTTTTCTGAACATGACAGCAGAAGTCATCCAAGAGATGAGGGGGAAGGAATTCCAAAGAAATGAAGACTAGAAGAGTTCATGCTAGTTTGCTCACAAGTATGTGTTGAGTTTGTTCTTTTTAAGTAATAACTGATGCTGTGTGTAAAAGCACACTGTGCTAGGTGCACAGATGTACTGGCTAATGAAGTAATAAAGTTCTCAATGATTAAGCATCGTTTTCATAAAAGATGTAAAGAAATATACTTAAAATTAAATGTTGTGTGAGGAAGGTAGAGGACCACTTGACAATTGCACCACAGGGCAACATATTCAGGAACCAGGGCATCCATAGCATAAAAGCCCAACACAGAACAAATCAAGTTAGCAAGCAGTTTTTACTGCAAGTTGACACATGCTGATATAATGCTAAGGCAGTAATTCTTTTAGAGTATGTGAAATTTAGCTATGCTGGTGCTATGAGGGAAGGATTTTATTGCAAAAAAAATGCAACTAAGTCTGGACTCTAGAATACAAACTATAAAATATCCCATTGTCTATTAATGTGTATATCAGTGACCCAGCATCCTTCATCAAGAAATTCTTACTGTCAGGGATTCCCTGGTGGCACAGTGGTTAAGAATCCTCCTGCCAATGCAGGGGACACGGGTTTGAGCCCTGGTCTGGGAAGATCCCACATGCCGCGGAGCAACTAAGCCCATGAGCTACAACAACTGAACCTGTGCTCTAGAGCCCACCAGCCACAACTACTGAGTCTGCGTGCCACAACTACTGAAGCCTGCACACCTAGAGCCCGTGCTCTGCAACAAGAGAAGCCACTGCAATGAGAAGCCCAGGCACCACAAAGAAGAGTAGCCCCTACTCGCCACAACTAGAGAAAGCCCACACCTAGCAATGAAGACCCAACGCAGCCAAAAATTAATTAATTAATTAATTTTTTTTTAAAAAAGAAATTCTTACTGTCAAACAAATGTCAGCTAGATTATATGGTATGAATTACGTAAAGGCTAATGTACAATACTAAATTTTAGCCTATTGAGCTAATTATAGAGATAATAATGAGACAGACTATAAGCAGTTTCTTTGCATGGCGAGGTACAGTGGTTTCAAGGGAAAAACCTCTGTTTAGACTAATTGAACACTTGGTTTTCTTGCAAAATAAGAAAATAGTTGAGGTCTCAAAATTTGAAGGTATAAACTGGACAGTCAGATTTGTTTATTTATTTGATCTCATTAGTATTTTTAATTACCTTAATACTCTGATGTGAGGGAGGAATGTAACATGCTTTATAACGGCAGATCAGCTTAGAGAATTTTTGTAAGTTGTTAAAATATATTTTATATATTTGGAAAAAGTTATCACTGAATACCTTTGTCCATAAATTTGATAAAACATTTTTACCATATATATATATATATATATATATATATATATATATATTCAAATAATAGTCTATTCAAGGAGTCAGAATCCTTTCTTTCACTGAAAGATAATTTAAACTTACTTAAAACTTTACAGGACAGATTGTTGGAACTAGCAATTGGTAAAAAATTTAAGATGAATGTTGAAAATATAGCATAATGTACTTCATTTTAAATAAATGATGCAACTGAATATCCTTAGCATGCCAGAATTGCTTTGAAATCTCTTCTTCCTTTCTCTCACATATTTTGGGAGACTAGTTTTACTCCAACAAATGCAATTAAAGCAAAAGATAGAAATATTTTAGCTATACATTATACCTGGTGATACTGTTGTCATGAATCCAACCTACAATGGATAAATTAACAAGCAAAAAGTAAGCATATGTGTGATATTAAAAATGTTAAAAATGATAAAAATTTGGTTTGTTAAACTATGTATATATGTGTCTAAAAGAGGGAATCACTCTCACTAATAACATTTTTTAAGGAACAAATGTGGAATAACTAAAATTTTCTAGTGTAATAAAAACAATCAATTTCATGTTTATACACTCATTTTTAATGATAAACATGTACAGATTTTATATTTCTTTTTTTTCCTTATGTTAGATTGGTTCAGATCACATTTATTGAAATGCAATTTAATGTTTGCTGGATCAAATAGAATTTAGACTTTTTTTATTGCTTCTAGTAATTCATCTTTAATTGTATTACACAAAGGAATGTTGTATGTGAAGCACTGCTGTAATAATTTTGGAGGAAAGGATGAAGGGTGATAACTATATTGGTAGGATAGAGGAATGGCAGGGGAGAAGTCTATGGGATTGAATGAATTTTTGGAGACGTTGCTTGCCTGAAAATATCTCTGTTCTACCTTCATACCTTCTTGATAGTTTGTCTAGGTATAGAATTCAAGGAGGAAATGATTCTTCTTCAGGATTTTTAAGTGATTGCTTTATTTATTCATTGAGTCATCTTACTTCCAGTGCTGGTCTTAAGAAATCTAAAGACCCTGATTCTGAGCTTAAATATGCCCCTGATTCATTCATTCTTTCTTTCTTCCTTCCTCCCTCCCTCCTTCCATTCCTCCCTCCCTCCTTCCATTCCTCCCTCCCTCTCTCTCTTTCTTTCCTTCCTCCTTTCCTTCCTTCCTTTTTTCCATCCTTCCTCCTTTCCTTCCTTCCTTCCTTCCTTTTTTACTTTCTTTCTTTCTTCCTTCCTTCCTTTCTTCCTTCCTTTCTTTCTTTCTCTCTCTCTTTCTTTCTTTCTTTCTTTCTTTCTTTTTCTCTCTCTTTCTCTCTCTCTCCCTCTCTCTCTCTCCTCTCTCTCTCTCTCTCTCTCTCTCTCTCTCTCTCTCTCTCTCTCACTCTCTCTTTCTTTGCTTCCTTCTTTCTAAATTTTTAGAATCTTCCCTGTAACTGGCATTCTGAACTTTCACAATGTTATGAATTGGTGTGGTGGTGTGGGCTCCATTTCATTCACTGTGCAAGTCAGTTGGTGAAACTTTTCAATCTGGCAATACATGTTCTTTATGGTTTTTATTTCCCTGTTTGAATCTTTTACATTGTGAACTCTCACCATATACATGATGTTCTTTGACTATCCGATTATTTAAGAGTTAGAGACTTTTAAAAAGATGATTAGGTAGCTTTTAAAAAATCTCAGCACACTAGCAACACAGTGGAACTTCCTAAATCTGATAAAGGATATCTATTAAAAACTTAAGAAAATACAATACTTATCAATCAAATATTGAAAACATCCCCCTTGATACTGAGATTGAAGCAGGGACACCCATTGTCACTACTTCTATTCAAAATGAACTACTTGTTCTAGGCAGTACAGAAAGGCAAGAATTAGAAACAAGTAATAAGAATTAGAAAAGAAGAAATTAAAACTATGATTATTAATATAGGACATAAATGTGTATGTAAAAAATCCAAATAATCTCCAAACCAACTGCTAGAATTAAGAAGTAAATTTACCAAGGTATTGGATGCAAGGTCAATATAAAAAACAAACAATCAAACAAACAAAATTCCTCAATCTATCTCTATATACCAGCAGCAAAAAAAAAGTGAAATTTAAAATAAAAATCATATTTACCAAAGCATTTTAAAAAATAACACATAGGAATAAATATAAGGAAAAATATGTAAGATCTCACTGGAAACTATAAACCATTATTGTGAGTAACTAAAGAAGACATATACATGGAGTGAAATCCCATATTTGGGGGTTGGTAAACTGAGTACTGTGAAGATATTCTAAGGCACTCTGAAAAAAGAACAAATCTAGTAGACTAACAATAGTAGGTGTCAAGAATTATTTTAAAGGTATAGTAATTAAAGCAAAGTGGCATCAATACAGGTATTGACAAATTAATGGAACAAAACAGAATCCCAAGACAGACTTGTAGACATATGTCACCTGACTTATTACAAAGGCAGCACTGCAGAACAGTGGGACGGGGGGTTGGCACTGATTAAAAATGGTGATGTGTTGGGCTTCTCTGGTGGCGCAGTGGTTGAGAGTCCGCCTGCTGATGCAGGGGACACGGGTTCGTGCCCTGGTCCGGGAAGATCCCACATGCCGCGGAGCGGCTAGGCCCGTGAGCCATGGCCGCTGAGCCTGCGCATCCAGAGCCTGTGCTTCGCAACGGGAGAGGCCACAACAGTGAGAGGCCCGCGTACCACAAAAAAAAAAAAAAAAAAAAAATGGTGATGTGTTAATTGAATATCCCTATTGAGAAATAAATAAATAAATCTTTGCCCTGTACCTCATACCATAAACAAAAATGGAATTATAAACTTTTGGTGGAAACACAATAGGAGCATAAATTGGAAGTCCTAACATTAACTTAATTTTACATATAGTTGACAGCATGAAAAGCACTTTTGCCTATAATTATTTTATTTGTTTTTATGAAAACCCTGTAAAGCATATATGGTAGATATTATTATCTCCATTCCACCAATGAGAAAAACTAAATTTTAAAGAAATTCAGCTGTTTGCTGACAATTACACGGTCATTAAACGAATAAAGAAGAGTGTCATCCAGTCCAATGCCAATAAGATAAGAGAAAATGGAAAGTCAGCAATTTCAAGTAATTTACCTAAGTTTATACCCTGTGTTTCAATTTCCTCCTTTGCAATAGGTTAACAGGGTTATTACAAAAAAATATAAATAAATAAATAAATAATATGATCAGTGTGAAAATGATAGGCACTCAATAAATATCAACCTCTCCTCTTGACCCATCCTGAAGTCCACTGGTCAGTCAGGAATGTAGACCCGATTGGAATGAATGTCTCTAGTGCAATGCAGCATTCTCTGCTGCCTCTGATAAATGATACTGATAGGGCTCAATGAACTAGTGGAATTGGCCACCTGTGCAATGTGAAACTTGTCACTTATCAAACAGCAAAACAGAAAATTGCTAGAAGGTGACAGGATATTTTATAGAACAAAATGTTCCAATTTTCAACCCATTTCACAAAGTGTTTTCTTTGTGTGTCTTCATTTCATTTTTTGCGAGTGTGATTTTTTTTTTCTGTGTCCTCTGTCATTCTTGCTCTGGCTTAGAATTCAGAGCTACTCAGCTTCCTCTCCTGACCTCCTAGTGACAGCGTCATCATTGTTCCTGAGACTGTGATTAGGACTCGTGATGGTTGCATGACAAACCTTCCCAGGGGAGGGACACTCACTTGTTCCAGAGCATTTGTTTTACTTCAGTGAACACGACCAAGAATGACTTCAGAACAGAGCTGACTATTACCTGGAAGTGTTGGGTTTTTTAAACAGGAAAAAAAAAAAGAAAGCTTTTTCCCTTGAATAATCAAGTTAATAATTTAAACCCAACACATGAAAATCTTCTGTATACAGATAAATCAAAGGCATTTACTGGAAATATAGAAATCATTAAATCATAAAATTTATTTGTTCTTTTTTAAATTAAAGTAGAGTTGATTTACAATGCTTTGTTAGTTTCAGGTGTACAACAAAGTTTATATATATATATATATATATATATATATATATATATATATATATATATATATTCTTTTTCAGATTCTTTTCCCTGATAGGTTATTACAAAATATTGAGTATGGTTCCCTGTGCTATACAGTAAGCCCTTGTTGGTTATCTATATAAAATCATAAAATTTAAAGACTGGGAATAATTTTAAGAAATCTCTAGTTTAAGGTTGCAAACTCAAACGCCTATAGGAGCCAAACAAGTCACATGAATGAAGCCAACTATGTGACAATCACAGTCTCCTAGAGCTGGTGAGGATGCCTGTTAGTGGCCTACATTATACCCAGTGTAGCCTTATTCCTTATTAGCAGAAATCCTATTTTGTTCAGAAAGGCTGTTTGCCCAGTTAAAATACTCACCTTGGTAGAATCCTTTGCAGCCTGTGGTGGTCAGATGACACAGTTATAGCAATGAGATACAAGCAGAAGTATACAGGGTAAAACCACTCGGAAAACTGTTGTTTTTCCAGACAGGAAGGACAGCCCCAGGAGGCACAAGACTTTTATCATTTGTCTTGCTTTCTCACTAGAACATGGTCATAATGCCTGGACAGAGAGTAACCATCTTGTGGCCATGGAAACAAAAGCCATGCACTAAAGGTGGTGATGCAGGAACCAACTCAGTCAACAAATATGTTTTGAGTATTTACCCTGTGGCAAGCACGGAGGAGCAACAGGGCTTTATTCTCATGGGCTTTAAATTCTAAAGGGGAATGAGATACAGACAGGAAGGATGCCGGCTACTAGTAAGTTCTATGAAGAACAAAGTGGGAACAAGGTAAGAGGGTAGAAATTGGTGCAAGTCTGATATTAATTTAGATAGGGAAATGGGCAAAAGTCTCTCTGATAATTTGAATTATAGTCTTTTATAAGAGGTAACTGGAAGGAAACAGGGCTGTGTTACTTACTGTTAGCTCTGGGGAAAAAAGGGGTCGTTGGCTTGCTATGTTTGAGAAACTTTGAAAAAAAAATATTCTCTTCTTGGTGAGTTATATTGTGCAATAGCCCCTTAAAGGTTCTAGGTAGTCCTGAGGTAAATAAACGTATTTAACTTCGCCTAATCCAGAATTCCCCAGATTCGTTTGACTTGGAACATTTTGTTGGAGTTTGTCCTATCAACCACCTCTGGGAAAGTTTCAAGTCATAGTCTTGGGAAATGCTGGCTATAATTGCCTTAGGATGGAAACAATTAACTATTGCTGAAGCCTCGAGAGAATTAACTGAAACTGACCCCATTTGTTTTTTAAGTTCTCATAAATAAACATTTTTATTCAAATAAAGTTAAGAGCCCCAGATCATGGTGTTCTGTTATTTAGCAAGCAAACAAAGAAGAAAGAATTATAAACAAGGGGCTAGTGATACTGCAGTAAAAATAAGAATTGTAGGGAATTTACCATGGTAATAAAAAAAAGAAAAATATTACAAAAATCTAACTTTTCAGGGAGAAAAATGCTCTTCCATATTTGTCACCAAATACCCTATTTCCTTTTCCCACATTGCATTCTTCTTTTGCCCCATGTTTCAGTTTCAAGGTATTTATTTTGCCTCATTTTTTTTACTATGCTGTGTGGTTCATGAAGGCAGAGACTGAATCTTGTTCAACTTTCACTTCTAAAAGTGTATTATAGGACATGGCTCATGTTAGGTGCTATGTTAATAGACAAGGTCATTCAGAATGAATATTACATTATTGTGCTCAGTTACTTTACATTTGTGCTCATTGTTTAAAGTCAGTCCAGGAGATAGAATCATTGAAAATATTGCCTCTTCTTACCTTATTTCTCAATATCATTTCCTTCCCCTGCCATCAGAGCAGGTTCAAAGTTCCCACACAATCTGAGTACACTACATCCATTAGGTCAAAAATATTTTAACATGCTAACAGTCGTTTGAGCAGTACAACAAGATGGATAAACAAGTCAATTTCTTAGGAGGCCTTTGCCAGCCAATCTATCCAATGTTCAGCTCTGATTATATTTTAGAACTCAGGGAAGATTTAAAAAATAACAGTAACTGGATTGCTTCCCAAACCAGTTAATTCACTTTTGTTTTTCTTTTGGTGAATCATCTGTGGGTTTTTATTAAAACTCACCATCAAATTTACATATGTCACAAGTGTTGGGAACCACTTTGTACTGGTCAAAGTAATTGAAAGCTTAGGGACCATCTGAGTGCAAGCAGTGAAATGAAGGAGCATAGTGGTGGGAGAACATTCAACATGGTATGCAAATGTACATACACCAGGTAGGAGGATGTGTTAGCCTGGCCTTGATAAGTTCACATCAAACAATAGCACCATCTTTATTCAAGAGACCTTCCAGTACAAGTCAGCTGACACAGACTCTGGAAATGCTTTAATCCTTTTGCAAAGAAATTGTCCGAAGATCCTCATGAATCTAAAAACCAATGTGACATTCACGTACCATACTAAAGACAAGATTTGAAAGAGGTGGGCATGATAGTATATTACATTGCTGCTTTGAAAGTCATGTAAAACACTTTGTGTCCTACAGACAAGAAAAGGAATAATGAGCATCTGTACATGCCTTATTTCAATGTAAAAGTGGAATGTTGGATTTTGCTGACTGTATATCCACAAGCTTCTATTCAGAACCCAGCTGCTACAATTAGTAGCTCAGCTGACAATCCTTGGCCAATCATGTATTTTCACCTACCCAATATCATCATTGCATTTTACCCCTTGCTCAACCACAGTTCACTAATGAAAGCAAGAGAGGTTTCCTGTTAACTCAAAGAATGTTTTATGCAAAATATTCCCCAAAGGCACTCTCTTTGATTTCTACATACATCAGTCAATCTCTGAATGTCTACTGAAAATATAGAGTAGGACTTCATTAGCTTTAAATGATTCTATTTCATATATGATATACTCAAATAGACTAAATTCTTCCAGGGTGGCCAGCATATCTTAAATAATACACTTCCATCGTTGAAGAGTCATGGCGGAATGCTGGCATAAGTGTAGAAAATCAATAACTACATCTTAATAATTTGCCTGTCAAACATGCTTATTTCTTTTTAAATTTTATTTTGAAACAATTGAAATAACCCCAAACTTACAGAAAAGTTGTGAGTACTATAGGAAGATCTTGTCTTTTCTAAACCATCTGAAATTAAATTTCACCCTAATCACCCCTAAACTCTTCACTATCATATTCTGCAAACAAGGACATTCTTCCTCATAGCCACACTACAGCCCTCACACCCAGGTAGTTAACACAGATATATCATTAGTACTATCTAATTTTCAGACCCCCGTTCAGGTTTTCCAATTAACATAATAATGACTTTCATAGCAAAACAACAAAAACAAAAACAACAGCAACAGCAACAAAAAACCTAGTTCAGAATGACACATTGCAGTTAGCTGACGTATCTCTTCAATATCCTTCAATTTGGAATAATTTCTCCGTTTTTCCTTGGCTTTCAGAACTTTGACTGTTTTAAAGATTACAAACCAGTTATTTTGTAGACTGTCCTTCAAATTTGGGCTTTTCTGATGTTTTCTTATGGTTAGATTTATGTTATGTATTATGTATAACATTACAGCAATGATGCTGAGTTGTTCACATTATATCATATCAGTAATTTAGATTTGTCCCATTACTGATAATGCTTACTTTCATCACTTGAGTAAAGTGGTACCTTTTAAGCTTCACTTTGGTAAGAGAACCTGTTGAAAAGGACATAAACAAAAATTGGGACAGTCAAAATTTCACCAAGCAAACATGTTTATGCTCACATAAAGCACTTTAATTTAGGTAATACCTTAACTAAAAATAATATCAATAATATTTTGCATATATCAAAATAGTAATGAAGGACACTGTTTAGTGTACATTCATTCGTTATTGACACCTGAGATTTCCTCATGGAACAGTGGAGAGACCTAACTGCCAATGGTGGTGAAGGTAATGATCATGGTAGTGATAAAGCAGACAGAAATTGGAATAGAATACTTGGGAATAGAAGTCTTCTAGGTTCACTCTCAATCTTTCTACCTTCAGGTTCACAACTTCAATTTGAAATGGTGGCTTTAGGAAACTTATAACCTGTCAAGGATGTGCTTTGGTCACAGTAGGTGTCAGATGTCTCTGATGGTAGCTTGCACAAGGCTTGGCAGTTAAGCATTAAGCTAAAGGTTCTCCTCTAAATTGTCTCTTCACACTTCTTTTTAGGTTGTAACAAATAATTTATGCCTCATATGAAGGTAAATTACAATTTGCTTATGCATTTACATGAAATATTATTAATCAGATCTACACTTGATTTATTTAGAAATCCTTATTATGCTCCAATATACCATTCAAAATGCTGGCTGCTTGCTTTTCAAATACAGCAGGTATATGTCCTCCTGGGCCCCCTTGGAAGCTGCTTTCTCCCTCAAAACCTCAGCAATAAAATTCCGCCTGCTGTAGCACTAAAAGGGAAGAAAGGAAGATATTAACTCATGTGTGTATATTATTATGTACCACATTATTGTTGATTATCATATTATATTATATTGAATACATAAATATATATCAAATATATTATGTATTAATATATATAAAAGTATATTGATCATATAATCATCATATTTCAAAATAGAAGGAAAACAGACTAGTAAAGTTATATTCCCTCCTCATATTTTACATTATAATAAATCCAAATGGATTAAAGATTTACATATGACAATGAAACCACCAGTTTACAAAGAGAAGTGTAAGTGAATATAAGAATTGGGAAGGTCCTATCACGTATGACAGGCACAGGGGAAAGATCAATAAATCTGACTACATAAAAGTTAAAATTTCTCTATGATGAAATTCACTATAAATAAAGTCAAAGGACAGTATGGGAAAATGCTTGCCATGCGTTTGAAAAACAAAGGTCTAATAGTCTTAGTATGTAGATATATTTTAAGAAATCAATTTTTAAAATAAAAAAACTTAGATTGGAAAAATGCCTTAAAAATAGAAGCATATAATTCACACAGGAAAACACAAGTAGCCCACAAAGCAATATTTCAAGCTCATTGGTAGTTAAATATAAAATACAAAGAACAAAATACTAATTTTAGTCCCTCAGATGGTCAATGATGAAAAAAGAAAGATTATCCTAGGGTAGGTAAATGTGTATATTTTCTATTTTGTCTCTAAACATGTTACTTATATATATTGCTTTTAAAATATTCAAAAATTATGAAACAATTTGTTGTGAAATGTATGCATTTTTATAGGAAAAGGGGACTAAAAATCAACACTTTTGACATTAAAAGTAGTGTTTGCGGGCCTCCCTGGTGGCGCAGTGGTTGAGAGTCCGCCTGCCGATGCAGGGGATACGGGTTCGTGCCCCGGTCTGGGAGGATCCCATATGCCGCGGAGCGGCTGGGCCCGTGAGCCATGGCCGCTGGGCCTGCGCGTCCGGAGCCTGTGCTCCGCAACGGGAGAGGCCGCAGCACTGAGAGGCCCGCATACCGCAAAAAAAAAAAAAAAAAAAAAAAAAAAAAAAAAAAAAAAAAAAAAAAAAAAGTAGTGTTTGTTTGCATCTATATAACCTGTCCAAGTATACCAAGAAAAATAGCTTGTTGGATACAATAGCAAGAACTGTACATTTTCCAATGAATACTGGTTGTGTATGTAGCCACAGGATAATGGAATTGAAGTGAATAATAATCATACCTAGGAAATGATATTTCTTTTCAATATGTACTCGGGGACTATCATAGCAGCTCAAAGCTGGATTTTAATTTTCTTATTCCTTTACATTTATTCCCAGTGCCAAAATCTTCTGATTACCATGGCTTTCTAATGCATTTTAAGATCCCCTTCAATACTCAACTTTTTTAGATGTTTGCCTATAATCAGATATTTACTCTTCCAGATCAACCTTAGAATTATTTTATCATATTCTAGAAAGAAGGAAGGTTTTTATTAGGACTGAATTACATTTATATATTAATTCAAAGAAAATTGACATCTTTGGAAAAACAACTCACAACTCTCCATATTTCAATTCTTATTTTATGTGCTTCAATAACTTTTTTATAATTTTATTCATGAAGGTACCACATATGCCTTGGTTATTCTTAAGCATTTCATTTTTTGTTTCTACTATATTTAACTGGTTATAATCAAAATGGAATTTAAAAGTTTTGTAAATTAAATTTTAAATGACTTCCTTGCTGAACTCAGTTCTAACACCCCTCCATCCACCCAATTGGTTATCTTGTGGTCTGTATATATACAATCAAAAAATTAAATATTGACAGTTTTGCCTCCTTTCTTCTCATGATTACACCTTTTTTGTTGTTGTTGTTGCTGTTGTTTCCGAATGGGTGAACAGGCTCTTGAGAGGAAATGCTAAATGTAATGGTGATATTGGCATTCATGTCTTGTTTTTTATTTTAAATAAAATCCTTCTACTGTGCTGCAAATCACTGGTTGAATTTGATTACTCCTATCTTATTAAGAAAATATACATGACCATTTCAAAAAATGCTTTCCACATGAAACAATCCAACAATGTCATGAAATTTATCAAATGTCTTTAATAACTATCAAGTGAGTTGCCTGTTTTTTTTTCTTTTTAACCTATTAATAGAACAAGTTATATAAGTAGATAAACTGATTTCCTAATATTAAAACTTTTTTGCATTCTTGAATGCACTTTACAGAGTCATGTTTTATGCTTTTTAATGTGACTGTATTATAATTGCTATAGATGTTGATCATAGAATATATGTTCTTTGCATTGTTTCCTTTCTACAGCACTCTTTAAATTCTGCAGAGGTTGTTGTCCAGAATTCTTAAACGTTTTTTGATGACACTTGTAATGAAACTTCCTGAGGCATTGAAAAATTTACCCTGGTTAAGACCCTAAATTGGCAGTAACATCTTGTTCTAGCAGCAAGTTCCTGTAAGTCTTGATTCATTCTTTTACTCACTAACCATGCATTTTAGATGGACTCTCCATGATACAAATTAATGACCTATCTAAGGTAATGAGAGATCTCCTAGACTGAGAGGTACTATTCAACTGATACTTACATGTTTCTTCCTAATTATCTTGGTAGCTGCCAGCAATGAATTTAAAGGAGAACACATTAGTGCCAGTACTCAATACTGGCATATAAAAACATTTTTATAAACTACTCTGAATGACGAAGAAAAGAGAATTGGCAAACCACCAAGGCATTGTGTTCCAGAGCCAGGAATGTGATTCTGGAATATTTCCACTGTGGTTTTCACTTCAGAGTAATTTGGAAAACAAGCCATAAAACCTTGTGTGGGGATAGGTTATCCAAGGTAACTCCTCTGTCAAATGAGAAAAAATATTAACAATCTTAGACTCATAAGAGAGCATGTGTTACCAGTTATTAAAGCTAATAAGGCAAACAGAAGGTTGTTTCACATTTATATGCATGTGTATTACATATAGTTGTATATATTGTATATATATGTGTATATATTATATGTGTATAATAATGTGATATATTATTCAGTGGATACAAGGAGACTTTATTTACTTATGCTTAAAATACTCAACCATTAATATGCTAATAGTGTGGGTGAAGAATAAATAACAACTGAGTCTCACCTAAAAAGCTTGTCTCAATAGAAGCATTAACTATGTATATTTTGAACTGCTGTGGAAAAACCTTGCCTGCAAAGACAGAATCAACAGAGTTTAAATGAGAGATGAGGTTTTAAATAAAGAAATTCACAATTGTGTCAATCCAGGACTGTCATTTGTCACCCTAGCTTCTTGGGACCCAACAGTTTGTTGTTAGATGTTCTTATTTATATAATTATGTGTCTTAGAGGCAATCTGAAAGTTGAGGTGAGGTTAAAATGTGGGTTGAAAACTGTGAACAAGTTAGGTGAAAATAAGTGAGGACTTCTGCCAAAGCTGCTTGAAGCAAACTAGTAAAGAAGGGTGAATTGTCTGTGTTCAGTGTTTCTCTCCTCCTTCAGTGCCCTCCTACCTCTTCATTGGCATCACTACCAAAACTTCAGGAAGTTAAATCCACTCCCAACCTCTTATTATCTTATCAAAATCTTCTCCCAGATTCTTCATTTGGAAAGTAAGATGGGATTCCATCTTAATGAGGCTACATCCTAAACAAGCAAAACTAGGCCAGACAGCACTTCAAGGTGACATTAATCATGTCCACACTCTGCAGTAACCATTGTACTACCTCTGCAAAGTAAATGCATCATTTTCTTGCAACTAAAAAAAAAAAAGTCCTTGCATTTCAATAGGACTTAAAACCATAAATTAGAAAGATGTAGCTAACATGGAGAAAACACAGAGTTAACACAGTATGTTGACCCGGTTCTGAGTAGAGACGGGTAGCAAGAGTTTGGGGAAGGGGACCAGGAGCCAGATCCTTCTAGAATTTCAAATCTTATCACATGTTGATGACTTTATGAACCTATTTTCAAGAGTTTGGATCTACAGGTTTGTTTATTTTCTTTTATTTTTACAAGTTTGATAAAGATGTAGGTCTCTCAAGAACAAAATGACAGTCATAACAAAATTGATAGGAATTTTCTCCGTCTTGTGGGTAGAAGCACTGGCACCTGGCTAACAATTGCAAATATCCCAGAAACAAATGACTTATTCAGAGCTAGAATAAGAAGGCCAATACATTTTGTTGCTTTATTTCACAGGGAAAGAGAACCAAATATTTTACATTAGTTCTTTTCTTGTGTGTTTTCATGAAGGAACAATTATATTTTTCTACCATCTTGAAAATTTTATAACTTTTGGGAAAATTGAAAGACATAATACAAAAAGTGATGTCTTGAAATTATATAATCAAGATGTTACAACTCAAAAAAAAAGCAATACTCAATCTTTTCTTCTCCCCATTAAAAGTAGAAAAAAAATGTTCCTACAACTAGAAAGTATCAGGAACTATTAACAAATGTAAAATGTGGAATGAGGCAGGGAGCATTTGTAAAGAGTTAATCAACTCAAACTAGTTTGCAGGAAGAACATTTTAAGAAGCTTAAGACACTTAAATAGGAACTGTGAGAATAGTTTGCAAAGGTTCCTTAAAATCGGTTTTAGAAAAATTTGATTTGCAGTCCAGTTGGATAATTGAGAGAAAGAATCAACTAAGCTAAACATGAAAATATTATAAAGTATAGAAAATCAAATCTGAATTCTGAATATTTCCAAATATCATTATTATCCAAATAATACATTATTCATAAATTTAGATTTGGGGTTGTAACACAAATAAATTTGTTGTTTTATTAAGGCATATTCCTATAGCATTCATCTTAATTCCCAGTGACTTTCAACTCCATTTTCTATTTTCATCTTTGTTCGATCAACCTGACATTTGTCTGGCTTATCACTCCAAACGTATGTATACTGCAAATATCTCTGATTAGTTGAAGAATAATGAGAAGAGAGGAAATCTATCCAGTTTGGGATGTCTGACTAAAACATCATTTTGAGGGGCATTCTTCATTCAGGAGCTTTTAGGGAAAAGCACAATCCTCAGCACAATTCCAACTGGTTGATTTCTGTTGATGGAGTTCTTCAGGAATTAGATTTGGAAATTCAAGAAAACGGCCACACTACCTAGTGTTCCCCCAAGATCTTAACAAAAAGCACTTTCATTTTATAATAAAAGAGACCAAAAATAAACTTCCCTACATTCCTATTATTAAGTATTAATTACTACATTTTGGAGAGTATGATTGCTATCACAGGAGTGAACTTGCAAGAAGAGAGTGTGAGAAGAAAGAGGAGCTGTCCTAAATAATTGGGCAGAGGATATTTATGATGGATATTCTAGCCTAAGACAAATAATCGTTTCTCAAAATGTTAAATATGTGCTCAAACCATGAGAATGTTGAGAAATTTTCTCCAAATGAAGATAGTGGGGCAGAATGGAGAGTAGAGCTGAATTTTGTTTTTCATTTTCATTTTTCATCTCATTTCATTTTGGGTTACAATTGGGATTTCCCCTGTATAATGCACACTCAAAGGAAATTTCCTCTGACAGACTATAGGTTTTGGACGTGATATTCTTAGAATTAAGTAAGTGCTTAGTGCTAAGTGAGAAGCTGTGCTTCAATATGGAAGCACAGCTTAAAGGGTGCATCCCTTTAAGAGAGAATTTATGATTCATCAAGAGACAGGGTCCACTTTCCTCTCCATTTTCTTCTTCACATTTTGAAATCAAACAAGGATTACAGTAAGACTTTTTTTCCCCTTAATGCAAATGTCGGCTGACAGTGTCAAAGAAAGCAACTTCTATACTGTGCCATCAAACATAGTTGATCCAGTGGGTTTAGAAACCAGACAGACCAGGAGAAACCAACCTCCACACTTTATCAGCTGTGTGACTTTGGACAAATTACTCAACATCTTAGTGGCACAGCATTTCATCTGTAGAACGAGAAGAAGAAGAATACTTATCTTGCAAGGCTATGGTGAACATTAGTAAAACAACTTGTAGACTAGTGCTTGGCACTAAACTTGGCACACCCTAAGTGATCAATAAAGGTGAGTTACTGTTAGTATTGCTATTATAATTATGGAATTTATGTGTGATTTTGGTTATTAAAGTCAGAAAATGAGACATAGTCTCCCAAATCCCAATTCTCTAATATTGTATGGCTTACCTTTTTCAAGGAACTGAGAATATTTCATTAAAAAATTTCTTAGTCCTAAGCAGTTTTTATTTAATTGTGAAATATGACCTAGTTTTTTGCAGAGAAATATGATTAAAATTCACTTTGTAAACACATTTTATTTTGTTCATGGCTTAATAACAATCATCCTAGTGTTATAAATCTCACCTTTAAATTTCAATTTCCAATTTGCATAAAACAATCAAAAAGCCATTATCATAAAGAGCCAATCAACAATATGAACTAAAATTAATCATCTACCACTCAGTTATAAGTGGGTGATAGAAACTTAATCTAAAAGTCTTACATTTCTTTTTATCATTCTGTTATTTTATAGAGCAGTTACAACTAAATTTAGAGTGTCAGCTCTGTAAAATCATTCTCTTAACAAAGAATCTTTGTTGAAGATCTAAATCTTGCACAGGACAACAGTAAACTTAGGCAGACATTTTAAAGTATTTTTTCTAATTATAAAATAATAAAGAAGCATAGTGATATCTTTCCCATGTTTCTTTTACAACAACAGCTACTGCTCAGTTATCTTTAATATACCATCTCTGAATTGCTAAAATCTTTCCAAATCTTTTATCTTCAGGATTTTTGTTAAGAGCATTGACACCACTGAGATGTGTATCTCATTTTTTTTTCCTTGTCTGGGACATAAAAGGAACATACTACATTCATTAAAGGGATGAAATAAATGGATGAGTGAATGAATGAATGAATGAATGAATCCTCTCTTCAAGTCTGTTTAAGTCTCAAAATTATTGACTTCTTGCCTCTTACCCTCAGTGGCTCCAGAGACATAAAAAAATGTCCACGATTGAGAAGAAACAAGTGGAGTATTTTTTAATTTAATTATTTGTATAATCTACTGAGTTCAGCATTGCCAGCGCTCTTCAGAACATAGCCATTCTCTGTGACTACATTTGCCCAGACTGTTACATCACCCCTCACCTTCTGTTCCCCTTGGGCTGGGCTGTTACCTCCGTTTCCTTCCTCTTCCTGAAGGGGGCGCTATTCAGTTCATCCTTCTGTTTTACCATCTCATGATATCCTGTGTTCTCATTCTCAAATTATTCCATGTGGAATAACTCAAAAGGTCTATACATGCAACTCAAAAGGTCTATAGATGCAACTCAAAAGTCACCTACCAGGGAGGTATGCGACTTCATTATTCAGAAGAAAATAGATGTTAATACATCTATTAGCATAAAGTAAATGACTATGTATGGACGTGGAAGACAGATTACAATACAGTCAGCATTTTCTTTTATATGTCTCTCCAGCCTTTAAATGTAGTTGTTCTATTTTCTTTACTTACATGTAGATTCCATTCCTCAGCTAGCTGTTATTGTCATCCATATCTTATTTTCTCATGTAGATAAAGAATGGGATCCTAAGGCTTATCTTCTTTTAATAATAATTGAAAGGATTGGGTCTTGGTACTTCACCCTTGGTGCTCTCTAGAGTTCTCTGACACAAAGGAAAAAATAGCCAAGGGGAAAATTAATTCCTTTTTATTGATAATTACTGACTATTCAGCACCTTTCCTCATGAGGGACTTCCCTGGAAAGCACTGCAGTATCAAAGGACTCAGGCTGAATTTCAAAGGGCTGTTTCCTTCATCCTATTTATGAGTCCAGAATAAGTGGCCTGTGGGTAAGGTGGCTCTCAGTCCATTTATACAGCTAGTCACTGGATAAAGATGCCTGGCCTGGTCTGGGGACCATGCCACGACCCTACTGCAGGGAGGGAAAAAAAGCAGGGGAGCCTGCTGCTTGGATGCTGGAAAAAATAAGAGGCTTTCCTGGCATAAATCTTGAGACTTACCACATGGCAATTTTTCCCCCAAACCCGGGGTTTGACCAATGAAAATTTGTCTATTGGCAAGATAGCCAGGTGGGATAGAAGTATGCTTTCCACCCAGCTCACAATTATTAAGTGCATACTAGGTGCCAAGCACTGTTCTAGTCAATTTACCTTCATTCTTTCATTTAATTTTCATAAGAACCCTAAGAGATAAATACTACTCATGTAACTGCTATATTAAATAACTACTGTATTATTATCTTATAGTATTAAAAATATAATGCATTTTTACAGATGCAGGAGTTAGGCTTTCGGGAGTTAAACAACTTGACTGAGGTCACGTAGCTAATAACAATCAACTGAACTCGCATCCAAGTCTGGCTGAGTGGTCTGCTGTTTCTACACATTATAATACATACTCTGTTTGGTAAATGGTTGTCAAGAGACTGTATTGCATGTGAATTCATTTTGAAAATTTCCACTGTATCCATCCTGGCAAACCCACTACTTTATTTCATCACTCAACGAATACATTTATTAAGAGTCTCCTATTTGCCAATTACCACGTGGAGCCATGGAGAACCAAGATTGAGCAAGGGAAAAGAGTTTGGTTCTCATGGAAGCATTCTGAAAAGAGGACAGAAAAATCAATCAAATCAAACAATAAGGTCTAATAATAGTTTTCTCCATGCTGGGGAAACACAGGCATCATCTGGAAGCTTCACAGAAGCCTCTGCATCAGTCCCCAGTGCTTGGAATCTATCATTCTTAAAGTCCATAAAATAGTTTATTATTGAATAACCATGCTAGGTATTAGGATGATATAATCTCTTCCCTACAAAACAAAACTTAAGTGATGAAAGAGAAACATAGGATGACATCAATATAACAGAAATATTAAAGAGGAAAGAAAAAACGAGTTATGCAGGCAAATAGAGCCCTTGATTGCACGGGTGGGAAATGAAGGCTGTTCCTGACAGTTAACCTGGATTTCATGCATTCCCCAGAGAAACTGTGTTTAGTAGAAATGAGAATCAGGAGATCAACCTTCCATTCCTATGTCGGCCACCAAGAACTCCATAGAATAATTTAATTTTCATGCACCCCCATTTCTTTGAAAAATGAGAAAATTAAGTTGATCTTAAATAAGCCCCCAGACTGACATGCCATGATACTAATCAAGAAAGCTGATAAAGTTCCCATTGTCACTACTTCTTGATGCAATGCTTCAACCTTTAACTACTTTTTTATATGATACACTTCCACTCTGCTTGAATTAGAAATAGCCCTATTGAATTGTTTCTGATTTCTCAGTAAGTCAGGTTTTTTTTACCATTTTAGGTTGCTTTAACCTTCATTATTCCATACCCTGAAAAAAAATCTATCTTTCTTGTCTTACATATGACAATCACTCTGCCAAAGATCAATTACATGTGACAATCACTCTGCCAAAGATCAATTAACTAATTAAAAGATAAATATTCTAATCTGCATGGCAATAAACAACTCCCATTTTTCTAAACATATAGCAATTCATAGAAGTTATATTAATATTAAAGTTATGAAAACCCTTTCTTCCTACTTAGATCACAACTATATACACACAAACACATATATGTCATTCTCAACCAGGGATGATTTTTTTTTTTTTTTTTTTTTTTTGCGGTATGCGGGCCTCTCACTGTTGTGGCCTCTCCCGTTGCAGAGCACAGGCTCCGGATGCGCAGGCTCAGCACCCATGGCTCATGGGCCCAGCCGCTCTGCAGCATGTGGGATCCTCCCGGACGGGGGCATGAACCTGTGTCCCCAGCATCGGCAGGCAGACTCAACCACTGCGCCACCAGGGAAGCCCCAGGGATGATTTTGCTTCCAGGAGACATTGACAATGCCTGGAGGCATTTTTGTTTGTCACACTGGAGATGCTACTGGCACCTAGTGAGTAGAGGCTAGAAATGCTGGTTAACATCCTGCAAGGTACAGGACAGCCTCCTGCATCAAAAAAAAAAAATATATATATATATACATTCCAAAATATCAGTAGTGCTGAAGTTAAGAAACTCTGGTTTAGATGGTACATGAACTTCTAAGAGAGAGAGCCATTATTCTAGACTATGGCAAAAAATATAACAAGACTTTTTCACTTTTTTTTCTAAGTTTATTATTTGGAAAGTCATTATTTATCAGTCACTCTGTCCTGATAGAGCTCTTCTTCCTTATGCTTAGCTTGAACAAATGTCCATATTAACTCCCCTTCCTCTCTTCCTTCACAAAGTTTAGAGAACTAACCTGATTGTCATCACCTTCTACCAAGACAGGAAACAGGATGAGAGTGTCTGATCCTTAGGGATGTTTTTAGGGTAATCATGGGGACCTTAACCTGGAAGTGTCTTTCCAACTTCTCAAACCAAGACAAGTCCAGGTAACATTGCTACCCATCCAGAGAGGGCACAGCAGTAATCAACTTCCATTCCTAGAGCATAAATAGATCAGTGGTGAAGAGCAGAGTCTAGAGTCAAAGGTCCTGAGTTCAGATCCTCCCTCTTCTGCTCCCTTTCTCTCTATCCTTGGACACATGATTATACTTAGTCTCTACACCTCAATTTCATCATCTTTAGAAGGAAGGTAACAATGGTAGCCCCCCTCCCTGGAGAATTATCGTGAGAATTAAATGAGCTAATATACATAAAGTGTCTGGCACACAGTAAGCCTTAGGTACAAGTTAGCAGAACCTTCCCTGCTAGAGCAATTCTGACCATGCTGTGGATGTCATTGACCCTCAGTCATTCATACAAACTGTCCAAGAGTCAATAGAATAAAAAAATAATGTTATTTGTTCTTTGAACTTGGGGTAGTAATTTGTATCTCCACGTCAAAGAAAATTTATTTTAACAATCTGATTAGCCTTATATAACATTATATATACGCTTCTACTCCAGGCAAATGAATCAACACAACACATAAAAGCTATTTCTTAAACTATTTCTACCATAGATTAACAGAAATTGCTGGGAATTTTAACACTTTTTGAAAAGGTGTGTGATTTGTCTTGATATCATCAGCACTAGAAAAGAATCCTGCATTTAAATCCCAAATTAATCTACACTGAGAGGTCCTACATGATTGCTTAACATACATCTCTTAGTTAATAAGTCTGTTAGGCTGGTATGTAGCAGGAGTCAAAGTGTCCTTACTGGGTTTCCCTGAAAAATAATTGGATTAGTGTGATTAATACTTGCGGTTTTCATGAAAAATATAGCTGTTAACAAGTTTACTTCAAATAACCATAGAATCAAATCTTAGAAACAAAAAATGCAGTATTAACCCAATAGGAACTTACCAACAAATGGTTTGATATCATTTAATGAGCGCAATAGGGAGAAATGATTCTTCCCCTTAAAAAATAAAAACAAAAGCCCTTAAGTCAACCTAAGATAAGTTTTATAAAATATTTTGCAAAAACATTAATACTGTACTTCATTTTGTTAGTCCTTTTGCTTCCTCTTCAAGCTTCGTTAGTATTACTAAATAAAGTATCCTCTACACAAATAAACATCTTACACTGGAACACAACTTTAGCAGTATAATGTCTTTCTTCCATTAAAATGATTGGCTTTGTTAGTGGAGGTTTCCTAATTGCAAGCATTTGTTTTTATCACTGAAGCTGAAACAAGTATTTTGTTGGTCCTTACTAACTAGCCTTGACGCATAAATGTAATACGAAAATATATTTGATCATCTTCTCTAATGGGAAAGCAGTGTGTTCTCAACATGTTGGCATGAAATCAATCACCTTTAAGGTGATATGGAAGACCTATATTATTGTTTTAAATATCAGCTTCCAATTAGGCCAGCTATTGCCCTGTCAACCCTTTTGAGAGGTCTTGACTATATTTTGTCAGAGAGCTTGAAAATAATCCCAGTGGTACTAGCCTCTTCTACTAATAAGGAGACCTATTTCAAGAGGGGTGTGGTTTCATTTCTGTGAAGGAGCCATAAGATTGGCTAGGATTAGTGGATCATCAAGCACATAGGGAAGGAGATAATTAAAAGTCCATTTTTGATGAGAGACATAAGTGATAACCTTATCTGAAACATCTTTAACCTCCTATTAAAAGTCAAGGTGTACATAACACATAAATTTTTAGATTCATGAAAGCATCGTAAATTTTGATTATGAAATTCTATTATGATGTGGTCTGAGTACAGGTACTTCTGCTTTGTACCTAAAATGTGGCTCTGATATGACTGGGCATATCTAGTGAGTTAGTAGGGCTGATCTTCAAGAAATCTACGCAAAGTCTAGGACTTTCTGGGAGTCCTCTTAAACTAAGTTAAGAAGGAGCAACCCAGAAGGAACTTGAACTTGTAAGGAAACCCTTGGTGGCAGGAGAAAGATTCACCCTAAATACAGCATGATGTTTGGCACTTGAATTTTCCTACCACCTCAGCCCTACCTAAGTTTATGGTGAGCATAAGTATTGCACATAAAAGCTAAAATAGCTGTCCTCTCGGTCCTTGTTGGATCTAGCCCCTGCTTAACCTTGTGATCTTATGTCATCCCTTTCCCCTACTCTCAATCTTTAGACTCTAGCCACATCATATCTTGAATGCACCATACTCCGCCAGATACTGGAAACTTTACTCTTGCTGTCGACATCATCAAACCACTTTCCTGGGGCCTTGCTCCAAATTCCTTCCTCACTCTTAGCACACTCCCTAGAAAGTCTTTGAAACACCTTCACGCAGAGGAAGAATGATGTTCAAGAAGACAATGAGATTCTGGGTCACTGGTTAAAGGAAAACTCCAACAAAACTTGTTACTCTGCGACTCTGACCTCCATCTGTCCTCCCAAGTAAGCAAGGTCTGGCAAACTGGGGTTGTGTTTTAAAAAACTGGGGTTGTATTTTTTTAAAAAGATTTCTGACTTAGGCCTCTCTTTCTTTCTTCTCTTTCTCCCTCCTTTCTCTTTTTATCAGAAACTCATGCATGAGACTTAGGACTAAGACGCTTCTTCTCATCTAATTTCTAATCCCCAAACTGGTTCCCTTAATAAATGATTAATAATTAATATATAGAATCATTGTGTTTTGTGGATTTAAGAGTAGACATTAGAAATCATATGGGCCAAGCTAGGAAAACAGATAGCCCAAGAGGTCAAATTACTTGATCAGAATTGCACATCTAGTTCTTGGAGCTCAGGTTGACATTCAAAAGTTAGTTCATTTGTACTTTTAGCTATCAGTTTAAAGGAAGAAGGAAGGGTGAAGAGTGACATTATGGAATTAAGCTGAGTTGACCTATAATTAAAATCAAAGTCATGCCACCCAGTCTATCTACTCTGCTGAACATTCATGACTATCACAAGTGTATCTCATAAATTACAATTATTTCTTTGGCCCAAGAAATCACTTTGGTAGATAGATGGACCATTTATATTCAGAACCCTACTTTTACATTTATCTCAGGACCAGGTGTGAAGGACAGGGTTGAATATAGCTAACAGGCATCCATTGAGGGAAACAAATTACATATGATATTGTGTATCTTACTTTAATATCAACAATAATCTTTCATTTTTCAAGCATATTACATATAGAGTGGGCATTAAGAACTTTCTGCACCACAAGCAAACAACAGAAGCTTATCATATGGCAAATGATAAATGCTCCCACCTCCAAGTTACCTTGGGCATAGACAGGATGCATCTCAAAGATGCGTTAACTATCTATCAACACCTTCTGACATCATTGCTATAAAAAGGAGATAATGATGAAGGAAACAAACTTGTCTTTCTTCAGGGTTAGATTTACAGGGAAAAAAATAATTAGCAGGTATTTCTGAGAAATTTGGTAACTTTAGACACTTAGAAACTCATTCATTCACTTATTCGTTCATTCATACAACAAATATTTGTAAAAAAAAAAAAGTAGCCTATAATATATCAGACATTTATCCAGGCTGTAAGAATATGATTCAGAGCAAAGCCTTGCCTTTTAAGTGAGTTCACATTATTCTGGAGAAGTTAGAAATATGAATTTAAAATATTCCACTTATGGAGGTGAGAAAGAGGTAAAGAGAACAAATAAAGAAAACTTGTTTATGGATGAACAGGGAAAGAAGGAGCATGGCTCTGAGGGTAGATGTTAATAATGTACATAAAAAGGTGGCATGAGTCAGGGAAGTCCTTTTTAATAAGATGGCATTTTTGCAGAGAATGAAGGAAATGAGGGACTGAGCCATGCAGATGTCTAGAGGAAGAATTTCTAGGTAGATGGAATAGCACGTGTGATGACCAGACACACCTTGGCTTTGGCATATTCAGAAAACAGCAGGTGGTCAGTGTGGCTGAAGAATAATGAATGTGTGTGTGTGTAGAAAGAGAGTAAAAAAGACAGAGAAAGATTATTTAGCATTTTGTAAACTGTGGTAAAAATGTACGACCAAAGGATGGAAAAAAAAATAATCTTGCTGTATTAGGGCTCTCTGGAGAAGAAGAACAAATAGGATATATACATATAATAGGTATAAGAGGCTGAGAAGCCCCATGATTTGCTGTCTGCAAGCTGGACACTGCAAAGAGAGCCAGTGGTGGGATTTAGTCAGTTTGAAGGCCCAAGAACCAGGAGGGTGGATGTCTGAGGGCAGGAGAAGATGAATGTCCCAGCTCAAAAAAGACAACAAATTCACCCTTTCTCTGTCCTTTTGATCCATTCAGGCTCTCCAAGCATTGTATTATGCCCACCACATTAGTGAGGAACATGTACCTTTTCAGTCCCTGATTCAATATTAATCTCTTCTGGAAACACCCTCACAGACACACCCAGAAATAAAGTTTTGTTCATTTAGTAATGCCCAACAATCCGGGCATCCTTTGGCCCAGTCAAGTTGATACATAAAATTAACCATCATGCTCATTAAAATGGTATACTCTCTAGAAAAATACAAACATATAACGTTTATTTACGGGACTTCATGGAACAGCAGAATCATTTTTATACCATTTTCTGAAAACATAATCAGCAACTCTGGCATTCATATAAATGAATGATGAAAATTCTGAAAGTGAAATTAAGAAAACACTCTCATTTACCATTGCAACAAAAAGAATAAAATATCTAGTAATAAACCTACCGAAGGAGACAAAAGACCTGTATGCAGGAAATTATAAGACATTGATGAAAGAAATTAAAGATGATACAAATAGATGAAGGGATATACCATGTTCTTGGATTGGAAGAATCAACATTGTGAAAATCACTCTACTACCAAAGGAAATCTGCAGATTCAATGCAATCCCTATCAAACTACCACTGGCATTTTCACAGAACTAGAACAAAAAATTTCACAATTTGTATGGAAATACAAAAGACCCCGAATAGCCAGAGCAATCTTCAGAACGAAAAATGGAGCTAGAGGAATCAGGCTCCCTGACTTCAAACTATACTACAAAGTTACAGTAATCAAGACAGTATGGTACTGGAACAAAAACAGAAAGATAGATCAATGGAAAAGGATAGAAAGCCCAGAGATAAACCCACACACATATGGTCACCTTATCTTTGATAAAGGAGGGAAGAATATACAGTGGAGAAAAGACAGCCTCTTCATTAAGTGGTGCTGGGAAAACTGAAGAGGTACATGTAAAAGTATGAAATTAGAACACTCCCTAACACCATACACAAAAATAAACTCAAAATGGATTAAAGACCTAAATGTAAGGCCAGAAACTATCAAACTCTTAGAGGAAAACATAGGTAGAACACTCTATGACATAAATCACAGGAAAACCTTTTTGACTCACCTCCTAGAGAAATGGAAATAAAAACAAAAATAAACAAATGACACCTAATGAAACTTCAAAGCTTTTGCACAGCAAAGGAAACCATAAACAAGACCTAAAGACAACCCTCAGAATGGGATAAAATATTTGCAAATGAAGCAACTGACAAAGGATTAATCTCTAAAATTTACAAGCAGCTCATGCAGCTCAATAACAAAAAAACAAACAACCCAATCCAAAAATGGGCAGAAGACCTAAATAGACATTTCTCCAAAGAAGATACACAGATTGCCAACAAACACATGAAAGAATGCTCAACATCACTAATCATTAGAGAAATGCAAATCAAAATTACAATGAGATATCACCTCACACCAGTCAGAGTGGCCATCATAAAAAAATCTAGAAACAATAAATGCTGAAGAGGGTGTGGATAAAAGGGAACCCTTTTGCACTGTTGGTGGGAATGTAAATTTATAGAGCCACTATGGAGAACAGTATGGAGGTTCCTTAAAAAACTAAAAATAGAATTACCATAAAACCCAGCAATTCCACTACTGGGCATATACCCTGAGAAAACCCTAGTTCAAAAAGAGTCATGTACCAAAATGTTCATTGCAGCTATATTTTCAATAGCCAGGACATGGAAGCAACTTAAGTGTCCATCAACAGATGAATGGATAAAGAAGATGTGGCACATATATACAATGGAATATTACTCAGCCATTAAAAGAAACGAAGTTGAGTTATTTATAGTGAGGTGGATGGACCTAGAGTCTGTCATACAGAGTGAAATAAGTCAGAAAGTGAAAAAAAAATACTGTATGCTAACACATATATATGAAATCTAAGGGAAAAAAAAGTCATGAAGAACCTAGGGGTAAGATGGGAATAAAGATACAGACCTACTAGAGAATGGACTTGAGGATATGGCGAGGGGGATGGATAAGCTGTGACAAAGTGAGAGAGTGGCATGGACATATATACACTACCAAACGTAAAATGCGTAGCTAGTGAGAAGCAGCCGCATAGCACAGGGAGATCAACTCGGTGGTTTGTGACCACCTAGAAGGGTGGGATAGGGAGTGTGGGAGGGAGGGAGACGCAAGAGGGAAGAGATATGGGAACATATGTATATGCATAACTGATTCACTTTGTTATAAATCAGAAACTAGCACACCATTGTAAAGCAATTATACTTCAGTAAAGATGTTAAAAAAGAAATCACAATGGTCATATTCTATCACATTTCCTGTACAGTCACATGTTTTACCACAAAAGTGCCAGAGAAAGAATGTTCTCTGTTGTTTTGTTGTTGTTTTTAACAAATGATGCTGAATCAAATGGGTATTAATATGACAAATATATTCATTTCAGTGCCTATTTAAACCACATAAAATCCATTCCAGAGAGATCACAGATCTAAATTTGAATAATAAACAATTAGTTTTCTGTGAGATAAGATAGAAAAATATCTTCATGATTATGAGAGGGTATTTAGAAGGCAAAGTAAAGTGACAGTCATATTTCTTATTCTCTGAAGGCAGCACAGGGCACAGACACTGGGGTAATTCATGAATATTGTCACTTATCTGCCAGCTCACTGAGTTAACCTGGGGCAGCAATCAGGGCTTCAGCTCCTTCTGCTGCCACCTTCAGCAGAAGCTGATCACTGTCTAAGAAGCTGATCTCCTCCGTCAGCTTCTTAGACCATGAACAAAGTACATGAGTAGCTCCTTACCAAATGTGGTAGAAAAGTCCAGAGGAAAACCTGTAGAACTGCCTCTACCCACCAAAATAATAAATCAAAAGCAAACAACATCTTCTTGGAGGGATTTCAGAGATAAAGTCTATCAACAAGGTTTCGAAACATATAGTGTGGTCATCCTAACACATCCTCATTTCACCTTGCCTCTTTGGCCTGTGCAGAAGATAAATGGGACTTAGAAAATGGCAGTGCATTATTGTAAACTTAATAAGGTGGTGAAATCCAATTGCAGCTGTTGGTCCAGATGTAGTGTCATTACCAGAACCAGAACCAATCAACGCATCCCTGGCATCTGACAAATGGTTCTCTCTCTCTCTCTCTTCCTCCCTTTCTCTCTCCCTACCTATCAGTAAAGACCATCAGAAAAAATTTCCTTTCCCCTGGCATGTCCAGCAATGCAGGACCATATTAAATCTCCAGCCCCCTGCCATAATCTAGTCTACAAGAACTTCTAAGACATCTTCATTTCACAAAGCATCATTATATTGATAATTCATTACATTTATGGTATAATGCTGGTTAGACCAGATCCGCAGGAAGCAGGAACTAAGCTAGACTTCTTGGTAGGATACATGCATGAGAGAGGAAGAGAGAGAAAACCCACAAAAATTCAGGAACTTTTCACCTAGGGGAATTTCTAGGGGTACAGTAGGTCTGAGGCATGTTAAGGTATTCTATCCAAAGTAAAAGACTAACCGCTGCATCTGCTTCCTTTTACTATTAAAAAAGAACTAAAATGTCTGGTATGCCACTTTAGATTTTACAGAAGTCTAAATCTCATTTGGGTGTGACACTCTGACCTATTTATTGAGTAGTCTGATAATCTGCCGGATTTGAGCAGGACCCAGAAAAAAAAATTCTTCAGCTGCCCTACCACTTGGAACATGTGACCCTGCATGTTCTGATAATGTTTGACAAGTCTATGGCAGATAAGGATATTTTATAGAGATCTTATAAGTAGGTCACAATGCAAACATTTAGGATTTTGGATCAAAACTATGCATTCCTCCACAAATATGATTGTTATTTTGAGAAACAAGTTCAGGCTTATACCTGGGGCCAAGCAAAGAATGAATGCTTGATCACTGACTACCCAATTATCAAAAGACCTTAGCTTCTCATGAAGTAGGTGTGATCTGACCATCAAACCGTAAAGTGGAGCAGCACCACAGCACTTCATTGTCAAATGGAAGTAGTATGTACAAGACTGAGCTCAGTTGTATCCAAAAAGCAAATATAAGTTGCATGGGCAAGTGGCACATGTGCCCACAGGTCATATTCATACTTCATTGACTCTCCCTTCTCAATCCTGCTTCATGGCCATACGGAGATTTTCCTACAACCAGTTAACTTGGAAAAATGGCCCCTTTTAGAGAAGGAGGCATCTGTACAGACCCGCTGTAGAGTGGCCCTAGAGAACAACAATGAAGGGAAACCATCCAGTAAACAAAAACTTCAGGTGTGAACCTGGTTTTTTGCTTTGCCTGAAAGGAGGAACAGATGACCAGAGGTATGCATCTTTACTACTTAATGGACAGTGGCTAATGATTAAATAAATAGTTAAGAACTTGAAAGGAGCATAATTGGAAAATTGGTTCCATTAATGGGCACAGATTGTGAAGATATTTATTCTTCATGTGAACACTTAACAAAGAGTGACCTCAAACAAGATTTTAATTGTCATCTAGACAAGATGACCCATTCTCTGGAGGTCAGCCAGGCAGACCATCGCCAGACACTGCTGTCCTGTGCAATGGGTTCATGAACCAAGTGGCTATGACTTAAGGGATAGAGTTTACACATGGGCTCAAAAACATACACTACCACCCATCAAGGCCAATCTGGCTAAAGCCACTGTTGAATACCCAATCCATCACTCAGCTAATGCTGAGCCTCCCAATATTGCACTGTTCAACCACCTGGTGCAGGTCGATTACACTGGACCATTCTATAATGGAAGGAACAGCACTCTGTTCTCGCTAGAATAGACTCCTACTATGAATACCAACCAGACTTTTTGCCCATAATCCTTCTGCCAAAACCATCGTTGAAGGATTTATAGAAAACCTTATTCACCATCATGATATTCCACACAGGTTTTCTTCTGATCAAGGGACACAGTCTGATACTTATGCAATTCACTGGTCTTACCATCTTCCCCATAACCCTGAACCAGCTGTATGGATAGAATGATGAAATGGCTTTTTGAAGACTCAATTATGGCTTCAGTTGTCTAAGAACACCACATCTTATGGGGCTGAAATAATGTCCTCCAGGATGCAGTATATGCTCTAAATCAGCAATCTATATATAGTGCTGTTTCTCCTAGCCAAAATTCATTGGTCCAGGGATCAATGGGTGGAAATGGGAAGGACTCTTCTCAATACTAGCTCTGATAATCTTCTAGCAAAATTTTTGCTTCTGCCAACAAAATTTTAGATTGTGATGGTCTATAGCTAGTGATGGTCTATATCTCTGTAGTCCATTGTGGTAGCCACTAGCCACAAATGTTTTTTGAACTCTTAAAATATGGTTACTGCAACTGCAATCTAATAAATTTTAAATTTTACTTAATTTTAAATAACTTAAATTTAATGTAAATAACCACTTGACTAGTGTCTATAATATTTAGCTAATGTATAACACAAGTTCCAGAGTTCCCAAAAGATGAATATTTACGCTAGGGGACACAGTAATGGTTCCACTAAATTGAAAGTCAATTTGATAACTGTCCACTTTAAGCTTCCATGACAATGATTCAATAGTTAATATACTATCAAGGTATATTGATCTTGAATATCAAGGATAAATTGTACTATTACTGCATGATGAGGGTAAGGAAGTATGTCTGGAATCCAGAATATTCTTTGGGTGCCTCTTAATACTTCTACATCCTATCATTAAAGTCAATGAGGGAGGGTGGGAGGGAGACGCAAGAGGGAGGGGATATGGGGATATATGTATACGTATAGCTGATTCACTTTGTTATACTGCAGAAACTAACACAACATTGTAAAGCAATTGTACTACAATAAAGATGTTTAAAAAATAAAAAATAAAGTTAATGGATAAATAAAAATAAATAAATAAAGTCAATGTATAACCCAATACAGGCAAGACCGTGAATAGTCCAGATTCTTTGGGAATAAAAGTTTGAGTCACCACAGCAGGCAAGGAATTATGACCAGCTGTGTTTGCTGAGGGAAAAAATAAATATGGAGTTGAAAGATACCAGTGATAAGTATATGGCTAGCTGTGGAAATGAAGACTATAATATTTATGAATATTCCTTCTTTATTTTGATGTGACTATTTGCATAAATATTGACCAACTTTTTTTCTCTACCATTTCTCTATCACCTAACATAAGATATATTCATAGACATTGAACTTATATCTCAGTATTTTAGTTCAGGTTTTCAAAATCACACAGGAGTATGATTCTCTTTTGAAGAGAAGGACAGACTATTTTGAGTTGCATAAGGACAGTTGTGTCATGTTAGGTAGAAACATGATTTTGCTTCTTATTTTTTTAAGAAGTGAAATATAGTTGGCAAAAGTGGGTATGAATATCAATATGATAAGAGTTGGAATAAGGTGGGTTTGTCCTTTGTCTACACAACTAAGCTGAAACTACATTTCACAAAAGTTCTTTCCCTGTATGATTCCTTGTTAACGCTGGATAGAAAGACATTCTAAGTGGTATTTGGAAGGCAGAAGTAAAGCAGAAGCCATATTTCTCCTGCTTTGAATGTCATTGCAGGAAGTCAGGCATCGTGGTAGTTACTGCAGTTGTCACTCACAGCTTGAAAAGTCTAGTTTATCTCTCCCTCAAGCTTTTCCAAGGCCTGGACAAAGTACGTGTGCAGCTCCAAAGCAAATAATGCCAGCTCTTCCTTCAAATGACCCGCAGCATGAAGATTAGAGATGATAAGTGACAAAGCAGCTTGTGGCATTTCCTAATAAGTCAAGAGTTTTCCTCAAGGGTTCCAGTTTTTCCTCAAGGGTCTGGTTCTTCCTTGTGAGTTCCAGTTAGTTATTCTTCTCTTCTAACTTTAACTTTTCTCTCCAGCTGTTGGTCTGGCTGGCTTAGAGTGATTTGGGGCTCAACACTAGACATAATGGCAACATTCTCAATAGACTGCTCCACCAGCTTCAACCAATTAATAAAGTCTAACTACTATAATAAATCCCTCATAGTGGTTTGGTGTCCCTGATAAAATCTCAGTTGATATAAAATTATTCATCAGTATCTTCTAAAGCTGAACATACGCATGCCTTATGATTGAGCATCTCTAGTCCTAAATATCCACCCACAGAAACAAGTACTTATGTGTACAAATATACACGAACAAGAATTTCTATACTTTTTATTTATGAAAACAAAAAAACGGAAATAATCAAATGTCCATCAATAGCAGAAAAGATAAACCCCATCATGGTATAGTCACACATTAAAATAATGTACCTCAATGAAAAAGGACAAACTTCTGCCTCATGCAACAACTGGATGAATCTCAAGGTAAAACACTGAGAAAAAAAAAGCCTAACATAAAAGAATGTATATTCACATGAAATTTCTCAATTAGATGTAATAAAAGTCAGAAAAGTGGCTACTGTTGGGAGAAGGTACTAAGTGGAATTGGTACAAGGGTGTTTTCTGAGAGCTGGTAATTTTATATTTTGTGTATTCACTTCATAAAAATTGGTTAAGTTGTACATTTAAAATTTCTACACTCTATTACTTGGATGTTATACTTGCAAAAAATGATTAAAAATAATATAACAAACAATAATAAAACAATCCTAAAATAAAACCACTACAAAACCCCAATAGCCAAAGCAATCTTGAGAAAGAACAAAGCAACACACTTTGTGATTTCAAACTATATTAAAAGCTATAGTAATCAAAACACTATGGTACTGATATAAGAACAGTCACATGGATCAAGGGAATAGAATAGAGAGCTTAGAAATAAACCCAGGCTGGTATGGTCTATTAATTTACCACAAAGGAGCCAGGAATATGAAATAAAGAAAGGATAGTCTCTTCCATAAATGGTTTAGAAACCTGGAGAGCCACATGCAAAAGAATCAAACTGGACTCCTATCTTATACCATGCATAAAAATCAACTCAAACTGGATTAAAGAAATATTTAAGACTTGAGACCATAAAGTTCCTAGAAAAAAAAAAAAAAACATAAAGGATAAGTTCTTTAACGTTGGTCCTTGTAATGATTTTTGCATTTGACATCAAAAACAAAGCCAACGAAAGCAAAATCAACCAGTGAGACTACATCAATCTCAAAAGCTTCTGCACAGCAATGGAACCCATCAACAAAATTAAAGGCAAGTTATGGAATGGGAGAAAATATTTACAAATTGTATGTCTGTTAAAGTGTTAATATCAAAAATATATAAAGGACTCACACAACTCAATAGCAAAAAAAAAAAAAAAAAGAAAAGCCAATCTGATTAGAAAATGACAGATAAACTAAGCAGACATTTTTTCCCAAAGAAGACATACAAATGGCCAACTTGTACATAAAAAATTGCTCAACGTCTCCAGTCATAAAGGAAATGCATATCAAAACCACATTAAGATATCACCTCATACCTGTTAGAATGGTTATTATGGAAAAGATAAGTAGCAAGTGTTGGCAAGGATGTGGAGAAATTGGAACAATTGTGCACTGTTGGTGGGAATGTAAATTGATGTAGTCACTATGGAAAACAGTATGGAGATTCCGTAAATAATTAATACTAGAACTACCATACAACCCAGCAATCCCATCCTGTTATATATCCAAAGGGAATAAGAAGAGGATTTTGAAGAGATATATGCACCCCCATTTTTACCGCAGTATTTTTCACAATAGCTAAGATATAGAAGCAACTTAAGTTTCCATCAATGGATAAATGGATAAAGAAGATGTGGTATATCTATACAATGGAATATTATTCAGCCATGGGAAAAAAAAGGAAATCCTGCTCTTTGTGCAACACGGATGGACTTTGAGGGCATTATACTAAGTGAAATAAACCAGACAGAAAAAGATAAAATACCGCATGCTCTAACTTACATGCAAAATCTAAAACCAGAGTCAAACTCGTAGAAATAAAGAATAGAGAAGTAGATGCCAAGAGCTGAGGGTGGGTTGGGGGAATAGGGAGAGTTTGGTAAAAGCATATAGAATTTTAGGTATAAAATGATAAGTTCTGAGGATCTAACATACAACATAGTGACTATAGTTGATAACACTATTATATAAATGAAATTTACTTAAAGAGTGTGAACTTAAAAGTTTAATAATAATAATAATAATAAAACCTTACAGTCTGTGAAGTTATGAATAAAATAACTCATGCTTAGGATAAGAGTTTAATAAATACTATGTAACATAATTTTGTTATTACAAAATCAGTAATTGGAATTGAAATATTGCCTGCATCCAGGTAGCTATTATTGTCTTTGAGAAGAGTGATCATTTTACAGCAGGGGAAAAGTTAGACCTAAACCCATTAGAAGCACAATGTCTATTGTTTATATAATATCACGACCTTACCCTTTCTAATTTGAAAGGGTATATTACAGCAAACTTGGGACAGAGCAACTGGAGATTTGTACAGGAGAGTGTTTTCAACCACAGTTCTCTATATTTCCTTTACTAGAACTCTTTACAAAAAAAAATTTTTTAATTTATTGTCTGACTTGTTTCATTAGTATGTAAGCCCCATGAGGACAGTTACCTTCTCTGTTTTCTTTAGGACAATGGCTGGCACAGTGTAGGTTTCCAATAAATATTTATTAAGTGATATAGAGAGCATGAATGTCCATGAATTGGGCATAAAGAGTTGGCATGTGGCATTCAGGGCTAACTTCTGCCCTAGTTCCTTTCTTGTAGAAAGCCATCCTGCTATAATTAAATTTTTGCTCTGTGGAGTTATGAGTGTTTCAAGTTCGCCGATTTCTGAATACTTGACATTTCTGACACAATTGCCCTTGCACTTTTCTTAATGAAATGACAACACTACAAATCCTCTCCAAATTGAAGTGGAAAATGAAGGTGAATAAATAAATAACTAATGAAGGGACTACAGTCCAACTAATTATGGTCACAATATCAGGAAGTTCATGTTAATAAGAAGTGTGTGTCTTTTACTTTTCATTTATTCATAATCCAGAAAATGGTGACAGTAAATCCTTTTGTCATAAAAAAAACTCTTTAATAATCAGTGAGACATAACCACTATAAATAATTTAAATTCTATCAAGTAAAAACAAAGATTTAACTGAGTTTTGCCAACTAGGCTTGGGGCACTTAGACTTCCCCACAGCAGATGGGAACTGTCAAAGCTCATAAACATTTAAAATTGTAAGACATGACTTTCAGATGACAGAAACCAGAAGAATTCATGCAAATCAACGAGCCAAACACACCTTATTTAAAGAGAGTGCTTGACAGTTAAAAGAGCAGATCGCATTAAATCTGCACCTTTGGAGTACCTCAGGTTTTAATTAGTCAAATGTCACCATACTTAAATGGAAGGTTTTCCATTGATAATCCTTTCTAAAATCTGTTAAAAAGAAGGGTTTTCTTTCTACTGATTTTGGTGCTAATTCTATGCCAAATTATGGGATTGAAAACATCATTCAAAACTCCTCATCAATGATATCCAATAATAAAATACAGCAACCAAAAAAAATCTCCCTAATATGTCTGGCCAATTTAATTTTAAGAAAATCCATTTGGGATGGGTTTTGATTGCTATATGCTTGTAGCTATAAGAGCCTTGCAAGTTAAGATCGCAGTGCCTCTGGAATTTCTTCATAGGAGGAGCAGAAACGTATTTAGTATTAACAGTTCAGGGCTTAGGACAATGTATTTGCATAGCAAGCATACTGCTTTTACTTAGTTTGTATGTCCATTTGTTGTTGCTGTTGATAGATGCTGATAGAGCTTAAGAAGTGACAACCAACCACCACCAAGTGTTACTCATGAGGCTTCAGCTGAAATATGGACAGTAAAATAGCTGACACTTATGAGGCACTTCATCACTTCAAAAAATGCTTTCATATACATGGCCTAATTTATTCCTGAAGTTAAACTAAGGAAGGTATTTTTATTGGCCCCATTTACAATTGAAGAAACTGCAGGTCGGGGAGTTTGAGTAACTCATTTCAGAATCACATCCACAGTAAATACGGGACCCAAGGGCCAGAACCTCTTGGCTCCAAATCTCTTGGTCTTTCCTACATACCATAATGAGGAAGAATAAAATTCATTTTCTGAAAATATAATGTTCAAAAGGAATTTGCATGATATCCATCATTACATATTCAATGTATATCTTCTATATATTAGGACCTGGCAATGTAGTGGAGAATGAAAGACTCGGTTTCTATCTGCTATCCAGGTACACAGGTGACTGTGCTGTCATCACTGTGAAAAGTGCTTTGATGTGATTCCTGAAGGAACTGGGAGGTCTCAGCCTGGACTTCAAATGTGAGTAGGAGTTTGATAGGAGAAGGGGCAGTTCCAGGCACAGGGAACAGCATTTACAAAAGAACTGAAACAAATCCAGGTTAATCTGAACATATTGAGGAGCTAGAGAACCAACAGAGATGGGACAAGTGGGGCAAGAAAAGGCCAGACCACGGAGGACCTTATAAATCATTTTTAAAATCTAGATTTTACTCAAAGAGCAATGGAGAGCTTTTTAAGAAGTTTAAGTATTTCATGTGCATTGACAATGTATTTCAAAGTTTATATGCAATCCTAAATATAAGGGAAGATCTGTTTTGGAGTATGTTGCATCTTCTTTGGAAAGTTGCCAGTGAATAAAATTGAAAATGGCCAGATGGACCTTAGAAGAAATAAGATTTCTACTCTGGGCCAATATAAATTTCATTCTCAAGGTAAACAAATATGTATAGGCATAACTGACCCTAACAAGAATTAAACCCACAGGTATTTTTTGTTTATAATGAACTGACCTATTCTTACTTGGGATAGATTTTTTTTTTTTTAACTCTCCTTGGTTCTATAGACTAAATGGTATTGGTTGTTTGAAATAACTTTAAATAATCTCTCAAACCTGAGCAAGATCCCCTGGGCCATTAAAAGATGAGCTATTTGCATGCTAAACTGCAAGGTTCAGCATATGGTCCCTCGTATTTGCATAAATAAAATCTTAAGAAAGCATTTTCAATGAGGTGCGTTTTATACTTATCTTTCATCCACAATACCTAAATTGTGTTTTTTCAAGAATAAATTACTTCCTTGTACATTGTCCTAAAGTAATATTTAATTCGTAATTTTTCCTTATACAAACAATACATATTTAGTGTTAAAAATAGAAATAAGCAAAAAGAAAAAGATTAAAATATTTCGTAAGAGGCAAATACTTCCTTTTGTTGATTGTTTTACAAAAATGAACTTATATCCTGTATCCTAATTTGTGTTGGTTATTAATATTTTTCCATTTAACCACATTTTTAACATGATTCTGCACCTAAATATATTTTAATGAGTGTTGCACTCCATCTTATGAATAAAAGTGTTTTAATCAATCCTGTATTGCTAGACATTTAAGTTACTTTGTTTTTAAAAACTATAAGTAACACTAATTTATGAGTTAGGATTAAATAGCATCTAGTGGCATAGTAAGAGTAAAAATATACTAGCCACCAAATATATTTATCAGCCCTACCTAAACTTATTCCAAATTAATATGATCAGAACAAAGGAGTATCCTTTGGTTGTGAGTAAGCCTCCATAGGGAGATTAATATCAGATATTTAGTTATTTTAAGAAATTGTATTTGTACATACTCTGAGGTCATCTAACTCCAGGGCAAACCTCTGTCAGTCTGTGTGAATTTCTGTGGCTGCCATAAACAATCAGTGAAAGCAAAGTAACATTTAACATTGCTCATGGGACTAAATAAATAGACTAAAAAGAAAGAACTCTTTTTCTTTTAATATAGTCACTTAGTTCCCAGCATAGAACATCTTGAGCTTCAGGACAGATAAAAATTTCCCCAAAAGACAACCCTGAAATCACAGCTAGAGGAATAAACAAGGTTGTTGGAATTTGATGTAAATGGACGTCCTCAGTCTTGGCTGGAGCCTGCAGGAGTCTCTCCCAGTGGAGAAATGTGGCCAGTTGTCACAATGAAACATGTCTGTAGGCCATTGCAGTGATCCAGAAATACTGGTTTCCCACCTGCAAAGTTGAAGTACTGAGCCTCAGTGACCCTGACTGGATGTAGTGTCCACATTTACAGTCTGGTATCTGAGCTCAGAACACTTGCATTTGAATCAGAGCTCCACCTCTTCCTAACTGTTTGACTTTAAGCCAGTTCTTCAGGCCTCAGTTTCTACAGGAGACTGTAAGAACATCTTATTAGGCTTGTTGAGAGGCTTAAATAAAATAATCCATTTAAAGCACTTAGTTCAGTACCTGGCTCATTGTGCATACTTGGTAAATGTGAGTTATTAATTTTCTGGAATTTGTGAACACACATAGGATCAAGAACCACATGTTAACTCCCTATTAAGACCATTTTTCATTTATTTCACTTGTTACCAGTTCAAAAAAGAGGAAGACAAAATCTTCAAACACCTTGGTAAGTCAAACTTTATTTAAAAAGGAATTTGTGTGGGTATTTATTTAAACCATTTAATTGTGTAATTCTGAGAGCAGAATTCTATAATTACCTCTAAATGAAAGAATATGTTTAGAGATTTTAACAGAGTGAAGTTGTGAAAGTAGAAATTTTCCTCCAAAATTAACTGGTGGTTACTTGCAAATGAACGTAATGACCAGGATTTATTACTCAAATAACGTTTAAAAACTATAACAAGTAACTATGGAATAAGTGTACATACGTAAAAAAAGGTTCCTAGTGAGATATGGGCTAAAGTCAATTTATCACCAGGTTTTGTCTGAAAAGAAGAGGGGAAAGATACATTGGTGAACAGTTTGTAGTGTTAAAAGATGGTGACTACATATATGCATTAATATGCGATATTTGTTTTTCTCTTTATGTGGAATCTAGAAAAATAGTACAGATGAACCTATTTGCACAGCAGGAATAGAGACATAGACGTAGAGAACGGACATGTGGACACAGTGTGGGAGGAAGGTGGGGTTGGGATGAATTGGGAGATTGGGACTGACACATATACACTACCATGTGTAAAACAGATAGCTAGTGGGAACTTTCTGTATAATGCAGGGAGCTCAGCTTGTGCTCTGTGGTGACCCAGATGGGTGGGCTTGGGGGGTGGGAGGGAGGTCCAAGAGGGAGGAGATATATGTATACATATACAAAGTGAATCTACTGATTCACTTCGTTGTACAGGAGAAACTGATATGGTATTGTAAGGCAACTATACCTTAATAAAAAATAAAATAAAGTAAAATAGATAATCAACAAGGACCTACTGTATAGCACAGGGAACTCTACTCAGTACTCTAATAACCTATATGGGAAAAACATCTGGAAAAGAATAGAAATATGTATATGTATAACTGAATCACTTTGCTGTACACCTAAAACTAACTCACCATTGTAAATCAACTATACTCCAGTATAAAATAAAAAATTTAAACCCCCCTCCCAAAAAAATATGATGACCAAAACAAAGTATTCATTTCTATTTGGATAAAATGAAAAATGTTAAATGTGTACAAAAAAAATGTGTTCTGTGTTTTTCCACCCCAGTGTTGTCTCAGCTAAATTAAGAAAGCCCTAAAATCCAATTGGAGAGAAAACAATTATTTAAGTTGTTTGCTACCATATCAGCCTAAATTTTTTTTTTCATTCTGTTATGGTTTGCCTTTCTTCAGTGGATGGTAGAAGGAAGTGATCTTCGGGATAATAAAAATGAATTAGGAACATTATCACAGTTCCAGACTTTCTATTGAATTGATGTGTTTTAAAAAATATTTGGAATTGTTCATGACTATGTAAAATAATTCTGACCAGTGCTTCCTTGTAATATATAAAATGTGGAGCTATTTTCTGAAATTTAGGTCTTTCGATGTTGAATCTATTTTTAAATGTTCATTATTACATGGTACACAAGTGGTACTCCATATACTCCACAAATATTTTCCTTGCTGTATTATTATGAAAACAATTCAATACATTAGAGTAATTTTTTCAGTAATTAGTAATTTTAGCTTGAATTGAAGATTATGCAGAAGTAACAAGCTTATCACAAAGGACCATCATCAGTATGAGCCACATCTGGTTCAAATACGTGAAACTTATGAGATTATTCATCCTTTGTTAATGCTATGGCTCTATTGTCCCCTTAAAAGAAGAATAAATAGTTTCATTCTAAAAAAAAATGGAGAAAGAAAAAGAAGGGAAGAAAGAGGAGGAAAATGAAGAGCAGGAGAGGAGGACAGAAAGAGGAGAGAGAGGAAGTACATTTGATAATGTACAATTGCTTTTAGATATATTAGAATGTAAAAATGCCTAAGAATCAATCACAGCTGTTGAAGTACTGACATTGAGAGCAGAAGTATCTGAGATCCTAAGATAAATCACAGTATACAAAACTAATTTCTTCTCAAAAACAGACCAGCTTGAAAGTGGTCTTTGGTAACCTAACATCTCTAGGTCTTCATCGTATCATTTGAAAAGTGAGAGATTCAGCTAATTACCTTTTAAAGAATTTAATTATCTGTAATACCTATGATTTTATGAACAATATTAAATATGATAAATTTCAATAAGAGCAAAGAAATTGGAGCACCTCTAGGACATTTTTTATTACTAAAAGTTTGTTTTACTTAAAGAAAGATAAGAATAAATATTTTTTCCTTCTGCTTATGTAAAGATCAATGAAGTTAAGATTAGCACTAATTTAAAAGAAGAGTTAGATCAAGGGGAAATGGTAAGGAAATGAGAAAATATTTTATGTTACAAAGAAATGAGAAAATTCCATAGAATTTCATATCTGAAAACAGGCGATATACATAACACTCAAATCCATTTTTGTGTGTATTGCTCTTTTATTATAAAAGAAATACATTCTCACTGCAAACTAATCCATTTGGGAAATGGAAAAAAAGATGATAGTTCAGAGTTCTAAACACTGTAATTAAATATCAAACCATTAACAATTTTCACTTGTAGTGATTAGAACTGGCTCAGTATGGCACATTCCTCCATCTGTGAAAAAAATCATTCTTCTCTAAATGTAAAACATATATTAAAAAATGAAGTCATCTATGGTCCCACTTTCCACAGATAATCATTAGTAAGAATTTTGTGTATATCCCGCATCTAGCTTGCTTTTCTCTCTCTCTCTCTCTCTCTCTCTCTCTCTCTCTCTCTCTCTCTCTCTCTCTGTCTCTGTCTCTCGCACACACACACACACACACACACACAATTTTTGTTGTGAATTCTTACTTTTCATGAAACTTTTCAATTACAAGTAAATTATTAACTTAAAGAGATAAGTGTTTTTGAAAAATGGATATTCCAGAAAACCCAAGTGTAAAAGAGCAAGTGAGTATCAAGACATACTGGAATCAAGAAGATCATCAGAGACCCCACCATATTTTTCTCTTTTACTGTGGGGACATTAAGTCTCATGTTTGCTTCTTTCTGCACATCTGCTTTTTTATTTCCCTCACAGCTTTGGCTTCCTCACAGTTCTGGAGTTTAAAAGTTCAGTTCTTGTAACCATCCCAAATAAAACTAGCATCTCTTAAACTCAATTCCAAACTCTTGGAAAAGAGAATCTTGGCTCTATTTGTTTGAGTTGAATAGGGCATGCTGTAGTTCTCAAGAAAAGGGACATGTGGGTTGGGTAGACATCATAACATTAGTCTGCTGCACTGTGGACATCTTTTGTGTCAATAAATATAAATCTACCTCACTATTTTAGAGGCTTCAAGATAACCCCATTACTTGAATTCTTTACTTTCTTCTTGATAGAGTATTTAGAATGTTTGGGCATCTTTCTAAGCACAACTTTATTTCTTTAGGAATAGTACCCGTAAATGGTACAAAGAGTGTATATATAGAGAGAGTACCACAGTGTACTCAATGTGTGACAATGTACTCAATGTACCACAATGTGTGACTGTACCACACATTGTTCACCCATTCATCAACTGAAGGGCATTTGGTTTGCTTCCAGTTTTCATGATTATGAATGAAACTGTGGAAAACATTTGAGTACATATTTTTATGTGAATGTAATTTTTCATTTCACTTAAGCAACTAGGATTGCTGTGCAATATGATAAGTGTATGTTAAAGAATATAAGAAATTGCCAAACAGTTGACTAAAGAATCTTCCACATTTTACAGTTGCACCAGCAATGTATCAACATTTTACTCACTCTGCATCTTCACTAGAACTTGGCATTATCATTCTACTTTGCTTTGTTTTGTTTTTAAATATTATTATAGGTGTGGAGGGGTATCCCATTGTGATTTTAATTTGTTGTCCTATATTTATTAATGATGTTGCATATCTTTCCATATGTTTATTTGCCATCTCTGTATTATCTTGGGTAAAAGATCTATTTAAATCTTATGCTCATTTCATTATTTGATTGGTTGTTTTCTCATTGTTGAATTTTGAAAGATCTTTATATATTCTAGATATAAGTCCTTTATGAGATATTCAACTTGCCACTGTTTTCTCCCACTCTGTAGCATGTCTTTTCATTTTCTTAAGAGTGTCGTCCAAAGAACAGACATTCTTACTTGAATAAAGTTCAACTTGTAAATTTTTCTCTTATGGATTGTGCTTTTGGTCTTGAATCTAAGAAATGTTTGCCTAATTTAAGGTCACAAAGATTTTCTCATGTGTTTTCTTGCAGACATTTCATAATTTTTACTTTATATTTAGGTTTATAATCCAATTGGAGTTACTTTTTTACATGGTGCAAGGTATGAATTGAAGATTTTTTTGTTTTGGAGTTTTGTTTGTTTTGCATATATGTATACAATGGTTTTAGCACCATTTCCTATTAAATTTTAAAAGTTTTGTCATCTACTTTCTTGATAAATAATGGTCTGTGCTTTTCTTTTAATGTTTTTGGTTTTGTTGTAATATCAGATTCATAAAATAAGTTTGGAAATGCTTTCTTCTCATTAACTTTTTGGAAAAATTTGTGTAGAATTGGCATTATTTCTTCTCAAATGTTACAAAGAATTCACCAGTCATGTCCTCTGGGTCTGAACTTTCCTTTCTAAGATAATTTGTAACAATAAATTCAGTTTATTTAATAGATATAAGCTGTTCATGTTATCTATATTTATCATTTCTTTCTCTATCTCAATATGTCTATCTCTATCTTCTTGGGGTGGGGTGTTCTAGTAGTTTGTATCTTTCAAAGAATTTTTCCATTTTAACTAAATTATAGAATAAATTGACATAAATTTTTTATATTATTTCCTTATCATACTTTCCCATCTCTGTAAGTTCTGCAGTGATCGTTTTTCTCTCATCCCTGATATTGACAATTTGTCTTATCTTTTTTCTTATTTATCTGACTAAGGATTTATAAATTTTATTGTTTCTCTCTGAGAAGCAGGTTTTGATGTCATTGGTTTCCTCTATTGCTATTGTTTTATGTTTCATTGGTTTCTTTTCTTATATTTATTATTTCCTTTGTTCTGCTTACTTTAGGTTTAATTTGCTCTTTTTTTAAGTTTTAAAAGATGTGATAAATTTTCTGAGTTTTTTTTAATTTCTATAAATTTCCTTCTAGGAAAGGTTATGGCTTCACAGAACAATTTTTGATATATTATTTTAATTTTCATTCAGCTCAAAATATTTTCTAATCTTCCTTTTACATTACTCTTTAGTTTTTACTCTTTGTAAGTAATTTAGTTCCCAAACTTCAGAACTTTTTAAAGATATCTTTCTATTATTGATTATTAATTTAATTTCATTATGGTCATATTTTGTATTATTTGAATAATTTTAAATGTATTGAGACTTGTTTCATGACTTGGAATATGATTTGCTTGAAAACGTCTGTATGCACTTGAAAAAATGTATATCTGCTGCTGTTGGGTGAAGAGATAATCTCTAAATGTCAACTAGATTAAGTAGATGATAGTACTCTTCCAGTCTTCTGCATTCCTATGGGTCCAATTTTCATTGTATATTTTCTACCAATTATTGAGAGAGTGGTGTTGACATATTTGGCTATAATTTTGAATTGGTTTATTTATCCTTTCAGTTATGACAGTTTTTGCTTCATGAATTTGGAAGTTTGTTGTTAGGAACATAAACATTATTATGTTGTATCCTCATGATTAATTTACCAGTTTATCCTTATGAAATAACCTTCTTTATCACTAGTAAGCTCTATAATTTACATACAAGCATTCCAACTTTCCTCCCATTAGTGTTAGAATGATATATCCTTTTCCACCATTTTACTTTCAACTTCCTTGTGTCATTAATTTAAAGTCAGTTTCTTCTAGGAAGCAAATACTAGAGTATTACTTTTATATACAATCAGACAAATTGATAATCTCTACCTTTTAATTGAAGTATTTAGGCCATTTATATATAATGTAATTATTGACATGACTGGGTTTAAATCTAACATCCTATTATTTTTCTTTCTATGTTCCATTTGCTCCTTGTTCCTTTTTTTCCCCCATTTTCTGCCTTGTTTAGAAGTAATTATCTGTTATGATTTAATTTTATCTCTGGTTTATTAGCTCTAATTTCCTGTGTGTGTTTGTTTAGCACTTGCTTTCAGGGATTCTGCTGTATATCTTTAACTTTGATCTACTTTCAAATAATATTATACTACTTTGTATAAAACCAAATATTTCCATTTCACCTATCCCAGCATTTTTAATATTATTGTCATAAATTTTACTTCTGCATTTGTTATAACCCCTACAATGCAATGTTATTATTTTTACTTAAATAATTATCTTTTAAACTGATTTTTTTAATTAAAAAATTAATTTATATGTATCTATATGCTACTAATTCTTGTGCTCTTCTTTCTTTTTTGTAGATCCAGATATCTATCTGGTATAATTTTCCTTCTACGTGAAGGACTTACTTTGACATTCTTATATTGCATGTCTAAAAGTAGCTATTTTTTTCATATTTTGTATCCTAGAAAAATTATTTTCTCACAGTGTTTCAAAGGTTTTATATTGGATATAAACTTCCAGATTGACAATTTTCTTTTCTTTCAGTATATTAAAAATATTGTTCCACTCCCTGTGGCTTGAATTGTTTCCTGAGAGAAACAATTTGTCATCCTGATCTTTGTTTCTTTATATGTACAATTTCTTTTTCTCAAGCTGTCTTTAAGATTTTTCTCTTTGTCACTGGTAGTATTAATCAATGTGATTAATGCTGTGCCTTATTATAGTTGTCTTAATTTTCCTGTTCTTTGTTCATTGAGCTTCTTTTTCCATTTCTGGAAAATTTTCTAATTATTTCTTTGAATATTCTTGTATTTTTTTAAGTACTCTTGAACTTTTATTTCTGGAACTCTCAAGTCATGTGGAAATGGTTTGATCTTTTATGAAACTTGCTTCTGAATTTTGCTAGGTGGGAACAAAGAGCCTTTAGTCCAGGGCTAATTTTTCTCCACTACCTAGGCAATGTCTTTTTCTAACACTTTACTCAGTCATCCATGTTTTATACGGTTTTCCTGTCCTGACTGTTGAGAATATCAACTCTTAAGGATCTTTCTGTCTGTACTTTACAAGTAGTTTTTTCCCTGGCTTGGCAGTTTTCTCAGATTCATGTGCTGATCAGTATTTGGCTGAAGACTTAAGAGGAGGGAACACTTGATAGATCTCTGGAGCTCATTCTCTTTTTCTGCAACTTTCTCTGCACCATTATTCTTTCCTTGTTCTACCAAATCTTCCAATTCTGTCCCTTGATGCAAGGTAACTTCATGGTTTTGCTTGCATTCTATCTGTACTATGGCTTGGAAACTCCTAAGACAGTAAGTTGGGGCAACTGTAGGACTAAGGTTGCTTATTACCCTCTTCTCCAATATCACAAATTTCACTGTCTGTTGTCCAATATCTGAAAACCATAGTTTATTTTTTCCCCTAAACAACTAAAATTTTGTTTAAGACTGGATAGTAAAACTTGTCCCTTTCACTTCAAAGTAGAAGTCGAGACATTTACTTTACAAACACTATTCTGTGTCTTGCAAACTCTGTAATATAGAGACCAAGGAGCTTTGATAATTGATTGCACACAAAATTGCTGTGTAAATTAGGCCACACACAAATATAGGTTTCTTTTCTTAAAAATATTTTGTTAATGTCAAAAAGTTTAGAGACCAAAAACATTTCATTCATTAAGTCTGTAAATATTCTTCATGTTGAACATCTGTTTGGATTTTAGTAGAATCTTTTGGTTCCAAGGATTGAAATTTAAAATGATATAATGTGGTCATTTGCAATTCAAATACAATTAATATTACTTTCAGGGAAAAAAGTCTGAAATCATCTGAATTGAATGAATTAAATGTAATATTTTACTAGTGGAAAGCAACAAAACTATAGAGGAAAATTATCTCAAGTTTGAGCATAAATATTGTCTCTGCCTATAACTAACTTACATCAAATTTCTTTTATGTGTGCCTCCAAATGATCCATCATATACAGTCAAGAGAATTCATTCAGGAGATGTTGGAAAAACACATAGACTCACAAGTATACGTTTCGTGTATTTTTTTTTCCCTTTTGACCAGTAGTTTTCAGATAAACTGCTAAATTTAATTTGTTTAATTAGTAATTATGGAGCTTCACAACTTTTGTTCAAGAATTTCTTAGCTCGTTTGCTCTGAGAAAAATTTGAGAGAGATAAGTAAGGCCAAGCTCTGGAGGTGAAAAAAAAAAAAAAAAAGACAGTTTGATCCAAATCAGATACATTCTGAGGGTGGCTTGGGCTTGGTGAAAATGGGTCTAACCTATATATTTGGCTCTGAAATGTAACAGTACATCATGTCAAACTTTCCTTTCTCAGACACAAATTTCTTTGATCTACCCTGAAAAGTCTAGTTTTGCCAACATTCTACATTGCTATAAAAAATTTTTGCCAGAATTAATGGTGAAAACATAACTCTAAATTCAGTGGGTGTTGAGTTTACCTAGACACATGTATGTGAATTGAGTTGATGATTTAGAAGTAGGCAAGAGATCAAACTTATTACCAAGTCAATCCACCAAAAACTAGCTAGGCCCTATATAAAAAGATCAATGAATTCGTGGAAATTATCCATTAAAAAAAACCAGAGGTCAACTTGAGAATTTAAATATTGCAAAGTTCATATATTTCAACTTAGAGAATTAAGAATTGTAAGACCTACCAGAGTTGCTTTATGATACTGAGTCTTAGTTAATAACGCCATTTCTGGTAGCCAAAGTTGACAAACAGAATGTTAGCCCTCAAAACGTATTTGATACTACACCTTCTGTGTTTTCCTATTTCAGTGCTAGAACTGGATAGTCAACATCTTTAATGCTTCTTTCAAAAAAATTTAAAAAGGACAAACCTGGAGACCTTGGGATATTTATTACCTCCCTCAAAATGTAGAAAACACTTAATGATAACATTTCTGTTAGCTGTGGTGGCAGAATTATGTATTTACATCTAACAAGTTTTTTCTGTATAACAGGGATTACTTAATTACATAGTACTCACATCCAAGGAAATTAAAGTTATTTTAAAGTATGAAGAACATCTTTTTAAGTGAAAGTTTAGTTTACTGTTTCTGAAACATATATTCAGCTCATAATTACCAACTTTTTAAGAATTGTGAATACATTTCATACACAGTTTAAGTGTCTGTATATATAACGTATATATAAAGTAATTTTACCTTTAAAAATCTAATGAATGTATCACTTGCAAGGAAGAATAAAAAGTATGATTCTAAGACAGTGAACTCTTTAGTTCAAATAACTGAAAATCTGTTACGGCTATAATTACATAGGTGGAAAATTGGCAGTCCGTAAACCATGGACCTAACGTGAGTTGGTATTAATAATTACACGTTTATATAGACCAATTTAACAAGGCTACTCTGGCAAAAGTCATTTAGAAAATACAAAATAAAAATTTAAAATTCTAAGCAACTGTACTAGTTAATTCAGTGTTAAAATCCATGTTGATTACAAATGATCCAGAAATAATATTAAAGAGCAAACCTGTAGAAAAATTACACATCATTGCCCTTTTAGATGTATATGGATGATTAACTTTGAAATTGAAAGTGTTTATGAATCCTGGTCACTCTTTAAATGAATAAAGTCATATGATATTAGTTACTGTTGTTAAATAATTATAATATATGGTAATTTATATAATATAAATGATGTAATTTATATGTTTATCTATGTTACAATGTTGCTGTACATTTTATAGTCCCATAGAATTTACAAACCAGTTTCACATAAAACTTCTCATTCAATTCTCTTAGCAAGTCTACAAGGCTGCTGTTAACTCAATTATTATCATTTTCATTTTCCAGTTGAGGAAACTGAGTATGAGAGGTTGTACCTGGCTCATATAGTTGGACTTCTGAGTGGCAGAGGTTAGTAAGAATCCAATCATCTAAGCTGATTACTTAATAACAAAATAAGAGACTTCATACAAAATAGGCAATTCTATTATATGGCTGTTATTATCTAAATAGTACTTCTTAACGGAACGAAAAAGAGGAGAAAGAGTATGCTTTTTTTTTTTTTTTTCCGATACGTGGGCCTCTCACTGTTGTGGCCTTTCCCGTTGCGGGGCACAGGCTCCGGATGCGCAGGCCCAGCAGCCACAGCTCACAGGCCCAGCCGCTCCATGGCATGTGGGATCTTCCTGGACCGGGGCACAAACCCATGTCCCCTTCATCGGCAGGCAGACTCTCAACCACTGCACCACCAGGGAAGCCTGAGTAGGCTTTTGTAAATGGTTTTAATGAAGGTTCTGTTAGAAGGAATTGTTTTTTTTTTTTCTGGTTGCATTCATCATAGCACAGTTAAAAAACTTACATGAATTAGAAAAAAACATTCTCTTTGCTATTGTATATTCTGCAATAAAAAAGCATTTTTAAGAAGTCAACCATTGCTTTCAATCCAGGTGTAAACAAAGCAAAACTGTCAATGAGCAACTTCAGAAATAGTATTTTTTAAATGATACCATTTTGTATTCTGACACTTCTGCAACAGAAAGGGGAGAACATTTTGGGCTAAACAATGATGATGTGTCCTTAGTTTCCTTCTCTGAGCTTTGCCATTTGAATTTTCCTTTGTTTTATGTACATACAACTCCAGACTTTTGCTAAGACACAACCTTCAGACACTATTTGCTAGAAAGACGCAAATTGAAGACCTGAAATCTAACATGCAATAAATCAAAAATAAGCAGCACAAGCAGCACATAAGGGGACACCTTCTTTCCTTAATCTGTAAAAGTCAAATGTCACAGTTGATGCATCGACTGAACTGCAATGGAAAATGTGTTCATTTCAGATGCTGAGTCAGGAGCACCAAGGCTGTGTGAGCAGAGGATGACAGATGGAGACTCCCAACTTCTAACTCCATCTGGGGAAAGGAATAAATGGAATTTTCTTAGGACTCACCCACAAGCGTGGCTTTTTTTAAGGCTTTGGGAGATTTAAAAATAAAAGTTGAAATTTTCAGAAAATGCCTCCCTAAGAGTTGGGTATAGGACATCCAAACCTACAGGCAACTAAACGCGTTGCTTTTGTTGGAATTAAAGTTTATGGGCTTCCCAAGGGATGGTCAAAATAAAGCAATGCTTTCCAGCATGTGAGACAGGTCCACTGATGAACAATTATTCTAAGTATATGCAGAAAAACTTCATTGTTCGTTTGCTTGTTTTCATTTTACTTGCTAACATTTTGAGTATGCATTTGATGAATATAAAATCCCTCGGTATCTGCAGGCGATTGGTTCCAGAACCCCCAGGGATACCAAAATCCATGGATGCTCAAGTCCCTTATAGAAGATGACATATTACAGTCAGCCCTCTGTATCCTCAGATGGGGAATGGGGGATACAGAAGGCTGCCAGTACATAACAAATATAGCAAGCATATTAAACTTGGAAGATTGGGGGTTATTAGGACAAAAATAAAATAAAGGCAAATAGTAAGAAATAATGATCCAGATAACACAAGGATTTGATTCCTTTAGACTTCTTGTATAGACACTAATCCCATCATGAGGGCTCCATCCTTCTGACCTAATTACCTCCCAGAGACCCCATCTCCAAACACCATCACATTGGGAATTAGGGCTTCAGTATATTAATTTCGGTGGGACACAAACATGCAGTCCATAACATTGCCTTCCCAAAGGTACATAAGTAGTAAGTGACACAGTTCATGGAAAGGCAAAGACTCTTAAATGCTAGGATATTCTGCATAAGCATAGAAACTGGGCAGTCCTACTCCATACTGATCTCTTCACCAGAATCATCTGACTTGTGAAAATGCACTGACTTTGAATCGCAAGGGATATGGTCAGGGTATCCACATTTTTATTTAAGGGTATCGGGTACTTCTTATGTTTAAGACTCAAAGCTATAGATTGTATCTTTACAATAGAGATACATGTACAGCCCCTGAGAATAGAGATTGTTCAAAAGTTCAAATGATTTAGTTCCCTTTCTGTGAATGTATGTTTTCTTGGCTTTTCCAGAGGTGTTTCCTAGATCAATGAATTCAAATTAGCTATTAATACAATTGTAACTCCACACCTTCCACCTGCATATTATTTGGTAGCTGCTAAAGAACTTTTGTATATATTCTCTCATCTAAGCCTGTGAGACTTCCCTGAGACCAGCAAGCCAGGTACAAATTTACATGTGAGAAAAGGAAGGCTCTGGGACATGAAATTACTCAGTTATTAACACATAGAAAGTAGTTGGTCAGCTGTCTAGAGAGTCTAATTCTTACTCTTGTCTTATTTTTGGCAGCTTCTCCAGTTCCATCAAGAGTTGAAAGAGTATACTGTAAGCCAAATTTTTGAGACCACTTTCCCTGAGCAAATGTCCAGCTGATATCTGAGAATTAAATCTGAGCAGAGGTAGCCATTGCTATAGTAATTCCCCCAGTTCATATTTGGCTGTAGCCTCAGACTTGTTGCTTTCACCTAAAACTCTCCTTTAAAAACAAAAGTTGGAGCCATGGTGATATAGAGGAAAAGGCCTGCCAAGGTGAAAACGGAGGGCTTTTCTCCCATCCTTTATCATCCCTCACCACACATGACCCAGGTCAGTGTCACCTGACATCTCTAGTCAACTACAGGGGCAGCCAATGTAGAAAACATCGAGAATAAACTCTCCAACACACTGGGATATAATTCCTGCCATTATTTTTATTGATTTGAGTTTGCTTTAGTTTTATTTTTCTCCCTTTCTTTTTCCCTTTCTTCCTTTCTTTCCTTCTTTCTTTCTTTCTTCCTCTCTTTCTTTCTTTCTCTCTTTCTTTCTTTCTTTCCCCCTTTCTCTCTTCCTCCTTTTCCTTTCCTTTCTGTTTATTTATTTTCTTTATTCTTTACTCCTTTCTTACAATGAATTTTACTTTTAACGGAACAGGATTTTGAGATGTGTTAATTAATAGTTTTGAAATTAAGGATATTATATTCACTTTCAATCCTCTATTTAAGATCCAGAAACCTATGAAAAACCCACTCCTTTTTATTAAAGTAGAAAAATGGTTTATTTTGTAAGTTATTTTAGATTGCATTTTATCATAGAAATTTAAACATCAATTAAAAGCAAATTATTTACATTATGAATTATCACAAACCTAAAATAAACATCTCTCTAGATAGCATTTACATATCTCCCTTGGACAAACATGTAATATACAATACCAATAGGAGAAAGTTTGTATTAAAAATAAGCATTGTATATGTTTCTTACTGTCTTTAACACATCAAAATTATAGTTTGTTTCCAACAAGTAAGTAGCCAGATAGCTTCAGAATTAGAGGTTTGAAAAATACTGTCAAAGGATGTTCTCATTAATTCTCTCAGCTCCTGCTAAAAGTTACAGGAGTAAAAACGTGAAAATTGAATAAGAGAATATCCCATGGAACATTCTTATAAAAAGTGAAAGTGCCAAAGAAGAGTAGTAGCTACGTTATTTTTGATTTTTAAAAATATATTAGAGAGATTGTTATTCCCTCATCACCACATCTGACTACATTCAAAGAGCTTAATGAAAGAGATGAGTCTATCTGTTACATTAAAAAAAAAGAATTTTGTACAAGCATGTACTGTGAAAGAGATAAACAAATTACTTTCATACAGTGCTATGTCAAAGAGATTAATTCTGGCACAGATGTACTTGTTGGCACTGGCTATAATACAAGTATTGTATATTTCCCTCAAAATTGCTAGTATTCTACCAAATAAATAAATGCCATTTTTAAAAGGCCAAGGAACTTGAGGAAACTAATAAACATCAGAAAGCAAGAATGCATGTATTTATCTGGTCGTTTATTTTAAAACTCAGAGTTAACATGCATTACATATTAGGTAGTATCACTGTTTAACTGTTTTTATAGGTCAAAGTGGGTAACTATCAGCAATTCATGTGGTTCAACCTAATAGAATATCTATTATCAGGTAACAGCATTCTTGATTAATTGCCCAAGTAACATAGATGACATAGTACAAGCTCAAAACTGCAAAGTAATAGGAGGTTGACCTACAATATTCAAATGCGTTCCAAGGTCGAATTAATCTTATACTCTAGTTACAAAATCTTTTATTGGCTATTATCCACTTTGTTGGTTTCTTGCCTGTTATTCGATTGCTTTGTCCAAATCAAGTTCACTTTTGGCTTAAAACATTTATAGGCATACATGTGATATTATGTACACAACAATAACTTTCTTTTAGTCATGATGATACCAGTTCCATGTTGGTCATGGCTTCATAAAAACTTATTTCTGTATCTTATTCAAGTGGTGGTGGTGTGAAAAAAGTTTCCAAAAGGAAAATTACATTTTATGTGTTGTCCTTAATGACATGTTCTTATTAAGTCATCTCACCTCCCTAATTTAGTGTGGTATGGAAAGCATCTAAGAAAATAATGATTAAGGGTCTTACTTGAAATGAGAGAACTAAATTCTGTTAGGCTATCTAAAAGAGACAAAGCCACAGACATTAAAACAAGAGGAGTTATAAGTTAGGGACCATCTTTACACAATATTATGAAAGAAAGGATGTGTGCTGGGTGTTCTCTGAAGCTCTCTCACCTACCTAAACTCTATCTGGCAGAGTATTCTCTACTCTTTTCTACCCTGCTCTCACCAATGTCCTCGGGTTTCATGTTGGTTTAGACCCATGGCAAGCATCGGGAAGAGACTAAAGAACAGTAATGTGGGATAGGGTGAAGGAATTATCTCTCCACACAGCCTGCTTCTAGTCCCTTCCAGGCTTGCTGCACTTCAGCAGATTCTGTTTTCTTCCAGGTCTCAGCTTCAAGTGAAAGGCCCTTCTTCCACAGGTTTCATTTATGTAAGATTCTAATGACACTGTCCCCTCTCCTTCCCACTTCAGTCCTAAGAATGATAATGGCTTCATTCTGGTGCGAGTTTCTGAGTGTGTCACTAACATTTGTTTGTTTCCTTATACCTACTTATACCTCTGTAATTTAGATTATTTTCAGCTAAACTCTTTGATGATGTTATGTGTTTATTTACAATACTTGGAAAGCACAGCTTTTTATTTGTTTGTTATAAGCTTCGAATACTGTTTGCAATATTTATAATATTATAAGTAAGCAGGCAAACAAACAAATACATACATTACAAGAAATGGACATTACAAGCAGTTGAGAAGACTTCTGGAAATGCTTTAGTCTGACACGTGGGAAAACTTTTAAAGCAGTGGTTTTACTGTATTATTTTCAGATAATTTTTTGGGTTTAATTTTAGTAATATATTTTATTTAACCAAGTATTCCAAAATATTACTATTTCATCATGTAAAAATCAGTATAAAATTATTAATGAGGTATATTACATTTTTTACATGAAGTCTTTGAAACCCAGAATGTATTTTATACTTACAGCACAGCCCCTGGAGGGCTTGGTAAGACACTTGTATTACAGAGAGAGAAATAAATTCTGAACATTGAGAAATTTGCCATTTCAGTCTTGGAGGCCCACTGGTCAAAGGTATACCATGACATCTCCTTCAAAACAAACAACAAATTGCTATATCTTGCTTCCTTTACCACAAAGTAAAAAATATCAACACCTACTATGCCCCAGAGTAATTTTTTTATTGAGGTATAATCAATTCACAATATTAGTTTCAGGTGTACAACATATTGATTCAATATTTTTATAGATTATACTCCATTAAAAGTTATTACTAGATAATGGCTATATTTCCCTGTACTGTACAATATATCCCTGTTGCTATTTATTTTATGCATAGTAGTTTGTGTCTCTTAATCCCATACCCCTATCTTGTCCCTCCCCAATTCCCTCTCCTCACTGGTAACCACTAGCTTGTTCTCTATATTTGTGACTCTGTTTCTGTTTTGTTATATGCATTTGTTTGTTTTATTTTTTAGTTATACATATAAGTATTAACAAAGAGTATTTGTCTTTCTTTATGGATGAGTAATATTCCATTGTGTGTGTGTGTGTGTATATGTATATATATATATATATATATATATATATATATATATATATATATATATATATATATATATATATATATATATATATATATATATACCACACCTTCTTTATCCATTCATCTATTGATGGACACATGTTGCTTCCATATCTTGGATATTAAAAATAATATAATGCTGCTATGAACATTGGGGTTCATGTATCTTTCTGTTACATACCCAGCAGTGGAATTGCTGGATCATACAGTACTTCTATATTAGTTTTTTGAGGAACTTCCATGCTGTTTCCCATTGTGGCTGCATCAACTTACATTCCCACTAACAGTGTACTAGGATTCCATTTTTTCTACATCGTCACCAACATTTGTTATTTGTGCACTTTTTGATGTTAACCATTTTGACAGGTTTGAGGTGATATCTCATTGTGGTTTTGATTTGTATGTCTCTGATGATTAGAGATTTTTAACTTTTTTTTTGGTATATACTGAATGTATACTTTATTTACTTATTTATTACAAATATTACCATGTATGCATCGTTATTCTTAATTAATATTTAAGGCATTTTTTTATTTTAACATCTTTATTGGAGTATAATTGCTTTACAATGGTGTGTTAGTTTCTGCTGTATAACAAAGTAAATCAGCTATACATATACATATATCCCCATATCCCGTCCCTCTTGTGTCTCCCTCCCACCCTCCCTATCCCACCCCTCTAGGTGGTCACACATCACCGAGCTGATCTCCTTGTGCTATGCAGCTGCTTCCCACTATCTACCTATTTTACATTTGGTAGTGGGTATATGTCCATACCACTCTCTCACTCCGTCCCAGCTTACCCTTCCCCCTCCCCATGTCCTCAACTGCATTCTCTATGTTTGCATCTTTATTCCTGTCCTGCCCCTAGGTTCTTCAGAAGCTTTTTTTTTTTTTTTAGGCTCCATATATATGTGTTAGCATACAGTATTTCTTTTTCTCTTTCTGACTTACTTCACTCTGTATGACAGACTGTAGGTCCATCCGCCTCACTACAAATAACTCAATTTTGTTTCTTTTTATGTCTGAGTAATATTCCATTGTATATATGTGCCACATCTTCTTTATCCATTCTAGAGATTTTGAGCATTTTTTATGTGCCTGTTGCTGTCTGTATGTCTTCTTTGGAAAAATGTCTTTTCAGGCTTTCTGCTCATTTTTTAATTGGGGTGTTTGGTTTTTTTAATATTGAGTTGTATGAGCTATTTATGGATTTTGGATATCAATCGTTTATCAGTCATATCATTTGTAAATAGTTTCTCCCATTCAGTAGTTTGTCTTTTCATTTTTTCAATAGTTTCCTTTGCTGTGCAAAAGCTTTTAAGTTTAATTAGGTCCAATTTGTTTATTTTTGCTTTTCTTTTCCCCACCTTAGGAAACAGATCTGAATAAACATTGTTACAATTTATGTCAAAAAGTGCTCTGCCTATGTTCTCTCCTAGTTTTATGGTTTCAAGTCTTACATTTAGTTCTTGAATCCATTTTGAGTTCATTTTTTGTATATGGTGTAAGAAAATGTTCTAATTTCACTTTTTTACCCATAACGGTCCAGTTTTATCAGCACTACTTATTAAAGAGACTGTTTTTTCTCCATTGTATATTCTTGCTTCCTTCGTTGTAGATTAACTGACCCTAGGCATGTGGGTTTATTTCTGGGCTCTCTATTTTGTTCCACTTATCTATGTCTCTACTTTTGTGCCAGTACCATGTTGTTTTGATTACTCTAGCTTTGTAGTATAGTCTGACATCAGGGAGTCTGATTCCTCCAGCTTTACTCTTTTATCTCAAGATTGCTGTGGCAAGTCAAGGGTTTTCTCTTATTCTTTCACCTGAAACAAATTCCTCTATCTTCTCATTTCGCTTAACTTTGTCTATATGAAATTAGGTGGAACAGTTACCCATTGCAGTCTTGAAGGGGTGTCCTTGTGTGGGAGCATCATTATGCAGTCTGCATGTGCCCAGTGGCTTTGGTAGGAGAGCTGGATTTGATGTGAACAAAAGTCGCATCTTTCCTCAGAGTGTGCTGGCGGCTATCGTCTTGGTAGGAAGTGGGGCTGGAGATGGTGGGGCTGAGGTCAGAGTTAGGTATGAACTGGAGCTTCTCCTATGCCCAGAGGTCATCACTGCCTATTGAGTATGGGACCAGGTCTTCAGAGTAGAAACCCCGAGGGTCAGATCTGAGCTGGTTCTATTCCCCTTAAGTGTGTGCTCTCCCACTCCCAGCACCAGCATCCCTGTCCCAGAGGGAAGCAGTGTTGGATCAAGAGGGGCTAGTGTGGCTGTTTGGTGTGGGTATGGGTATGGGCTGTGTGGCCCTGGCTGCAGTCAGTGACCCACACTGCTTCTGATGCAGTGTCTGTGTAAGTGCCAGTATTGGCTGCCCTCACCCTATTCAGATGCCCCTCTGGGTCTGAGCTGCTTTTGTGCCTCACAGCTGCTTTTGAGCCTCCCCTTAGCCCCTGTAGCCTTCACTCTAATGTGGAGCTACAATCAGGAAGCAAGTGGGACCAGAATGGTTGCTTGGGGCAGGCTGGGTCATGTGTCAGGATGGTCACCAGAAACCTACCAGCAATGCATGCAGTTTCAATCCTTCCTCTTTGCCCTATTTTGGGAGTAAGGAAGTATGTGTGCACTCCTCACAGCAGAGTCCAGGCTTCCCACAGCCTTCCTATTAGCACCCCTGGCCCTCCAACCAGACAAGAAGATTCATTTTTCCCCCAGGGCTGAAGTGCCCAATATGTGGCTTGAACCACTTACTCCCCAGACAGAGGATGTCTACCCATATAACCCCCTCTTCTTCTTAGTCTCTCCCCAGGGCACAGGTCCCCAACTAATCACCTCTCTTCCCTTCCTACTTGATCCCATGTGTATCTTTCTTATAGCCTGGGTTGTACAGGAGTCTGTCTTCCAGTCTCCAGTTAGTTTTCAGTGAGAAGTGTTCCACATGTAGATGTATTTTTGATGTATTCATGGGGGGAGGTGAGCTCTGCTTCCTCCTAGTCTGCCACATTGATCTCCCCCCCCAGTGATTTTTTTTTTGGTTATAAGATTAGTCAAGAAGTTATCAAAAAGGAGAAATTTGATTATAGTATCTTCATTCATTCAAGACGTAACTAATAATACAGCTACAAATACGGTGGATAATGCCTAGCCTCGTGAAGGTTATTATCATGCTGGCAATTAAGTCTTTAAACAAATAATTACACATATGGTACATTGTTATATCTATTAAGAGAGAAATACAGTGGAAACTAATCTGGGTAGAAGGTAATGACTTATAAACTGAAAACTGAAGGATGTATTAACTAGGTGCAGAAAAAAAAAGCAAAAGCAACCCAGATCTGCATGAAGTCTCTGTGATGTGAAGGAGCACAAGGTAATTGAACCACTGAAAGGAGTCCAAGGTGACAATATCACAGAGAGATAAGTAAGATATGGTAAGGTATGAGACTAAGATTGCAATGAGAGTGATATAATTTCAAGACCTTGTGGTTAAAGATTTTAGAGGTTATTCTAGGAGCAATGGTAAACCATTGATTGATATTAGAATAGGGGCAACATGATAAAATCTGAGTTTGTAAAGACAACTGTGGCTGCTTAGAGAAGAAAGAAAAAAGAGGTAGGATGTTGAGGCAGCAACAGTGGATAAGAGGATACCAAGTAAAATACAATATTGATTTAGAATAGGATGTTACATATGGAGAGATGTAAGCAAAACCGAGGGAATGGCGATTAACTGAGTATGGTTGGAGATAGAAGGAGATATCAGAGATGATAACCAGGATTCCACATTGAACAGAATATTTGATGATGGTGTAATCTATTGAGATGGAGAATCCTGGGTAAAGAGAAGGTTTGTGGTGAAAGAGAACGGATTTGATTTTGAAAAGTTGAGTTTGAGGTATTTAACACACGGACCAAGTCAGCAGTTGAGTTTGAGAGATGTAAGGATAAGACATTGCCTAGAAAAAGAGAACTGAGGGAAGGGTCTAGCTCAGGGTGGAATGTCAACCTTTGAAGATTGAGTAGAAGAGGAAGAGACAGCTAGGGAGAGCAGCAAGGAGTGATCAGGGAGTTGAATGAAAATGAGAAGTTTCTGGTGTCAGTGGAGTCAAAGCAAGAAATTCTTCCAAGAACAATCAAATGCCTTGGATGTGGTTGAGATTTTAACTAAGATAATGAAAGATCACTTTTTGGATTTTGTGATACTGCGGTCATTGGTGGCATTAGCGTGGTCAGTTTTGGAGTGGAAAGTGGAAGCAGAAGACAATTTGCAGCTCAGTAAGTGGAGACAATGAGTAGAGACAACTCCTAAAATGCTTGACTGAGAGAAAAGAGTAAAGAGCAGAAGTGGGAAGCGACATAAAATAGAAGGAGTTTTTTTTTTTTTTTTTTTTTTAAGATAAGCAAGTTTATCTGAGTTAAGAATGTTCAAGTAGGATAACAAGTTGAAGACTCAGGAGATGCCAGGTAATGTAAAGTACAGTCGATAAAGTAAAGATTTCTGAGATGGCAGGAAGGGAAGGATTTGAGCAAAAGTGAAGGAACTGGGCGTGGACAGAAGATGGTGTATTATCCTCATTGTAGTAGATAGGTACATTTGGTTTCAGGAATTGAAAGCCTTCCTCTCTGGGAGTTTATACTTTATCTGTAAGGCAAGAAGTATTCAATTACTGAGAGTGAAAAAGGGTGGGAGGCTAGAGGTTTGACAATACTGTGGAGTAATGAAATAAACAGGTTAAATGGAATTATAAGTCATTTAGAAAAAAGTAGCAGGATTGCCAAGCAACGCTGAAGTTTCATTTAACTTTAGTGACCATAAATTTAGAAGTACCAATCGGATAAGTTTTGTACAGTGCTTTTTCAACAAAGTGCAGTGTGCCCAACAAGGGAGCACTGTTGCCCCAATGACAGAGAACCTCTCATCTCCTGCTACATCTCTGTGAGAATTTGTGTATATCCCTGTAAATCACCATACCCATCCATGCACCCATGTACTGACACCATATAAAGATGAGTCTCTAAGAGTCTTATCCTCAAAAAGAGTCTCGAAGCCACTTTCCCAACCCATTTCTTATTCACAAACTATTTATTGGACCTTGGGATCATTTTGTGTTTGCAGCCACGGTTCACCTCTCAAACACTAATTTACATTGCTTCCACCTGTGATGATCATTCAGATTGTCCTTCAGCATGTGCTATCTCATGCACGCATAAAGGAAATAGTTCTCATGTGAAAATTAGGAGTGCTCTTTAGTCACTGACCTAAGCCTATGAACAGGGTAAATAACTCAGTTACGCTGTCTGTACAACCCAGACTTCTTGTTTACCTTCTTCCAACACATCTTTCCTGTTACCTTAGGGTTAATAATGTTATTCGTTATTTCTAAAAACAAACCCCCCATAGAAATGCCCTATCTAATATAGGTTTTCCAATCCTGAAATCAAATTTGAGACCAATTCAAAGCTTGTCTAATATCGAGTGAGGGAAGGAGACTCTATAGAGGATTTGAATCAAGTTATTCTGAAGTGATCCTCTGAGAATTCACTCACTAGATCCAAGGACTAAAAGGGACCAAGAAAGAGGAGAGCAGGTAAACCTTGTTTCAAGTAGACCCAAACTGTACAAATGTTAGCTTTTCAAGCCTTCTCAAGAAAGTGAACTTTAAACATTTAGGCACCATGGCTTCCTTTTGAAATCTGATGAAATTTACAAATACTCTTCCTGAAAAATGCACACACAAACATATGCATATGAATTTTTTATTACAGTTTTAAGAGTTTCCCAGATACCCTAAGTATCATTCATGGGTACTGGTTCACAGCTCTCCAAGTAAATGATCAGTATTCAGAGGAAAACCAGCACATTCTTGAGATTTCTTCAATCAGGCATTCTCACCCTAACCCTGCAAACCACTCAGAATTAAATTTGTCCCAAGAGGTGTGGGGGAGAAAAATAATCACCCTCCACATTTTAATAATACCTGTCTTAACAAGGTAGCATGTTTCTCATAATCCAGAATTCAAAAATTAGAGTAAATCTTTACATTTTTTAATGATACATATTGAAAATTTTAACATGATTTTTAATTAATTATCATAATTCAGGAGTTACTCCATTGAAAAACTTGTAGAGATGGAAATGAAATTAGAGAATCACAAATCCATGCTGGAGATGTAGATTCTGGGTAGGCTTACCAAGCATCTTGGTTTGTACAGGAAGTGTTCCCAGGATATAGGATTTTCAGCACTAAACCCAGCAAATCTCTGGAAAACAGAGACAAATTGGTCATTCAATAGGCAGATGACTTTGTTCACTCTTAACCAATGTAGCATGGCACAGAAAACTAGCCTCTGGCCTAATCAATTCAAATCTGTGCTTAGGAAAAATTACAAGGGGTAATAATAAAATTTATTGTAAGTTTACTTTGTGATAGGCAGAGATTAACACTTCCATGTGGAATATCACTTTTAAATCTAACTTATAATAGAGGTATTATTATTGCTACATCTTAAGGATGAGATTCAGTAATTAGTCCAGGGTCAGGTAGTGAGCAAGTAGAAAGTCCAGCATTCAAACACAAGAAACCTGACTCCTGGGCTTGAGATTTTTTTGTTTTTTGTTTTTTTTAACATCTTTATTGCAATATAATTGCTTTACAATGTTGTGTTAGTTTCTGCTGTATAACAAAGTGAATCAGCTATATGTATACATATAACCTCATATCCCCTCCCTCTTGCGTCTCCCTCCCACCCTCTCTATCCCACCCCTCTAGGTGGTCACGAGGCACCAAATTGATCTCCCTGTGTGATGCAGCTGCTTCCCACTAGCTCTCTATTTTATATTTGATAGTGTATATATGTCAGTGCTACTCTCTCACTTCGTCCCAGCTTACCCTTACTCCTCCCCGCGTCCTCAATACATTCTCTATGTCTGCATCTTTATTCCTGCCCTGCCCCTAGGTTCATCAGAACCTTTTTTGTTTGTTTGTTTAGATACCATTTATATGTGTTAGCATACAGTATTTGTTTTTCTCTTTCTGACTTACTTCACTCTGTATGACAGACTCTAGGTCCATCCACCTCACTACAAATAACTCAATTTTGTTTCTTTTTATGTCTGAGTAATATTCCATTGTATATATGTGCCACATCTTCTTTATCTGTTCATCTGTTGATAGACACTTAGGTTGCTTCCATGTCCTGGCTATTGTAAATAGTGCTTCAATGAACATTGTGGTACATGATTCTTTTTGAATTATGGTTAGATTTCTTGACTATTACTGTTTGAAAATACAGTAACTATCCTATTAAAAACCCAAGGTTGTTTTAAAAACCTTTGAGAACACATGAGGATATTTAGGTTTGTGCTGAAGAATGGACAGTTTAAATATAAGGACAAAGATATTCACCTCTATAGAGACAATAGAGATTATTTCTAATTAATTCTTCCCCCAAACCTTTTTTTCTACCAAACACAGCATGAGTCTCATGTATATTTTGAAAAACATGCTCTTAATGTCCAAGCGTAAACTGGACAACCATCTATTGGGCTGTTATATAATAGATTTATTCATCATGTGAGTATGAATTGATGACTACTAATAACCTTTCCAGTTAGAATTTCTCTAAGTCTGTGAATTTCTAAACTTATACAAACTCTTAATTTTCAAAATGTCATTTCCAATTCTATACATAATTTAAATGCAGAATTAAACCCTACTGGCATTTATGAATCAGGCTAGGGCATTCCACTTATTTCTACAGCAGCAAGTATTTGAAATGTTGGAAAGGCTTGGGAACTGTGTGAGATGAGGAGCTTCCCCAGATGCAGATAAAATATAAATGACCTTACTTTTAAAGTAAGGCCAACCAAAAGAAGACACCATCTGTAAAATTTTTAAATCAGGTATTCATCATTTCAATTTTAAGAATATAAAGGTAACCCAGATGGATGATTCATTGGGACAACATCACTGAAGGCAATCTGGTCTTATATTGAATACACCTGCTGGACCTGGAAGGGAGACAGAATAAGCAGAAGAATTTTTATCTTCCAATATTATCCAGAAATATTACAGTAAAAATAGTTGGCAACTTTTTTCTATACAGTCCAAATTGAATGAAGATGTCTGGCTTTGTTTCATTTTATTTCTCTTTTTAGGATGTGTCCACAATGGAAATTCTCAAACTGACCTTGCTAGCTACAATCATATTTCAGTCAAATGGTATGCTTCACTAAATAAAAGAAAACAAAGGTTTAAAAGTGTTTGGTTTAATCATTCAAAGATTAAACTCATCAATCACTCAGTAGAATCAACTGTTTATGTATGTAAACATAGCTTTTATTTTAAAAATTCTCAGAGAGAATTGAATTTACATGAGGAAAAAGGATAGGCAACATTGATTATAGTTAAGAAAAAATACAACTTTTAAGATGAGCAGTAAGTAAAATTATTAGGAAGTGAGGAGGGGGAAAAGGAGGAATTGGTTTTAACTTCCAGCTCTGATTTGACTCTCCTTTCCAATCACTTAGCATTTCTCATACCCCTTTCCTTTTTCTATTATATGGAAATTAGAAGGAAAAATGATATGTTCAAAAGGAATAAAGAAGACAAGTTGTCTAAAGAAAGAAAAGGATAAATAAAGTTGGAGTCTTGTCCTGGAGCTCTCTTCCTACATGAAAAGTTTGAGGAGCATCATTTCATTCAAGGAAACAGGGTATTTTGTCAGCATGGTGCTCCCTGATTTTTTTACTGCTAGCATTTCACTCACCACTGGCACCAGCTGGAGTCAACCCAAAGCATGCTTCCTCCCCAGAACCTGCTAAACTACCATGATGTTCCCAGCATGGCTCATCCTCTTACCATCTACCTCCATCCTGGGTGTAGATGATTTAGGAGCTTTGGGAAGCTGGGATAGAATCACATTTTCAGTTTTGTTCCTGTTAATACTTTTTAAATTATGTCAGTTTACCTGCTTTTCATCTCCTTCTCTTGTGTCAGATTATTGCTAAAATGCCACATTCTCAGGGAAATTTTCCCTGACATTTAAAACATCAGCATCCACCACTACTCAGCTTCCTACTCTTCATTCTGCTTGTTTTTCTCTCACATTGATTATTATTGAATGTATCATGTATGCTCATAAGTAAGTTTATAAGTAAATTTACCTATTGCTTTTCTCTCCCTACCCTGTTCATTTCCATTAAAATCCACAAGGCAGACACTTTCATATGTCTTATCTATTGCTGTGGCTGTGAACTTGGCACATAGTAGGCACACAGTAAATGTCAATTACTGGAATTAATTATTTGTCTTGGCCCCTATATTTGGGTCATAGCAGAAGCATCCTACATTGGTTACCCCTATCTCTTTGAGGGCAACAGATAATATAATGATGAATATAGGGCCCATGTGTGACAGGGAGATACAGCCTGGATTTTGGAGGTTGGAGACCTGGTTTTGTATAACTACTACAACCTGAGCATTGAACTCTGAGCTTTAACTCTGTAAAGTGAGAATTAAAATCATACCTTCTTTTCATCTCAAATAATTTATTTGAAAAATGCATACATAGTAAAATTTTATAGAAATATTGGTTATTTCTGTTTAACAAGAAAATCTGCCTGCTTTATCTGAAGTAGTAAGTAGCATATGGGAGGCTACAAGTTGTATTAAGACATATCTTTCTTGGATATGATCTATGGTACTAACTGGCTGCACACCTGAAAGAATTTACTTATGTTCTCAAGCAGTCCTCTTTCTCGAATCTCTAAGTTTAGAGATTTAGTTGGCCATTGTAGCTAAATTATATAATATCATCTATCTTTTCTACATAATGCTATGGTGAACTAAAATAATTGCAACTTTATATTCAGTATGCATTTTTCATATCATATGAGCTGTTCTTTAGCAAATGCACTTTAAAATTTGAGAAGGAAGTCATTCTTTGGTATGTTTATTGTCAGTTGAGAACAATTAGTGTGGTAAGCTTATTGTCTGGAGGGAAAATTGTTATTTGACTTTATAGAATATCCTACTTTTCATACCATGGGTATAACACTTCATTTTAGAAATGTGGTACCCTAATATTGTAGGAGCATGAAAAGGAGGCAATTTCAGCCACTCCTTAAGAATCATGAGCTCAGAGGACATCTAAAAAGTCTTTAAGGAACAAAAAACCTGGAAATGGGGTGGGGGGGAATGGCTGGATGTTTTTAACCTTTTATTTGAAGTCCTTCTGACTTCCCTTCTCACTTGATTTAGATTCATTGCTCAGTATTAATTCTGAGGCTAAGGAAAAATAGGCTGCAGGAGAGGTTACAACAAGCTGAGAAGCAGATAAGTCTATATAACTACACTCTAAAGCTCATGGAAAATTTCAGTGTCATTTATTTTCATGAGTCATGATGTCTCCT